>NC_091059.1:123197033-123822033 GCF_000393655.2 Nicotiana sylvestris | reverse complement strand
TTCTCTTGAGGAGGAAATAAATAGGAATATCTAGACTTCATGTCTCCCACGGCCTCCTAAGTTACTTCTTCCACATTGTTGTTTCTTCAAAGTACTTTCACCGAAGCTACGTCTTTAGTTCTCGATATCCAAATTTGTCCGTCTAATATAGCAATAGGAGTTTCTTTATATGATAGCTGCTCTGTGACATGAACGTCGTCAACTAACACAATTCTGGAAGGATCTCTGATATATTTATGGAGCATAGACACATGAAAGACTGGATGTACAGACTCCAAGTCCGAAGTCAAGTCTAATTCATATACTACCTGGCTTACTTTGCGTATAATTCTTTATGGTCCCATGTACCGAGGGCTAAGTTTTCCTTTCTTTCCGAACCTCATAACACCTTTCATCGGTGATACCTTTTTGGAATACCCAATCGTCCACCTGAAATTCCAAGTCTCATCGTCGATTATCCGCATAAGCCTTCTGACGGTCTTGAGTTGCCAATAGACTTTCCTGTATAAGCTTAATTTTCTCAATTGCTTGTTGTACCAGTTCTAGTCCTACTAACGTAGTTTCCCCAACATCGAACCACCCTATAAGCGACCTACACTTTCGTTCATAAAGAGCTTCGTATGGAGCCATCTGAATACTAGAATGGTAACTATTATTATATGCGAACTCAATAAGCAGCAGATGATCATCCCAGCTACCTTTGAAGTCTATTACACAAGCTTGTAACATATCCTCCAGTATTTGAATAGTACGCTCCGCTTGTCCGTCTGTTTGGGATGAAATGCTGTACTAAGACTTACTTGAGTCCCTACTTTTTTTTCTTGGAAGGACCTTTAGAAGTTAGCTATAAATTGAGCTCTTCTATCCGAGATAATAGATACAGGGATGTCATACAGTCGTACTATCTCCTTAATATAAAGCCTCGCATAATCCTTTGAGGAATATATAGTTCTAACGGACAAAAAATGGGCTGACTTTGTAAGCCTATCAACAATCACCCATACCGAATTTAACTTACGCTTGGTATGAGGTAAGCCTACGATTAATTCCATATTGATTACTTCCCATTTCCAAGTTGGAACCTCCATAGCCTGCAATAATCTACCGGGTTTCTGATGCTTAATTTTAACCTGCTGATAGTTTGGACACTGAGCAACAAACTCTGCTATATCCTTTTTTATTCCGTCCCACCAATACACTTCCCTGATATCATGATACATCCTTGTTGTTCCTGGATGGATAGAATAAAGAGAATAGTGAGTTTCTCCCATAACCTGCCGACGCAGCCCTACAATATTAGGCACACAAAATCGTCTTTGATATCTGAGGACCCCATCTTGTGTAATCTCAAACGGTGTATTCTCCTTCTAAAGGGTAGTATCCCTATAATGAACTAACACAGGATCCTCGTACCGGTGTGCCTTTACTTCAGTTACTAATGAGGATGTTGCTGTATCCTGAAGAGTAATTCTAACGTCACTTTAGTCCAATAACTGAATTCCAAGACTAGCTAGCTGATGAACCTCATGGGTTATTCCCTTTTTCTTTCTGGCTACAAATATGACAGGTTACCCATAGATCTACAACTGAGGCGTCGGCTACTACGTTCGCCTTCCCCAGATGGTATAAAATATCAACGTCATAGTGTTTAAGTAGCTCCAACCATTTCCTTTGACAAAGATTCAATTCCTTTTGCTTGAAGATATACCGGAGGCTCTTATGATCCGTATAGATATCAGCATGAATGCCATACAAGTAGTGCCTCCACATCTTTAGTGCTTGAATCAGTGCAGCTAACTCTAAATCGTGTGTCGGGTAGTTCTCCTCGTGCTTTCTTAGTTGTCTAGAAGCATAAGCCACAACCTTACCATGCTGCATTAGCACACAACTCAATCCAATTCCTGAAGCATCACAATAGATAATGTAACCATCGGTCCCTTCTGGAAGTGTTAGAATCGGTGCTGAAGTTAATCTGTCCTCTAAGGCCTGGAAAACTCCATTCACAAGCGTTGGTCCATTAAAACCTAGTTCCCTTCTGAGTTAACTTACATGGTTATCCTAATCTTGTACAATTCAGGAAATTCTTCTCTTCGAAGGCCCAAACTTCATCTTTTATCCCTCACAATTGTGCCTTTATTCACTATTAGGGCAACATTTCATCTATTCTAAACGTTACCAGTCTTGGACTCCTTTAAGTTCATTCGGGCTATACTGAGCCTACTATAACTTAGGAAAACCATCAGCTCTCTTATGAACTTATTCCCAAGGACTCATCCATTCTTATTACCCTTTTTACTCATCTTTTCTTATCCTTCCTCATGTCTTCCTAGAACCTTGTCTCTCTACCATACTTTAGCTTGCGACCTACACATATCTATTTACACTTATTTGCAACCTTTCCTCAACCTGCTTGCACCATAGATTTCCTTAAGTTATTCCGGAATATCAAGCAAGATGCCACATACCACTTTGGTTAAAGGTGCTTAGAAGAGAAGAAAATATCATTGAAAGTTTCTTGTAATAACCTGCCAAACAGAGAAACTACGAACCTTCATCGGTGTTGTGGGTCTGGGCGAAGTCTTCACTGCCTCAGTCTCTTGTGTATCCATTCGGATGTCTTTACCCAAAATAATATACCTAAGGAAAACTACAGAGTTCAACCAGAGTTCATACTTAGAAAATTTTGCATACAACTTCCCTTCTTGTAGAACTCTGAGCATAGTACGCAAATGATCTGCATGCTCAGCCTCTGAACGAGAATATACCAATATATTATCAATAATTACAATTACGAACAGATCTAAAAAAAGTCCTGAACACACGGTTCATCAAATCCATGAATACTGCTGGTCCATTGGTCAGACCAAACGACATAACCCGAAACTCAAAGTGCCTATATCTAGTCCTAAATGCAGTCTTCGGGATATCTTCATCCTTAACCTTTACCTGATGGTATCCAGACCTTAAGTATATCTTTGAAAAATACTTGGCACCTTGTAACTGATCAGATAGATCATCAATTCTCGGGAGTGGGTACTTATTCTTGACCGTCACCTTATTTAGTTGCCTATAATCAATACACATATGTAAGGAACCATCTTTCTTTCTTACAAACAACAAAGGTGTTCCCCATGGTGACGTACTTGGTCTGATAAAACCATATTCAAGTAAGACCCTTAGTTGTTCCTTCAACTCGTTCAGCTCTAGGGGGCCATTTTATAGGGGGAATAAATATTGGATGAGTATCTAGTAGTAGGTCAATGGCAAACTCAATTTCTCACTCTGGCAGAAGACTCGGAAGCTCATCGGGGAAAATATTGGAGACTCATTCACCACAGGGATGGACTGAATGGTTGGTAACTCCACTTCCCTATCCCAAACCCAAACTTAGTGATAAATATAGTCCTTTTTGATTATCTTTCTTGCCTTGAGATAGGAGATAATTTTACCTCTTGGTGATGCCGTATTACCTTCCCATTCTAAAACAGGCTCTCCTGGGGACTGAAAATAAACCATCATTGGCCTACACTTGATGTTAACATAACAATAGGCCAACCAATCCATACCCATTATAATGTCGAGTCCTATCCAACCGAACACCATGTACCTTAAATTTGTTTATTATCAAGTCTATCACGGGCCATTACGACAACATCCATATATATAAGTAACAATATTAAGACTTAACTCGCATAACCAATTTAGAGGAAGGTTTATATACCTAGGGGTCGACTAAGCCGTAGGCATATCACACCCAAAACTATATACATGATACTGTCTGCAAAAACTCTAAGTAGGCATAACCATAATATATACAAGTCGAGACGGGACTCCCTGCATCCTCATAAAACAACCAAACACATTTAAAACTCTGACTTGGTAATATTCCAAGAAGAGGTGGAACTCTCCAACCAAAAACTGACACTTGGAGGAAGTCTATAGTAGAGGGTCATTGCCTCGTCCTATATAAGAACCTCGATCGGACACACTTCGAAGCGGAATCTTCATGTCCTTATTAGTTACCTTCCTCCTCTTAGCCCGACTACTATCTTCTTCCTATGCGTATCCCATAACATACACTGACAAACCTTGATTGATGGACTCCTAAGACTGTGGACTATCCGGAACCTCAGAAGAGCTGGTGACCTCAAATACCTTGACATATTTTTGAGCCTGAGGGAATCCTGGTTGTGCCAATCCATGCACTACTCCCCTCATACTCTGATCAACGGGCTGTGAAACTAAGGGCATTGTCGAGATCGAAACTCCTCTTACCCCATCTACTGCAGGAGTGGTCGAAACAACTCGAACAGATGACTCATATGGATCCTTGGATGGATCCTACTCTATAGAACCCATGATCTCCGATGGGTATGAATCCATAGTATAACTTATCTCTCTTTCTAACACCTTCGTAGCCTTCTAACCCATGCTAGCGGCTGTAGACTTCAGAGGCATCACTAAAAACGTAACACATTATTCGAAACACGAATGCTCATATTGCACGATCTAAGATAAGAAGAGAGGATAACATCCTATAAGTCCTTAGCCTCCTATTTATAAGTGTGGTGCACGACACACCCATAAATAAGACTCTACTAGACACAGTCTGTAGACAACCCTAGGACAGAACTGCTCTGATACCACATTTATCATGATCCAAACTGATGGGCTGCGACGGGTGCCTGAGTCCTACCTGTCAAACACCCCTAAACATGCGTCTAGGATATGAACCTGTATAACGTCTACTGCATTACGAAATTGACATACGTGAAGGAAACATGACATCAAGGCATATGTACGTATACATGCAGAATACAGTGGGCGAGCCGACAAGGCTACTATAGACAACTATACATCCAAAACTGAAAGCCGACAAGGCCACATAAAATCCAACAAGACATACTGTCCACAGACCTCTAATAGAAACATAACTGTACAAAGACGGGACTGAGCCACGTCATATATATATATATATATATATATATATATATATATATATATATATATATATATATATATATACCCACACACGTATCGTACCAGCATCAAAAGCAGCTCCAGATCAAATGGAGCATGCCAACTCTCGCTGATCAGGGATCCTAAGAAGAGGGACCTTCAGCTCGCCTACCTGCACTTGCAGGCATGAAATGCAGGCCCTGTGAAATAGGGCGTCAATACAAAAAATGTACTGAGTATGTAAGGCAACAGAATAACTGAAAGCTGAAACTAAACTGATAATATAATAACTGAAAACAACTAGAAGTCAAAGAAAATCTAAAGATATGCTCATCTGCTGATACTAACTCAATTCTCTCAATATAGTGAGTAAAATAGCTGTCCGGCCCTATAAGGCTCGGTATACATATATATCTGCTGTGCCTTAGTAGGCTCGCTCATAAGTGCTCGACCATACTAGGATGTGTATCTCAACCAACTGGGCTCGCTCATAGGTGCTCAGCCACAGTAGGATCAGTATATAACTTACCATCTAATTAGAGTTTGCCCAATAGGGGCCTGCCCATCGATTATAGCTTGACGGTAATGAAAAACTTTTAATACTGTATATATGTAAATTCTCTGCTTTCTTGACTGGAAGAAGGAAATACCCAACTGAACATGAAGTCCCGATAAGGACAATATTATAACTTACAAAACTAGGAAAATGTACGCAATTTGCGAGACTAGCAAAATATACGTAAATTCCGAGATATGAATTTTTCTTTATGCCTCGTTATCAAACTTGTATAATGACGAGATCATGCTAAAATGAAGGAAGAGCTTAGCCTTAACATACCTGGAGTAAGGAAAACTCCGTATAATACACTGTTGGAAAACCTTCGTTGACTGAGCGAAACTTGCCCCTGCTTCTTTAAAAATTCACAGACGAAATTCTTTTGGTTCCTTGAATTTTTTGGAACGAATCACGTTTATTTTGGTTTGGAAGGACTAAAGCTTCTGTTCCTAATTTCTTTGGTTTTAAACCAAAGACAGAACATGTATAATTTCCATACTAAGGCTTCTGTTTGTTCCTAATGTCTTTGGTTTTAACCAAAGACAGAATATGTGTTTCTTTCTATTGAATTTGGTTACTAAGTCTTAAGATAAGACTTAAATGTAAGTCATATCTTGTCATCTTCATAGTTAGCCATTTGGCAAAGTACTATACTTAGTCATTTTTCAAATATTGTGGCTTCTTGCCACGTGGGGTGGGGTGAGATTATTTATTAATTTTTTTATCCACTTATTAGTTAACTGGGTAATGTCCTGTTACCCGGTAATTAATAAATTACCTGCATAATTGAAAAATTACCACAAATTACTTAAAATTCTATTTATTTTTAAAATACTTCATATATACTTTATATATTATACTACCATGATCATATGATACCTTGCATGGTACTAGTTCATACTTATCGGGTATTATCACTCGACCCATATTTTATTCCAAATTGTCCACTTTCAACGAAACTCGTTTTTCTTAATCCGTGTACCTTTTTATCCTTCATAACATTTATTTATCGCTTGTTATAAATAGCGCAAGTACGTTGACGTCAAGATGATCTCATCCCCGAGTCCACGTCGGTTAACTGAAAACGAAATTTTAACGTACGAAAATGCGAGATGTAACAAAGAGGCAACCAGAAACAATCCTTCAAATGCCAAAGGCACATTTACAATTACACAACAAAACTGGTTTGCCATCTTACACGAGTAGGGATGGGAACTTCAAAATAAAAATCCAAAAAAAAATCAACCCAATCCAACACATCCTCACATTTATCCACAGTGCACACTAAATTCCAGTTCACATCAACTAACACTACAGTGCCCACGGAACAAAAGCTTCCTAAGATCAGAACCATAAATAAAAAAAATACCTGAACACACAGCAACTACAAAAACTACCTTTTCACGGACCCCACACCATGCTAACCCCAAAAAACAGGGCTCAAACTCCCATCCGTTCAATCTGTTCCTCCTTTTGGCCAATCTACACAAAACCCTTGACATCACATTTGATTCACTAAGCACCTATAACACTACCCATCTGTCTATCCCTAGCACTGCTAATTGCACTCATTCCTCCACTATAAAAACTAATCCATCCCCTATGGCAAAAAAAAAAATAGACCTTCCATCACCCCCTCCCCCAACTATAACCCTTCTAAATACCAACCCATCTTAAATGCCTATCACACCCCACAAACTGCTTCGTTTCCCATAAACCACCACCACAGTTTGCAATGTTGAGGCACTACCAAAACTATCATCGGAACCACCACTATGACCGCTACCAGAGCTACTGTTATAACACATGTTATCATACGTGGAAGTATGCCATAAGTAAATTGATATAAGCTCGAAAATGAGATATTACATCCCGCATTTTCGTACGTTAAAGTTTCATCGTAAGTTAATCAACGTAAGTTCTGGAGTGAGATTATATGCACAATTCTGTTTCAAACAAGTGATGAGTAAATTCATGAAGGTGAGAGGGTAAGAAAATCGAAGAAAATGAATTTCGTCAAAATTTGACATTTTGGTACAACATACGGTCTAACCTATAATACCCCATATTTATGGACTAGTGCCATACAAGGTACCACATGATTATGATAGTAAAGCATATAAAGTGTGTTAAAAGTGATTAGTATTTTAAGTAATTTGAGATAATTCTTAATTATGTGAATAATTGGATAATTATAGATTTTTAAGTGGGATATTAACTTGTAAATTGGATCTTTTTGGATAATTACTAAGGGGACAACCTTCACATGGGTTTATGAAGACCTGGAAGCAAATTAAAGTCAATTTAATGACTCTTATATGTATGTGAAAGATGACATTTTAAGAGACTATAGGTGGCTAAAGTAAGCCTTATAAATGTGGCCCACAAATCTTAAAGGATTAGGGACTTTCATATATGTTGTAAGTGAGTTACGGATGAAAGTCTCAAAACAAGAATTCATATGACTCTTTTACAAATTGAGATAGGTTGGCGTGATTTTGCTTCAACTTAAATTTCATACGAAATTAAACTACGTAATAGAAATGGGATTTTGTGATTCTAAGTGACTATGGTGCAATCTTTCTCAAGAATATCATACGAATTTTTTCCTACTTCAATCCACCGTCATGTATTATCGCAATTGACTTGTGTTAGAGGGATTGTCAAGAGAATCAGCTCAGGTATGTTAAGGCTAAACATTTTCTTCATTTTGGCATGATCCAGCAACTACATATGTTTGATAACGAGACATAAAGAGAAGTTCATACTCCCGAATTTATACATTATCCTAGTCTCATAAGTTATAGTGTTCTCATTATCGGGACTTTATGTTCAATTGAGTATTGTTTTCTTCTAGTCAAGAGAGCAGAGAGTCTATATATACAATATTACAATATTTTCATTACCATCAAGCTATAATCGATAGGTAGGCCTTTATTGGGAAATCTCTGATCAGATGGTAAGTTATATACCGAGCCTACTGTGGCCGAGTGCCTATGAGTGAGACTAGTTAGTCGAGTATAGAGCCTTGTATGGCCGAATGCCTATGAGAGAGCCTACTATGGCATAGCAGTAATATATGCCGAGCCTTATAAGGCCGGACAACTATTTTACTTACTATATTGAGAGAGGTGAGTCAATATCAGCAGGTAAGCATATCTTCATATTATCTTTGACTCCCAGTTACTTTCAGTTATTATATTATTAGTTCAGTTTCACCTTTCAGTATATTGCCTTACATACTCGGTATATTATTTCGTATTGACGTCCCTTTTTTGGGGGCGTTGCATTTCATGTGTGCAGGTTCAGACAGACAGACGGGTAGACCTCCTCATTAGGTGTTGCCCGAGTTCAGCTTGATCAGTAAGCTCTATGCCCTTCGGAGTTTCAGGGCCTAGAGCTTTATGTACATATTGTGTATATATGTATATATGTTATGAGTAGGTCAGGGCCCTTTTCCGATCACAGTATATCCATCAGTAGAGGCTTGTAGACATATCCTGTAAGTTAGTGCAGTATGTTTGGCTTGTAGGCCTTTTATGTATATTTTGTTGGTTTGCCAGCCGTAGTAGTTATGATGGCCTTGTCGGCCCAACTTTATATTGATATTTAATCAGCATTCTCAATTGTCTTGCAATGTGGCCCATGGCCAAAGTATGACATTATATGTTCAGAGTCCCTTAGTCGCAAGTTGGTACACAAGTATAGGTGAGGCACCGAGTGTCGGTCTCGCCCCCCAGGTTTGGGGCATGACAAAAGTGGTATCAGAGCAGTTCTGTCCTGGGGAATCTACAAGCCGTGTCTAGTAGAGTCTTGTTT
Organism: Nicotiana sylvestris; assembly: GCF_000393655.2. Classification (NCBI taxonomy): domain Eukaryota; kingdom Viridiplantae; phylum Streptophyta; class Magnoliopsida; order Solanales; family Solanaceae; genus Nicotiana; species Nicotiana sylvestris. The sequence continues at coordinate 123,812,699 of NC_091059.1, read as the reverse complement.
ATGGGTGTGTTGTGTACCACACTTATAAGCAGGAGGCTACAGGGCATTTAGGACTGTCACTCTTTCTTCTTGCTCTAGATCGTGTGGTAGAGCTCACTTATAAGAATTCACATTCCTAAATTCTATTTTATTTGTAATACAATGATACCTACATCCAGAAGGATAGTTGGTAAGGGATTGAATGCAGTTATGGAAGAGTTGAGTTGGAGGAACTCGAATTTGCATCATGCTTATGATGAGTAAATGTAGGGTCTCCAGCAGATCATGTGTGTACTAAGACGTGTGAGCTTCTGGAAAAGGAGCCCTAAGGCATGAATATCTATCCACCCATATGGTAAAAAGCAACGAGAGATTCAGAAGGTAGATACAAGATTCAACAAGTAAAAGGAGCAAGATGAGAAGGGTACGAGGTACCCAGTTAATGAATATTATTGGTATTTACAACTCAGGCAGAAAAATATATAAGCATTGTGAGTTACCTTCAACAGTAATAGAGGTATGTATACTTGGCCACACCGATCTCAGTTATGCCCTATGGGGGCTAACATGTGTAGTTTAAGAAAAGGACGGGATATCAGGATCCGGCTAGGGTTAGAGTAACCCAAAATGGTGGATGGATTGTTTGTGTTAGTTGACATTTCCGAAGGATATTACAAAGGTACTAATAGATCTCTTTGTGAGACACCCAGATGGTGCACTCTGGAATAGTATAACTGGATATGAATACTAGAATGTTAAAAAAAACTATTTTTTACAAAGATAGGCACTAGAAGCCTGGAAGGGATAAATATTATCTTAATATGGCTCCCGTACCTAGTAAAGAAACAATGTTAGGCAACCCGATGAGCCAGTAGGGGGATCAAGGGGAGCTAGAAGCAAAATAATGTCTTGTTCGAATTTTTCGAATAAAGTGATAGACACAGATGATAGCAGGAAATAAGAAGAGAGTTAATGAAGCACTATAAGTAAGATGTGATACATGGATGACAAAGGTAGATCAAAAAAGTGACAATATTACAGAGTCTATAGTTAAGTAAAGGAAAAGACAAGAGGTGACAGACCTTGAGGCAACAAAAGAGTATAGATCATAAAGTCACATCCTCATTTCGAGAAATAAATTCGTGACTCCAACGCGACTACCGGAAGGAAAAGTTAGACCCCAAAATAATAGAACTCAGTATGGATTGGTGAACAAGATAAACTAAACATGAATTAGGGACTGAGTGATTTGATAATAGTCGGCATCATGAGAATTTTAGATTTCATTCCGGCGATAATAGAATGGACAACAGAAGAAGATTCATGAGAAATTCAGAGAATGTTCATTCAGGAAGACACTTCTCTAAAGCAAGCAATGTGAGGAAGTTAAGCTTACGGGACTGTATGTGCTAGTTACACTAAGTGTCACCCTTGTGAGTAAGGAAATTTATTATCCTTGGTACAAAAGAATTACTGCAAGGCGAGTAAGGATCATCGACGATGTAAGATGCCAAAGATGAAGAAGTAAAACACCTATACGTAGATCATTGTAGCACTAAATCTTAGTACTCCCCTAAAGGTAGGGGGGATATGGAGTGATGTGGCATTAAGTCAGAATTAAATGGTTCTAGTAACTATGGAATGCTAAAGGAAGAATGCGATAAAAAATGAGAGAGGGATGAGATTGTACTTATTCAAATCCTACAGATGTGCTACGATTCCAGAACATTATGCAAACACAACGTCAAAGGAAGAAAGTAAGGGTTCCTGCCCGAGATGTTATTGATAAATAAAGAGCCATCACAAGATGTAAGTTAAGACAAAGGAAATAACCCAAGAAAGATTATGCAGAGTATTGATATGAGAGTGGGCCAACAAGTAGTTAGTAGTTGATTTAGGAAGAGCCTAGTTATGGCTAGCAAAGAGGATACAAACAAATCAACAGGTCATGCAAGATAAATATAGTAAAACCCAGTATAGTGAATTTAGCCCTGCAGTTATGACATTGTAATACTTGAGAAATATTCAGATAGGAATCGGGATAATTAAAGGTACCATATGAGTGTTATGAAAAAAAAGAGTGCTAATGGGAAGATGGTCAAAATATCAAGTTCAGAAGCAACCCTACAAGCACAAGGGCGTGGAGGTAAATAACCACGGATAATTATAGGCGAGGAAAGACATTAAAAATTTAGTCGATTATACGATGTAATAAGCTCATAGCTTTACAAGAGTTAGAGGGTCCTCCCTAAATACCAAAATGAAAGACTAGCTGAGGAAGTAAGGAGGAAGGCTTCAACCTAAGCTCAGTAACCTAAGGAGGAAATGGTCTTATAATAACAGTCTCACAACAACATTGTATGTACTCCCTAAGAAAGTGGCACCTACCATGGTTAATAAATAGGTTCCAACATGCGTGAGAACTAAGATAAGCTAAGTATGCACGCAACAAGGGGGAAAAAAGACCCGTAAAAGTAATAGCTTGCACTTAAAAAAGGAAAAAACTGAGAAGTAACAAAAAGAATTATTCGATTAATGACCCAGAGTACATTATGAACACACTTAAGAGTTTAGAGTTTTATACATGCATCATATATGTTGAAAATTATATAGATATAGACGACTCCGGTATAAGTTAAAAGAAAGAATTGAGCCCAGGGCATATACAAAAGATTGAGTTGTTAGAAGATTGTATCATGAATATTCAATAATGCCCATGAAAGGCTAAAGTAATGACTGACATCAGGAGCCGCAGATCGGAAGATAGCTTAAGCCTGTATAAAGATTGATCTGAAGGAAGAGGTAACTAAAGAATTACATCAACCAAGTATATCAGGAGTCTGATTATTAGACCTAGAAAATTATGGAAATTGTGGTTGAGAACATTGCTGGATCGCTCTTAACATCATAGGTACAAGAAAGAAAGTACAACAACCATATTCTATAATGGCCCTATGATAAAGCCAGTTAGAAAAGTACCAGCCTCATAAGAAGTAAGTACAAAGCTCTCACTGGATTGTGTATGCACCAGAAAAGCAAGTATTATAATAGAGCTTCAAGTTATGGACGTGAATTATACCCATGTGGAAGGGAGGTCATGAACGAAATAGAAGATACAATGCAAGATTTTAAGGTAGCAAGGTAAAGGTGAACAACGTACGAAATACTCAAATGTAGAAGGTTACGAATAGTCCATACTTCGGACTAGAAGCACGGGGATTCGATATCCAAGAATGATAGCGGCATCGTCAATGGCATGTCTTCCAATCTATGGTTTCTATGTATCAAGAGGCCTAGTTAAGAGAGTAAAGAAGAGTTAGAAATGATGTGATGTCTCGCTTGACGTTCCAGAATAACATAAGGAAATCTACGGGCAAGTAAGTTAAAGGGAGGTTGCGAGTAGTATAAATGGATACGTATAGGTCGCAAGCTAAAGTATGATAGAGTGACAAAGTTTTAGAAAGACAGGAGTAAGGATAAGAAAAGGCAAGTAAGAATGTGATGAAAATGGATAAGTCCTCGGGATTAAGCCCATGAAAACAAGAGAGCTAATGGTTTGTCTAAGTTATAGAAGGCTCCATATAGCGTAAATGAACTCAAAAGAGTCTAAGACTAGTAGCATTTAGAAGAGATGGAATGCTGCCCTGGTAGTAGAATTCGGGTGTAATTGTGATAGATACAGGATGACGTTTGGGCCTTCATTTGAGTAATAATTTGAGGAATAAATGAAAGGCATTTCATGAATTGTACAGGATTAAAATACCCACGTAAGATGAATTACATGTGAAATACGGTTATGAAAGTGGTATTATGGCAGTAAAGTCATGCGGATAGATAATCGGGTCTATGAAATAAGATATAGCAACTTTCGTAGGTTCGACAAAGTACCAAGCAAAGAACTTCAAATACCTATAGACTCCTAGAGGGATAACTTGTCATAATTCTATATATGTTCACAAAGTGAGGCCTAGAGATTGGCTAAAAGCTGGAGGAAAGAGGAGAGAAAAGTCGCATAGGCGCACATACAAGGTCAGAGTCGTACAAGCTGCATGACAAAAGGTAGCAACAGTTGCGAGATTGGAAGAATTCTGACCATAAGTCATGGTGTGAGAAAGAGGCTTAAGGTGGGAATGCCCTAGCCTTTGGATTTATTCAAATAATAGTTGCCAAAATGCCAAGAAGAGTATTGAACCATTTGTATGAGCTATCCGGTTATTAGACAAATAATCGCATCAGTCAACATTTGGGGGCAAATGTTCCAAAGGGGGGAATGATGTTACACCCCATGTTTTCATACGTGGAAGTACACCATAAGTAAATTTATATAAACTCGAAAATGAGATGTTACATCCTGCATTTTCGTATGTTAAAGCTTTGTCGTAAGTTAATCGACGTAAATTCGGGAATAAGATTATTTTGATATTATAAGTATTATTCTATTTCAAATAAGTGATGAGTAAATTCATGAAGGTGAGAGGGTAAACAAATCGGAAAAAATGAATTTCGTCAAAATTTGACATTTTGGTACAAAATACGGTCTAAGCTATAATACCCCGTATTTATGGACTAGTACCATACAAGGTACCACATGACCATGATAGTGAGGTGTATAAAGTGTGTTAAAAGTGAGTAGTATTTTATGTAATTTGAGATAATTCTTAATTATGTGAATAATTGTGTAGTTATGGATTTTTAAGTGGGATATTAACTTGTAAATTGGATCTTTTTGGATAATTACTAAGGGGACAACCTTCACATGAGTTTATGAAGACTTGGCAGCAAATTAAAGTCAATTTAATGACTCTTATATATATATATATATATATATATGTTGGGTTTGTAGGCCTTTTATGTATATTTTGTTGATTTGTCAGCCGTAGTAGTTATGACGACCTTGTCGGGCTATCTTTATATTGATGTTTAGTCAGCATTCGCAATTATCTTGCAATATGGCCCATGGCCAAAGTATGACATTATATGTTCAGAGTCCCTTTGTCGCAAGTTGGTACGCAAGGATAGGTGAGGCACCGAGTGCCGGTATCGCCCCCTGGTTTGGGGCATGATAGCTACCATTACAAATGTCACCACAGGGAAGATGATTACCAACCTCAGCCACAAATAACAAACTACTACTTCCAAACGACGATTATCTCGGTCCCAACAGTCATTAACCACCAAATCTACTACAACCAGGTGAGCCAATACATGTATGGGTTAATGGATCAACATTGGACTATACCCTACCACCTTCCACATGATCCAAACAATCATTAAACACATGCAAACCAGGAAGCGGTGACTGGCACCCAATAACAAGCGACCCAAATCTTGGAGACAACATATGAACTTATTCAGGTGATAGAGTGATAAGTGGGGATTTGGACTACTTATTAGCTTCTTTTAGCTTTTGTTTTAGTCCAAAATTGTTTATTTCTATTGCCGAAAACTGATGAAATATGCTTAATTGCATGAGTATTGAAAAATAAGCCACAAAGATGAAATCCAACTTAAAAAGGAGTGATATGAACTCAAGGACAAAAATGAGGCACAAAATCTCAAGTGCGTACCGCAGATGACTAGTGCAATGTGTAAACCACATAATTATTGTGTAGCCGTAGAAGCTAACTGATGTCGCCCAAGTTCACACCTCAAATTGGGGTAGTGAAGCGGTCGATGTAATTATAATTACCCAACTAGGATTCGGGATCGAATCCACATTGAGCATTAATTCTACAATTAAAGCAAGAACTAGGCTAAATATTACACACCCAACCATAAACAAGCCCTCCCATTAGGTACCCACACTAGGTTTGGGTCACAACCCTAGCTAGAAATTTAGTTATTCATAGAGAAAATTGAAGAATCTAAAGAAGAAATGATTATTAAAATCATATTGCAAGATTAAAAGACAATAATCTAATGTTTAATCACTAAAGTAAGCTAATGTTACTCAGCCAGTAAAGAAAAATGGCTACAAACTTTCATATGTTCAAAACTTAACCTAATTTTGACAAAAAAGACTATTTATACATAGTTGAAATTATCGGACAAAATTGCCCCTGCGGAGGTTCTGCGGCCGCACAATTCTGTGTGCGGTCGCACTTTGAAACTGGCTTGATAGAGTGGACTTCTGTGGCCGCACAATTCTGGATTGCGGCTGCACTTCTTCAGATTCTACAGACCGCACATTTTTGAGTGCGGCCGCGCTCTTGAACTCGAGCTTGACTTGAAAGACTTATGCGAAACGCACATTTCTGAGTGCGGTCACAGTTTTGAATTCTACGGCCGCACAATAATGGTGCGGTCCGCATTTCTTCATGATCCCATAATCACATCTCTCTGAACCTCATCTTTTGCGGCCACACAATAATTGTGCGGTCCGCACTTTGCAAAGGAAATCTGTCAGAGATTTCTTTATGGACTGCGGCTGCACTCAATATTGTGCGGTCCGCATTTTGCTGTTTTTGCTTTGTTTTTGTCCCTGTCTAAAATTACTCCTTCTTGAGTTGATTTTCATATCTTTGACTCATATTCCAACACTTCTACAAGTAAGCACATTTCATTAGTTTTCGGGAATACCTTTAAGCAATTTTGAGCTAAAACGAAAGTAAAAGAGTGCAAATAAGTAGTCAAAAATCACTACTTATCAATTTACCCAAACTTAAGCTTTTGCTTGTCCTCAAGTAAATAAGGTAATTCCTACCTCCACAAGAAAATAGCTATTTTAGCTAGCCTAAGGTGAATCAAACACACATCAATTGGGACCAACAATTACTCAAAACACTTATGAATTATCAACAAGGCAATAATTTGACTTTTCAAGTACAATAGTTCAAATGTGACACTAGAGCATCAAGAGTTGACTTTATTCATCAAGGGAACTCGCTCTTTTATATAGGTCATTATGGATCCCAAACTCCCCCTCTACTCTCCGTTAGCATATCTCACTTAAGAATGTAGCACTCAATTCAAGGATTTGTGAAAAGTTCGCTCATCTCTCTCAAAAGAATGTCACAAGTATGGCTCTAAATACCATATGCTTGCCTCTCATGTAAATTACCACTAATGTAAGTTCACTCAGCTTGAAATCACGTAGATATTTTTCGGAAAAATGTTGGAATAGAAACGGGTTCATCTTTCCTTAAACACTCCATTTTTCTCTTTTTGGCTCATATCTTGCCGACTCTTTGAGTTATTATCTTTTTCCTCGGTGAACTAGAGAGACTTAACATCACTCTTTCTCGGTCATGATGATCATTTTCTCCTTATTTTTTTTCTCCACGTTTTGCATCATTGCTTTTCTTTGAATCCATTCAACTCTTCACTTTATTCACTTTATTTTTCCATTTTTCTTTTGTCATTCTTTCTTTTTTCTTTGCCTATCCTTTTATTCATTTCTTCTCTTTATGTGCCTTTATACCACTTTCAAACTCCTCGTCTTTCCCCCAAACTTACGTTTTAGTCAATTACTTCTCAAGAGTGATAAGGAAAGCTAGGGTGCCAAGAAAGGGTCACTACAAAATGGGTAAATGCTTGTACCGTGGCTATCAAATGATAAAGGTCTTAGGCTCAAATGGGTTGACTAGGGATAGCAACATTGGTGGGGCATGACCAATTTTAAGCGGGCCAAGGAGAGCCTACAATCACTTTTCAAGCCAAGCAAAACTTAGAATTTCACGTAGAAACACATTCGGGGCAAGTTCTAGACCATTCACACAGGTACTTGGACTTGCAACAAAAATCTCACATCTCAGGCAATTGGATTGTTAAAGAGGATAGATTCAAGGGCTCACAACAACCATATTCAAGATTTAAAATCACTAATAGTTCAACTAAGCCACTCGATGATTGCTCAAGTCAACACAAGAGTTTAAAAGTCACTAATTAGAGCTATTTCTTGCCAAGAACTTGTTTTTAACCATAAGGCCGTAGTTAAATGTATTGGTACCAAGTGAAGCATGCTTGACCCTTTTATTCATTAATACTACTATTTTTACCTAAACATCAAAAACAGACTCAAGCCCTTAAGAAGGTTGTCACGCCAACCATCGTTGGGAAGAGCCACTCGGTTCACACAAAACCTACCTTTGGAAAGAACCATGACATTAAGAAAACCAAAGCCTTATTGCTCACTTAAACATAAAAAGAAGCTTCCAAACCAAAAAGAATCTATTAAAGTAAATAAGAAGTTATACTACAAAGAAAAAACAAACTAAAGAAGCAATGAAATAAACTACTGAAAGTAAGACAAATGAATATACAAACCGAGTGGAATAGAATATATACATCAAAAGAGAGGGAGGAATACATACATAATGAAAGAGAAAATAAAGATAAAAGAAAAAAAGTATTAAAGTTATTACATGCCAATGTCATATCAAATCAACCAAAATAGACCACCCCCTGAATAATAATAAGCGTTGTCCTTAATGCTTAACAAAAATCAGAATAAGTAAAGGTAGAGAGTTAATAGAACTCCCTATGTGGTCTCAGTGTGCATGGGATCATTAGCATCCTCGGGCTCCGCCAACTAGATCTCATCATCCTCCGGTCGAGGAATAACAGGGTTGGTGAACATCTAAAACATCTCCTTAGCAGTGTGAGCAGCAAGGTCTGGCTCTTCAGATTGGCAAGTTGTTGCTTCTGATGCCTCAGTTACTGATGGTGCTACTAGTGCTGACTCCATCAGTAGATCAAGTGGTAATTTCCCAGCGGATGCTATCTTGGCCACGGTTTTTCTCAATCTATCCACCGATTTCTTTGAAGCCTGAGATTTCTGCATCTTCTTCACCTGTTTTCCCAACTCCTTAATAGCTCCTCCATATGCCACCAATGTATTCATGGTGGTCTTCTGATTGTCCAGGATCTTCTTCAATATTTGCTCCACTGACGGAGGTACCTATGATGCTGCTACTAAGGCAGAAGACTGTTCTACAACAGTACTGGATATGTAAGACAACTTTGAAGTAGCTGTCTGCGTCCAGTTGTTGAGACTCGCCAATTTCTGGGAGACTCACAGTGTAGTGAGTGGATATATGGATGAGGCAGGCACTGGTACTGATGTATATGGTCTAGAAGATGGATGTGGTGGCATGTCAGCTCTCTTGGTGGAATGACCGACTACTGTGGAAGGTATGGAAGCTGTAGAAGTCTCAGCAGCTGAATCTGTAACCACCACCATTGGCTCATCAGACTGGCCACCGGTGGTAGTTGCTTACCCCTTGAACTTTTGGTTCCCCGGTCCTTGCAAAGAGTACCATGAGAAGGTCTTTTTGGCCCGCACCTGTGTATCAAATCTCCTCGGCTCCACCTTGGCATCCTTAAGGTATTTAGTGAGGGTTTTTGGATATGGATAGGAGATTTCACCTTTTTGGACAACCACAGACATGTTGGCCGACATGATGGCACTCACATTGATTGGGTACCCGGCCATAATAGATGCCACCAGAACTGCTCGGGGAAGTGGAAGATTGTTCTCATTCCTGGTCGGGTCTATCCGACTGCACACAAAAGTTTGCCACCTTTTTGCTTCAAAATTGAGGGTGTTCCGTGCAATGGAAACTCCCGTTGTGATCCAAGGTGTTGGTGGTCCTAGAGCTGCCAAGATCTCTTCTAGCCAAGGGAGAGCTGGATCACCTATAACAAGCTTCTCCATGTGCTGGACTGCCTCTATCTCCTCAAATCCCATGTAAGTGTTCAGAGTGAATTGATCGAATCTAACCTTCAAATTCCTCACTTTGGTCACTTCAGTATCTTTATTGATGTGTGCCACATTGGCATGGAATTCACGTACCAAGTGCTTATTGTCATCCATAACACTCTGGGTGAACCACATCCACCCCTTGCGCTCCCTGAACTACCTAAGGACATTGGGATTGTATTTATCCAAGATCTTCACTAAGAATTACCGCTCAAGTGTCAGCGATCTCTGGGTCCACCATTCTCTGAACCTAGTGAAGGCTGTCAAGCTCACAAATCTATCTTCCCATATCTCCTTCTTCTTCGACCTCTCTAGGTCGCTCACTCTAGTGTCACCCCCTCTACCATTATTAGGAGCATCATCATCATCATCATTAACGGGGATAGGTGTTGCGGGGGCATGTGAGGAGGAGGGCTCAAAATCTTGGCTACCCTCATCCGAACCCTCAGGTAAACGGAGGATTCATCTCTTAATTGTAGTCTACCCGGAACTTGTTTGGGTTGATATTGTGCATGGAGTTGTGCTTGCATAGAGTTTTCTTCTGAGGCTTCCCTAGACGGGAGATATTCACTAGATTCTGAGGATTTAAGGACTCTATTGGCAGTTGCCTTCTTGTTTATTGCTCTTTGGACTGAGAGTGGGAGGTTGCCTCTACCTCGGCCTCGAGAGGGTTCACCCCTACCTTTAGAAGTGTCACCTCTACCTCGTGATTGAACCATTGTCTGCAATTTAAGTCACATAAGTCAGTTACAGGTCAAAGACAGTGTTAACAGATGCATCAAAATAGTGTTGAAAGAGAAAATGCCACAAAATTCAGTGTGGTTGTATACTGCCATGTGCGGACTGCACAATTTAAAAGTGCAGTCACACATCCTGATGTGCGGACCGCATAATTTTGAGCGCGGCTGCACAATTTAAAAGTGCGGTCATACATCCTGATGTGCGGACCAAACAATTTTGAGTGCGACCGCACAATCCCAAGTTCAGACTACTGGTTCTCTGATCTTTCAACAGTGCGGTCGCACACATTTTTCCGCAGCTACACAATTTTTCTGCAAATCACACAATTTGTGTGCGGTCCGCACTTTTCATGCATTACATTTTGCCCTAATGCAAGATTTGTGGACCGCACAATTTGGAATCGCACAACACTAACTGTATGTTTTGCAATTTTTACACAATATAGACATGGTATTTGCAAATAAACATGATTAATGATCTACCCAGTCCCCAATGAAACATATGATATTAGCCATATGATTTTAAGCACACATGAATAACATTTGACATTTTAGGCCTAAAAATAACTATATTGCTGAAGAACAAAAACTAAGAAAAAATGAAAAAATCTAAAAAAATGCATGGAACATACCAGTGATGGAGGATGCAAGTAGGAATCTACACTGATTAAATGAATGAGGAGTGTGAACAAATTGTAGTGAACTGTGCTTGCTTAGGTCTCAAGAACTCAGAGTGTGTAAAGTTGTGAATAGTGCACTGGGGTTCTATTTATAGGTTGATAAAGTTGGTCAAAAGTTAAGCTGAGTGTGGCCGCACAATTTTGAGTGTGGTCCGCACTCTTTACCTGGACCTTGATGAAGCTCTGTGGTCTGCACAAAAGTGAGTACGGTCGCATAAATTTTGTGTGGACTGCACCATTTCAAGTGCGGCCGCAGAATGGCTATGTTTTCTATCACACCAACTTCAGAGAGTTGCATTTTTTGGTCTCCAGTTGTGCGGCCGCACACCGAATTGTACGGCCACATATTCTTCTCTACTGTAGCATACAAGATTGCAGTCCACATAATAAATGTGTGGTCTAACGTTTTCAACACTTAGCCATTTTTCTGGGCACAGTCCCTACAAAGCACACCCATACCTGCATACACTTCAAGACTATTTAGTACAAAATAAAACCTATCTAAAGAAGAAGAAAAATATAAAGAAAAAGATACATGGGTTGCCTCCCAAGAAGCACCCGATTTAACGTCGTGGCACGATGTAAATTTCCAATCACTTGAAATAAAGAACCACCACGACATGGCCATCATCAACTTTTCCATGATAGTGCTTCACCCGGAGCCCATTGACTCTAAACACTTCATCATTCTTATTTTTCAAGTCCAATGTACCGAATGGTGCCACTGTCGCGCCCTCTTTTTTCCCTCCGCGGAGAGAGGTCTGAGTTTCGACATTCATAGGGAACAACTCGTTTCCTTTTGGGAATTGGGTATTTGAAGAGTCGCCACCTAATGGATTATGGTGCATTGGGGCACCTAGAGCGATTAACTCTTGGATTGGTTTGCATTACCAGAGATTAGGGTAAGGGCTCGAAATGACCTTGAGGGGAAGGTGTTAGGCACCCCTATTTGTCCACAACTGTAGGTCCCAGCCGAACTTGTATTTATGAATTAGTCCATTAACAAATAAATAGTTTGAATCAAATATTTTGCAAGTAAAGCACGTTGGATGTTGTATAACTCAAATAATAAGATAAAGGTTTTGAACAAGTTGTATACATAAAGGAAAGTTTAAAACACAAGGAATTTGGGAAAGAAGGGGTCCTAGGTTGGTTAGCCTATAAGATCACCCCACACAATGTCAGGTAAACACTCCTCAATAAGGGGCTACATGTGACATTAGCGCGTAGTCATCATATCCCATATCTACCCTTCCCACCCTCTTAGTGGTCATTAAAGTGCGTGTTGGTTAGCGATTTCAATTGCATGCTATTACCTGTCCCTTCATAATGGTCCTGGAGGAAATTTAGGACCTTAGCACATAAGATAAAAAGGGAGCAATTAGAGGCTCAAGTTTACCTCCTCAAATAATACACATAAGTAGCACGACTCAAACACAAATAAGGGCCTTTTGTTAAACAATATCCTAAGGTATGGTGTCTAAGTGAATATCAAGACACTGAAGATAGGTAGTTTATTTTATAAACTCAAAAGTAATGACCCTATCCGTTGCCTACTGATTTCTTAAAGCCTGTTAAAATCATAACGACATTAAGTCACAAAAATAGTTTCAGAGTTACAGGATTTGGAAACACCCTATAGGCTTGCCTACATGCGGAATAATGATAATTACATTTTATAGTAAAACATGGAAGATTTTAAAAAAACAGACTCTTGAATCCCTATAGGCATGTTGTTTAATGGTAGGCTAAGGTAGTTTTTGAAAGAACTCATTTCAGGGAAAAAATAAACCACTAATTAAACTAGTTTCGAAGTGAACTAATCGTGGACTAGGTTGATTTATTTAAACTAAAATGGTTTAAATCTATAGGCAGAATTTCAGGTGGTGTTCCCTATAGGCATGATATCTAGTTGTTTAAAACTGATTTTAGAAACTGGTAGGCATGATAACAATGAAAGCACATATAAGTATCCATTATAACAGAAGTTGGATTGGATTATATCCTATAGGCATGACATCTACTTGTGAAGTTGATTTTAAGACCTATAAACATGATTTCTATTATGGAACCACTTGATACCTATAGGCATGATTTCTATCATGGTGAGACAAACATAGCAACAATATAAAGTTTTAGAGGCATGGTTTCTACCCATATTACCCCACAAATATGTAACTACCAACCCATTTCACTAGTTACCCCAATATTCGTTTACAAATTATTACAAACCATATGAATGAATTACATAAGTAGATAAAAAATAAGAAGTTATTTTATAGGGAGTCTACAAATAGGCCCAGATTTCCAAAGCGTCCAATAGTCTCAAATGCCTAAATTCCATAGACAATAACATTGTCTAGGTGCGTCAGAGTTCCCTAAGGATCTCAAGGATCCCGAGCAGTGCTCATACCTAGACTTGGTAACCAAATTGAGTAAGTGCAGTGTAGAAGGGCCAGCCTCAGTATGCCAGAGTTCAGAGGGTTCTCAAGAGGATCCCAAGGCAGTACACACACTGGAGAGGGCAAAACCTAGTGACTTAGTAGTACAGTGAGACTGCTTGACCCAGTTGGAAAGGTTTTAGTAGGAAAACAGTATTAACAGGAGACTTGAAAATAATTTTGTAAAAACAACAAAGGAGTTATTCACTGAGATAGTTTTGAAAAGAGTATGGCAATCAACAAACAATAGACCAATCTCAAAACTAAAACAGGTTCAGCATCATACATAGAACAAAGAACCAAGACAGGTTCAGCACCACAAGCCTTCACACATGGGTAAATGGGAATTGGGGACAGATAAAGACCATAATGGTAAACACATAGTAGGCAGAAGTCTTTGGAATTGATACAGACATGCTCAGAAACACTGATTAGACATAGTCATAGAATCAGCAATGCATAAGGGGTTCAGTATAGGATCAACATAATTTAAAATCAATCTTTGAACCATGCAAGCTTAGGAGTGTAGACTACTTAGAGGGGTAACATGTTCATATTGATCCTAAGGAAGGGGAGTACATAACATGCTAATAATATAAACATATCATCTACAGGTTTCACATCAAAATCATAAGTAAAAGCAGACTAGAAACAGTGTGAATTGAAGTAATAAAAAGACCATATTGTTTTTGGAACATGAATTGAAGTCAGAACATGCCAGTAAAGAAGGTAGTAAACACAAAGTGAGGAGCAAGAGAGTAGAGTAATCAGCCTTGGCTTGCAGCCGACTGACTTAGAACAATAGCAAGTAACTAGAGAAAAGAGAGCAGAAGAGAGTTTTGTGTGAGAGAGAGTTTTTGAACCAATGTGTTAGTGTGTTTGTGTTAATGAGAGAGTATGTATATATAGTAGTTCGAAACTAGGTAAAAATAAGGCAAGAATCACAATAGTATAGTAATTATCTAACTCAAAACCAATCAGGACAAGTACTCCCTTAAGTTACGGGAATCAATTCAAACGGTAAGAACAAGTAACAAATAAGGAAAGAAATCAGTGTATGACTAATAAGGAAAGATTTCAAATTCAATAAGTATAGGGTAAACAATTAGGGCTAAGTAAAAAAAACTCTAATTAAGGAAATAGTCAGTACGAATAAAGTACCACAACAGACAAGGTAGGCGAATCAGTTAATTTGAATAGAAAGGGTAGAAATAGAGGGTTTAAAGGAAGGTCTTCTAATCAAACCATGAAATAGGGAATCCAGAATCTATCAAAGAGGAAGTCATGATTCAGTATTCAACATATAAATAGAGTAAGATAAGAATAACCAGACATAGCAAACATGCAGGTTAAATAGCACTGATTGAGAGAGGCAAGTCTGAACAGTCAAGATGAACATAAGCACATAGAGGTGAAATAAGTTAGGCTAAAAACTCAGTAGGAACATATTCGAAGCAAGATAGTCATAGAAACTCAAACAAGCAACGATCAATCATGCTAACACACAGAACCAAATGAAGAAAATCTAGAAAATTACGGCTTTCAACATAGGCGAGTTGAAGAGGTAGTAAAATCACAGAATTAGTCAAAATATGTAGGAAATTGACGTTTAAACATAAAAATTAGTTTAAACAAAGTTTTAAAAGAAGTTCCGAAACCTTAATTTTTTTAAGAAGACGAAAACACTTGAAATCACATGATTCTTGTAAATAATTCCAAGGACAATGTAAAATATTAAGGAAACAAACCCAAATTGTTCTAGATATATACATATTTAGGAGACATAGGCAGAAATTAGGGTTTTAGAAGAAACCCAAATAGAGATGAAAGAACTTGTGTAGAATCCCAAGGATCGTAACAAATACAACATGATTTTGCTCGAAATCACACTGGAGTAGCCAAGAACAGGCAAGTGACGAACCTTAGGTGCAAGACGGCGTGGACCTGGGCCCTTGAAGACCTTAGAGAAGGCAAGCATGGCATTAGAGAAGCCATTGGAGGCTAAGGAGTTGATGGAAGATCACCGGAGAAGACCGGAGAAGAGAGATCGGCAGTTTGAAGGGCTAGGATTTGGTTGAGTTACTGAGAGAGGAGAGGAGATAAGAGAATACCAAGGTGGAGGTCTATGAATAATGGTTAGGGTTAGGGGTCGTTTAGAGTTAAAAAAGGATGGAACGAACGAGGGTCGTTGATCTTTTAGATCAACGGCCAGGATTGGACGGGTCTGGGGTCGGGTAATTTCATTTAGGGCCTTGGTCGGGTAATTTAGCCTAAAATTGGGCTGGGTATTGGGTTTAATTTAGGCTATGATTGAAATGCAATCTGGCTATATTTTAAATAGCCAATTTATCCCTATGTAATTTATAATAAATAATATATAATTTTTGGAAAATAATTTTGCGTACTAAAATGATTTAAAATAAATATTTAACATTTTAAAATACAGAAGATCAATTTTATGCATATAAAACACAATTGTACATTAATAGGGCTAATATTGCAATTATATGCAAATTAGCTTTAAAAATACGAAATGCAATTATAAAAATGCATTAAAAATATTTTAACAATATTTTAGCATAAATATAGAATTTAGATGACTAAATTACCCCAAAAATAATTTGAGAGATAATTATTGGGGATTTTATGAGTAAAATGGGAGGAAATAAATCAATTTAATATCTTTAAAATTATAGGAAAATTATAAAAACCTTGTGCATGCTTATATATGCTATTTTAAAATTATTTATGCATATTGAAAATATATAAAGAAAAATTGGGTATCAAGAGCTGCCCCTCTTTACCTGGGAAGGATGAAAGAGTTTTCGGGTAAAGAAATGATGGCCAATGTTGACCGGATAGGATGTTTTGAAAGACAGAGGCCGGACTCTAGTCTTCGAGCTACCTACATATCCCTAGTTTTATAGGAATCAGGCCATGTGTAGTTCTGGGTTCATCTACAGAATATGCTGATGAAGTTACTGCAAGAACGAACACGCGATACGGAAGCAGCTACGGTGAGTGGTTAGAGCTCAGGACAGTTGGAGGGAACTGGAGCGAGATCGCTCCTACTAGGATAACAGTTTCTTACTGGTTACCTACAGATAAGAGATGCTACAAACATGTATTTGCAAAAAATTAAACATGATACAAATTCCCTTTGAACCATGAAGGTTGTCTATGGACGGTTAGATATGACGTCCTTGGACCATGACGTCCTGGGCCCTGAATTATTTAGTGAGGGATTCGCAGGCCATGAAATGATGTTCTCGGTCTATGAAGATGGTTCCTCCGAACATGACTCCTTTGAATAATGATATGCAAGTTTGAGAGATCATTAGGCCATGGCATGGTGTCTTCCGGCTATGAGGATGATGCCTTTAGACTATGACGCCTTTAGATAGATTGACAATATTTCAGCCCATGATATGCAATAGTCATGATATTATCAAGACAATAATTAGTCTCGTGAAATGGACGGCAGAGCTTAGCCCAATTGGAAAACAAATAGATAGGAAAATAGAGCAATATCTGTGCAGAAAGAGACAATGCTTAGTCCCATGTGAATGTGGAGGCAAGGATTAGCCTCATGTAGGTATGGAGGCAAGGATTAGCCTCATGCAAGTATGGAGTCAAGGATTATCCTTATGCAAGTATGGAGGTAGGGATTAACCTCATGCAAGTAGGGAGGCAGGGATTAGCCTCATGCAAGTGTGGAGCCATGGATTAGACTCATGCAAATAAGGGTACAAGGATTAGCCTCATGCAAATAGGGAGGCAGGTATTAGCCTCATGAAAGTATGAAGTCAAGGATTAGACTCATGCAAGTATGGAGTCAAGGATAAGACTCATGCAAGTAGGGAGGCAGGGATTAGCCTCATGCAAGTATGGAGACAGGGATTAGACTCATGCAAATAGGGAGGCAGGGATTAGCCTCATGCAAGTATGGGGAGGCAGGGATTAGCATTATGGATTCAAGGATTAGACTCATGAAGATAGGGAGGCAATGATTAGACTCATGCAAATGTGGAGTCATGGATGAGACTCATGTAAACATGGAGTCAATGATTAGACTCATACAAATAGGGAGGCAGGAATTAGCCTCATGCAGGTATGAGGAGTCAAGGATTAGACTCATGCAAACATGGAGTCAGGGATTAACATCATACAGGTATGGAGAGTCAAGGATTAGACTCATGAAAATATGGAGTCAGGGATTAGACTCATACAAATAGGGAGGCAGGGATTAGCCTTATGCAGGTATGGGGAGTCAAGGATTAGACTCATGCAAACATGGAGTTAAGGATTAGACTCATGCAAATAGGGAGGCAGGGATTAGCCATATGCAGGTATGGGGAGTCAAGGATTAGACTCATGCAAACATGGAGTCAGAGATTAGACTCGTGCCAATATGGAGGCAGGGATTGGCCTCGTACAAGTATGGAGTCAAAGATTAGACTCATGTAAGTATGGAGGTAGGGATTGGCCTCATGCAAGTAGGGAGGTAGGGATTAGCCTCATAAAAGTGTGGAGTCAGGGATTAGACTCATGCAAATATGGGGACAAGGATTAGCCTCATGCAAATAGAGAGGAAGGGATTAGCCTTATGCAAGTATGGAGTCAAGGATTAGACTCATGCAAATATGGGGGACAAGGATTAGTCCCATGCAAAGAGCGAGCAGTGAATAAGCGCAGTGTATGTCTTAGCTAGAGATGTATTTGATATCTGATGGCCTGACTGATAGTGAATTATCTTTGTGTATACATGTTTTGCGAATGCTATCATTATGTCAAATGTGCCTGCATTCAAAGAAAAATTGTAAGTTTGTGAGGGGAAAGTTGGTTCATGCTTCGTCCGTCGGCCTTGCTTTGCTCCGTTCTAAAAGCCCTTTCGAGTTCCCCTGGGTAATACCTGACTACTATGGAAATAGAGTTTTTGAAAATATGCAATTATTAATAAAATAGAGTTGTTTTAGAAATGTATTGATATATTAAGTAATTTTTGATGAACTAGTGATTGTAACACATCTCGAAGGCATTGCAGCTCTCTTATGGAATTTTGAGGGTCCTCCTCAAAATTCTGCCACAGTTTGGTAGGTGATTTTTGACTGTTTGCGGATAATAAGCCCTGCTGAGTCTTCTCCAGAATTTTGAGAATCCTTCTCAAAATTTGTCCCCAGTTTCCTAACTAGTTACTGACGTTTGACATATGTTGGCGCTGGCTGGACTTGCTCCGAAATTTTGAGAACCCTCCTCAAAATTTTGCCCCAGTTTCTACTCTTGGGGGGGGGGGGAATGAAAATTTTATTATGATATGACCGAACCCATAAGGCTGCCTACGTATCCCCTCTTAAACGGGAATCAGGTCAAGCGTAGTTCAATTACATCAAATGAGGAAATGTAAAATATCTAAGCATAGTATCTCTTGATTGTGTCTGAATTGATTGTTTTGGCCAGATTTCTCCATCCATCTCTGCAAGTATGAGTGCTCTTCCTGTCAGTACCCTATGAACCATGTACGGACCTTGCCAGTTGGGAGAGAATTTCCCTTTGGCTTCATCTTGATGTGGGAAGATATTCTTCAATACGAGCTGCCCTAGTGCGAACTGTTATGGTTTGACCCTTTTGTTGAAAGCTCTGGACATTCTGTTCTGATAAAGTTGGCCGTGACACACTGCATTCATCGTCTTTCCATCGATAAGGGACAATTGTTCATAGTGACTCCTTATCCACTCTACATCACTGAGTTCAGCTTCTTGTATGACTCTTAAAGAAGGAATCTCCACCTCGGCAGGGATGACAGCCTCGGTGCCATAAACCAACATGTAGGGAGTTGCCCCGGTTGATGTGTGAACCGTGGTGCAATACCCCAACAGAGCAAAGGGTAACTTCTCATGCCACTGTTTGTGGTTTCTACCATCTCTCTTAGTATTTTCTTGATGTTTTTGTTGGCAGCTTCCACGACTCCATTCATCTGAGGTATGTAGGTTGTGGAATTCTTGTGCTTGATTTTGAAAGTTTCACACATAGCTTTCATCAAATCAATGTTAAGATTGGCAGCGTTGTCAGTAATAGTGGACTCGAGAACCCCAAATTAGCAGACAATACGATCCTTGAAAAAATCTGCGATGACTTTCTTGGTTACAACTTTGTAAGATGCAACAACTACCCATTTTGTGAAATAATCAATGGCTACCAGAATAAACCTATGTCCGTTTGAGGCAGTGGGCTCAATCGGACCAATAACATCCATTCCCCATGTGGTGAATAGCCACGGTAAGCTTGTTGCACATCCTTAAGTAGTTTAGAAGCATCTTTCGTGTCGACATACCTTAGTAAACCAAAATCAGGAGTTCTTCTGTACAAGTTTCCTCCGCAGTGGAAGAAGTGATTTGGCAATCTCCGGAGCGTGCGTTTCTGAGTGTGATTTGCATGCTCTGGGTATTCTCCTTTTGATAAGTATTCTTTGATGTCATGGAACCAACGCTTTCCATCCGCTTCTTCCTCGACATGAGAATAATATGCCGGCTGATTATGGATCCTCATCGAAATGGGATCAATGTAGTTCTTATCTGGATGTTATATCATGGATGACAAAGTGGCCAATGCGTCAGCAAACACATTTTGAATTCTGGGCACATGTTGGAATTCTATCTTCGCAAACCTCTTTCTCAATTCCTGCACATGGTGCAGATATGGCAATATCTTGGAATTCTTGGTGGCCCACTTTCCTTGTACTTGGTGCACAAGCAAATATGAATCACCGATCACCAGCAACTCCTGAATGTTCATGTCGACTACCATGTTGAGCTCTAGTATGCAAGCTTCATACTCCGCCATGTTGTTGGTGCAGGGAAATCTGAGTTTAGTAGATACCGGATAATGTTGACCCGTTTCTGATACCAAAACTACTCCAATACCTACTCCTTTGAAATTTGCGACTTCGTCAAAGAACATCCTCGAACTGCCGTATGCTTCGGTAATGTCTTCTCCTACGAATGATACTTCTTCATCAAGAAAATACGTTTTCAAGGGTTCGTATTCTACTCCCACCAGATTTTCAGCAAGGTGATCTACCAATGCTTGTCCTTTGACCGCCTTTTGAGTTACATAGACGATATCGAACTCACTTAGTAGTATCTGCCACTTATCCAACTTCCCGGTCGGCATGGGTTTCTGGAATATATACTTCAGATGATCCATCTTGGATATGAGGTATGTAGTATAGGCACAGAAGTAATGCCTCAATTTCTGAGCTGTCCAGGTCAAAGCATAGCAAGTGCGTTCTAGCAGAGAGTACCGTGCTTCGTAAGGTGTGAACTTCTTACTCAGGTAATATATGGCTTGCTCCTTTCTTCCTGTCTCGTCATGTTATCCCAAAATACATTCGAAGGCTCCATCCAATACAGATAGATAAAGTAGCAAAGGTCGTCCCAGCTCTAGCGAGACCAGAACTGGTGGTGTGGACAGGTACTCCTTGATCTTATAAAAAGCTCTCTGACAATCCTCTGTCCAGCTTGTTTCGGCATCCTTCCTCAGCATCTTGAAGATGGGTTCACATATAATTGTGGATTGTGCTATGAAACGACTGATATAGTTGAGACGTCCTAGGAAGCTTATCACATCCTTTTTGCTTTTAGGTGGTGGTAACTCCTGAATAGCTTTGACTTTAGATGGATCTAGCTTGATCCCTCGACGGCTGACAATGAATTCCAGTAGTTTTCATGCGGGAACCCCGAATGCACATTATGCGGGGTTCAATTTCAAGTTGTACCTCCTTAGCCTATAAAAGAACTTCCTCAAGTTTGCTATGTGATCTGCGGCCCTCTTGGATTTGATAATGACATCGTCCACATACACCTCTATTTCTTTGTGTATCATATCATGGAAGATGGTTGTCATGGCTATCATGTAAGTGGCCCCAACATTCTTCAGACCGAATGGCATCATCTTGTAGCAGTATACACCCCATGGTGTAATAAAAGTTGTCTTCTCTGCATCTTCTTCATCCATCCAAATCTAGCGATAACCCGCGAAGCAATCGAAAAAGGATTGGATTTCATGCTTGGCGCAGTTATCAATCAGGATATGTATATTCGGCAGTGGGAAGTCGTCCTTAGGACTTGCTCTATTTAAATCCTGGTAGTCAACAGATAGTCTGACCTTCCCATCCTTCTTCGGAACTGGCACAATGTTAGCTAACCAGGTTGGGTACTCAACCACCTTGAGAACTTTGGCTTTGATCTACTTGGTAACTTCCTCCTTGATTTTCAAACTCTTGTCTTGCTTGAATTTTCTGAGTTTCTGCATGATTGGGGGACACATGGGATTAGTAGGCAACTTGTGAGCTACTATAGATGTGCTCAAACCGGTCATATTGTCATATGACCATGCGAAAATATCCTCATACTCTCTTAGGAACCGGATGTACTCTTCCTTTTCTGTCGGTGATAAGTAAATGCTAACGTGAGTCCCCTTGACGGTCTCAGTGTCTCCCAAATTTACTGCTTTTGTCTCGTCCAGGTTGGACTTAGGCTTGTTCTTAAAATTCTCGACTTCCCTGACAATTTCCTCGGGTATCTTATCTTCTTCCTCTGAATCACTATTTTCATGTTGCGTTGCCTCATTACATGTCACAGTCACTAGTTGATCAGGAAAAGTAATAATAACACTGTGGAAAGAAAAAAGTGTAAAGATAGTAGTGAATAATAAAGAGCAAATGCATTTGATTAAAACTTGAAAAATCATCCAGACAAAGTACGACTCGATGAATCAAGCATTTATTTTGAAACAAGTAAAGCTTAAAACAAAATTACGGGAAATCTTAAATGCCTAGAATGGCTTATAGAAGTAAATTCTGCCAGGCTACCCAGGGACTCGACGGGCTGGGGATGGTGTGGCGGTCCAATTCCTGAGAACATCTCCCTCCTTCACGGTCTGAATAGCGAGGCCTTCTTCCTCCTCCTCCTCAATTATGGCACTGCATTCCATATCATCATCTTCCAAGAACAAATTCTTCAACCCAACTAGTGCTTCTTCTTCTGTAGTCCCACATATTGTGTCAGCTTGGTGAAAAGCTTGTTCCAAGCATGGTACTGGTTGCTCGAGAGGGTAGTGCGGTCCACACCATGGATGTGACCAATTTCTATATTCTTTCCATGTGTACTGGTATCCAAGCCCAAAGGTGGTACCATTATTTTTTTTTCGGATACCACTTAAGTCGTCCATTTTTGCTTTTCCTCTACCTTTTGTGTTGCTTGGAGGAGGAGGAGGTGGAGGGCCTCTAGATCTGGTGTGGTATGCTGACGAGGCCAGTATGAGTGAACCAACCTAAAGGGGATGAGAATAACAATAAAAATAAGCAAAAACAAAAAAAGGTAACAAGTCAGTGAGGATCCTGAAATGTTTGCAGTATTTAAACACTTATTGCGGAAATGTAAATTCGCGTCTTAATTTGGGAACGTAGTTGCGCCCGAGGTAGGTCTAGCGACAAATAGAATTGGAGAACTTTAAATGCCAATAAATGCTTCATTTCATAATATAAAAATAGACGAATCCCATAACGATACTAAGATAATAATAAAATAAGTCACTACTGTCGTGCCCCCTTTTTCCCTCCGTGGAGGGGAGTCGGGGTTTTGACATTCCATGGGGTGTAATGACTCATTTCCTTTTTGGAATTGGATATTTGAAGAGTCACCACCTAACGGATTATGGTGCGTTAGGGCACCAAGAGAGATTAACTCATATAACTAGTTTGCATTACCAGAGAGTAGGGTAAGGGCTCAAAGTAACCTCAAGGGGAATGTGTTAGGCACCCCTCTTGGTCCACAACTGTGGATCCCGACCGAACATATATTTACAAATTAGTCCATACAAATAGCTTAATCAAATAAGTTGCAAGTAAAGCACATTGGATACTTCAAGTATTAAGATAATTTTAAACAAGTTGTAGAAGATAAAAGTTTTGAATAGAGAAAGGATTAGGTAAAAAGGGTCTTAGGTTATTTGTGCTATAGGATCACCCCATGCAATGTCTGGTAAACACTCCTCGACGAGAGGCTACATGTGACATTAACGCGTAGTCAACATATTCCATATCTACCCTTCCCATCCCCTTTTGGTCATGCAAAGCGAGTGTTTGGTCACTGACTCCTATTGCGTGCTGCTACCCGTCCCTTCTTAATATCCTGGAGGGAATTAAGACCTCTACCTATAGGTGGTTCTAGACGTACCCCTAAGGCTTTAAAGGCAAAAATCTAAGGCGACAGTCAAAAAGCGTTTAGGACTTCCACATAATGGGAGCAATTAAGAGGCTCACAGATCCTCCTCAAACAAACATACAGGCAGCACGACTCAAACACAAGTAAGGTCTTTATTAATCAAAGTCCTAAAGCAGGATTTCTAAGTGATTATGCAGAAATAAACCACTTTTAGATCTAGAAGTTTTAACCTAGTAGCTGCCTAGAGACTCCTCTTTAAAAGCTTATCAGAATCGGAAAATTTGAACGACAAAAATAGTTTCAGGGAAATGTAGATTTTGAAAATGCCCTAAGGCTTGCCTATATGCAGTATACTGTGTATATATTAATGCAGAAATGAACAGGTTTTCAAAATAGACCTTTGTGATACCTATAGGCAGGATATCTAATGAGATTAAAGCAATTTTGAAAAAGCTAGTTTCAAGAAATGTGATTGCTTAATAAGACCAGTTTTAAGAAGATGAACTAGGCATAATGACATTGATTTATCAGGCTAATTAGATTATCAGACATAGTTGCAAATAGAAATCCCTATAGGCATGGTATCTAGGCGTATTACTGGTTTTGGTCAATTTGTAGTAAAATATGAAAGACTTATTAGAACTGAATTAGAATTGGATCCTATAGGCATGATATCTATACTTGAATTGATTTAAGACACGACCGTTTGAAAACATATGAACGTGACTTCGAAAATGCAGAACCTTAAGAACATAATTTCTACTTGATGCAAGCGACATTGGAAGTGGAAACCTATAGGCATGATTTCTATTATGCAAACGAAATCAGATTCAACAAGAGTAAAACCCTATGAATATGTTTTCTATAGAGTAAAGCAGGCATATTTGAAAGTAAAGCCCTAAGAGCAATATTTCTACCCATATTACCCTCACAAAGTACACATCTACCCACCCTTTTTACTAAATACCCCAAATATCTGTTTACAAATTATTACAGGCCAATAACTGAATTACATAAGTGAAATGAAAAATCAAGAAGCTATTCTATAGAGAGCCTGCAATCAGGCCCAAGTTTCTCAAAGCCTCCAATGGTCTTACAAGCCTCATTTACATAGACAAATTAGAGTCTAGGTGCATCAAAGTTCCCTAAGGGTCTCAAGGACCCCGGGAAATGCTTACACCTAGACTTAGTAACCAAGCATTGAACCAGTACAGTGTGGAAAGGCCAGCCTCAGTATGCCAGAGTTTAGAGGGTTCTCAAGAGAATCCCAAGGCAGTACACATACTAGAAGGGGCAAAACTTATTAACTAAGAGTAAAGTGGAAGTGCATGACACAGGTTGAAAGAAATCTGTTTTGAAAGCAACTAGTAAAGTAATAGAGGTTGTTTGAAAGAGGTTGGAGTGGTAAACAAAATCATGCACTACACATAATCCAAATGAACTCAGTAGTCACACAGAGGTCAAAGGGTTTGGGGATACACAGAGATTTGACTGCAGACACATAACCCCAGCAAAGGTTCTTAGGACTAGTTCAGACATGCTCAGAGATAGTTGACACTGGCATAATCACAAACCAGTCATGAGGAGCATAAACACATAGAGGGGTATAAGGATTCGGGATTCACAAAAATGGTAAGTACACAGTAGGTAAAATAGTTGTCCAGACATGCTTTGAATCATATAAGGGAATACATTCATTTAAAGAGAGGGGAGTCATACTAGCATGCTAATAATATAACCTAACTACAGACTTCACAACAGAACCACAAGTAAAAACAAACTAGAAATAAAAGAAACTGAAACAAGAAGAGAAGCATGTTGTTGTTGAGGCTTTAAATTAAACTAGGACATACCAGTGAAGATAGAAGTAAGAAGAATGAAAGAACCAAAGAGCACAGAGGAATAGTCTTGGCTTGCAGGCGGCTAATAGTAGCAAATAGCATAAGAGAGGGGGAAGAACAGGGATTTTTAATAAGAGAGGAGTTTTTGAAAAACCAAGTGTGCCTGTTATTTGTAAGAGACTTAGAGTATTTATAGTTGAAAGTAGATAGTGGAATAAGGTAAAATTCATAGCAGTATGCTAATTTAAGAACTCAGAATCAATCAATTAGAGAATCAAGGAAGCTCTACATTAAGTTAAGGGAATCAAGATCAAACGGAAAGATGTAGTACCATATAAGGCAGGAAGAAGAATCAGTGCATGACTAAATAAGGAAGGAGTCAAGGTTCAGTAGGCATAAAATAGTCAAATTAGACCAAATTCAGAAAGACCCAATTAAGGAAAGGCTAAGTAAAACAAAGTACCATAGTAAATAAGGTAATGAAATCAGCCAAATTAGACAGACGAGTAGAATTCAAGGGCTTTGAAAGAAATCTTTCAATTACCATCAATTAAGGAGAATTAGAATCAATCATGGGGAGTCATGATTCTGTCTTCTCAACATATAAATAGAGACGAATGAACATGAGTAGCAAACAAACAAGGTCAGCTATATAGACAGAAAGAAATAAGAGATGAGCAAACACAATCATATAGAGGTAATATAAGTAGGCTAAAGATTCAGCAGAACATATGCGAGGCATGGTGAGAGATTAACAAGAATTAGGTAAATAGGCTAACACACAGAACCAAGGCAAAGAAAATCATGCTAACACACAGAAACAAAGTAAAGAAAAAATCTTAAAAATTAGGGCTTTTAACAGAGTCTAGTTAAAAAATAGTAGGAATATAAAATCGGTCGAAATAAGCAAGGAAAATGGTTTAATCATGAAGAAATTGGTTGGAATAGGTGTAGAAAGAACTCCGAGAAAACCCTAGTTTTTAAAGAAAGTAAAATGGTTTAAAAAATTAGGATCTTTCAGAAGAAGTTCAAAAATAGGCAAATCATAGAAAGAAATAGGCTTAAAGCATGAAAATAACACAGATCTGAGAGATTCAGAAGAGGGTTAGGGTTTAAAAGGAAATCCAAATAGAAATCGAAAGAACCTGTTGTAACTTCACAAATCGTAACACATATGGTGTGATTTTTCCCAAAATCACACTAGAGAAACCTCGAACAACAGAGTCGAAAACCCTAGGTCCAAATCGACATGGCCCAGGGCCCTTGAAGGACTTAGAGATAATGAGCAAGGTGGTGAGAGACGTATTGGAGGCTTGGGGTTGAAGGAGGTAGACGAAAATGACCGGAGAAGGAGGGGATTGACGGAGTTTTAGGGTTATGTTTGAAAGAAGAGAAAAGATGATAACATCTGAAGGTGGCGCCCTTGGAAAAATTACTTAGGGTTAGGGGTTGTTTGGAAATTAAAAGGAAAGAAGGAATAAGGGCCGTTGATCTAAAATATCAACGGTCAGGATTTATGATGGCTTGGGTCGGGTAGACGTGTATAGGTCTGGGTCGGGTGATTGGGTGTGAAATTGGGCTGGAAAGGGGTCCTATTTAGGCTATAATTGAAAGCCAGATTTGGCTATAATTTAAATAGCCAATTTCCCCCTATTTAATTTATAAAATAATAGGTAATTTCTGGAAAATAATTTAAAGTGAAAAAATGATTTAAAATGCATAATTGACATTTTAAAAATATGGGGACCAATTTTATGCATATAAAAAATAATTATACCTTAAAATGGACTAACATTGCAATTATATGCAATTTAGCTTAAAAAAAATACTAAATGTAACTATAAAAAATGCATAAAAATTATACTAGCTATATTTTGGCATGAGTATAGAAATTAAATAAATGAATTATCAAAACAATAATTTTGAAAATAATTATTGGGGATTTTATAGATAAAATGGGTGAAAATAAATCAATTTTAACCCTTAAAAATATGGGAAAAATAATAAAAGCCTTGTGCATGCTTATATATGCATATATATGCTATTTTGAAGGTATTTATGCATATTTAAAATATATAGAAAAAAATTGGGTATCAACAGCTGCCCCTCTTTATCCGAGAAGGA
Source organism: Nicotiana sylvestris (assembly GCF_000393655.2). NCBI lineage: Eukaryota > Viridiplantae > Streptophyta > Magnoliopsida > Solanales > Solanaceae > Nicotiana > Nicotiana sylvestris. The sequence goes on along the minus strand of NC_091059.1, from coordinate 123,784,971 downwards.
TGAAAGAGTTTTCGGGTAAAGAAATGATGGCCAATTTTGACCGGATGAGATATTTGGAAAGACAGAGACCGAGCTCCGGTTTCCGAGTTGCCTACATATCCCTAGTCTTATAGGAATTAGGCCATGTGTAGTTCTGGATTCACCTGCGGAGTATGCCGATGAAAATATTGTAAGAACGGACACGAGATGTGGAAGCGGGTCCGATCGGGACTGTTAGAGGGAACTGGAGCGAGATCACTCCTGCTAGGATAGCGGTTGCTTATTGGTTACCTGCAGATAAAAGATGCTACAAACGTATTTGTGATAATTTAAACATGATGCAAATTCCCTTCGGACCATGAAGGTTGTCTTCGGACGGTTAGAGATGACGTCCTTGGACCCTGACGTCCTGGTCCATGAATTGTTTAATGAGGGATTCACAGGCCATGAAATAATGTTCTCGGGCCATGAAAATGGTGCCTCCAAACCATGACGCCTTTGAATAATGATATGTGTCACACCTCCTTTTTACCTACACCCCCGGAGGGTATAAAAGAGTTTTTTCAATTAAAGGACAATCGAAACGAGATTTATTATTAAAAGATTCAGAGTCGCCACTTGGGAGATGTATGGTGTCCCAAGTCACCGGTTGAATCCCGAATCGAGGAAAAGCTTGACACTGTTTAACAGTCCGCAAACCAGAAATCCGAGTAAGGAATTCTGTTAATCCGAGAGAAGGTGTTAGGCATTCCCGAGTTCCGTGGTTCTATCACGGTCGCTCAACTGTTATATTTGGCTTAATTATCTGATTTTAAACAATTATGAACCTATGTGCAAATTTTAGTTTTAGCCGCTTTTATTTATTTTTAAAGAAAATTGCAACCTTATTAAAACACGTCTCGAACCACGTCACATAAATGCACCCGTGGTTTTTGACATATTTTAACAGCATTGAGATTTGGATCTGGGTCACATAAATGTGCACTCGAGTTTAGGAAAGTAGATTATTAAAATACGTGCCTGAAGCAACTACGCGTTTGCACTTTGCGAGAGCCATGGAATTTGCTAAATGACACTCCTCGAATTCTAAGGTTGAGTTAAAGCTAATTAAAATGGGGGCCACACAATTGAGATTTTATTCAGCGCGGCGCACCTCAATTCCATTTTAAAAGGATATTCAAACTAAAGCTTGGAGGACCATAAACTATGAGTTATCTAATTATGGCTCACCTCAAATTCATTTTAGAAAGTCTAATTAATTATAGAAGATAGGCAACCCCAGAAGTTCAGAATATCTACTATGCTAAAAAGCCCGAACTAAATTTGATATCCACAAATCAGCAAGCAAGGGAACTGGGCCAACGAAATCAAACGGGCCCAAACAATGCCAAATAGACTATCTTGATTCTGGGCAAGTTGTTTCATGTTCAGGCCCAATATAATCCCAATTCATACGAAGCAACGTGCAAGCTAGACATTTCAGGGGTTCAGATATCGAGCCCGTACAATAGCAGAAGCGATCAGATTTTGAAACTTGATGATAAAGGAATTTTATACATCAGCAGATTTGTAAACTTGACATTGAGAAGCCACAAAATTCAAATTAACAACTACTGCGCACTAAAAGACTGATTAGAATTAAGCTGCAACCTATTCCAAACCATTTTAGTTAAAACACATTCATATGCTAATCAATGAAACGCTAAAAGTTTGCAACTATTGAAACTCATGAAGCTAACACCCAAAGCAATGATTACTCATTTTTGACCGAGACTGAAGCAACCTTGCTGCAGTTTTTAACTTACTTAAAGCCTTTAATACAACATTACAACAGTCCATAATTTAAATACCACATGAGAACTCAGCTATTCAAACAGAACCTAGCTAGACTACATTACGAATCAATTAAATAAAGCATAAACATTGTGAAGGAAGTACAGCTGTGGCACAAATAGAACTACTGCCATGATTCCAACACTGTCTTTATTTCCATCTTCAAATTGAAATTTACATCATGAAGAATTGAGAATATGTACCTGGAAATGAAAGGAAAAGAGGTGAAGAGGCAGTAACAGCAACAACCCAATAATCAGGAAACGAGGCAAGGATCCAATTTGGTTTGGTCAATAAAATAGTAACAATAGCAGCAGAACTCAAAACTAAGTCTAATAGCACAGTAATCCCAGCAACAAAACCTCAAATACCAAGCTCTAAGAACACATATTCATGCCATTTAATCCCGGATGAATCAGAAATGTTTCGGTAATCAAAAACTTCAAAGATCACTGAAGAAACTCAATGAAACAGTAAAAAATTCAGCCATTTGTATTTTTTGGATTTTTAATTCTTCAGTCTCTTCCTTCTCAGGCAAGAAAAAGTGCCTTTATAGGCAAGCAAATAGGGCCACCTTTTAGATTTTAGTCCTACCCTTTAAGCCCTTTTCAAATTTGCTTTTAGCTTAGAGATCCCTCAAATTTTGGCTTGTTAACCAAGCTAACTTACTAACAATATGAAATTCAAACTAAAACCCCTGCTAGAAGCTTCCTATTTCTGTTATCAGAAAGATTCCCTCAACCAAATACCCAAACTATCCCCCATGCCCCTGTTATTTACCTTGCTAACCAAACAAACTTGGGCTTAAAACAAGCGGGCATCTTGAATTGGGTCATAAATGACTCAAAAAGCCCAAGGCTGGTTCCAAATTAGTCCAAATGAACATTCAGAAACTCGAGCTTTGACCCAAAAACCTCAACAAAACTAAGTGACAGTAACATGAATAATCAATTTGACTTTGTACTGACTATTACCTTGACAATTATGAATTAAACGGAGACAAGATCAACAATAACAAAGCTGACACAGCAAAATCAACCCTAAGCAGGTTTGGAATAATTAAACTGAGGTACTAACAAAGTCGTACTTTATGGATCAAAACAATTAAAGAAACCAATTTGGGAAAATAAAACTTAACGAAGAAAACAAGAACATGACCAACTCTCAGACGGCAAAATTAACCGAGTTTCAATTGAATCGACCAGAAAGAGGAGGAGAGATGAACCAAGACACGAAGGAAGGACTCACCGACTAAAACTCGAACCTGGGGCTTGGCACTCTTAAATGACGTCAAGTATTTGTTCTTTGTCAAAGAACAACTATGTATGCACGAGCTCGGATTTGGCTTCGAAATCTCGGGCTTCCGATTCAACATTCGATGAGCTTGAAGGTGATTCGAGAGTCTAGAGTTTGAGATTGGGAAAGAGAGGACTATGGGGATTCTGGGGTGTTAATTTGGGGTGATTTGGGAAAAGTTAGGTTTTTGGTCTAGTCTTCGATTTAAGATTCGAGACCAACCAGGGGAATTTGAAAGATATTGGTTAGGGATTTGGGAAGAGGAGATGAAGGAGGTCTTGGGGTGTAAAAATGGAGGTGAACGGAGGTGGCGCCGCCGGGTTAAGGCGATGGTAATTAGGGGCGGCAGGTTAGGGTTTAGGTTTGGACTCTGAAGAGACGAAGGTGAGAGAGGGACGAGATGGGGGGGGGGTTTGAGGGGGGTGGTGTTTGTTTGGGCATTTAAATAGCCTGGGGAGGCTACTTCCCAACCGTCGGATCAATGGAGATTAACGGCTGGGATCCGGGGGAGGCAAACGACGTCGTTTGGTTGGGAAGTGGGGATGGACCGGGTTGGGGCGTAGGTTTGGGCCAGATGGGGCGGATTCTGTTTGGCTTGGGGAGAGGAATTCGTTTGGGCTGAGTACTTTAAACCAAAATTTGGCCCAATTTCTAGTCTCATTCATTCCATTTTCATTTTAAGACAAATTATCCAAAATTCCTTTTCCTTTTCTCTTTTCTTTTTTTTTCAAAATTAAATTAAAAAACCTAAATAACAATTTACAAAACAATTAACTCCTAATTACTATTATTAACTAAACCTAATTAAAGGACAAACTACCCTAAATTCAAAATTGAAACTAAAATAAACTATTTTTGAGACTTTTCCATTTTATAAAAATTAATGACTAATTAATTCCTAAAATGCAAAATTAACTCCTAAATGCACATGCACATATATTTTGTATTTTTCACTAACTAAAATGCACAAACAAAAATGCAAACAATTAACAGAAAATATCACAAAAATCCACGGAATTGCAAACACTGAAAGAAATTATTTTGTTTTGAATTTATGGGAGTAATTCATGTAGGGAAAAAATCACGTGCTCACAGTATGCAAGTTTGAGAGATCCTCAGGCCATGGCATGTTGTCTTCCGGCTATGAGGATGGTGACTTTAGACTATGACGCCTTTGGACAAATTGGCAATATTTCAGCCCATGAGATGCAATAATATGATGTAACAAGACAAGGCTTAGTCTTGTGAAATGAAGGGCAGAACTTAGCCTGATCGAAAAGCAAATAGATGGTAGTAGAAAAATGGAGCCACATTGATGCAAATGAGGGAATGTGCTTTGTCCCGTGCAAGTGGGGAGGCTGGGATTAGTGTTATGCAAAAGGGGAGGCAAGGATTTTCCTTATGCAAGATTGGAGGCAGGGCTTAGTCTCATGTAAGCGTGGAGTCAAAGATTAGACTCATGCAAATATGGAGTCAGAGATTAGACTCATGCAAATATGGAGTCAAGGATTAGACTCATCCAAGATTGGAGACAAAGCTTAGTCTCATGCAAAAAAAAAGTAGCGCTTAGCCTTGTGCAAATATGGAGTCAGGGCTTAGACTCATGTAGGTATGGAGGCAAGGATCAGCCTCATGCAAATATGGAGTCATGGATTAGTCTCATGCAAGATTGGAGACAGAGCTTAGTCTCATGCAAATATGGAGTCAGGGATTAGACTCATGCAAGATGCGGGACGGGGCTTAGTCCCATGCAAATGGAAGGCGGTGCTTAGCCTTATGCAAAATTGAGGTAAGGCTTAACCTCATGCAATATTCGGGACAAGGCTTAGTCCTATGCAAATATAGAGTCAAGGATTAGACTCATGCAAGATGCGGGACGGGGCTTAGTCCCATGCAAATGGAAGGCAGCACTTAGCCTTATGCAAAATGGAGGTAAGGCTTAACCTCATACAAGATTCAGGATAGGGCTTAGTCCCATGTAAATGTGGAGTCAAGGATTAGACTCATGCAAGATGCGGGACGAGGCTTAGTCCCATGCAAATGGAAGGCAACGCTTAGCCTTATGCAAAATAGAGGTAAGGCTTAACCTCATACAAGATTCGGGACATGGCTTAGTCCCATGCAAATGTGGAGTCAGGGATTAGACTCATGCAAGGTGCGGGACATGGCTTAGTTCCATACAAATGGAAGGAAGCGCTTAGCCTTATGCAAGATGGAGGTAAGGCTTAACCTCATGCAAGATTCGGGACAGGGCTTAGTCCTATGCAGATGGAGTCAAGGGTTAGACTCATGCGAATGTGGAGTCAAGGCTTAGACTCATGCAAATGTGGAGTGAGAGATTAGACTCATGAAGATATGGAGTCAAGGATTAGACTCATGCAAAGAGAAAATAACAGATAAGGGTAGAGCGTATCTTAGCTAGGATATGTTCAACGTCTGATGGCCGGATGGATGGTGAATTTGTTTTATGTACGAATGCTATCGTCAAATGTGCCTGCGTTCAAAGAAAAATCATAAGTTTCATGAGGGGAGGTTGGTTCTTGTTTTGTCTGCCGGCCTTGCTTTGCTCTGCCCTAGAAGTCCCTCTCGAGTCCCCCTAGGTAGCACCTGACTATTATGAAAAATAGAATTTTCAAAAAATATGCATTCATTGATAAAATAGGATTGGTTTGGAAGCGTATTGATATATCAAGTAACTTTTGATGAACTAGCGACTGTAACACATTTCAAAGGCATTGCAGCTCTGTTATGTTGGAATTTTGAGGGTCCTCCTCAAAATTTTGCCCCAGTCTGGTAGATGATTTTTAACTGTTTGCGGATGGCGGACCTTGCTGAGTCTTCTTCAAAATTTTGAGAATTCTTCTCATAATTCTGCCCCAGTTCTTGACTGATGACTGACTTCCTGGCATGTGATGGTGCTAGATGGACTTGCTCAGGAATTTTGAGGACCCTCCTTAAAATTCTGCCCTAGTTTTTTATTCTGAGGGGAATATGAAAATTTATTATGATATGACCGAACTCATAAGGCTGCCTACGTATCCCCTCTTAAACGGGAATCAGGTCAAGCATAGTTCAATTACATCAGAAAAGAAATGTGATTCCCGGTTGACGTGCGAACTATGGTGCGGTACCCTAACAGAGTAGAGGGTAACTTCCCATGCCATTGCTTGTGATTCTCTACTATTTCCTTAGTATCTTCTTAATGTTCTTGTTAGAGGCTACTATGGCTCCATTCATCTGAGATCGGTAGGTGGTGGAATTCTTGTGCTTGATTTTGATAGTTTCACATATAGCTTTCATCAGGTCACTATTGAGATTTGGTGGCATTGTTAGTGATAATGGACTCACGAACTCCGAATCGGCAGACAATATGATCCTTGACGAAATCTACAATAACTTTCTTGGTTACAGTTTTGTAAGATGCAACTTCTACCCATTTTGTGAAGTAATCAATGGCTACCAGGATAAATCGGTGTCTGTTTGATGTAGTGGGCTCAATCAGACCAATAACATCCATTCCCTAGGCGGAGAATGGCCAAGGTGAGCTTGTTGCATTGAGCTTGTTTGGTGGCACTCTTATCATGTCAGCATGCACTTGACATTGAAAGCATTTGCGGACATACTGAATATAATCCGTCTCCATGGTCATCCAAAAGTAACCTACCTTGAGTATCTTCTTGGCCAAAATGAAACCATTCATGTGCGGGCCACATGTCCCAGCATGCATATCCTCAAGTAGCTTAGAAGCTTCCTTTGCGTCGACATACCTTAGCAAACCCAAATACGGAGTTCTTCTTTACGAGTTCCATCCACTATGGAAGAAGTGATTTGACAATCTCCGGAGCGTGCATTTCTGAATGTCATTTGCTTGCTCCGGGTATTCTCTTTTTGATAAGTACTCCTTGATGTCATGGAACCAAGGCTTTCCATCTGTTTCTTCCTCGACATGAGCACAATATGCCAGTTGATTATGGATCCTCACTGGGATGGGATCAATATAGTTCTTATCTGAATGTTGTATCATGGATGACAAGGTGGCTAATACGTTGTCAAACTCATTCTGAATTCTAGGCATATATCGGAATTCGATCTTTGCGAACCTTCTTTTCAATTCCTGCACATGGTGCAGATATGGAAATATCTTGGAATTCTTGGTGGCCCACTCTCCTTGTACCTGGTGCACAAGCAAATTCGAATCACCAATCACCAGCAACTTTTGAATATTCATGTCGACTGCCATGTTGAGCCCTAGTATGCAGGCTTTATATTCCGCCATGTTGTTGGTGCATGGAAATCTGAGTTTAGCAGATACAGGATAATGCTGACCCATTTCTGACACCAAAATTGCTCCAATGCCTACTCCTTTGAAATTTTCGGCTCTATCAAAGAAAATTCTCTAACCGTCATATGCTTCCGTAATGTCTTCTCCCATAAATGATATTTCTTTATCAGGAAAATACGTTTTCAAGGGTTCTTATTCTCCTCCCACTGGATTCTTAGCGAGGTGATCTGCCAATGCTTGTCCCTTGACTGGGTTTTGAGTCACATAGACGATGTCGAACTCACTCAGTAGTATCTGCCATTTAGCCAACTTCCTAGTAGGCATGAGCTTCTGAAATTTGTACTTCAGAGGATCCATCCTGGATATGAGGTATGTAGTGTAGGCACAGAAATAATGCCTTAATTTCTGGGTTGTCCAGGTCAAAGCACAGCAAGTGCGTTCAAGCATAGAATACCGCGCTTCATAAGTTGTGAATTTCTTGCTCAGATAGTATATGGCTTGCTCCTTTCTTCCTGTCTCATCATGTTGTCCCAAAACACATATGAAGGCTCCATCTAACACGGATATATAAAGTAGCAAAGTTCGTCCTGGTTCTAGCGGTGTGGATAGGTATTCCTTGATCTTGTCAAAAGCTTTCTAACAATCGTCGGTCCAACTTGTCTGGGCATCTTTCATCAACATCTTGAAGATGGATTCACATATTACTGTGAACTGTGCTATGAATCGGCTGATATAGTTGAGCCATCCCATGAAGCTCATCACGACCTTTTTGCTTTTAGGTGGTGGTAACTCCTGAATGGCTTTGACTTTAGTTGGATCTAGCTCGATCCCTCGGCGACTGACGATGAATCCTAGTAACTTTCCTGCAGGAACCCCGAATGCACACTTTGCGGGGTTCAACTTCAAATTGTACCTCCTGAGCCTGTCGAAGAATTTCCTCAAGTCTTCTATGTGATCTACGATCCTTTTGGATTTGATAATGACATCGTCCAAATATACCTCTATTTCCTTATGTATCATATCATGGAAGATGGTCGTCATGGCCCTCGTGTAAGTAGCCCCAGCATTTTTTAGACCGAACAACATCATCTTGTAACAGTATACACCCCAAGGAGTAATAAAAGCTGTCTTCTCGGCATCTTCTTCATCCATCCAGATCTGGTGATAACCTGTGATTCAGTCTATAAAGAATTGGAGTTCATGCTTGGTGCAGTTATCAATCAGGATGTGTATATTTGGCTGTGGGAAGCCGTTTTTGGGACTTGCTCTATTTAAATCCCGATAATCAACACATACCCTGACTTTCCCGTCTTTCTTCGGAACTGGCACGATGTTAGCTAACCATGTTGGGTATTCAACCACCCCGAGAACTTTGGCTTTGATTTGCTTAGTAGCTTCCTCCTTGATCTTCAAACGCATGTCTGGTTTGAATTTTCTGAGTTTCTGCTTGACTGGCGGGCACATGGGATTGGTAGGCAACTTATGAGCTACTATAAATGTGCTCAAACCGGTCATATTACTATACGACCATGCGAAGATATCCTCATATTCCTTTAGGAAACAGATGTACTCTTCCTTCTCTGTTGGTGATAAATGAATGCTGATGCGAGTCTCTTTTTGACGGTCTTTGTGTCTCCCAAATTTACTATTTCTGTTTCGTCCAAGTTGGATTTAGGCTTATTCTCAAAATTTTCAACTTCTCTGACAATTTCCTCGGGGATCTCATCTTCTTCCTCTGAGTCACTATTCTCATGTCGCGTTACCTTATTACATATCACAGTCACTAGTTCATTAGGAAAAGTAATAATAACACTGTATAAGGGAAAATTATAAAATATAATAATGAATAATGATAAAGGATGAATGAATTTTATTAAAACTAAGAAAATTGTTCAAACAAAGCTTGGCTCGACGGATCGAGCATTTATTTTAAAACAAAATTGCTGAAAAATTTAAATGCGTAGAACAACTGTAAATTCTGCCAAGCTACCTAGGGACTCGACGGGCTCGGGATGGTGTGGCGGTCTAGTTTCTGAGAACAGCTCCCTTTGCCACGGTCTGAATGGAGAGGCCTTCTTCCTCTTCCTCCTCAATTATGGCACTGCAGTCCATATCCTCATCTTCCAAGAACAAATCCTTCAGCCCAGCTAGTGCTTCTTCTTCGGCAGTTTCCCATATTGTGTTTGCCTGATGGAAAGCCTGTTCCAAATGGGGTATCAGTTGCTCAATAGGGTAATATGGTCCACACCATGGGGGCGACCATTCCCTGTACTCCTGCCATGTATACTGGTATCCGAGCCCAAAGGTGGTACCATGATGTTTCACCCGTATCGGCTTGGTGATACCCTAGAGGTTCTTTTCCAACCCTTTGGCGGGTTCATATCCGGACCATTCTATTATGCTTTCTATTTTGTTACTCCACCACTTATCTTTCTCGATAACATTAACCCATTCAATGTGATGGTAGGTTTCCCCTCCTAGCCTTCTTCTATGTCCAATGGCCGGTATGGTTTGACTAGTGTAGATGGGGTTACTCCCATCTTCATGAATGATTACCTCCTGGCGGTTCCATTCAAACTTTACGACTTGGTGTAGTGTGGAGGGCACGGCTCCAGTAGCATGGATCCATGGTCGGCCCAACAAAAGGTTATATGAGGCTGGTATGTCAAGCACTTGAAATTTAACATCGAACCAAGTTGGCCCCATCTGCAAGCAAAGGTTGATTTCCCCGATCGTGGCCCTCTAGGACCCATCGAAAGCTTTCACATTCATGCTTCCGGTCCGTATTTCATGGAAACCTTTGTCTTATCTTTCAGGGTATCCAGTGGACAAATATTCAGACTAGAACCTCCATCAACGAAGACCCTGATAATGAACTTATCTTCAAATTGTACCATGATGTGTAATGCTCGATTGTGATTCAGACCTTCGGGCAGTAGCTCATCTTTGTGGAAGATAATCTTATGGCTCTCCAGCACCTGACCGACCATGTTGGCCCTTTCCCCACCAGTGATGTTATTGGGTACATAAGCCTCGCTCAATACTTTCATCAAGGCGTTCTTGTGTGCTTCTGAATTCTGTAGTAGTGACAGGATAAATATCTGAGCAGGGACTTTGTTCAGGTGATCAACAACAGAATACTCTTTCGCCTGTACTTTCCTCCATAGATCATCCGGCCTGGTCTCAATGATAGGCTGCCTAGCAGTGGTATTCTTACTTGAACCTCCCAGGTTTGTAGACTCTTCCAGTTCTAGTCATCCCTTGTGCGGCGTTAGATTCCTCTATCATAGTCTTCCCTTTTCGTCGAGCCTCGACAATATAATCCCAGGGTATCGCCTTTGAGTTGAATGGGGGTGTGGTTGACACCATCATAGTAAAAGGTGTGACCATTTCTACCTCAAATGGAGCGGAGGTGGCTGCGGGCAGAGGTACTTCCATCTCGAATGGAACTGATGCAGTTGCCTTAACATCAATAGGTGCCTGAGTCTGAACCATGATAGGAGTAAGTGTGACTAAAACTTTAAAGTCATCGCCTTCTCAGATAAGCCCGATTGAACCCCCAAGGTCCCATTCCTCATTTGTTTCTATAATATGTACATCGTCACCTCTATGATCAGGGAGGGGAATGTTGCAGACATTAGGTGCGACTTCCTTCGCCTATATGACCTTGTTTTCAATGAGTGCCTGAATCTTATCCTTCAATGTTCGGCACTCAGCAGTGGTGTGCCCTTTCATACCAGAGTGGTATGCACAGGTTTTGTTCGGATTGAGCCATTGGGATGGATTTTCTAGCGCCACAGTGGGAATAAGAGTGACTTAACCTGCGGCCTTTAACCTTTCATACAATTGGTTGATGGGCTCAGCGATGGCAGTGTATTGTCTGGGTGGCTTGCGTCAAAGTTGGGTCTTGGTCTTGGATAATTTTAGCGAGTTGGTGGTGACTAGAAGTGGGATGGTTGGGAATTATAGGTATTATAGACAGCTGGTTGGGAATATCTAGGAGATGAAGGTTGATATGTAAGTGGTGGTGCTTGGTATGTAGGTGGAGGTGTCTGGTATGTGGGTAGGGGCGTTTGGTGTGTGAGTGGAGTTTTCGGGCCCTGGGCCACCGTCACTGCCCCAACTTCTCTTTTCTTTGATATGCAGCCTAATTGGAGTGCCTTATTCATGGCTTGCAGTGCCTCAAAATTTGTTACTATCCCGTTCTTGATTCCTTCCTCGATCCTTTCGCCGAGCTTGATGATGTCAGAGAATTTGTGATTTTGATGACCATCACTCTCTCATAATATTGTGGATCCTATGCTCTGACAAAGAATTTATTCATCTGTTCTTCGTCCAAAGGGGGCCTGACCTTGGCTGCTTCCGACCTCCAACGAGTAGCATATTCGCGGAAAGTCTCAGTAGGCTTCTTTTTGAGATTCTAGATGTAGAAGACATCAGGTGCATTTTCTGTGTTGAACCTAAACAAGTCCATGAAATTTGATGCCATGCTTACCCAATTTGACCATTTCTTGGGATTCTGGCTGATATACCAAGACAACGCGTCCCAAGTAAGGCTCCTCATAAAGAGATTCATTCAAATCTTTTCATCTTTTCCAACCCCGACAAGCTTATCACAGCAACTCCTTAGGTGAACCCTGGGATTACCTGTACCATCGAACATTTCAAACTTGGGAGGTTTGTACCCCTCTGGCAGTTCCACATTGGGTTGTATGCATAGATCTTCGCAGTTCAAACCTTCTATTCCTCTATCGCCTTTCAATACCTTGAACTCGGCTTGTTAGCTTCTTGAGTTCTTCGGTCATGTTCTTAATGAGCAGGTCCTTTTCAGAGGATTCTGGTGCACAAGAGATTGGCTGGGTAGAATGTGGTATAGTTTCCACGTATATGGGGTTGCTCTGATGGGCGCCAGGAACTTGGGTATAGTAATGTTCATTGGTGGAGTTTTGTTGATCGGGAATGAGTGGTGGTGTATTTTGGGTAGTGTGGTAAGTGGTGGTTGGTGGGTATGGAATTGGTTGATGATGTTGTTGTAGTGGAGTTTGTGTCGGCAGTGGAGTTGCATATTGATTTGGTGCAGGAGGATTTTGTGACTGTTGGTTTTGTGCATTCTGAAGAGGTGTTGGGTTCTTTGTGTTTTGTTGGTGGATATCGGGGATATTGAGGATAAGTGATAGGCTTGCCAAAATGCGGACCTGCTCAACTTCTCCTTGTAGTTCTAGTATCTTTTGTTCCAGCCTCAAAACCAGGTTATTCGGGGCCGGAGTACTACGACCATCGAAAGTCTCTGTGTTCTCAATGTTTTCCTTTCAGATTTCACTTAAGTCGTCCATCTTTGATTTCCCTCTACTTTTTGTGTTGCTTGGAGGAGGAGGAAGTGTAGGGACTCTGGATCTGGTATGATATGGTGACGAGGCCAGTATGGATGAACCAACCTATGGGGATGGGAATAATAATAATAAAAATAAATAAAACAAAAGGTAACAAGTTAGTGGGGATCCTGAAATGTTTGCAGTATTTAGATACATAGTGCGAGATATAAACTCGTATCCTAATTTGGGACTCTCATTGTGCCCGAGGTAGGACTAGAGACAAATAAATTTTGAGAACTTCAAATGCCAATAAATGCTTCATTTCATAATATAAAAGTAGACGAATCCAAAACGACACTAACATAATAATAAAATAAGTCACTATTGGCACTTGGCCTTATTACATTTTAAGAAAAGCAAGTAAATCTAATCTATTTGGTCCTAGAAAGACCTTCCCTAGATTCAATCTTCCAGACTCCATCAAACAGATCTCCCAATTTTCGCAGTCCAAGCAGCAAGTAGGCTCAGGCCAGATGTTCTCCCTCGACTCCTTCAATATTCTGACAGTTTTCAATCTTTTTTATGACTTTTCCCTCCAGATCCACTAGTCCTCGCTCCAGGTATTCCAGTTTTCTATTGGAAGTGACCGCCATCTCTTTCCATTCCCTGATCAACCTCATGTTTCTCTCATGTATCTTCCGATGCTCATTCTCATAGTCGTGGAATCTCTTGCGCGGCCTGTTGTACTTGTCTTGGGCTTCAGCTTCCTCATCTATGATTCTGTTCCCTCGACCAGTCCCTGGTGTCACCGTTCCTTTCAGATTGTCCTCCAACCATGCAGGGTAGAGAGGCTGGCACCCCGCGTGATATCTGTCTGGCTCAATAATGCTCTTCTCCACAATGATTTTACAGTGCCACATATGCTGAGCTTGGCACTTGTAAGGTATGTCATCGTCTTGGAAATCTGCCCTGAAATGACTCATCTTGATGACCCTTGGTACAACCTTCTTTCTGCCTGCTTGCCTCATAACTCGTATCGGGACATATGGATATATCCCTCTCAACCTGATCATCACCAAATGCGGAGCAACCCTGGACCTGATAATGAACTCATCCATTGGGAACCACTCAACCATCCACTACACCTATTCCTCGGTCAGATTGTCGAAGAACTCTACCCATTCGCTAGTACTTTCCGGCTGAGCAAATCTGTCCGGAATATAAGTCATCTGCTTAGGGTGATGGAAAGTTATGTGGTCATTCCAAGCCCTTCACGGAAATTCTTGGCAATGGCAACCCTTTTGGAAATGCTCCAACAACCATAACTGTAGCAGCAAGTTGCAACCCTCGAAATGTTGGACCCCTCTTTGACAGCGCTCCAGGGCCCTATAGATATCAACTATGATCATGGGGACTATGGTATATGTCTACCCATTAATCCCCTCCATCAGAGTTTTGGCAACCATGGCCAACCTAGTGTGTATTATTCCCCTTTTCACTATGAACACTATCATCCCCATAAAGCACATGATGAACAAAAACACTTTGTGGTGGATGTGACCCAGTGAAGTGAGGGCGATCTCATCATGATAAGTGCGGAAAGACATTTTGTGTCCATACCTTTCGTAGAGATATTCGAAAGGTATGTAGGAGTCCTTCAGGCACACAAGGTTGACATTCTTCTTCAGCCCCATCATTTTCAAAAATCCCCTGCCTGTACGATTTTCTGGTACCAAAAGCCCGAGACTGTTCCAAGTCAACCCTGTAAGTCCTCCTACTTAGTCTAGGAACGGTGTCATTTCTATGTCGCCAAAACGGAACACAACTCTTTCACTATCCCAGAATAGGGTGGCAGCCTCGATCAGTTTCTTGTTTGGTTCAATATCCTAGTAGGGAAGGCAAATTACCCAGGTACTTTTTTACATGCTTCTTGTCACTCGAGGAAAGATCCTCCCACCAATTTAGCAACAATAGAGGGATATTGCTAATTATACCGAATATGGGGACTTCGTGACTCATTTTCTGCAAAACAAAAGGGTTAGGTCTTACCCCCACCGTACTCGACTATTTATACATTTATGATTAGCATATCGACATTTAGTCCTCCAAATTAATGCACAGAATGTGATTGAATTCGTTGGGATTATGGAAAACCCGATGGACTTTGGATAAGGCTTATCTCAAAGGATCATTATGTGGACAACATAACTGATCCAACTAGGTTCGACCATGATGCATGCATAATTTAATAGAGTAAGGTTTCTATGGGGTTTTGGACTGGTACCCTCAGGTAGACAACTTGAGGGGGAAGGCACGGAACCGTCGACTGCACCGCTGATCGACTGGTTTTACCGCAAATAAGCCTTTTTGAATTTCAAGGTAATAAATAGGAAGAGCGCAACCACTCATTAAAGCGTTGCTATAGGATTTGAGACACACGAGTGGAATATGATGTGGAGCATGATTTATGCAGCAGTTAATAACATGTAGGCAAGTATTTTTACATTGGAAAAATAAATACAACATTTAAATAATTGAAAAGACAGTTACATAAAAGAGAAAACAAAGAGACAAGTCAGTTTTCAGAATCATAAATGCTTAAAAGAAACAACAGTTAAATATAGATAAGGGAGCAGGGTATAGGATAAGCATGCTTGGACTAATTTATAAAAACAAGTTCTTTATGGTATGAGCCTAAAAGATATCCCCAGCAGAGTCGCCATGTTGTCGTGCCCCTTTTTTTCCCTCCGCGAAGGGGAGTCCGGGTTTCGACATTCCATGGGGTGTAATGACTCATTTCGTTTTGGGAATTGGGTATTTGAAGAGTCGCCACTTAACGGATTATGGTGCGTTATGGCACCTAGAGCGATTAAGTCATGTAACTAGTTTGCATTACCAGAGATTAGGGTAAGGGCTCAAAGTAATCTTGAGGGGAAGGTTTTAGGAACCCCTCTTGGTCCATAATTGTGGGTCCCGACCGAACTTATATTTACAAATTAGTCCATACAAATAGCTTAATTAAATAAGTTGCAAGTAAAGCACGTTGGATAATTCAAGTAGTAAGATAAGGTTTAAACAAGTTGTAGAAGATAAAAATTTTGAATAGAGAAAGGATTAGGTAAGGAGGGTCTTAGGTTGTTTGTCCTGTAGGATCACCCAGGCAATGTCAGATAAACACTCCTCGACGAGGGGCTACACGTGACATTAACGCGTAGTCATCATATCCCATATCTACCCTTCCTATCCCCTATTGGTCATGCAAAGCGAGTATTTGGTCATTGACTCCTATTACGTGCTGCTACCCCTACCTTCTTAATAGTCTTGAAGGGAATTAGAACCTCTACCTATAGGTGGTTCTAGACGTACCCCTAAGGCTTTAAAGGCAAAAATCTAAGGCAACAGTCAAAAAGCATTTAGGACATCCACATAATGGGAGCAACTAAGAGGTTCACAATTCCTCCTCAAACAAACATACAGGCAGCACAACTCAAACACAAGTAAGGTCTTTATTAATCAAAGTCCTAAAGCAGAATTTCTAAGTGATTATGCAAAAATAGACAACTTTTAGATCCAGAAGTTTTAACCTAGTATCTACCCAGAGACTCCTCTTTAAAAGCTTATTAGAATCAGAAATGTTGAACGACAAAAACAGTTTTAGGGAAATGCAGATTTTGAAAATGCCCTAAGGCTTGCCTATATACAATATATTGTGTCTATATTATTGCAGAAACGAACATGTTTCCAAAATAGATCCTTGTGATACCTATAGGCAAGATATCAAATGAGATTAAAGCAATTTTGAAAGAGCTAGTTTCAGAAAATGTCATTGCTTAATAAGACTTGTTTTAAGAAGATGAACTAGGCGTAATGACATTGATTTATCAGGCTAATTAGATTATCAGACATAATTACGAATAGAAATCCCTATAGGCATGGTATCTAGGCGTATTACTGGTTTTAGTCAATTTGCAGTAACATATGAAAGACTTATTAGAACTGAATCGGAATTAGATCCTATAGGCATGGTATCTATACTTGAATTGATTTAAGACACGATTGTTTGAAAACCTATGAACTTGACTTCGAAAATGTAGAACCTTAAGAACATAATTTCTACTTGATGCAAATGACATTGGAAGTGGAAACCTACAGACATGATGTCTCCTATGCAAACGAAATCAGATTCAACAAGAGTAAAACCCTTATGAACATGTTTTCTATAGAGTAAAGCAGGCAGATTTGAAAGCAAAGCCCTAAGAGAAGGATTTCTACCCATATTACCCCACAAAGTACACATCTACCCACCCTTTTTACTAAATACCCCAAATATCTGTTTACAAATTATTACAGGCCAATAACTGAATTATATAAGTGAAATGGAAAATCAAGAAGCTATTCTATAGAGATCCTGCAATCAGGCCCAAGTTTCCCAATGCCTCCAATGGTCTTACAAGCCTCATTTCCATGGACAAATTAGAGTCTAGGTGCATCAAAGTTCCCTAAGAGTCTGAAGGACTCCGGGCAATGCTTACACCTAGACTTAGTAACCAAGCATTGAACCAGTGCAGTGTGGAAAGGCCAGCCTCAGTATGCTAGAGTTCAGAGGGTTCTCAAGAGAATCCCAAGGCAGTACATATACTAAAAGGGGCAGAACTTATTAACTAAGAGTAAAGTGGAAGTGCATGACACAGGTTGAAAGAAGTCTGTTTTGAAAGCAACTAGTAAAGTAATAGAGGTTGTTTGAAAGAGGTTGGAGTGGTAAACAAAATCAAGCACTACATAGAATCCAAATGAACTCAGTAGTCACACATGGGTCAAAGAGTTTGGGGATACACAGACATTTGACTGCAGACACATAACACCAGCAAGGGGTCTTAGGACTGGTTCAGACATGCTCAGAGAGAGTTGACACTGGCATAATCACAAACCAGTCATGAGGAGCATAAACACATAGAGGGGGATAAGGATTTGGGATTTACAAAAATGGTAAGTATACAGTAGGTAAAATAGTTGTCCAGGCATGCTTTGAATCATATAAGGGAATACATTGATTTAAAGGGAGGGGAGTCATACCAGCAGGCTAATAATATAACCTAACTACAGATTTCACAACAAAACTACAAGTAAAAGCAAGCTAGAAATAAAAGAAACTGAAACAAGAAGAGAAGCATGTTGTTGTTGAGGCTTTAAATTAAACTAGGACATACCAGTGAAGATAGAAGTAAGAAGAATGAAAGAACCAAAGAGCACAGAGGATTAGCCTTGGCTTGCAGCCGGCTAATAGTAGCAAATAGCACAAGAGAGGGGGAAGAACAGGGATTTTTAATAAGAGAGGGGTTTTTGAAAATCCAAGTGTCCCTGTTGTTTGTAAAAGACTTAGAGTATTTATAGTTAAAAGTAGGTAGTGGAATAAGGTAAAAATCATAGAAGTATGCTAATTAAGAACTCAGAATCAATCAATTAGAGAATCAAGGATGCTCTCCCTTAAGTTAAGGGAATCAAGATCAAACAGAAAGATGCAGTACCATAGAAGGCAGGAAGAAGAATCAGTGCATGATTAAATAAGGAAGTAGTCAAGGTTCAGTAGGCATAAAGTAGTTATATTAGGATCAAATTCAGAAAGATCCAATTAAGGAAAGACTAAGTAAAACAAAGTACCATAGTAAACAAGGTAATGAAATCAGTCAATTCAAACGGACGAGTAGAATTCTAGGGCTTTGAAAGAAAATCTTTCAATTACCATCAATTAAGGAGAATCAGAATCAATCATGAGGAGTCATGATTCTGTCTTCTCACCATATAAATAGAGACGAATGAATAGGAGTAGCAAACAAACAAGGTTAGTTATATAGACAGAAAGAAACAATCATATAGAGGTGATATAAGTAGATTAAAGATTCAGCAGGACATATGCGAGGCACGGTGAGAGATTAACAAGAATCAGGTAAACAGACTAACACACAGAACCAAGGCAAAAAAAAATCATGCTAACACACAGAACCAAGGCAAAGAAAATCATGATAACACATAGAAAAAAAGTAAAGAAAAATCTTTAAAAATTAGGGCTTTTAACAGAGTCGAGTTAAAAAGTAGTACGAACATAAAATCGGTCAAAATAAGCAAGGAAAATGGTTTAATCATGAAGAAATCTGTTGGAATAGGTGTAGAAAGAACTCCGAGAAAATCCTAATTTTTAAAGAAAGTAAAATGGTTTAAAAAATGAGGATCTTTCAGAAGAAGTTCAAAAATAGGCAAATCATAGAAGGAAATAGGCTTAAAGCATGAAAATAACACAGATCTAAGAGATTCAGAAGAGGGTTAGGATTTTAAAAGGAAACCCAAATAGAAATTTAATGAACCTGTTGTAACTTCACAAATTGTAACACATATGGTGTGATTTTGCCCAAAATCACACTAGAGAAACCTCGAACAACAGAGTCGAAAATCCTAGGTCCAAATCGACATGGCCCAGGGCCCTTGAAGGCCTTAGAGATGATGAGCAAGGTGATGAGAGACCCATTGGAGGCTTGGGGTTGGAGGAGGTAGTCAGAGATGACCGGAAAAGGAGGGGATTGACGGAGTTTTAGGGTTAGGTTTGAGAGAGGAGAAAAGATGAGAGCATCTGAACCCGACGCCCTTGGAAAAATGACTTAGGTTTAGGGGTCGTTTGGAAATTGAAAAGGAAAGGAGGAATAAGGGCCGTTGATCTAAAAGATCAATGTCCAGGATTTATGATGGCTTGGGTCGGGTAGACGTGTATAGGGTCTGGGTCAGGTGATTGGGTGTGAAATTGGGCTGGAGAGGGGTCCCATTTAGGCTATAATTGAAAGCCAAATTTTTCTATAATTTAAATAGCCAATTTTCCCCCTATTTAATTTATAAAAATAATAGGTAATTTATCGAAAATAATTTAAAGTGCCAAAATGATTTAAAAACATAATTGACATTTTAAAATTATAGGAACCAATTTTACGCATATAAAATATAATTATACCTTAAAATGGGCTAACATTGCAATTATATGTAATTTAGCTTAAAATACTAAATGTAATTATAAAAAATGCATAAACATTATACTAGCTATATTTTGGCATGAGTATAGAAATTAAATAAATGAATTATCAAAACAATAATTTTGGAAATAATTATTGGGGATTTTATGGATAAAAGGGGAGAAAATAAATCAATTTAAACCCTTAAAATTATGGGAAAAATAATAAAAGCCTTGTGCATGCTTAAATATGCATATATATATATATATATATATATATATATGCTATTTTGAAGGTATTTATGCATATTTTAAATATACAGGAAAAAATGGGTATCAACAACTACTGGCACTTGGCCTTATTAGATTTTGAAAGCGAGTAAACCTAATCTATTTGGTCTCAAAAGGACGTTCCTCGGGTTGAATTTTCTTGTTGATCAAATTCTCCAGTTCGCGTAGGTTCATCAGTAAGAACACCTTTGCTAAAGGTCCTCCTTCATTTCCCTCAACGTTCTGGCAGTCGCTGACTCTCTTCCTCACTTTTCCTTCCAATTCCAGCAGGTTGTATTTCAGATATTCCAGCTTTTTGCTAGATTTGACGGCCCTCTCTTGCCATTCGTCGATTTGCCATTTGATGGAAGATTCCTCTATCAGTCTAGCAAGAGTAAGAGTGTGCTAACCATACCGAAGCTAGGGACCTCGTTCCTCATTTTCTGCAAAACAAAGGGTTAGACCTTACCCCCCACCGGAATCGTCTATCTATACATTTATGATCAACATATCGGCATTTATTTCTCCAAATTAATGCGCAGAACGTGGTTATGTCCATTGGGATTATGGAATACCCGATGGACTTTGGATAAGGCTTATCTTAAAGGATCATTATGTGGACAACATAACTAATCCGACTAGGTTTGACCATGATGCATGCACAATTTTAATCAGAGTAAGGTTTCTATGGGGTTATAAACTGGTACCCTCAAGCGGACAACTTGAGGGGAAAGACACGGAATCATCGACTGCACCATGGATCGACTGGTTTTACCCCAAATAAGGCTTTCCGAATTTAAGGGTAGTAAATAGGAAGAGCACAACCACTCATTAAAGCATTGCTATAGGATTTGATACTCACGAGTGGAATATGATACAGAGCATGATTTATGCAGTAGTTGATAGCATGTAGTCAGGTATTTGCACGTAGGAAAAAAATAAATACAACATTTAAATAATTTAAAGACAATTACAGGAAAAGAAAACAAAGAGACAAGTCAGTTTCAGGGATAAAGAACCATAAATGCTTAAAATGCACAGTTAAATTTAAATAAGGGAGAAGGGTACGAGATAAAACATGCTTGGACTAATTTGTAAAAAGATAAGTTCGTTATGGTAAGAGCATAAAGGTATCCCTAGCAGAGTCGCCATGCTGTCGCGCCCACTTTTTTCCATCCGCAGAGAGAGGTCTGGGTTTCGACATTCATGAGGAACAACTTATTTTCTTTTGGGAATTGGGTATTTGAAGAGTCGTCACCTAACGATTATGGTACGTTAGGGCACCTAGAGCGATTAACTCTTGGATTGGTTTGTATTACCAGAGATTAGGGTAAGGGCTCGAAATGACCTCGAGGGGAAGGTGTTAGGCACCCATCTTGGTCCACAACTGTGGGTCCCGACCGAACTTATATGTACAAATTAGTCCATTAACAAATAAACAGTTTGAATCAAATATTTTGCAAGTAAAGCACGTTGGATGTTGTATAACTCAAATAATAAGACAAAGGTTTTGAACAAGTTGTATACATAAAGGAAAGTTTAAAACACAAGGAATTTTTGAAAGGAGGGGTCCTAGGTTGGTTAGCCTATAGGATTACCCCACACAATATCTGGTAAACACTCCTCAATAAGGGGCTACACGTGACATTAGTGCGTAGTCATCATATCCCATATCTACCCTTCCCACCCTCTTAGTGGTCATTAAAGCACGTGTTGGTCAGCGATCTCTCTTGCGTGCAGTTACCCGTCCCTTCTTGATGGTCCTGGAGGAAATTTAGGACCTCTACCTATAGGTAGTTCTAGACATACCCCTAAGGTTTAAAGGTAAAAATACTAAGGCGACATGCAAGAACAATTAGGACCTTAGCACATAAGATAAAAAGGGAGCAATTAGAGGCTCAAGTTTACCTCCTCAAATAATACACATAAGCAGCACGACTCAAACACAAATAAGGGCCTTTTGTTAAACAGTATCCTAAGACATGATGTCTAAGTGAATATCAAGACACAGAAGATAGGTAGTTTATTTTATAAACTCAGAAGTAATGACCATATTAGTTGCCTATTGATTTTTTAAAGCTTGTTAAAATCAGAACGACATTAAGTCACAAAAATAGTTTCAGAGTTACAGGATTTGGAACCTCCCTATAGGCTTGCCTACACGCGGAATAATGATAATTACATTTTATAGTAAAACAGGGCAGATTTAAAAAAAAACAGACTCTTGAATCCCTATAGGCATGTTGTCTAATGGTAGGCTAAGGCAGTTTTTGAAAAAACTCATTTTAGGTAAAAAATAAACCACTAATTAAACTAGTTTCGAAGTGAACTAATTGTGGACTAGGTTGATTTATTTAAACTAAACTGGTTTAAATCTATAGGCAGAATTTCAGGTGGTGTTCCCTATAGGCATGATATCTAGTTTTTTAAAAGTGATTTTAGAAACTGGTAGGCATGATAACAATGAAAGCACATATAAGTATCCATTATAACAGAAGTTGGATTGGATTATATCCTATAGGCATGACATATACTTGTGAAGTTGATTTTAAGACCTATAAATATGATTTCTATTATGGAACCACTTGATACCTATATGCATGATTTCTATCATGGTGAGGCAAACATAACAACAATATAAAGTTTTAGAGGCATGGTTTCTACCCGTATTACCCCACAAATATGTAACTACCAACCCATTTCACTAGTTACCCCAATATTTGTTTACAAATTATTACAGACCATATGAATGAATTACATAATTAGATAAAAAATAAGAAGTTATTATATAGGGAGCCTACAAATAGGCCCAGATTCCAAAGCCTCCAATAGCCTCAAATGCGTAAATTTTTTAGACAATATCATTGTCTAGGTGTGTCAGAGTTTCCTAAGGATCTCAAGGATCCCGGGCAGTGCTCACACCTAAACTTGGCAACCAATTTGAGTAAGTGCAGTGTGGAAGGTCCAGCCTCACTGTGCTAGAGTTCAGAGGGTTCTCAAAAGGACCCCAAAGCAGTACACACACTGGAGGGGGCAAAGCCTAGTGACTTAGGAGTAGAGTGAGAGTGCTTGACCCAGTTGGAAAGGTTTTAGTAGGAAAATAGTATTTACAGGAGAATTGAAAATAATTTTGTAAAAACAACAAAGGAGTTATTCATTGAGATAGTTTTGAAAAGAGTATGGCAATCAACAAACAATATACCTATCTTAAAACTAAAACAGGTTCAACATCATATATAGAACAAAGAACCAAGATAGGTTCAGCACCACAAGCCTTCACACAGGGGTAAATGGGAATTGGGGACAGATAAAGCCCATAATGGTAAACACATAGCAGGCATAAGTCTTTGGAATTGGTACAGACATGCTCAGAAACACTGATTAGACATAGTCACAGAATCAGCAATGCTTAAAGGGTTTAGTATAGGATCAACATAATTTAAAATCAATCCTTGAACCATGCAAGCTTAGGAGTCCAGACTACTTAGAGGGGTAACATGTTCATACTGATCCTAAGGAAGTGGAGTACATAACATGCTAATAATGTAAACATATCAACTACAGGTTTCACAGCAAAACCATAAGTAAAAGCAGACTAGAAACATGATGAATTGAAGTAATAAAAGGACCATATTGTTTTTGGAACTTGAATTGAAGTCAGAACATACCAGTAAAGAAGGTAGTAAACACAAAGTGAAGAGCAAGAGAGTAGAGTAATAAGCCTTGGCTTACAGCCGGCTGACTTAGAACAATAGCAAATAATCAGAGAAAAGAGAGCAGAAGAGAGTTTTGTGTGAGAGAGAATTTTTGAACCAATGTGTTCATGTGTTTGTGTTAATGAGAGAGTATGTATATATAGTAGTTCAAAACTAGGTAAAAATAAGGCAAGAATCACAATAGTATAGTAATTATGGAACTCAGAACCAATCAGGACAAGTACTCCCTTAAGTTACGAGAATCAATTCAAACGGTAAGAACAAGTAACAAAAAAGGAAAGAAATCAGTGTATGGATAATAAGGAAAGATTTCAAATTCAATAAGTATATGGTAAACAATTAGGGCTAAGTATAGAAAACAATAATTAAGGAAATAGTCAGAAAGAATAAAGTACCACAGCAGACAAGGTACACAAATCAGTTAATTTGAATAGAAAGGGTAGAAATAGAGGGTTTAAAGGAAGGTCTTCTAATCAAACCATGAAATAGGGAATCCAGAATCAATCAAAGAGGAAGTCATGATTCATTATTCAACATATAAATAGAGTAAGATAAGAATAACCAAACATAACAAACATGCAGGTTAAACAGAACTTATATAGAGAGGCAAGTCTGAACAGTCAAGATGAACATAAGCACATAGAGGTGATATAAGTTAGGCTAAAAACTCAGTAGGAACATAGTCGAAGCAAGATAGTCACAGAAACTCAAACAAGCAACGATTAATCATGCTAACACACAGAACTAAACGAAGAAAATCTAGAAAATTACGGCTTTCAACATAGGTGAGTTGAAGAGGTAGTAAAATCACATAATCAGTCGAAATATGCAAGTAACAGAAGTTTAAACATAAAAATTAGTTTAAACAAAGTTTTAAAAGAAGTTTTGAAACCCTAATTTTTAGAAGTAGATGAAAACACTTGAAATCACATGATTCTTGTAAAGAATTTCAAGGATATTGTAAAACATTAAGGAAACAAACTCAAATCGTTCTAGATCTATACAGATCTAGGAGATATAAGTAGAAATTAGGGTTTTAGAAGAAACCCAAATAGAGATGAAAAAACATGTCTAGAATCCCAAGGATCATAACAAATACAGTGTGATTTTGCTCGAAATCACACTAGAGTAGCCAAGAATAGGCAAGTGACGAACCCTAAGTGCAAGCTGGCGTGGCCTGGGCCCTTGAAGACCTTAGAGAAGGCAAGCATGTCATTAAAGAAGCCATTGGAGACTTAAGAGTTGATGGGAGATCACTGGAGAAGAGAGGTCGGCGGTTTGAAGGGCTAGGGTTTGGTTGAGTTACTGAGAGAGAAGAGGAGATGGGAGAACACAGAGGCGGCGGTCTATGAAAAATGGTTAGGGTTAATGGTCGTTTAGAGTTAAAAAGGGAAGGAACGAACGAGGGCCGTAGATCAACGGCCAGGATTAGACGGGTCTTGGGTCGGGTAATTTCATTTAGGGCCTGGGTCGGGTAATTTAGCCTGAAATTGGGTTGGGTATTAATTGGGTTTAATTTAGGCTATGATTGAAATGCAATCTGGCTATAGTTTAAATAGCCAATTTATCCCTATATAATTTATAATAAATAACAGATAATTTCTGGAAAATAATTTTGTGTACTAAAATGATTTAAAATAAATATTTAACATTTTATAAATATAGAAGATCAATTTTATGCATATAAAATGTAATTGTACATTAGTAAGGCTAATATTGCAATTATATGCATATTACCATTAAAAATGCAAAATGCAATTATAAAAATGCATTAAAAATACTTTAACAATATTTTGGCATAAATATAGAATTTATATGACTAAATTACCCCAACAATAATTTGAGGGATAATTATTGGGGATTTTATGAGTAAAATGGGAGGAAATAAATCAATTTAAAATCTTTAAAATTATAGGAAAATTATAAAAACCTTGTGCATGCTTATATATGCATATATATGCTATTTTGAAAGTATTTATGCATATTAAAAATATATAGATAAAAATTGGGTATCAACAGTCACACCAACAACTTCAAATGGGCCACTCCATTTTGACTTCAACTTTTCTGGAAACATCCGTAACCGAGAATTGAACAATAACACAAGATCACCTTCTTTAAACTCCTTGTTTTAGATGTACTTGTCATAGAAGTACTTCATCTTCTCCTTGTAAATGCATGGTAACAGAATTCTTCTAGCTCATTCAATTGTGTCACCCTTAAGTTGGCGGCGACATCTCATTCAAGATTAAGCTTCTTCAAAGCCCACATAGCCTTATGCTTAAGTTCCACTGGATGATGACAAGCCTTCCCAATCATCAATCAATATGGAGACATCCCAATCGGTGTTGTGAAAGCCGTCCTATAAGCCCATAAATCATCATCAAGTATTCTTGACCAATCCG
Organism: Nicotiana sylvestris; assembly: GCF_000393655.2. Classification (NCBI taxonomy): domain Eukaryota; kingdom Viridiplantae; phylum Streptophyta; class Magnoliopsida; order Solanales; family Solanaceae; genus Nicotiana; species Nicotiana sylvestris. The sequence continues at coordinate 123,758,887 of NC_091059.1, read as the reverse complement.
TTTGGTTGGCATTCACTGTCTTTGACAAAATACTCTTGATCTCCCTGTTGAAAACTTCCACTTGACCACTTGCTTGAGGGTGATAGGGAGTCGGGACTTTGTGAGTGACACCATACTTGGTGATTAAGGTATCAAAGACCTTGTTGCAAAAATGTGAACCCCCATCAATTATGATGGCCCTTGGAGTACCAAATCTTGTAAAGATGTTCTTCTTCAAAAATGCCACCACACTCCTCGCTTCATTGTTGGGTAAAGGAACAACCTCAACCCATTTAGATACATAATCAACTGCGACTAGAATGTAGGTGTTTTCACAAGAGCTCACAAATGGTCCCATGAAATCCATGCCCCACACATCAAAAATGTCAATTTCCAAGATGGTGGTGATGGGCATCTCATTCTTTTTAGAAATCCCACCGGCCCTTTGATATTCATCACAACGCTTGACTAGATCACTATCATCCTCATAGTGAGTAGGCCAATAGAATCCACAACTCAACACTTTTGTCTCCGTTCTAGCTCCACCATGGTGACCACCATATGGTGAAGAGTGGAAATGCTCAAGAATGTCCACTTGTTCATCCCCCGGCACATATCTTCGAATCACACCATCGGTACAAATCTAGAAGAGATACGGTTCATCCTAATAACAGTCAAGGTAATCCCATTTGAGCTTCTTCATTTGGTTTGAAGAGAACTCATTCGGTAAAATACCACTCACAAGATAATTTGTTAAGTCGGCGAACCATGGCATCTCGGTCATTGAAATTGCTAGAAGATGCTCGTTGGGAAAGGAATCATTGATCTAAAGGGAGTTATGTGGCCTCCCCTCCTCCTCCAATCGAGATAAGTTGTCCTCCACTTGATTTTCACTACCTTGTGGTCTTGGATCTCTAGATCTAACACTTGCAATAAAATCACCCACCATATTAACCTCGCCTTTGAATCATTCTTGCTTATTAAGTACCGAAGCGCCACATAATTGGTGTAGACAATCACCTTTGTACCCATCAAGTATGACGAAACTTCTCTATAGCAAAGACAATAGCAAGTAGTTCTTTTTCGGTCACTGTGTAGTTGACTTGGGCATCATTCATGGTCCTACTAGAATATTAGATCAGATGGAAGATTTTTTTTGATTCGTTGCCCCCAAACTGCTCCAATCTCCACATCACTTGCATTACACATGAGCTCAAAAGGCAAGCCCCAATCCGATGCGGTGATAATAGGAGTAGTTGTCAATTTGAACATGATCAATTCAAATGCCTTCATGCAATCCTCATTGAAATGGAATTTGACATACTTCTCCAAATGTTTACACAAGGTATTCACCACTTTGGAAAAATCCATGATAAAACGGCGGTAGAACCTCGCATGACCCAAGAAAGTTCTCACTCCCTTCACGGATGTAGGGGCGGCAGTTTAGAAATCACCTCTATTTTGGCCTTGTCGACCTCAATACCATTCTTTGAAAATTTGTGACCAAGGACAATGCCCTCCTCGACCATAAAGTGACATATCTCCTAATTTAATACCATGTTCGTCTCCTCACATCTTTCCAAGACCTTATCCAAATTGTACAAGCAATCATCAAAAGAATTCCCAACTACAGAAAATTCATCCATGAAGACCTCAAGAATATCCTCCACCATGTTGGTAAAAATAGCCATCATACACTGTTAAAAAGTCATCGGTGTGTTGCATAACCCAAATGGAATCCGCGAGAATGCGGAAGTACCATAGGGACATGTGAAGGTAGTCTTTTCTTGATCCTCCAGAGCAATAAGAATTTGATTGTAGCCGGAATACCCATCGAGTAAACAATAGAAAGCACGGCCGACCAACTTATCAAGCATTTGATCAAGGAAGGGAAGTGGAAAATGATCTTTTCTTCTGACTTTGTTGAGCTTGCGATAGTCCATACACACTCTCCATCTGGTCACCGTTCTTGTAGGAATCAACTCATTCTTGTCTTTGGTAACCACATTCATGCCCCTTTTATTTGGGACACATTGTACCGGAGAAGTCCACGAACTATCGGAAATGAGGTAAACAACCCCAGCATCCAACCACTTTATGACGTCCTTTTTGACCACCTCTTGCATTGCTTCATTTTAGCCTCTTTTGATGTTCAACGGAGGATTTGGCACCCTCCTCCAAAATAATATTGTGCATGCAAAAGGCGAGGCTTATGCCCTAAATATCCGCCAATGTCCATCCAATATCTCTCTCCTCCTTTGTAGCACCTACAATGTCGACTCTACCTGCATGTTAGTAAAAGAAGAGGAAAGAATAACCGGTAAAGTAGAAAAAGGGACAAGGAATTCATACCTGAGATGCAGAGGCAATGGCTTTAACTCCAAAGTGGGAGGCTCCTCGATTGTGGGCTTTGTTGGAGGAGTATTCCAGTTTTCAAGAACCAAGGATAACTTGCAGGGCTCATAAGTGTATGACCCCATTCCTTACGATGCATTCACACATTCCACATATCATTCTTCCTCCTTATCATTATTAAGGTTGAGCAAAACGGCTTCCAAATTACCCTCAATATTTATTGTGGCACTAGCATCATCAATAATCACATCGGTCACCAAATCCGCGAACGAACAAACTTCATTTCTATTCAGTTGCCTCATAGCTTTGCCCACGTGGAAGATCACCTTTTCATCACCCACCCGGAAGGTGAGCTTACCGACTTCCACATTAATAAGATCCTTTCTCGTAGCAAGGAAAGCTCTACCCAAGATAATAGGTATCTCATAGTTTCCACTTCACAATCAAGAATCACAAAGTCTGCCGGGAGGACGAACTTGTCAACACAAACCAACACAACATCAATAATACTCAAAGGTCTCTTAATTGTACGATCCGCCATTTGTAACCTCATAGATATGGGTCTTGGTTGCCCAGTTCCCAAAGTTTTGAAAATCGAGGAGGGCATCAAGTTAATACTTGCCCCAGGATCAAATAAAGCTTTGGCAAAGTCAGCACTTCCAATGGTGCATGGGATTGTGAAAGCGCCTGGATCTTCCAATTTAGGAGCCATTGAGTGCACTATTTCACTCACTTGATGTGTCATGTTTATAGTCTCACATCTCTTCTTTGTCACCAAGTCCTTCATGAACTTTGTATATCCCGGCATTTGTTCCAAGGGCCCAACCAATGGCATATTAATGGACAAACTCTTCTTCACATCAATAAACTTTTTGAATTGGTTCCCGCCATTTTGCTTGGCAAGACTTTGGGGATATAGAGGGGGAGGCCTTGGCATTGGTGCCTTAGCCTTTGGCACTACCGGTTCCGGTATGTCAACAATATGCTCCTAGATGGGTTTACTTCTTCTTTAGTCTCCTCCATGTTGGCTTCAATATCAATTCTCACCTCTTCATTTGCTTGCACTTCATTGCTTGGAATCTCATATTCTCGTACCAATTGTTCCTCATCCATAATTTTCTTTCGACTTGAGGTGGTTGCATCCCCACCTTTTCCGCTTCTTGTAGTCAATGCCACGGCATGTCCCGTGTTGTTCCCACCCTTTAGGTTCACCACCGTATCACTTGGTAGTGCCCCCTTAGGATGAGTCTCCAATGTTTGCGAGATTTGACCCAATTGAAATTTCAAATTGTGAATTGAAGTGTTGTGAGAGGCTAGTTGAGCATCAAAGTCGGCATTCTTCACCATCATTTGTTTAAAAATGTTCTCAATTTGTCCCATCTCATTGGTGGAAGAGCTTGGACCTTAAGAAGGATAAGGAGGCGGGTTGCTCGGTTGTTGAAACATCGGGGGCCTTTGAATACCTGACCCCTGGTTGTTGTTGTTGTTGTTCCACCCTCCTTGGTTGTTACCTCTCCAATAGCCTTGATTATTTCCACTCCAATTGCCTTGGTTATTTTGACCATTTCAAATTCCTTGATTGCGTTGGTTGTTCCAATTCCCTTGGTTGTTTTGATTGTTCCAACTACCTTGATTATTTGAATTCCAACTTCCTTGATTTCCTTATGGTCGTCATTGTTGTTGATTCGGGCCTTGATTGTTGCTTCTTTGCCCTTGGAAGTTGTTCACATATTGTACCTCCTCTTCTTATTCATTGTATTGCTCATCATGATCAAGCCCAATATCATCTTGCACATAATTTTCAACCCGGTTTTGCACTTGAGGACCCTTTTGCCTTCTCTTATTTACCATCATACTAATTCCTCCATTGCATTTACTTGCTTGGGACCTTGCACTTGTTGATTTGAGCTTTGTCTAGTTGATTTATTGTTGTGGTCAACTCGGTAATTTCTTGCCCATCATGTAATTCTTTATGCAAGTGAATCACATTTGATTGCCTTGAGGAACATTTGTTCTACTTTGACATGCCGATGAAGTATCTTCCATTTCATTAAGAATCTCTCAAGCTTCCTCATACGGCGTTGTCATGAAATTTCCACTGGCAAGTTGGTTGACCATGCATTGATTGGTAGTATTAATCACCCTATAGAAAGTTTGTTGAATCATAGCCTCTGTCATGTCATTGTTTGGGCACTATTTCACCATAGTACAGTACCTTTCCCATATGTCATGCAAACGCTCATTGAGTTCTTGTTTGAAAGCTAGAATCACATCCCTAAGAGTTGCCATATGCCTGGGAGAAAAGAACTTGGAAATGAATTTCTCGGCCAATTCATCCCATGTATGGATAGAATGATTTGACAACCTCTCTAACCAATCCAAAGCCTTCCCCCGTAGAGAGAAAGGGAATAGACTCAATCCTAAAGCATCCTCGGAGACATTTGTCTGTTTACTCTCCCAGCAATGTCAACAAACCCTTTCAAGTACTTATACGCATTTTGATTCAGAGGCCCAGTGAAGAATCCCCGTTTTTCTAACAACGTAAGCATAACATTTGTGATTTGAAAATTTCCCGCCCTAATGCAGAGCGGGACTATGTCACTTGCGTATCCTTCATTCAGCAACACCTGGTGTGCCGCCGTTCTTGGAGGAGGTGGGGGTGGAATGAGAATGTTATCTTGAGGCGGCCGACCTCGTCTATTTCCTTGAGATTCAAGAGGAACCTGTTCAACTTGGTCATCATCCCCATCATCCCCTAATGGCACGTTGCAATGAGGATCATTGTTGTTGAGAGCCATTGTATCACCTACAATTATTTCACAAAAAGATTAGTAACTTGTAAGGAAAGGAAGACAGATCACACACAAAACCAAATATATAGCTAAATCCATTTTTATCTCCCCAGCAACGGTGCCAAAAATTGATGTCGCCCAAGTTCACACCTCAAATTGGGATAGTGAAGCGGTCGATGCAATTATAATTATCCAACTAGGAGTCGGGATCGAATCCATAGGGAGCGTAGATGGGAGTAGGTATATACTCAGACTAAGCGTATGATGTGCCCAAAATGCACTTCCACATGTTTGGTTGTTTCTTTCTACTTCTAATTTTTATGCTAATGTTTGTAAATGAAAACTAGAGAACGATATTTTTGGTGTTGTTGTTTTTAAAAGTTATAAAAGATCTATGGTTGTGACTTCCACCTAGGTGGTTGCCTAACAGGTTGTGGGCTTTAGAGCGGGTTTCGTTGGTCAGGGCGTAATATAGAAATCAACACACAATTACCCACTCAATACCTCTCGATAATAGAGTGGTTTTGCCCAATTTGGTTTATTTTTCTCAAGTCCAAATGGGTAATTCACAAAACAATTGATAGATGCTCAAGTCGGGTTTTACTATCTCTAGATTCAACTCTTTAATTGGGACTATCAATTTCTTGAGTTCACCCTAGTTTCTTGTTAGCCAAGTTTTCCTAGACTCAATCTCTCTTTCTCAAGTAGAGGCTAAGTCAAAAAGGCTTGAATTAATGTTTACAACCATTAATTCTACAATTAAAGCAAGAACTAGGCTAAATATTATACACCCAACCATAAACAAGCCCTAAATCAAATACCCATTAGGTACCCACATTAGGGTTGGGTCACAACCCTAGCTAGTATTCCCGCCTGTCACGCGGGTGACCACGGTTTGATCCCCGGCAACGACGCCAAAAATTGATGTTGCCCAAGTTCACACCTCAAATTGAGGTAGTGAAGTGGTCGATGCAATTATAATTACCCAACTTGGAGTCGGGATCGAATCCACAAGGAGCGTAGATGAGATTAGGTATATACCCGAACTAAGCGTATGATGTGCCCAAAATGCACTTCCATATGTTTGGTTATTTTTTCTACTTCTAATTTTTATGCTAATGTTTGTAAATGAAAAGCTAGGGAACAATATTTTTTGTGTTGTTGTTTTTCAAGATTATAAAAGATCTAGGGTTATGACTTCCACATAGGTGGTTGTCTAATGGGTTGTGGGCTTTAGAGCGGGTTTCGTTGGTTGGGTCGTAATATAGCAATCAACACACAATTACCCACTCAATACCTCTCGATAATAGAGCGGTTTTGCCCAATTTGGTTTTCTTAAGTCCAAATAGGTAATTCACAAAACAATTGATAGATGCTCAAGACGGGTTTTACTATCTCTAGATTCAACCCTTTAATTGGGATTATCAATTTCTTGAGTTCACCCCAATTTCTTGTTAGCCAAATTTTTCTAGACTCAATCTCTCTTTCTCAAGTAGACGCTAAGTCATAAAGGCTTGAATCAATATTTGCAACCATTAATTCTACAATTAAAGCAAGAACTAGGCTAAATATTACACACCCAACCATAAACAATTCCTAAATCAAACACCCATTAGGTAACCACACTAGGGTTGAGTCACAACCCTAGCTAGAAATTTTGCTACTCATAGAGAAAATTGAAGAAACTAAAGAAGAAATGATAATTAAACTCATATTGCAAGATTAAATGACAATAATCTAACGTTTAATCACTAAAGTAAGCTAAAGTTACTAAAACCAGTAAAGAAAAATGGCTACAAACTTTTCGATGTTCAAAAATTAACCTAATTTTGACAAAAGACTATTTATACACAAATAAAATTATCGGACAAAATTGCCCCTGCGGAAGTTCTGCGGCCGCACAATTCTGTATGCGGTCCACACTTTGAAGATGGATTGACATGATGGACTTCTGCGGTCGCACAATTTTGGGTTGCAACTACACTTCTTCAGCTTTCACGGACCGCACATTTCTGAGTGCGGCCACACTTTTGAATTTTGTGGCCGCACAATAATTGTGCGGTCCGCACTTCTTCATGATCCCAGAATCACATCTCTCTGAACCTCATCTTCTATGGTCGCATAATAATTGTGTGGTCCGCACTTTGCAAAGAAAATCTATCAGAGGTTTCTTCATGGTCTGCGACCGAACTCAATATTATGCAGTCCGCATTTTGCACTTTTTGCTTTGTTTAGTCCTTGTCAAAAATTACTCCGTTTTGAGTTAATTTTCATTTGTTTGACTCATATTCTAACACTCCTATAAGTAAGCACATTTCATTAGTTTTTGGAAATTCCTTTAAGCAATTTGAGCTAAAACGAATGTAATAGAGTGCAAATAAGTAGTCAAAATCCCTATTTGTTACTAGCCAAGAGCAGAAGTTCATAGATTGTGCATACGGAGTTCAAAGGAAGTCCAAACCATGCAATTATTGCGTGGCCATAGAATTTAGCTATGCAGCCTCACTCAGAATTCTGTGGTCCGCAGAAGGGCCATACGTGGTCGCACCATGAATTGTGCGGACCGCAGAATGTGAGAGATGCGACCGCATTCCAGAATTGTGAGACCGCATATCCAACTCCTGTCAATACTGAATAGAAGTGTGGACCGCACATGGAATTGTGCAGCTGTGAAACCTCTGAAAAGGCATTTTTATCCGAAAATTCCAGCTTTGAATAAATAGACTAGTTTCACGGATTTAGGAGCCTCCCGTCTTGGAGTTGAAGCCATTGCTTCCACATCTTCGGTATGAATTTCGTGGCCCTTCTTCTACTTTACCGGTTATTGTTTCCCCATGTTTGACTAACGTGCAGGTAGATTCCACATTGCCGGTGCTACAAAAGAGAAAGAAGGCTATTGGATGGACATTGGCAGATATTCGGGGGATAGGCCCGCATTTTGAAAGCATAAGATTAACTTGGAGGAAGGTGCAAAACCATCTATTGAACATCAAAGGAGACTCAATGAAGCCATGCAAAAGGTTGTCAAAAAGGAGGTCATCAAGTGGTTGGATGTCGGGGTTGTTTACCCCATTTCCGATAGTTCGTGGACTTGTCCAATTCAATGTGTCGCAAAGAAAGGGGGCATGACGGTGGTTACCAATGACAATAATGAGTTGATCCCTACAGGAATAGTGACTGGTGGAGAGTGTGTATGGACTATCGCAAGCGCAACAAAGTCACAAGGAATGATCATTTCCTATTTCCTTTCCTAGATCAAATGCTTAATAGGTTGGTCGTTCGTGCTTTCTATTGTTTCCTTGATGGGTATTTTGGCTACAATCAAATTCTTATTGCTCCATAGGATCAAGAGAAAACTACTTTTACTTGTCGTTATGGTACTTTCTCATTCTCGGGGATGCCATTTGGGTTGTGCAATGCACCGACGACTCTCCAACGGTTTTTTATGGCTATCTTTACGGACATGGTGGAGTATTTCCTTGAAGTCTTCATAGATGACTTTTGGTGGTCGGGGATTCTGTTGATGATTGTTTAGCAAACTTGGACAAAGTGTTGGCAAGTTGTGAAGAAACAAACTTGGTGCTCAATTGGGAGAAGTGTCATTTCATCATTGAGAAAGGCATTATCCTTGGCCATAAGATCTCAAAGAATGGAATTGAAGTCGACAAGGTAAGGATTAAGGTAATTTCTAAACTTCCACCTCTAACTTCAGTCAAAGGCATGCGGAGTTTATTAGGCCACGTAAGATTTTACTGTCGTTTTATCAAGGATTTCTCTAAAGTGGTAAACCCTTTATGCAAGCTTTTGGATAAAGATGCAAAATTCCATTTCAATTATGATTAGATGAGAGCATTTGAGTTGCTAAAGCTCAAGTTGACCACTACTCCCATCATCACCAATCCAAATTGGAGTGTTCCTTTTGAGCTCATGTGCGATGAAAGTGATGTAGCGGTAGGGGCTATTTTGGGGTAACACATCAATAAGATCTTTCATCCGGTATATTATGCAAGAAAGACCATGAATAGTGCCCAAGTTAACTACATTGTTATGGAGAAAGAGCTTCTTGCCATTGTGTTTGCTATTGAGAAGTTTCACCCATACTTGATGGGTGCTAAAGTGATTGTTCCTACGGATCATGCGGCACTTCGTTATCTCATGAGCAAGAAAGATTCCAAAGCCTTTTTTATGAGATGATTACTTTTATTGCAAGAGTTTGATATTGATATCCAAGATCGAAAGGCGAGTGAAAACCAAGTGGTGGACCACTTGTCTCGTTTGGGGGAGGAGGGGACGCCGCATGATGGCCTTGAAATCAATGACTCCTTCCCCGATGAGCAACTCTTAGCTATTTCAGTGAAAGAGGTGCCTTGGTTTGCAGATCTAGCTAACTATATTGTAAGTGGTATAATTTTGGTTGAGTTCTCTTCAAACCAAAGGAATAAGCTCAAACGGGGTTGTCATGACTACTATTGGGATGAACCGTACCTTTTTCGGATTTGTACGGATGGAGTGATTAGAAGATGTTTACATGAGGAACAAGTTGAAATTCTTGGGTCTTGTCATTCTTCGCCTTATGATGGTCACCATGGTGGAGCAAGAACGACGACCAAAGTGTTAAGTTGTGGTTTCTATTGGCCCACTCTCTACAAGGATACTAGTGATCTTGTCAAGCGTTGTGATGAATGTCAAAGGGCTGGTGGAATCTCAAAGAAAAAAGAAATGCCCATTACCACCATATTGGAGATTGATATTTTTGATGTGTGGGTATTGACTTCATGGGTCCTTTTGTGAGTTCTTGTGGAAACACCTACATCTTGGTCGTGGTTGATTATGTGTCCAAATGGGTTGAGGTCGTTGCCTTTCCCAACAATGAAGCGAGAAGTGTGATGACGTTTTTGAAGAAGAACATCTTTACACATTTTTGAAGAAGAACAATGGGGGATCGATTTTTTGCAACAAAGCTTTCAATACTTTACTCTCCAAGTATGGTATCACTCATAAAGTCACGACCCCCTATCACCCTCAAGCAAGTAGTCAAGTGGAAGTCTCCAACTGGTAGATAAAGAGTATTTTGTCAAAAACAGTGAATGCCAAATGGACAGATTGGTCAAAGAAACTTGATGATGCTTTATGGGCTTATAGGACAGCTTACAAAACACTGATTGGAACGTCTCTATACCGGTTGGTGTTCGGGAAAGCTTATCATCTTCCGGTGGAACTTGAGCATAAATCCATGTGGGCTTTGAAGAAGTTGAATCTTGAGTGGGATTTCGCCGCCAACTTAAGGGTGGCACAATTGAAAGCTAGATGAGTTCCAGTACCATGCATACACAAGTTTGTCCTTATACAAGGATAAGATGAAGTACCTACATGACAAGTACATTCGGAACAAGGAGTTTAAAGAAGGTGATCTTGTGTTGTTGTTCAATTTTCGGTTACAGATGTTTCCGCAAAAGTTGAAATCTAAATGAAGTGGCCCATTTGAGGTTGTGACTGTGACACCCTTTGCTGCATTGGACTTGAAGAATAAAAATGATGAGGTATTTAGAGTCAATGGTCACCGGGTGAAGCATTATCTGGGAAAAGTTGATGATGGTCATGTCGTGGCAGTGATTCATTTCAAATGATGATGGTAATCTGCATCGTGCCGCGACGTTAAATCAGGCGCTTCTTGGGAGGCAAACCATGTGTTTTTTTAGATAGGTCTTGTTTTGTGCTAACTGTTTTTGAAGTGTGTTGCAAGAATGAGTGTGCTTTGCAGGGACTGTGATCATAAATATTGGCTAAGTATGGAAAAATTGCGGACCGCACAAATTTGAGTGTCACAACAGAAAAGGATCTGCGACCGCACAACTGGAAAACTAAAATTGCATACTCTCTGAAGTTTTCCTATCAGAGAAATTCCCAAAGTGCATCCACACAAGGAAATGTGTGGTCCTCACCAAAATCTGCGGCCGCACTAAAAAATGTGTGGATCGTAGATCATCAAAAGGAAATTGTGTACTAGGTAAAGGAGTGCGGATCGTACATGAAATTGTGCGGCCGAACTCAACTCTTAAACCTTTGCCTAACCCGTTAAGTATAAATAATGGTCTCCTCACTACTATTGAAATTTTACGAACTCCGGGATTAAACACAAAGGCATAAATGGTGCACTTAACTAATTCAAGCATCTAGAACTCAATTCTTCATCTTTGATTCTTCCTTAGCATCACTACATTACTAGTATGTTCAATTTTGGGGATGGGTACATTGTTTATCATATTTAATTGGTATTACCATGTCCGGTTTATGCTTAAAGTGAGAAACTCTAAGAGTAATACCGACTTGTTTTTGAATTGTGCGACCCGCAGATTGTAAGCTTAGGGGCATTTAGTGTGAGATGATTGTGCGGACTGCACTTGAAATTGTGCGGTTCACAGAAATTGAACCATAGACATAGAAAAGTGTGTGCGACCACAGATCATAGCTTTCTCTATTATCAAAAAGTTGCATTTTTAAGTAGAAATTGTGCGGCCGCTCTCAAAATTGTGCGGTCCACCTTTCAATTGTGCGGTTGCACTAAAAATTGTGTGGACCACAGAATTACCACTGCGGTCGCACTTCAAAATTGTGCGGTCCGTGCAAACCCATCTGCGGCTGCACTCAAAAATTTTCGGAACGCATTTCCCCCATCCTGCATACTAATTTGTCTACAACTGTCTGATACTCTGAACTTGAACTATAACTGATTCCTATTGCTATGTATTGCAGACAATGGTTAGATCTCGGGGACAAGGTGGTACATCTAAGGGTAGGGGTAAACCCTCCCGAGGACAAGGCAGGGGTACCATAACACTCTCCGTGGAAAGGGTTATAGCAAAGAAGACAACAGTTGGGAGAGCCCCAGAGCCTATCAGTTCATATGTCCCGTCTAGCAAAGCATCAGAGGGCAATTCAGTGCAGGAGCAGCCTGATGCACAGTCACAACTAAGATAGCTCCCGGGGAGGTTTTAGCTTCGAGATAAACCCTCCACCTCAACAAGCACTTCTGAGGGTTCGGAAGATGATACTCAGGGTTTAGAGCCCTCATCTACTCATGCCCTCGGCACCAATTACAGTTGATGATGATGATGATATTTTGGATTACGGTCAAGGGGGTGATACTAGAGTTGCTGGCCTTGAGAGGCCGAAGAAGAAGGAGGTTTGGGAAGACAGATTTGTGAGCATGACTACTTTCAACAGGTGTTTAGAGTGGTGGCCTCAGAGATCGCTCACACTTGAGTGCCAGTTTATATTGAAAGATCTAGATATGTACAATCCAAATGTGGCAAGACAGTTTTGAGAGAGAAAAGGGTGGATATGGTTCATTCAGAGTGTGGTGGATTCCAAGGAGCACTTAGTCTTGCAATTCTACGCCAATGTGGCACATATCAAGAAGCAGACTAAGGTGACTAAATTGAGGAACTTAAAAGTTAGATTTGATCAGACCTCACTGAACACATATTTGGGGCTCGAGGATGTGGAGCTAGTGCAATATTTGGAGAAGTTTGCACTGGGTAATACAGATCGCCCATGGCTAGCTGAGATTTTGGCAGCTCCAGGACCACCACCACCATGGATCATAACAGGGGTTCCTATTCAGTGGACCACCCTTAACTTTGAAGCAAAATTGTACTAGGCCTTTGTGTGTAGTTGAATAGATCCAAGCCAAAACAAAAACAATCTACCAATCCCGAGGGCAGTTCTAGTGGCTTCCATTATGGCCGAGTACCCAATCAATGTGGGTGTCAACATGTCTCTGGTTGGTAGGCAGGGTGACAACTCCTACCGTATCCCAACACTATCACGGAGTATCTCACAGATTCGGGGGTGGAGTCAAAGAGCTTTGATACAAAGGTTCGGGCGACGAAGCCCTTCACATTGTACTCTTTGAAAGACCCGAGTAACTCGAAGAACAAGGCTCATCCAACTACTATCATGGGCCAGTCTGATGAGCCTTTGGTGGTAGTTACAGATTCATCTGACATGCCTACCATTGCAGTCGGGCCTTCTAGCAGTACAACTTCCATACCTCCACCTCCATCTTCCAGGCCATCAGCATCAGCTCTATCCACTTCTACTCCGAGGACAGTGCCTATGCCTGCTCATCCACTCTCTGCACTACGAGTCTTTCAAAAACTAGCGAGTCTCAATAACTAGATGCGGACTGCTACTGCAAATATGCCTGATCTATCCAATGTTGTTGCAGCCCAAACCTCTACCCTATAACCCCAAATTCCTCCTACAGTGGAGGACACTTTGAAAAAGATTTCGTAGAACTAGAAGACAATCATGGACACCTTGGTGGCACATGGAACAACAATTGAGGAGCTTGAGAAGCATGTGAAGAAGATGAGTAAATACCAGGCTTCGAAGAAATCAGTTGATAGGTTGACACGAGAGGTGACCAAGATAGCAGCCGTTGGGGATCTTCCATTTGACTTGCTGATGGAGACAACTCCAGCAGACCCAGCAGCACTATCATCACCAGCGGCACCAGCTAGCCAGTCTGAGGAGCCAGACCTTACTGTCCACACTGCTGAGGCGACGCTATAGATGTTCACCAACACAGCTACTCCCCGAGCAGAGGATGATGAAATCCAGTTGGAGGAGCCTGAGGGAGGTGATGCTGTTATGGACACGGAGACCATATAGGGATTCCTCTCTACTCTTTCCCTTCCTTGTTTTTACTTTGTTAAGCATTAGGGATAATTCTTATTCTTATTCGGGGGAGGGGGTGGAGTTTATTTGATTTGATGACACTTGACATTGGCATGTAATAACTGATAACACTTTCTTTTTCTTTTCGTTATGTACATATTCTTCTCTCTCTATTGATGTATATATTATCTCTCTTAATCTCCCATTTTGTACATTCATTTATGCTTTCAGTAATTTACTTTACATTGTTTTCTTAGTAGTCGATATTTAGTCTAATAGCTTCTTATTTACTTCAATAGCTTCCTTTTAATTTAGTAGTTTCTTTTAATGTTTAGTGATCAATAAGCTTTTGATTTTATTAATGCCACAGTTCTTTCCAAAGGTAGTTTTTGTGTGAACCGGGTGACTCTTCCCAACGATGGATGGCGTGACAACCTTCTTAAGGGATTGAATCCGTTTTTTATGTTTAGGTTAGAATAGTAGTAATAATGAATAAGAGGACCTAATTGAGTAAGACTAGAAGAGTAAAGCATGCTTCACTTGGTACCAACACAGTTAACTACGTGCTTATGATTAAAAATAAGTTCTTGGAAAGAAATAGCTCTAGTTAGTGACCTTCTAACTCCTGTGTTGACTTAAGCAATCATCGAGTGGTTTATTTGAACCATTAGTGATTTTCAATATTGAATACGGTTGTTGTAGGACCTCAACTCTATCCTCTTTAACAATCCAGTTGTGTAAGAGGTGAGATGTTTTGTTGCAAGTCCTAGTACCCGTGTGAATGGTCTAGAACTTGCCCCGAATGTGTTTCTAGGTGAAATTCTAAGTTTTGCTTGGCTTGAGAAGTGATTGTAGGCTCTATTTGACCCGCTTGCAGTTTTTCATGTCCCACCAATGTTTCTATCCCTAGTCAACCCATCTGAGCCTAAGACTTTTCTCATTTGATAACCACGTTACAAGCCTTTACCCGTTTTGTAGTGACCCTCTCTTGGCACCCCAACTTTCCTTAACACTCTAGAGAAATAATTGGCTAAAACATAAGTTTGGGGGAGAGATGAGGAATTTGGAAGTGATATCAAGTCACAAAAAGAGAAAAGAAACGAAGAAAAGGAAAGGCAAAGAAAAGTGAATAAGTTGAAGAGTTGAAGGGATTCAAAGAAAAGTGATGATGCAAAGCATGGAGAAATCAAAGAAGGATAAAATGAATATCATGACCAAGAAAGATTGATATTAAGTCTCTCTGGTTCCCCTAAGAAAAAATAAAATGCATCAAAGAGTCGCAAAATATGAGCCAAAAATAGAAAATGGAGTGATTAAGGAAAGATGAACTCGTTCTATTCCAACATTTCCTACCTTAGTCCAAAATCCTTCATTACATTCCAAAAAATCCCTACGTTATTTCAAGCCGAGTGAACTTACTTAGTGTTGATTTACGTGGTGGGCAAGCATATGGTACTTAGAGTCGAACTTTTGAGAGAGATGAGCGAACTTTTCACAAATCCTTGAATTGATGCTACATTCTTAAGTGAGATATGATAACGGAGAGTAGAGGAGGAGGAGTTTAGGATCCATAATGACCTACATGAAAGAGCGAGCTTCCTTGATGAATAAAGTCAACTCTTGATGCTCAAGTGTCATATTAGAACTATTTGTGCTTAAAACTTCAAATCATTGTTATGTTGATAATTCATAAGTGTGGTGGGTAATTGTTGGTTCCACTTGTTGTGTGATTGATGCACCTTAGATTAGCTAGAATAGCTCTTAACTTGTGGAGGTGAAATTACCTTATTGGTTTGAGAACAAGCAAAAGCTTAAGTTTGGGGGAGTTGATAAGTGGGGATTTTGACTACTTATTAGCGTCTTTTAGATTTTGTTTTAGAGCTAATTGCAGAAGTATTGGAAAATGAGCAACAAAGATGAAATATAACTCAAAAAGGAGTGATCTGAACTCAAGGACAAAAATCAGGCACAAAAGCTCAAGTGTGGACCGCAAATTTCCATCTGCGGCCGCAGAATGTGAAGGGAAGTTTATCAGAGGACTAGTGCAATGTACGACCGCAGAAGCTAACCAAGACCATAAGTTCAGAGAGTGTGCATACAGAGTTCAAAGGAAGTGCGGACCGCACAATTATTGTGCGGCCGCAGAATTTAGCAACGCGGTCGCACTGAGAAATGTGTGGTCCGCAGAAAGGCCCTACGCGGCCGCATCACGAATTATGTGGACCGCAGAATGTGAGAGATGCGAACGCATTCCAGAATTGTGTGGATGCAGATCCAACTCCTGTCAAGACTGAAGAGAAGTGCAGACCGCTCATGGAATTGTGTGGCCGCAGAACCTCCAAAAGGACATTTTGTCCGAAAATTCCAACTTTGTATAAATAGACTAGTTTCATGAATTTAGGTCAAGCTTTGAATATTGAAAGTCCTGTAGCCATTTTTCCTTGCTTCTTTAGGCAACTTTAGCTTACTTTGGTGATTTAACATTGGATTTTTATCTTTAAATCTTTCAATATGAGTTTTATCATCTTTTCTTCTTTGTTTTCTTCTATACCCATATGAGTAGCTAGATTTTTAATTAGGGTTGTGATCCAACCCTAGATGTAACCCTAATAGGTGTTTGATTTATTGTTTGTTTATAGTTGGGTGTTTATTATTTGGCCTTGTTCTTGCTATTAATTGTAGAATTAATGATTGCAAACATTATTCATGCCTATTTGACTTGGTCTCTACTTGAGAAATAGAGACTTAGTCTAGAAAAACTTCGCTAACAAGAGTTTGGGATAAAATCAAGAAATTTTTAGTCCCAATTAAAGGGTTGAACATAGAGATAGTAAAACCCGGCTTGAGTATTTTATCAACTATTTTGTTCAATACCCATTTGGACTTGAGAAAGTCAAATTGGAAAAAACCACTCTCTTTCCAAGAGGTATTGAGTGGGTACTTGAGTGTTGATAACTATAATACACCACAACCAACGAAACAAGCTTTAAAGTTTACAACTCGTTAGGCAAATACCTAGATAATGGTCATAATATTCTCTATTTTTATATATTTTTAATTGTAATCCTTAGCGTAATTTTTGAAGTACAAACTAAACAATATTTGTGGAAGTGCAATCTAGATACTTCACGTGCTCTATCCACATATATATTACTAATTCCCATCTCAGATCTATGTGGATTCGATCCCGACTCCTTGTTGGGTATTATTATTGCAATCGACCGTTTTATAAACACGAATAGAGGTAAGACTTGGATGAGATCATAGAGAAAGGCCTATACACCAACGAACATGCCACAACGGCACTACAGTCACTCTACACCCAGGATATAGTCGCTATGGAGCTTATCCAACAACTAAACAGCCACAACACACAACAGAAGCAGGAGTCCTCACCTTCTCCATAGAACCGGGAGGATATTGCATCCCCACAGGCCAACTAGTTTCTCTTGTCTCCAGAACAGGTACTTCTGGAGAATCTGGGCATCGAGGATCACCTAACACCACTAGAGCCATTATCCCCTTTAAACATGGAAGAGGCAATGGCTATGTTGCTCGAGCCCGAACAATATGTGCCAAACATCCTCGATCAAATTCTCCAGAACATCATACTACAGGAATCACTATCAATGACACTCCACAAAACAGAGGAAAAAGGTGTTTCATAACTATCCCAACAAATGTCCTGAGGATTGCGATGAACATCTGCTCCTACCCACTTACAATCCTACACAAATATGTTGTTCTAATAATGATGGAGGAGGACATCTTGATGGAAAATGGGGTGGACTACCCACTAATATCTCATTTGCACTTGTCACCAGCTCCGGGTGGATGTTCGAGGATCGTCAATGAACCCCAGATGAAGATACTCCTTTGGAACTGCAAAGGGTACAACAACCTTGAACTCAGGCGGAGCTTCAAGGACCTCGTGGATTGGAACAACCCCTTCATCATCTGCATTACAAAGACACAATGATTCACTACGACCTCACGGAGTTTGTTAACTTTACTAACTTGTTTGAGCTTAGTGCAGATGGGTACTCTGGAGGCGCTGCCCTAATGTGGAAGCAGAAAGAGCTTGAGTCTAACCCAGTCACCACTACTGCCAGGAGATTCATGTCAACATCCAGGTTAGGGAAACATCACACCATTGGCTCTTATCTATAGTTTATGCAAGTAAAAACCTAACTAATAGAAGAATCTTCTAGAATAACCTATAAATTGTAGCAAAGAATCATACTATACTATGGCTTCTCTATGGGGATTTTAATGAAGTAACATCTACTTGCGAAAAGTTTGGAGGAAGACCAATAAATAATACTAGGACTGCTGCCTTTATACAATGCTTAGATACTCTAAATATGCTTGACCTAGGGTTCACGGGGCCTAGGTTCACACAGACAAATAAAAGAAAAAAAGGGGCCACCAAATCTTCTAACAGTTAAACCGCTTTGTTGCCAAACCGGACTGGGTAGGGACATACCCATATGCGATTATGACTCATTTTCCATACACGTACTCTGATCATTGTCCCGTCATCTTTAACTTAACAAAACCTATTAATAAACCAGCCCACATATTTCGCTTTGAAACAATGTGGCTAAACCTTCCAAATTTTAATAATATAGTCAACTATCATTGGTCAACCAACATATACTACAAGAATGTCATATCATCCTTTAAGAAACATGTGGAGACATGAAACAAGAACACTTTTGGAAATATCTTCAAAAATAAACAAACATTACAAAATAGAATACTGAGTTTCCAAATATTCATCCTACCCACAAAAGACAATTCCACATAGACCTTGAGGAATAACTCATTTGCGAATATAATAGAATCATAAAAAATGAAGAGGATTTATGAAAATAAAAATCTAGAGTCCAATAGCAAAATGATGGAGATGCCAGCACTAAATTCTTTCATATTTTGGTTATCCAACGCAGCAGGAAAAATAGAATCCTAGGGTTCAATGATTATGTAGGTAACTGGACTTTTGACTAGCAGAATATACAGAACATAATCTTAAATCACTTTACATACATTTACACTATTGAATTAACCTTTTGTTCTAGACATGTGTTACCCATTACCCAAGCACTCTCAATATCCTAAGTGACAAAAATAAAGTTCCTTAGTAGGGAATTAAACACCCTCGAAATCAACAAAGCTATAAAATCTTTTAAGCCACTCAAAGCACCTGGGCCAGATGGTATTCACCCAATCTTTTTCCAAAAATATTGGGCAGGCACAAGTTCCTCATTTATCTACACCTGCTCACAAGCTTTTTAAAACCTTACAATTGACCCTAAGATAAATAAGACATATGTATCACTCATCCCTAATATAAAAAGACTATAGTACATCTCTCACTACAGACCTATTAGCCTTTGCAACACAATTTATAAGACAATTACCAAAATTATTATTAATAGGATACGCCCCTTAACAAAATAATTAGCCTTAATCAATGCAGTTTCAAATGCTAGACTTAGAAAAAGCATTTGATCGCCTGGAATGGTCATTTATTTAAAACTCCCTGTATGCCCTCAACTTCCTTGCTAGATTAATCACACTAATCATGAACTACATCTCAACATCATCTACCTCTATCATTTCCAATGGTCAACCAACAAATTTTTTTGAGCCCTCTCAAGGCATACATCGAGGGGACCCATTATCATCATGTCTCTTCATCATCTGTATGCAATCAATTACTAAGTACATTGATTATGTTGTGGACATTTATCAATGAAACCTATACAAATTAGTCGATCAGGACCCCTCATATCCCACCTCCTATTCGCATATGACCTTACTCTTTTTTCTAAGGAAAATGCAACTAGTGTTGCCTCTATTATAAACATATTCAACTCCATTACCCAACAATTTGGTCAGCAGATAAACTTCACAAACTAAAATCCTCTTCTCAAAGAATGTGGATAGTCACACCAAGAGCACGCTCTACACAATGCTAAATTTAAGGCAACAAACTATGTAGGGAAGTACCTTGAATTCCCAATTACCAATCTCCAAACAAAAAGCTCTGACTAACAATTTATCCTCGATAGAATTAATATAAGACTAAAAGACTAGAAAGCAAAGCAAAGCTCCTAACACAAGCAGTAAGAACCACCCTTATCTAGTTGGTTCTGACAGCTATATCAACACACTCAATACAACTCAATTATCTGCCTACGTCAACTAGAAGGTATATAGACCACATTCAATAGGACTTCCTATGGGGATCAATTGCAGAAAAAAATAAGGATTCACCTAGTTAATTGGGATACTGTAACATCCCCAAAACAAGAAGGAGGCTTGGGTCTTGCCAGCTCCAAGAGAAAAAACCTCGCTCTCCTTTATAATATCATTTGGCGCCTCTGCTACAACTCAAATAGCCTATAGGCATAGGTGGTAGGTCAAAAATACCTGGCAAGACAGGACTCAATTCTGCCTCTCTATGCCTACTGAAAAAGCCAATTGGCTTGTGTAAATGGCTTTTTTTGGATCCTTTGATCAACTATGGCTACTGGGTTTGGTTCGAGACCGTAAAGATTTCATCTCAAATATAGCTGACTATTATGTGTAGAAAATCCTTGCCAGAGCTCACCAATTTTTTTGCAAAAGAATTAGCTTGGAATGGGTCGAATGGCAACCATAATAATCTCTGAAAGATAACTAGGTCATCGTCCAGCTACCTTTAAGGACTCCCATCCATGGTCCACTAACAAATGAAGATTTGGGGGAAAACCTCTCACATATACTACATTCACTCTTGGGACCTAAGCCAGCTATCCTTTGAACTTCCTATAGATATTAAGTTACTAATCCACAACACCTATCTACCTTCTCTGAAGCTGCCATAGATAACTTCTTCTGGCAACCCACTATTGATGGCTTATTCACTATCAAGTCAGGTTACTCTTTACCTGTTCAATGCCTATCTACACAAACACCAAGGGGTTTCGAACACTCTTGGATATGGAAAATCAACTGCCATAATAAACCCAAAAGCTTCTTGTGCTCTTAATCATAAAGCGCCTACCTACAACATCCATGTTGTACTACAGGAGAATAATTCCATTCCCCCTTTGTCCTCACTGCAATGTTGTGGAAGATACTGAGCACATCTTCCTCCATTGCCCACGAAACAACACCATCTGGAACACTCTCCATATAGACTTTAAACCACCATATTTTAGTACGTGGGTTATGATTCACTCCCAATCCAGACTCAACAATGAGTGGAAGAGGTTAGTGGAAGCCCAACTATGAGTCGGAATCGATTTTCTCAGGGAGCTAACAATGGGTGTTAGAGTGTATACTTGATGCGTGAAGACGAAACAACTTAAATACACTTCCAAACACGTTGGTTTTGCAAATTACTTCTCTAAACTACACTATCAATGATCGACTAGAGAAATGAAACTAGAAATTGACTAATTATTTTTGTTTTTTCAAATAGGTAAAAAGCCTAGGAAAGTAACCTTCGCCTAGGTGTTCGCCTAATAAGTTAATTATCCTAACACTTGTTTTATTGATCGGAGTATATTATAGCTCTCAACTCTAAGTTACCTACTCAATACCTCTTGGTTATACAGTGATTTTGCTTAATTTGGCTTTCTCAGGCCCAAATAAGTATCAAGCTAAATATTTGATATGAGCACAAGTCGGGTTTTCTCTATCTCACTTCAAACTATTTGATTAGGCTAGTCAAATCCTTAACTAGCCCAATTTCCTTTTAGGCAAATTTTCTTAGACTAGGTCTCTCTTTCTTGAGTAAAGACCAAGTCAAAAAGGCATGAATCAATATTTTCAACCATTAATTCTAAAGTTAAAGAATGAACAAGGCTAAATAATAAACACCCAATCATAAACAAACATTAAATTAAATACCCATAAGGTTTACACACTAGGGTTGGGTCACAACCCTAGTAAATGTCTAGCTACTCATAGTAAAAAATAAAGAAAAGCAGAGAAGAAACACTAATTAAACCCATAATATAAAATTAAAATGATAAACTATGATTTTTTATCCCAAAATTATCACAAATTTCGTAAAATGGTAAACTACAATGGCTGCAGTTGACAAAACTTTAAAACTTAACCTAAAAATGTGATACCCGTCTATTTTTAATGGTTCAAAATTCGTAGACAAAAACTCCCCTTGGGAGGTTCTGCGGTTGCACAATTCCATGTGCGGTCTGTACATTGCTTGAGTCTACAGGTGGATAGATTCTGCAGCCGCATAATTTGCTCTGCGGCTACAATTCAGCTTCTGCGGCCGCACAATTCATGTGCGGTCTACACTTCAGGCAAGGCTTCAGTCTTGGACATTTTGCACACTCTGAACTTTTTTGAATTCCTGTCAGTGCAACCATGTTTTGCAGCTGCACATATTATGTGCGGTCCACACTTCTCTTCAATTACTTCTGTGATCTTCATCAAAGCTGTGGCAAATACAATAGCAATGAGATCTTCTCTGTAACGTTATAGTTGACTTGGGCACTATTCATGGTCTTACTATCATAGTAGACCGGATGGAAAATCTTATTGATACGTTGCCCCAAAACATCCCCAACCGCTACGTCACTTGCATCACACATGAGTTCAAAAGGCACACTCTAATTTGGAGTGGTGATGATGGGAGTAGTTATCAACTTGAGCTTCAAAAATTCAAAAGCTCTCGTGCAATCATCATTAAAATTGAACTTGGCATCCTTCTCAAGGAGCTTGCATAATGGATTCACCACTTTAGAGAAATCTTTGATAAAGCGCTGGTAAAACCCGCATGGCCTAGGAAACTCTGCACACCCTTCACTGAAATTGGGGGTGGGAGCTTAGAAATTACCTCAATCTTTGCCTTGTCAAATTCAATTATATTTCTTGAGATTTTATGGCCAAGGACAATACCTTCCTCAACCATGAAATGGCATTTCTCCCAATTGAGTACCAAGTTGATTTCCTCACATCTAGCCAAATCTTTGTCCCAATTTAAAAGACAACCATCAAAAGAATCCCCAACCACTGAGAAGTCATACATGAAAACTTCAAGGTAGTCAACCACCATGTCCGTCAATATAAACATCATACACTGTTGAAAATTCACAGGTGCATTGCACAAACCAAATAGCATCCTTCTGAAAGCAAAAGTACCATAGGGACATGTAAAGGTTATTTTCTCTTGATCTTCCGGGGCGATAAGAATTTGGTTGTAGCTCGAGTACCCATCAAGAAAGAAATAGAAAGCACGACTGGACAATTTATCGAGCATTTGATCTAAGAAGGAAGTGGAAAGTAATCCTTCCTTGTTACTTTGTTGAGCTTGTGATAATCCATACACACCCTCCAACCGGTCACTGTTCTCATAGGAATCAATTAATTATCATCATTGGTGACCATTGTCATGCCCCTTCTTTGGGTCACATTTAAACAGAGAAGTTCATGAACTATCGGAGATGGGGTAGACAACCCCGGCATCCAACCACTTGATATTCTCCTTCTTGACAACTTCTTGCATCACCTCATTGAGTCTTCTTTGATGTTCAATGGATGGTTTAACGCCATTCTCCTACTTGATCTTATGCATTTACAAGGCGAGGCGTGTACCTCGAATATCCGCCAAGGTCCACCCAATAACCTTCTTCCTCTTTGTAACACCGTCAATGTGGAGTAAACCTGCACATTAGTCAAACAAGAGGAAAAAATAACCGGTAAAGTAGAACAAGGGACAAGAAATTCATACCGAAGGTGTGGAGGTAATGGCTTCAACTCCAAGGTAGGTGGCTCTTGAGTAGAAGGCTTTGTAGGAGGAGTTTTCCTATTTTTAAGATCCAAAGACAATTTCTGGGGTACATAGTTGTACGACCCCATTCCTTTCAAAGAGTTCACACATTCCATGAAACTATCCATCTCGTCATTGTCAAAGTTGAGAAAGACGGCCTCCAATATTGATAGTAGCTCTTGTATCATGAACAATAACATCGATCACCAAATCCACAAAAGAACACACCACATTGCTATTTGGTTGCTGCATGGACTTACATACATAGAATATCACTTTTTCATCACCGACCTGAAAGTGAGTTCTCCAGCTTTAACATCACAAAGAACCTTAACTGTAGTAAGGAAAGGTATCCCAAGAATAATTGGCACTTCATAATCAACTTCACACTCTAGAATAGCAAAGTCTGCCGGAAGAATGAATTTATCAACCCGGACCAAAACATCTTCAATCACACCCATCGGTTTTTTCATGGTAAGATCGGCTATTTGCAATCTCATAGAAGTAGGTCTTGGTTTCCCAATACCCAAAGTCTTGAAAACTGAATAGGGCATCAAATTTATACTTGCCCCAAGATCACAAAGAGATTTAGTTAACTCGACACTTTCAATTGTACAAAGAATCGTGAAAGCACAGGGGTCCTCCAACTTATGAGCCATTGAATAAACAATCACACTCACTTGATGAGTTACTTTGATAGTTTCAAAATTCATCGATCTCTTCTTTGTCAAAAGATCTTTTATAAATTTTGTATAACCGAGCATTTATTCCAAAGCTTAGACCAATGGTACATTGATTGAAAGATTCTTCATCATTTGAAGGAACTTATTGAATTGATTCTCACCATTTTTCTTGGCAAGTCATTGAGAGTATGGAGGTGGAAACTTAGGCAATGGTTCCTTTGACTTTTGCACTACCGGCTCCGGTATATCAATGATGTGTTTCCTAGACAGGTTGACCTCCTTTGAGTCTCTTCTAAACTATCATAAATATCAATCCAAACTTTCTCATTTGGTTGAACAACATTGTTTGAGATCTCTTCTTCTTGCATTACTTGATCATCATCAACAAGTCGCTTCCCACTTGAGGTGAGTGCATTCCCGCCTCTTCCACTTCTTGTGATAACCACCATAGCATGCCCCGTATTGTTACTACCGTGTCACTTGGTAGTGCACCCTTAGGAAAAGAGTTTAGAGCTTGAGAGATTTTCCCTATTTGAAATTCTAGGTTGCGGATTGATGTTGTTGTGTGAGGCAAGTTTGGCATCCGAATCGGCATTCTTTTCCATCATTTACTTGAAAACATTCTCAATACGTCCCATCTTATTGTTTGAAGAACTTCAACCATGAGAAGGATAAAGAGGTGGGTTGTTCGGTTGTTGATACATTGGGGACCTTTGAAAACCCGACCCCCGGTTGCCTTGATTGTTACCTCCATCACCTTGGTTTTTGCCTCCCCAGTTTCCTTGGTTGTTCCCACTCCAATTTCCTTGATTGTTGTTGTTATGCCAATTCCCTTGATTGTTAGAATTCGAATTGCCATGACTGTTTTGTGGTCGCCATTGTTGTTGGTTTAGGTCTTGGAAGTTGTTTATTTTCTCTTGAAAATTGTTCACATATTGCACTTCCTCCTCTTGCTCATTATAAGAATCATCTTGGTTAAAACCAGCATCATCTTGCACATAGTTCTCCACTCGAGTTTGTACTTGTGGACCCTTAGTCCTCCTCTTGTTTACCAAAACATTCACTCCCTTCATAACATGAGATTTCTTAGTGGCTTCCTGTAGACACCTGATTTTTGACCCTCCCCGAGAATTTTCACATTTTTAGCGTGAATATGTGAAATTGGGTCTAGTATAGCTATTTTAACTATTTTTACTTATTTCGTTGCAAAAAGAAAAATTACAAAAAAATATATATATAAATTTTAGTTTATGTATCTCTCATAAACTTGAAAAATACAAAAATTACACTTTATTTTTGTACTTTATATAATTTCGAAAATTACAAAAAATATAATTCTATTAATGTTTTGTAGTTATTTTAATTTTGGAAAAATACAAAAATATTACTTTATATTTTGTCTTTATTAAAAAACGAAAATTACAAAAAATAGTTTTATTAATATTTTGTAGCTATTTTAATCTTGAAAAAATATTAAAAAGATGTAGTTTTGTTAAATATTTGTCTTATTTTGGTAGCTATTTTGCTTACATAGGACTAGTTAAGCAACATCGTGTTCTTATTCTCGGATCCGGGCAAAAGAATAATATTCGGGTTCAAACTACCCGGTTTTAGTCCTAATTTTCGGACCTAGCCCATAATAAACCGAGTCCATGACACATGGGGAACCCCACCACGCGTGGGGGACACAAGTCTCGAATCCCACCACGCGTGGGGCTCATTTCCCTGGGCAAAACCATACAAATGCACGGGGAAAGACTTGGAAAAGGGGGACAGACTTTTGAATTTTTGGGGGTACTGTGCATCGTCTTCTTTCTCTTTGAAAGAAGAAACAAAAGAAAACCCTAGCAAACAGGCTCGTCGACCACTACCCAACCCAACTCCTCCATCGTCAACCACCGGAAAAACCAGACCCTTCGCCCCAACGACGCCGGAACCACCACCAAGCAGGCCCGTCACTGTTTTCCGTCGTAACCAAAACCTGTCGACCACCCTTTTCCGTTGCACTTTAGAGGGCAGCAACTCCTCCAAGCCGCTACTGCTTCAGCTCCGTGGTCAGACCAGTCTCCATCTCCCTCCGTCACCTTCCCACCGTGAAACCACCATTGTTACTCGCTTCAGCCTCCTCCATCACCACCGCCAACAAACCACCCAAAACCCTACGAGTCCCTACTCCCTCTCGTCCAAACAACACCACTAAACACCACCCCCGTTAACCATCGTCAACCGCCCAAACGACCCCTCATGCTGCAGCTTCACGTACCAAGTGTTGCGCCGGAAAAATACAGCAGCAACCAAACAGTCCCTGGTTGTTGACAGCTGTGGGTCCGAGCTTTCTATTTCCATCGAGGTCGTCTATGGTTCGTCGAGGTCCGGTACGTCGAGGTTGTTGTCTGAGGTTTCGTAGCAGGTCCAACGCAGCGGACGATAATATCAAGTAGGTCATCTCTGTTCGTGTCCTTCATATTTGCTGTTTAGTAATATGTACATGTGTTTGTCGAAATACGGTCCTAGTTCATGCGGATAGTATGCGAGCGAGACATATACGTATGATGTGTGTGAATTGTTATTTCCTGTTAATTAAATCCGTATGATATTGAAATGTGGCCGTGAATGTCTTTTCCATTGTTTCGTTACTTCAAGTGGTTGTTCGGCATTTTTTTTCTTCATGTTTAGATTATTGATGTTTGTCACAATAGGTGTTCGTACACATTCTGTAAGGTGTTAATTATTTTAGTTTGTCTTAATAATCATTTATATATGTAGTAGTAATGTTGAAATTATAGTAGCAATTTTAATTCCGCGGAAAAATACTCGCTTCATCAAATAAGTTCAATTTACAACCCATTACCTCGCAAAGTATTCAAAATGTAGTTATTTTAGCCTTATCCTTTTTCTTTTAAAAAAATAAATAAATAAAAATGAGACGAGCTTCGCCAAATAAAAATGTACAGATTGCCGAGCCCTCACAAAATATATGCATTAAATACTTAGATTCCGGGACGGGCCGTTTAGCAAATTTCACGGCCCCACCCAAAATAATAATGCGCTAGTTGCTTTAGGCGCGTCTTTAATAATGTTATCTCCCTAAACTCGGGTGCACATTTATGTGACCCAAATCCAAATCTCAACGAAATCGAAATGTGTCTCTAATCACGGGTACATTGACTGTGACGTGGTCTGAGATGCATTTCCATGACGTTGCAAATTCATTTTAAAATAATAAATGGGACGAGCCTCGACAAACAAAAAATGCAAATTGCGGGGCCCTCAGTAAATACTTGTTTTAAATTTACTTAGAATTCAGAAGGGCCGCTTAGCGAATTTCGTGGCCTTCCCAAAATAACAACACGATAGTCTCTTTAGGCGCGTGTTTAATAATCTACTTTCTTAAAACTTGGGTGTGCATTTCATGCGACCTAGATCCAAATCCCAAAACATCAAATAAAATATGTTCCGGATTGTGGGTGCATTTCATGTGACGCAGTCCAAAGACATGTTTTAAGCGATGTTCACATTTTTTGAAATAATAATAATAAAGCGGTAAAAAGTTAAAATTGGCACATAAGTTCATATTCGTATAAAATCAGATAATCAAGCCAAATATAACAGTTGAGCGACCGTGCTAGAACCACGGAACTCGGGAATGCCTAACACCTTCTCCCGGGTTAACAGAATTCCTTATCCGGATTTCTGGTACGCAGACTGTAATATGGAGTCATTCTTTTCCTCGATTCGGGATTAAAATTGGTGACTTGGGACACCCTAAATCTCCCAAGTGGCGACTCTGAAACAAATAAACCAATCCCGTTTCGATTGTCCTTTAATTGGAAAAAACTCCCTTGCACCCCCTCGGGTGCGGAAAAAGGAGGTGTGACACTTCCAATTCGGTAACGGCTTGCCCATGTTCTTGCAATTCTTTGTGGAGGTGGGTCTTATTTAGATCACCTTGTGGCACATTGGCCCAGGATTTCCAAGCCGATGATGTTTCCGCCATCTCATCTAAGATGTCACACGCCTCCACATATGACATAGTCATAAAGTTCCCACTGGCTAGTTGATTCACAATACATCGGTTGGTTGTATTAATCCCAGGATAAAGGGTTTATTTTATCATGTTTTCCGTCATATCGTTATTGGGACATTCCTTAACCATTGTTCTATAGCGCTCCCATATTTTATGTAGTGGTTCATTCGGCTCTTGTTTGAATGCCAATATCTAATCTAGAAGTGTAGCCATGTGCGCAGGAGAGAAAAATTTAGCAATGAACTTAGCAAGTAATGTGAGCATCACGATTCTGATTTGATAGTGCCCACCCAAATGTGGGGAGGAACTATTGCACTAGCATAACCTTTGTTGGAAAAAATCAGGTGTTTAGTCGCTCGTGGTGGAGGTGGGGATGGAACGGTCACGTTGTCATGTGGTACCCAGCCTCTCCGATTGGTTTGTGGCTCTTGAGGTACCTTATCTATTTGTTCCTCCTCGCCATCCAAATCCCCCAAAGGCAAATTTCTAAGCTCATTGTTTGCCATATTTGTACCTATATTTTCTTAAACAAATTAGTAACACAAAAGGGAAAGAAAATATTCCAAAAACACACTCAAACATATAGGTAACACCATTTTAACTCCCCAGCAACGATACGAAAAATTGATTTACTCCAGAGATCATTGCAAAAATAGTACACAACTATGAGTTGGGGTCGATTTTCTTAGGGTTTTAACAATAGGTGTTAGAGTGTATACTTGATGCATGAAGACGAAACAACTTAAATACACTTCCAAACATGTTGGTTTTGCAAATTACTTCTATAAACTACTTGACTAGAGAAATGAAACTAGAAATTGACTAAAGGTAAAAAGCCTAGGAATGTAACCGTCACCTAGGTGTTCGCCTAATGGGTTAATTACGCCAACACTTATTTTATTGATCGGGGTGTATTATATCTCTCATATCTAAGTTACCTACTCGATACCTCTCGATTATAGAGTGATTTTGCCCGATTAGACTTTCTCAAGTTCAAATGGGTATCAAGCTAAATAGTAGATATGAGCTCAATTTGGGTTTTTCCTATCTCTAGTTCAAACCCTTTAATTAGGCTAGTCAAATCCTTAACTAGTCCAATTTTTGTTAGCCAAGTTTTCCTAGACTATGTCTTTCTTTCTCAAGTAAAGACTAAGTCAAAAAGGCATGAATCAATGTTTGCATTAATTTTAAAATTAAAGAATGAACAAGGATAAATAACAAATACTCAATCATAAACAAGCATTAAATTAAATACCCATAAGGTTTACACACTAAGGCTAGATCATAACCTTAGTAAATGTCTAGCTACTCATAGTAGAAAATGAAGAAATCAAAGAAGAAACACTAATTAGACCAATAATATAAAATTAAAATGATAAATTATGATATTTTTATCCCGAAATGATCATAATTTTCCTAAAATGGTAAACTACAATGGCTACAGTTGAGAAAACTTCAAAACTTAACCTAAAATGTGATCCCCGTCTATTTATAATGGCTCAAAATTCGCTAACAAAAATGCCCCTAGGGAGGTTTTGTGGCCGCACAATTCCATGTGTGGTTGCGTATTGCTTGGTCTACAGGTGGATAGATTTTGCAGCTGCATAATTACCTTTGTGGCTGTAATTCTGCTTTTGTGGCCGTACAATTCATGTGCGGTCCCCAATTCAACCAAGACTTCAGTCTGGGTCATTTTGCACACTCTTTGAACTTTTTGAATTCTTGTCAGTGCGACCATGTTCTGCGGTCCACACTTCTTTCTTCAATTACTTCTAGGTTTCTTTATCAGATCTGCAGTCGCAGAGAGAATTCTGCGGTCCGCACTTCTGGTCTGTTGTGCTCCTTCTTGACTTATGAGTCGGAACACTCCTTTTTGAGTCAGATTTCTTCATAAGAGCCAAAGTTTTCAAAATTCCTGCAATTTGCACACTTTCATTAGTTTTGGGAACATAAATCAACACTTTGGACTAAAACTAAAGTAAAAAGTTACTAATAAATGGTTAAAATCTACACTTATCAGGTTAAAAAACTATGTATATCCAATGGCTTAACAACTCTACAAAATCATATTCAAGTTCAATTGTCCATTATCACCCGTATTACCATATGAGCATATTTGGTTACACCGCAATAACAATTTGTTCAAAAAAAACTATGCAACAATCACTAGCAACAAACTCCCAAGCAATTGAATAACTCTTCCTCACTAACAAAAAAATAGCCCAACAACAAACTACAAGAATTCAAGTAAGGTAGGAACCACCACCACCAAACATCTCTAAACTCAATATAGATGGTGCACATAGAAAAACTCCAACTATGGAAGTGACGACCCGACCCGTCGTCTCATGAGCTACCACTCTGTTTTCCCCATTTTCAACTTCTTTAGGCTTCATTATCTGTAATTGGTGTGATCGAGTCGATTTGGATTGGTTTTGGTAGGAAATGAGACACTTAGTCTCTTTAAGGAAGGCTTAGTTTGGAAAGGTCAACCGGATATTGACTTATAAGTTAGAGGGATCGGATGTGATTTCCGGTGATTCGGTTAGCTTCGGGGGATGATTTGTGACTTAGGAGCGTGATCGGAAGGGGTTTTGGAGGTCCGATGTAGAAATTGGCTTGTTTTGGCGAAGTTAGTATTTTGGCGATTTCTGGTTGGTAGGTGAGATTTTGATTCGAGGGTAGGAATGGAATTTTGAGAGTAGTAGTAGCTTCATTAGGTTATTTGGGATGTGTGTGTAAAATTTTAGGTCGTCCGGAGGTGATTTGGTCGGGTTTTTGATTGAATGCGTGTTTCGGAAGTTTTAGAGGAACTTAGGCTTGAATTCGATGTGAATTGACGGTTTTGGTGTTGTTCGAGGTGATTTGATGATTGGAACAAGTTTTAATGATGATTTAAGATGCGATGGTGTGTTTGGTTGAGGTCCTGGAGGCCTCGGGGTGGTTTCGGATGGCTAACGGGAAGAGTTTGGACTTGTGTTGCAGATTTTCTGGTGCTTCAAATAGTTTTGCACCTACGGTTTGGGGACCGCAGGTGCGGTGTCGCAGGTGCGATGTCGCAAATGCGGGTTGGGGGCCATAGAAGCAGAAAAGGCAAGGATTAGATGGGACCGTAGATGCGGATAGGGAGCCGCAACTGCAGAGCCACAGATGCAGCTATTGGACTGCAGATGCGGCCAGGCGGGACTTAATGAGGTTCCGCAAATGCAGAGTATCAACCGCAGAAGCGGCTATTTGACCGCAGATGTGGTTATGGCTGGGCAGAAGGTATTTAAGTTCTTCTTCGCGAATTTTGAAGGGTTTCTCATTTCTAACTTCGGACTTGGAGAATTTTGGACGATTTTGAAGAGGGATTTCAAGGAGCTTCGATAAGGTTAGGATTTTTGGACCTAAAACACAATCATATGGTGTTATTACATGAATTAAGACTGGAAATTTAAGAAAATCATGGACTAAAAATGGAGGTTAGGGCTTGAAATTAAGAGAGCTAAGATTAGGGATTTGAGGGGTCAATTGAACTCCGATTCTTGTGATTTTTATATGTATGAACTCGTGGCGAGATAAGGAATCTAATGATGTAAAAATTTCTGAGTTTCGAGAAGTGGGCCGGGGGCTCGGGTTTTGCTAATTTCGGAATTTTTGATATTTTTCGATTGGATATTGTTCCCTTAGCCTATTGTGACGTATTCGTTGTGATTTTGGTCAGATTGGATGCGCGAGGAGGCCGGTTTGAGTGGGAAGGGCATAGCGAGCTAGAGTTTCGGCCGGCTTGAGGTGAGTAATGATTGTAAATGATGTCCTGAGGGTTTGAAACCCCGGATTGCACAACGTAGTGCTATATTGAGGTGAGAAACGCGTTTAATTGCGGGTGCGGGGTCGTTTACTATTGGGGATTGTGACTTGGTCCATCCCGATTGATGTTTTTACCGCGTATTTGACTGAGACTTATTTTTTATCATCATGACTCGGGCTTATTGCCATATTTGGGCTTCGTGCCGACTATTTGAATCCTTTGTGAACTTTTATCACTGCTTCCTCACTATTTTGACATACTACTTGAACTCGGTCCTATTGATTTACACTGCTTTACAAACTCAGCCACATTTACTTGAATTTGAGACTTAAATGATCTTTCAAATGTTGTTTGGGCTGAGAAATACTGTTTTACTGATGCCCAAGGGGCTTGTGATGATTTCTGGACTGAGTGAGGCCGAGGGCCATATGTGAGGACATGTTGAGTGATATGAGATACTTTTTATGCCACGAGGTGGCTTGAGTGACGTGAGGCCGAGTGATGTGAGGCCGAGTGTCGAGTGATGTTGCCACGAGGTGGCTTGATATAGTGCTTGGGCCGTAAGGGGCCCCTCCGGAGTCTGCACACCCACAGTGAGCGCGGGTATCCATTATGTTCTGAGAGTGAGCCCGAGGGGCTAATACTGTTCTGAGTGATTGATACTGAGCCCGAGGGGCTGATACTGTACTGAGAGTGAGCCCGAGGAGCTGATACTGTACTGAGAGTGAGCCCGAGGGGCTGATACTATTCTGAGCGATTGATATTGTGCCTGAGGGGTAGATTTCTACTTGTTATTTACCTGTTAAATTACCTGTTTTACTTGTTTTTAAAAAGGAATATCATTTGATTTCTTCACTGATTTACTGCTTTAAGTGATTTTACTGCTTAATATAGAATTGTTGTGCCTTTACGTGTTTTCATACTTTCAGCCATTATTTATAATTATTACTCACTGAGTTGGAGTACTCACATTACTCCCTGCACCATGTCTGCAGATTCAAGCATCGCAGAGTCCACTCCTGAGTGCGGAATCTCCTAGTTCAGGCATTGATTCAGAGACTACGAGGTAGTTGTTGGCGTTCGCAGCCCCGTGCCTCTTTTATCTTATAATTTTCATGTTTGTAGAACTATTGTATCGGATTTAGTGTTCAGTAGACTGTATCCGGATTTCTTAGTTGCTCATGACTTGTGACACCTCGGTTTGGGCTGTGTCGGGATGGTTTCTACTGTTGTTATCGTTAATTACACAATTTATGGATATTATATCATGCTTTAGAACTATTTATGATATTTAACTGTTTAAAAAAGGTGTTCTGTTTGGTCTGGCTGGCCTTGTCTTCACGAGAGGTGCCATCACGACCGGTTTCGGGAATTGGGTCGTGACAAGTTGGTATCAGAGCCTAGGTTACTTAGGTCTCATGAGTCATGAGCAGGTTTAGTAGAGTCTCGTGGATCAGTACGGAGACGTCTGTATTTATCCTCGAGACGCTGCAGAACCTTTAGGAAAACTTCCTATTCTTGAAACTCTTGTCGTGCAAACTCGTTGGTCCGAGAACTAAACTTTTGTATTCTATTATCTCGCAGATGGCGAGGACTCGTGCTACCGGACGAGACGGACGACCACCAATACCACCCACTGAGGCCACCAGAGGCCATGGACGCGGTCGTGGTCGTAGTAGAGGTAGAGCAGCGAGGGCAGCACCTGTTGATCCACCAGCTGCCCCAGCTCAGGACCAGGCTCCAGCTATGGATGCTCCAGCAGCACCAGTTCAGGCACCAGCTGTGCCCAACGTAATTCTGGGTCTTCAAGAGGCCTTGGCTCAGATCTTATCGGTTTGCACTGGCTTGGCTCAGGAAGTTTCAGCTACTTCACAGGTTGGGGGAGGCAATCAGACCCCTGCTGCTTGCACACCTGAGCAGGTAGTGCAGGGATTGCAGACGCCTGGAGAACCTCCAGCTCAGCCGATTGCACCAGTTTAGGAGTTCATAGTTCCAACTATGCCAGACGATGAGCAGCGTCGTCTCGAGAGGTTTGATAGGCTCCAGCCTCCTTCATTTAGTGGTGCTGAGGGCGAGGATGCCCAGGGTTTTCTCGACAAGTGTCAGCGGATGCTCCGTACGGCAGGGATTCTTGAGTCTAGTGGTGTGACATTTACCACCTTTCAATTCACTGGGGCTGCCTTCACTTGGTGGGAGGCGTATGAGAGGTGTAGACCAGCAGGTGCAACGCCTTTGATTTGGCAGGAGTTCTCCACTCTCTTCTTGGAGAAGTATGTACCGCAGTCCCGCAGAGAGGAGCTGCATAGGTAGTTTGAGTGGCTTCCGCAGGGGGATATGACTGTGTCTCAGTATGAGGCGAGGTTTTCTGATTTGGCTCGTCATGCCGTCTGGATGGTCCCAACAGATCGTGAGAGGATCAAGAGGTTTGTGGATGGCCTTAACTATCATCTCCGTATTCTGATGACTAGAGAGAGAGTCTTGGGTATTTTATTTGAGGAGGTGGTTGATATCGCTCGTGAGATTGAGACGGCTCGTTGGCAGGATAGAGAGGAGAGGAAGTCCAAGAGGCCTAGAAGTTCTGGCAGTTTCAGTGGTGCTCCGTCTAGGGGCCAATTCCAGCATGGTAGATGCCGTTCTTTCAGGCCAGCTCAGTCGGCCTGTCCCGAGTATCGTGGGGCATCTTCAGGCCGTGGTTATCATGGCTCTCAGCAGGGTCAGCTTTCACTCAGCGCCCTTCCAGCTCAGATTTCATCTCGTGCCCTATCTGTTCAGGGTTCTTCCATGTCGAGTGGATCAACTAGTCACTCTGGTGCGAGGGGTTACCTTCAGTCCTATTCTCCAGGACCTAGGAGTTATTTTGAGTGTGGAGAGTTTGGATATGTATGGAGGCAGTGTCCTCGTCGTGTTGCTAGTTCATCACAACAGAGGGGTCAGTCCTCGTCTTCTGCTCCAGTTACTTCAGCACCCGCCCAGCCAGTTAGGGGTGGAGGTCAGGCAGCCAGGGGTCGCCCCAGAGGTGGAGGTCGATCAAGCGGTGGCCAGGCCTATTTTTATATTATTCCAAGTAGGGCCGATGCTATTGATTCTGATACTGTCATTACAAGTATTATTTTAGTCTATCACAGAGATGCCTCTGTCTTATTTGATCCTAGTTCTACCTATTCTTATGTGTCCTCATATTTTGCTCATCATTTGGGTACGTTCCGAGGGTGTCTTACTTTACCTGTCCACGTATCTACCGTGGTGGGCGATACTATTATTGTAGACCATGTGTACCGGTCATGTGTTGTGACTATTGAGGGTCTGGAGACCCGAGTTGATCTATTGCTATTAAGCATGGTGGACTTTGATGTTATTTTGGGCATGGATTGGTATTCTCCGTGTCATGCTATTCTAAACTGTCATGCCAAGATAGTCACTTTAGCTATGCCGGGTGTACCGAGGATCGAGTGGCGTGGTGTGACTGATTATGTTCCTAGTAGAGTGATTTCTTTCTTAAAGGCCCAGCGTATGGTTGGGAAGGGTTGTCTTTCATATTTGGCGTTTGTGAGGGATGTTGGAGCTGAGACTCCTAGCACTGATTCTGTTCCAGTTGTAAGGGAGTTTCCCGATGTATTTTCTGCAGACCTCCCGGACATGCCACCAGATAGGGATATTGATTTTGGTATTGACCTGGTGTCGGGCACTCAACCCATTTCCATTCCGCCATATCGTATGGTACCAGCAGAGTTGAAAGAGTTGAAGGATCAGCTTCAGGAACTCCTAGATAAGGGGTTCATTCGGCCTAGTGTTTCACCTTGGGATGCACCGTTTTTGTTTGTGAAGAAGAAGGATAGCACAATGAGAATGTGCATTGATTATAGGCAATTGAAAAAAGTAACAATTAAGAACAAGTATCCTTTGTCTCGCATTGATGATTTATTTGATCAGCTCCAGGGAGCGAGGGTGTTCTCTAAGATTGATCTCCGTTCGGGCTATCACCAGTTGAAGATCAGGGATTCAGATATTCTT
Source organism: Nicotiana sylvestris (assembly GCF_000393655.2). Taxonomy (NCBI): domain Eukaryota; kingdom Viridiplantae; phylum Streptophyta; class Magnoliopsida; order Solanales; family Solanaceae; genus Nicotiana; species Nicotiana sylvestris. The sequence continues at coordinate 123,722,772 of NC_091059.1, read as the reverse complement.
AAGACTACTTTCAAGACTAGATATGGTCACTATGAGTTTCTTGTCATGTTTTTCGGGCTGACCAATGCTCCAGCAGCGTTCATGCATTTGATGAACAGTGTATTTCGACCTTATCTGGATTCGTTCGTTATTGTATTCATTGATGATATTCTGGTGTACTCGCATAGTCAGGAGGAACATGCGGAGCATTTGAGAGTTGTATTGCAGAGATTGAGGGAGGAGAAGCTTTATGCAAAATTCTCCAAGTGTGAGTTTTGGCTTAGTTCAGTGGCTTTCTTGGGGCACGTGGTGTCCAACGAGGGTATTCAGGTTGATCCGAAGAAGATAAAGGCGGTTTAGAGTTGGCCCAGACCGTCATCAGCCACAGAGATTCGTAGCTTTCTTGGGTTGGCAGGCTATTATCGCCAGTTTGTTCACGGATTCTCATCTATCGCATCGCCCTTGACCAAGTTGACTCAGAAGGGTGTTCCATTTGTATGGTCGGACGAGTGTGAGGAGAGCTTTCAGAAACTCAAGACAGCCTTGACCACAACTCCAGTGTTGGTTTTGCTATCAGCTTCAGGTTCATATACTGTGTATTGTGATGCTTCGAGAGTTGGGATTAGTTGTGTATTGATGCAGGAGGGTAGAGTTATTGCTTATGCTTCTCGTCAGTTGAAGCCCCATAAGAAGAACTACCCTATTCATGATTTGGAGTTGGCTGCCATAAATCATGCATTGAAGATTTGGAGGCATTATTTGTATGGTGTATCTTGTGAGGTATTCACCGATCATCGTAGTCTCCAGCATTTGTTCAAGCAAAAGGATCTTAATTTGAGGCAGCAGAGATGGTTGGAATTGCTTAAGGTTTATGATATCACTATTTTGTACCATCGAAGAAAGGCCAATGTAGTGGAAGATACTTTGAGCCAAAAGGCAGTGAGTATAGGGAGTTTGGCGTATATTCCAGTTGGGGAGAGACCCCTTGCAGTTGATGATCAGGCCTTAGCCAATCGGTTCGTGAGACTGGATATTTCGGAGCCCAGTCGGGTGTTGGCATGTGTGGTTTCTCGGTCTTCCTTATATGATCTCATCAGAGAGCGCCAGTATGATGATTCGCATTTGCTTGTCCTTAAGGACAGAGTTCAGCATGATGATGCCAGAGATGTGACCATCGGTGATAATGGTATGTTGCGGATGCAGGGCCGGATTTGTGTGCCCAATATGGATGGGCTTAGAGAACTGATTCTGGAGGAGGCCCATAGCTCGCGGTATTCTATCCATCCGGGTGCCGCGAAGATGTACCAGGATTTGAGGCAGCACTATTGGTGGAGAAGAATAAAGAAAGATTTTGTGGGATTTGTAGCTCGGTGTCTCAACTGTCAGTAGGTAAAATATGAGCATCAGAGACCGGGTGGCTTGCTTCAGTAGATGGTTATTCCCGAGTGGAAGTGGGAGAGAATCACTATGGATTTTGTGAGTGGTCTTCCTCGGACTTTGAAGAAGATCGATGCTATTTGGGTGGTTGTGGATCGGCTGACCAAGTCCGCGCACTTCATTCCGGTGTGTACTACCTATTCTTCGGAGTGACTAGCAGGGATCTTTATCCGGGAGATTGTTCGATTGTATGGTGTGCCAGTGTCTATTATTTCAGATAGAGGTACCCAGTTTACTTCTCAGTTTTGGAGGACTTTTCAGCGAGAGTTGGGTACTTAGGTGGAGTTGAGCACATCATTTCATCTGCAGACGGACGGGCAGTCCGAGCATACTATTCAGATATTAGAGGACATGTTGCGTGCCTGTGTTATTGATTTCGGAGGTTCTTGGGATGAGTTTTTGCTGCTTGCAGAGTTTGCCTACAACAACAGCTATCAGTCCAGTATTTAGATGGCCCTGTATGAGGCAATATATGGGAGACGGTGTAGATCTTCAATTGGTTGGTTTGAGCCCGGCGAGGCGAGGTTATTGGGGACAGATTTGGTTTAGGATGCCTTAGAGAAGGTGAAGTTGATTCAGCAGAGACTTCGTACAGTGCAGTCGCGTCAGAAGAGTTATGCAGACCGGAAGGTTCGAGATGTATCTTACATGGTTGGCGAGAAGGTCTTGCTGAAGGTTTCGCCCATGAAGGGTGTTATGAGATTTGGAAAGAAAGGGAAGTTGAGTCCGCGATTCATTGGGCCTTTTGAGGTGATTCGGAGGAATGGGGAGGTGGCTTATATGCTTGCCTTGCCACCCAGCTTGTCGAGTGTGCATCTGGTATTTCATGTTTCTATGCTCCGGAAGTATGTTGGGGACCCGTCCCATGTTTTGGATTTCAGCACGGTTCATTTGGATGATGATTTGACCTATGATGTGGAGCCAGTGGCTATTTTGGGTCGTCAGGTTCGAAAATTGAGATCAAAGGATATAGCTTCGGTGAAAGTACAGTGGAGAGGTCAGCACGTGGAGGAGGCTACCTGGGAGACCGAGCAGGAGATGCGGAGCAGATATCCTCACCTGTTTGAGGCTTCAGGTATGTTTCTTGACTCGCTCGAGGACGAGCGTTTGTTTAAGTTGGGGAGGATGTGACGACCCGACTCGTCGTCTCATGAGTTACCGCTCCGTTTTCCCCATTTTCAGCTTCTTTATGCTTCATTATCTGTAATTGGTGTGATCGAGTCAATTTGGATTGGTTTTGGTAAGAAATGAGACACTTAGTCTCTTTAAGGAAGGCTTAGTTTGAAAAAGTCAACCGGATATTGACTTATGAGTTAGACGGCTCAAATGTGATTTATGTTGATTCAGTTAGCTTCGGGGGATGATTTGTGACTTAGGATCCTGATCAGAAGGGGTTTTAGAGGTCCGGTGTAGAAATTAGCTTGTTTTGACGATGTAAGTATTTTGGTAATTTTCGGTTGGTAGGTGAGATTTTGATTCAAGGGTCGGAACGGAATTCTGAGGGTTGCAATAGCTTCGTTAGGTGATTTGGGATGTGTGTGTAAAATTTTAGGTCGTTCGGAGGTGATTTGGTCGGGTTTTTGATTGAATGCGTGTTTCACAAGTTTTAGAGGAACTTAGGCTTGAATTCGATGTGAATTGACGGTTTTGGTGTTTTTCGAGGTGATTTGATGATTGGAACAAGTTTGAATGATGATTTAAGATGCGATGGTGTGTTTGGTAGAGGTCCCGAGGGCCTCGGGGTCATTTCGGATGGCTAACGGGAAGAGTTTGGACTTGTGTTGTTGTAGATTTTCTGGTGCTTCAGGTATTTTCGCACCTGCAGTTTGGGGACCGCAGGTGCGGTGTCGCAGATGCGGGTTGGGGTCGCAAAAGCAGAAAAGGCAAGGATTGGCTGGGACCGTAGATGCGAATAGGGAGTCGCACCTGCGGAGCCACAGATGCGGCCATGCGGGACTTAATGAGGTTCCGCAGATGCAGAGTATCAACCGCAGAAGCGGCTATTTGACCGCAGATGCAGTTATGGCTAGGCAGAAGGTATTTAAGTTCTTCTTCGCGAATTTTGAAGGGTTTCTCATTTCTAACTTCGGACTTGGAGAATTTTGGACGATTTTGAAGAGGGATTTCAAGGAGCTTCAATAAGGTAAGGATTTTTAGACCTAAAACACAATCTTATGGTGTTATTACACGAATTAAGACTGGAAATTTAAGAAAATCATGGACTAAAAATGGAGGTTAGGGCTTGAAATTAAGAGAGCTAAGATTAGGGATTTGAGGGGTCAATTGAACTCCGATTCTTGTGATTTTTATATGTATGAACTCGTGGCGAGATAAGGAATCTAATGATGTAAAAATTTCTGAGTTTCGAGAAGTGGGCCCGGGGCTCGGGTTTTGCTAATTTCGGAATTTTTGATATTTTTCTATTGGATATTGTTCCCTTAGCCTATTGTGACGTATTCGTTGTGATTTTGGTCAGATTGGATGCGCGAGGAGGCCGATTTGAGAGGGAAGGCATAGCGAGCTAGAGTTTCGGCCGGCTTGAGGTGAGTAATGATTGTAAATGATGTCCTAAGGGTTTGAAACCCCGGATTGCACAACGTAGTGCTATATTGAGGTGAGACACGCACAAAATGGCGGGCACGAATACTATTGGGGATTGTGACTTGGTCCATCCCGATTGATGTTTTTACCGTGTATTTGACTGAAACTTAATTGTTATCATCATGAATCGGGCTTATTGCCAATTTGGGCTTTGTGCGGACTAGTTGAATCCTTCGTGAACTTTTATCACTGTTTCCTCACTATTTTGACATACTACTTGAACTCAGTCCTATTGATTTACACTACTTTACAAACTCAGGCACTTTTACTTGAATTTGAGACTTAAATGATCTTTCAAATGTTGTTTGGGCTAAGCACTACTGTTTTACTGATGTCCAAGGGGCTTGTGATGATTTCTGGACTGAGTGAGGCCGAGGGCCATATGTGAGGACATGCTGAGTGATATGAGATACTTTTTATGCCACGAGGTGGCTTGAGTGATGTGAAGCCGAGTGATGTCAGGCCGAGTGCTGAGTGATGTTGCCACGAGGTGGCTTGATATAGCGTTTGGGCCGTAAGGGGCCCCTCCGGAGTCTGTACACCCACAGTGAGTGCGGGTATCCATTATGATCTGAGAGTGAGCCCGATGGGCTGATACTGTTCTGAGTGATTGAACTGAGCCCGAGGGGCTGATACTGTACTAAGGGTGAGCTCGAGGGGCTGATACTGTACTGAGAGTGAGCCCACGGGGCTGATACTGTACTGAGAGTGAGCACGAGGGGCTGATACTGTTCTGGGCGATTGATAATGTGCCCGAGGGGCGGATTTCTACTTGTTATTTACCTGTTTTACTTGTTTTTAAAAAGGAATATCATTTGATTTCTTCACTGATTTACTGTTTTAAGTGATTTTACTGCTTGATATAGAATTGCTTTGTGCCTTTACGTGTTTTCATACTATCACCCATTATTTATAATTATTACTCACTGAGTCGGAGTACTCACATTACTCTCTGCACCATGTGTGCAAATTCAGGCATTGCAGAGTCTGCTCCTGAGTGCTGATTCTCCCAGTTCAGGCAGTGATTCGGAGACTACGAGGTAGTTGTTGGCGTTCCCAGCCCCATGTCCTCCCTTATCTTATCATTTTCATGTTTGTAGAACTATTGTATCGGATTTAGTGTTCAGTAGACTGTATCCGAATTTCTTAGTTGCTCATGACTTGTGACACCTCGGTTTGGGCTGTGTCGGGATGGTTTCTACTGTTGTTATCGTTAATTCCACAATTTATGGATATTATATCATGCTTTAGAACTATTTATGATATTTAACTGTTTAAAAGAGGTGTCTGTTTGGTATGGCTGACCTTATCTTCACGAGAGGCACCATCACGACCGGGTTCGGAAATTGAGTCATGACAATGGAGGAGAAGGAGAAATCATTAGGGACTCCAATGGAAGCTGCATAGCAGGGTTTTCCAGACGCATTGTGGAAGCTACGCCACTCCAAGCTGAAATCACAGCCCTACTCAAGGGATTGGAGATGGCCTTTACTAAGAACTTAGTTTCATTGATAGTGGAAACTAACTGTTAGGTACTGTCCATAATTATAAAACCTCATATGATTAATGATGCTTACACAAATTTACTACATGATTACAGGTTCCTCATTGCAGCCATGGACCAGCCGCCAGTCAGGCACATATACCGTGAAAGCCAACACAATTATGTTTTAGCAAACTATGCAAGTACATGGATACCGGAAGGAAATGTTAAACGTGAAGACCTATTTCGGGGCACAACACCTTTATTTGCTTTCTTAGTTATCGTAGAGACATGTTAGGAAATTCATCATTAAGATTAGTTCCATGTTATAATAACACTCTTTAATTTTCTGCTTTAATAAATCTCGTCATTACCAACAAAAAAAATAATAGAGAGATGAAAGAGAAATAAAGAGATAAACATATTATTGCAATTTGTTTGCTAATGTGATAATGCTAAAATATCGAGAAAATGACACTGTATAGCCGCTGGAAAAAAATAATAGCCAAAAAATATATAAAATTTGTATATTTTGTATGTATATATATATATATACAAAAATTATATCATTTTTATACAGCTTTTGGGAAGTGGTTCTGGTAATCCCCAGAATTTTGAAGCACTAAGAATTCAACCACACTATTGAAATATTCTAGTGATCCGTTAGGATTTGCGGCAAAATCTTGATGATCACTAAATTTTTTTAACATTATGACTGAAAATCCCGGAGATTATCATGATTATGTGGAACTTCTGCATATAGACAGAACATTGGACTCTGCTGTTCCTGTGTTCCATGAGACATGTAAATAAATTACTTTGTATTGATAAATATGCCGCCGCCAAAGGTTGTACATCTCTCTTTTCAGTCATCCTCAGCTATCACGCCAATAAAAGTTGATGTCATTAAAGAAATATCTAACATGATATTGCCAATGGTAACACCATAATAAATAAAGAAACTTATGCCTTATTAAGCTAGCTGATGATGCCTGATCCTCTTATATATATGCTGCACATTCTATTAGTTTTCCAAATTAATTTTTGTTCATCATTTGAAACAACTGCAATTGACTGATGACCTTTGTTCTTTAGACCATAGTTACTGGATATTCTTAATTAGGGGCGTACAAAACGAACCGGAAAATCACATCAAACTTAAAAGTCAAAATAAACCGATTAAAAATTTCGACTAAATTTGGTTTAATTTGATTTAGTATTGAGTAAAAAAATCTGAACCAAACCGACATATAAATATATAATTTTGTTATATACTTTTAAGACTTTTTCATATAATTTTATGTAAAAATGTCTAAAAATATTTAAGATTCTCTTATGGGATATAATATTTAGTAAAATATGAAGTGGTCTATCTTTATTAATTTTAAATAATGGGTTGTACGATCACTTTCTTATCAAGTGTTAAGATAATGTATCAATGTCTTTGTTCTTCCATATTCATATGTCAAGATCTATCACATTATTAAATCTTTGTCAAATTTGATGTAGTATTTCGATAGTTTAAAATTAAATATAACATATTATTATATAGGTATCATATTGATTTTATGTTTAATTATTAAATTAAGTTAACCTCGAGAGTGTACATCAACGAAAAATTATATATATATAGTCAGACGACTAAATATGGCGTGAGCGACTGACTATAGTGGACACGCGGAGAGGTAGAGGACGACCTAAGAAGTATTGGGGAGAGGTGATCAGACAGGACATGGCGCGACTTCGGATTACTGAGGACATGGCCCTTAACAGGGAATTATGGAGGTCGAGTATTAAGGTTGTAGGTTAGGGGAGAGTTGTGAATATTTCTACATCACAATAGAGTGAGACTAGCCAGTTAGGAGTTAGACTAAGAATGTCATTGGTCATCTATTGATGCAAGGCTTTACCTGCTAGTCTTACTATACCAGTCATCTTTTTCGTATGTCGTATTCTGTATTTCATATCTATTGTATTGCTATTATTGTATTGCTGTTATTTTATTATGTATTTTTATGGTACTAATATATCGGCTTCTGTTGCTTTATGAGTCGAGGGTCTCCTGGAAACAGCCTCTCTACCCTTCGGGGTAGGGGTAAGGTCTGCGTACATATTACCCTCCCCAGACCCCACGTGTGGGATTATACTGGGTTGTTGTTGTTGTTGTTGTTGTAGTCAGACGACTAAAAAAATAACTATCATATGTTACTAAGAAAATTCTCCCATAAGAATATGTTAATAGATCACACGTTTGACAATTTTTTTAATTTTTACTAAAATATATTTATTTATCAAAAATTTAACAAAGTAAGATTGAAATAATATTTATGTAACAAAAAAATCCGAAATGCCCGATAAACCTAACCAATCCAAACCGATATAGTTGGTTTGGTTTGGTTTGATTGTGATAAAACCCGAACCAACCCGGTCCATGTACACCCCTACTTTTAATAATTTGAATCAAAACTGTAAATACTAAAAATTATTAGGGTAACTGGGTTTTTTTGTTTTTCGTTCCACAAATATATAAGGCACCACATTTAACCTTAAATTGTCTAATTTTCCCTTTCCGTAACCTTTGTATCATTTGGTAAGTTAAATCATAGTTCCTTTTTACATTTTATGTCTCACAAACTAAATCTTTTGTCTTTTTAAAACATAATATAATAAAAGTTATTAATCTCAATCAGCCAAGAAGAAAAGGGAGTAAACCACAATAAAGGTACTATAGAAAGAGCTTAGTTTTTTCTAAGATTAGACTTCAAGAAAATTTCTTTTATTTCAAGAAAATTTCTTTTTGTCTAACGTAACTTAACTTTTAACTTGCTATTTACTCCCTTCGTTTACTTTTATTTGGCATATATACTAAAAATAAATTTTTATTTTTACTTGTCACTTTACGCATATCAAGAGAAGACAATTTTTTTTCCTGTTATACTCATAATATTTATTACTCATTTCAAATCATTTTTTCAAATCCAATAAAATATATATCAATTATATGGGTATTATGGTAAATTATGTACTTCATTTACTATTTCTTAGGGGGCGTAAAAAATCAAAACGTGCCAAATAAAAGTGAATGGAGGGAGTAGCTCTTATTTTTATTTTTTTTTACGTGCTCTTTAGTTTTCTCGCTCCCATAATGTGGATAAGCCAAAAAGTTATTAGTAAATTACATATAAAAAAAAAATATGTATTAAAGATCATTCGATCACTCTTGAAAGAAAGTCTTTAGACCGGCACTATTGTGTAGTAGTATATATTGTCTTTCTTCTAATTAGTCGTTTATATTTGGAAAGTTTCCATGTCAGAATAGATGAAGCTTTTGGGGCCTAAACTATGATATGAGTTGCCTAATAAATTAATATTTCTATAACTGAAATAATGATTTTTACAGAGGGTCGATGTTGTTTCAAATCTTTGATAATGTATAACGGTGAAATCAGGTGCCCCAATTTAGTAGGCTCGAGACGTCGCACCGAGGGTAGAAGTTTGATAAAGACCAAGCCCAAGCTTGAAGGCAGAATAAGAGGCTCGAACACCTAAGTGTTCAAGAAATATCGGAGCCAAGTATGACAAACTCCGAGATAGTGCCGTTATAAGTTTGTTACAGAAGGACATGATTCTCGCCACGTTCCCAAGATCATGGCGTAAATTCCGGAATAGATTTGTACTAATTAGTACAAATTCGTATCAGACGGTTATACAACTGTCCCAATAAGATTTCTTACTGTAAAAGGAAATGTACTTTATTTACCGCTCCTTCATATATAAAGGGGAACTCAATCATTTGTAAACATGATCTAATCATTGGAAAAGAATATACTATCTTACTTTTTGCTCATTGTTCATCATAATTGTCCTTTAGTTTTACTATTCCTGCTTTATTAATTGTTCTAGCTTGTCTCGAGGTCACTAGGCTCGAGGTCAAGACTGACCAATCTACTGGTTTGATCTTACTTATTTTCTTCATCTATACTTCATATTTCTTGATTATTAACTGGTATTGAACTAAACCATATATCTTTAAATGGAGTTTAATTGTTACTCGTATTTTCGAGGTAAACAGTTTGGCGCTCACCATAGGGCTAAAGATAATAGTGATTATTTCATTACTGATTATCATAACACACGTTATTTTTATACTTTTTCTTGTCAAGAATTTTTCATTCTCAGGCTGAAACATGTCTAGCTCACAAAATGCACCTGTTCATGACAACGAAGGTCTTGGGTTCCACGGAGAAAATGACAACATAGTTGCTCAAGGGATCGACGTACCACCAATAAACCCTAGGGAAATGCCAAATGTGGAACCAGTGGATGTTAGTTCACACATTGCTCTGAATGCAGATCCAGGCATAGACCTCGAAGCAAGTGTACGTAGGGAGTCAGATCTGGTGGCCAGAGAACACAGGGTGTAGGAGATGGAGGAATCAGCCTCTAAGTGATATTCGAGATGCTACAAGCTCAACAGATTGCCATTGCTCAACTTCAAAGTCAGAATAAAACTCTAAGTGTAGCCGAACCAGAGAATACTCGACGTACTGAACCGGTGCTGGAAAGATCAAACGAAAATGGCTCGGGGACTGACCCCTTCATTATGAGGATGCTCAAGAAACTCACCAAGAGGATCGAGTCTGAGAAAAAGAAGATTAAGGGTAATGACAAAAAGGTGGATACTTATAACTGCCGTGTTGATCAAATACCGGGGGCACCCTCGGTCTTGAAAGGTTTGGATGCCAAAAAAGTTCATACAAAAGTCGTTCCCTCCGAGTGCGTCTCCGATGCCCATCCCCAAGAAGTTCCATATGCCTGATATACCAAAATATAACGGGACAACCGACCTAACGAGCATATTACTTCATACATTTGTGGGATCAAAGGAAACGACTTAAATGACAACGAGATTGAATCGGTATTGATGAAGAAGTTTGGGGAAACATTGTCGAAAGGAACCATGATTTGGTATCATAATTTGCCTTCGAACTCTATCGATTCGTTTGCTATGTGAGCGAACGCTTTCGTAAAAGCACGTGCCGGGGCCATAAAGGTGGTGATGAGGAAATCGGACATCTTTAAGATAAAACAGAGGAACGACGAGATGTTAAGGGAATTTGTGTACAGGTTTCATATGGAGTGAATGGAACTACCACCGGTCTCGGATGACTGGGCAGTACCAGCTTTTATGTAGGGTTTGAATGAAAGGAGTTCGATTGCGTCTCGACAATTAAAGCAGAATCTGATCGAGTATCCAGTTGTGACGTGGTCGGACGTACATAACCATTACCAATCGAAGATTAGGATCGAGGACGGCCAGTTTGGAGCCCCCTCGGGCTCAGTTCATCCTAACAGGTTGGCAGCTAAGCCCCCGAGGGATACATACAGGGAATCAAAATCCAACAAAGAACGGTATCAACCATATGTCGATCGGAGAAATAACGGCTGGGGTCATATCTCTCCTCGAAATGATTGGAGAAACGATCGAGGTCAAAGCTCTCGGGGACTCATGAATAAGAATGGGTTTCATAAACATACTGACCCCACGGAGGCACCTCGATTGTCAGAGTGTAATTTCAGCGTAGATGCATCAGGGATTATGTCAGCTATTGGAGGATCAAAGATACCAGGTGGCCGAGACCTATACAAACCGATCCCTCTTAACGGAATCCAAACTTAATGTGTAAGTATTGTCACCTCCTTTTTATACCCCGAGGGGATATAAGAGAGTTTTTTCCAACTTAAAGTGACAATCGAAACGGGATTATTTTTATGTAAAATTCAGAGTCGCCACTTGGGATAATTTATGGTGTCCTAAGACACCAGTTCAAATCCCGAATCGAGGAAAGATTAACTCTGTTTTACAGTCCGCGAATACAAAAATCCGGATAAAGAATTCTGTTAACCCGCGAGAAGGTGTTAGGTATTCCCGGGTTCCGTGGTTCTAGCACGGTCGTTCAACTGTTATTATTGGCCTACTTATCTGATTTAAAACATTTTAAACCTATGTGCCTTTTAAATTTTTAAACCACTTTTGTTTAATAATTTTTAGGAAAAATTCAACGTCATCTAAAACACATCTTGAACCACGTCACATAAATACATCGGCGGTCCACGACACATTTTATTTCACGTTGTTGGAAATTAAAATGGGGTCACATGAAATGCACTCCCGGATTTTAGAAATTAGGCATCACAACTACACCACGGGAACCGTACCCGTAGCCATGACAGATTTATTGATCTTGCCTAAAGCAAGCTACGATGTTCAAGAATTGTTTGTTTTCCTAAGCTACCTCTGAGATAAAACAACATAATTACATGGATAAACGATTTGCTAGCTTCACGGGGATTTATCCGTCATCAAAAGCAAAACAATAAAGAACTTCTTGTTATAAGCTTTACATCAATTACACTAACAACACACGTATTCTTCAATACTACTAAAATACTCCTATTACAAGCCTTGTTAACCAAAAAAAAAAAGAAAAAAAAAAAGAAGAAAAATCCTTCATGAATGTATAGTAGGTGATTGCTCCAGAGACTTAAAAAGTAAAAGAGCTTTTCCAAAGAGAATTCTGAGAGCAAATCATATAGCTCCCACTTTATTAAGTAACAAGATTTGCTCACTAACTATGCTAAGACCTCTACCCAAAAAAGGCTTCAAACCAGATACATCACTAAAACTCCTAGCTGAATTTCTACAAGAATTTGATTTTTTTTTTATCAATTTCTCATGAACTTCACAATAACAGATAAGGTCAAACAATTCCTCTGCTCAACAACTCAACCCACTGCCAGTGAGTGTATTAAGAATCCAAACGCAATCACATATGAATAAGTGAAGAAGTAAAACATCAATAACATTGGAGATTGACATTAATCATGGAAGCAACATATAATCAGAACTTCAAATTAATAACTTAATTGGAACACACAAAGTTATAGTTACATACCAATCTATCCGAAATCAGCCTGAAATCCAAAATCCAAATAAAGGCCTAAGACAATCAAGAATGAAAATCAGCTACTAGACAGCGAGTGTTTAACAGCAGTAGTAGCAAAATTGACTCCAAACAACAGCAAGGGAACAAACTCTGGCAGAAAACTAACTATCTAACAATAGCAGAATCGTAACGGACAACAGTTTTGTCGCATCATGCTAGAAGTTACGAAGCAGAAAAACAGAAATTGAGACAGTGAAGAAGCAAAGTCGAATGGGAGGTGCTGCTCGTTGCATCTGTGTGCTCAAATTTCCAGCGAGTTTTTGGACTGAGCGGCAGATTTGCGAGGAGGGAGTAGGGAAAAATGATGGGAGATTCAGAGGTGAGTGAGGTTAGTTGGTTGTTCTCTATCCGGAAAAGAGGAGGGATCTGTTGTGTTTGTCTTCTTTCATTTGATGAAAAGAAAAAAAATGACCATGGGAGAAGGGAAACGAAGCTATTTTGGTTGTTCTTCGTAGAGCGTCGTTGCTCTTTTTTTTGGAAGGGAAGGGGTCCCTTTTTTGGTTTCTAAAATGTGTTTTTATATGTAAGGGTAGGGTAAAGGGTATTGGGTGTTTGGGTAGTGGTATTGGAATTGGGTTGGAGTTTAGAATTGATTTGGGCCTTTAGAAATTGGCCCAATCTTAAAAGAAACAAGACCAAAATATGTTCTTCCTACTTTCATTTTCTTTGTTTTTCCTCCCTTTTTTTTAATCAATTAAAATCCTATATCAATCTAATTCTTCTTTGTAGAGATTAAAATTCTTTATTTATTTTTAATATTAAAACAATTAATTAATTTAAAACTAAAGAAAAATGCTAATTTTAAAGACTAAAAGATAAATATGTAAAAATGATAATTTTTTGTGATTTTTCTATGATTTTAAGTATATTAAAAATGCATGGAATGCAACTAAATAAAGAAAAATTCCTAAAATCAATTAAAATTATTTTTTGGTATTTTTTAGGAGTTATTTTTATGTAGGGCAAAAATCACGTGCTCATAGTATCATGGCACACATGGCCATAGAACCAAAGACTGCATGCAGCTAAGAGATGAGGTAGCTCGGTTGTTCAACGAGGGTCACCTTCGAGAATTTCTTAGTGATCGAGATAAGAATCACTTTAGGGAGAGAGATGCAAACAGAATAAATGAGCAGGAAGAACCACAACATATAATCCACATGATCATAGGCAGTGTCGATGTCCCACAAAGACCTGTATTCAAACCCTCCAAGGTGTCGATAACCAGAGAAAAGCAAACTCGGAGCTATGTGCCCAAGGACGCCCTATCATTCTATGATGAGGAAGCAAAAGTCATATCTCAGCCACACAATGACGCCTTGGTAATATCTATTCTTTTAAATAAAATTCAAGTTAAACGTGTTCTAGTGGACCAGGTAGCTCAGGAAACATAATCAGATCGAGGGTCATAGCGCAGCTCGGCCTGCAAGACCAAATTATACCAGCATCCCGAGTCCTAAATGGTTTCAACATAGCAAGCGAAACAACGAAGGGGGAGATCGTCATACCAATAAATATGGTTGGAACCATTCAAGATACGAAATTCCATGTCATCGAAGGCGACATGAGGTATAATGCACTTCTCGGGAGGCCATGGATCCATAACATGAGGGCAGTACCTTCGACCCTTAACCAGATGATGAAATTCCCAATAGAGGATGGTGTGAAAATGATCTATGGAGAACAACATGTTGCAAAGGAGATGTTTGCAGTCGAGGAATTAACTCTGGCACCAATGTCTTCGACCTCGGAAAAATCGGGGACCAAAGATAAGCAAGCGACCAAATAGCAATCATCGATCCCAGTCCCGATCAAGCCAGAGGAGCAGGTAATCGAGGAAGAAGAAGAGGATTTCCTTACTCCTCGAGCCTTGGTTGTTCCTGAAGAGTCGGACGCAACCAAATCAATGGTCAAGGAACTGGAACAGTTCATACTGATCGAGCAGATGCCCGAGAAAAAGGTATACTTGGGAACAGGGGTAACCTCTAAACTCAGGAAAAAATTCATTCAATTTCTTATCGATAATATAGATTGTTTTGCTTGGTCCCATCTAGATATGACAGGGATCCTATCAGAAATAACAACACACCGGCTAAGCACCAACCCCAGGTTCAAACCGGTGAAGCAAAAGAGAAATCCCCGGTCTGAGGTGAAGCATGCATTCATCAAGGATGAGGTAACTAAACTTCATAAGATAGGGTCTATTCGGGAAGTAAAATACCCTGACTAGTAAGCCAACGTGGTTGTAGTTCCTAAAAAGGGAAACAAACTTAGAATGTGTGTAGATTATAAGGATTTAAACAAGGCATGCCCTAAAGACTCTTTTCCATTACCTAACATCGATTGCATGATCGATGCCACGGACAACCACGAGATTCTAACCTTTCTCGATGCCTATTCCGGGTATTATCAAATTCAGATGAACCCGGAGGACCAGGAGAAGACCTCGTTTATGACTAAGTTTGGAACATACTATTACAATATAATGCCCTTCGGGCTAAAAAATGTTGGAGCCACATATCAACGCTTAGTTAAAAAAATGTTTGAGGAACAGATAGGTAAAATGATAGAAGTTTACATTGACGATATGTTAGTTAAGTCCCTGCGTGCAGAGGACCATTTAACCCATTTGCAGCAAACATTCAAAATCTTGAAGAAGTACAACATGAAGCTCAACCCAAAAAATGTGCCTTCGGAGTTGGCTCGGGAAAGTTTCTCGGCTTCATGGTATCAAATCGAGGAATTGATATCAACCCCGATAAGATCAAGGCCATCGAAGATATCACCATCGTGAATAGTGTGAAAGCCATGCAAAGACTAACAAGATGAATAGCCGCCTTGGGTCGATTTATTTCGAGGTCATCGGATCGAAGTCATAGGTATTTTCCTTGCTCAAAAAGAAAAAGGACTTCGCATGGACCCCGAAATGCCAGCAAGACTTAGAAGAATTGAAGCGATACCTATTGAGCCCACCTTTGCTTTACACCCCGAAGGTAGATTAAATGCTCTACCTATATTTGGCAGTGTCCGAGATAGCGGTAAGTGGAGTACTAGTTCGAGAAGAGCAAGGTACGCAATTCCCTGTTTATTATGTAAGCCGAACTCTGGGAGATGCTGAAACTAGTTACGCTCACTTAGAAAAATTAGCACTTGCATTAATCAACACATCTAGAAAGTTAAAGTCATATTTTCAATGTCATCCCATATGTATATTAACCACATATCCTCTTTGAAATGTCTTGCATAAGCCCGAATTTTCGAGCCGATTGGTCAAGTGGGCAATCGAACTAAGCGAGTACGATATCGAATATCAACCCCGAACGGCTATCATGTCCCAAATCCTGGCTGACTTCGTGGCCGATTTTACGCCGACCCTCGTACCCGAAGTAGAAAAAGAACTTCTGCTAGGATCGGGTACATCATCGGGGGTATGGACCCTTTTTACGGACGGTGCCTTGAATGTAAAAGGGACTAGGCTCGGCATTGTTTTGAAGCCACCAACATGTAGTACTATTTGACAATCTATCAAAACTTCAAGGTTGACTAGCAATGAGGCCAAGTACGAGGCCATGATTGCAGTTCTCGAGCTAGCTAAGAGCTTGGGGGCAGAGGTCATCGAAGCCAAATGCGACTCTCTATTGGTGGTGAACCAAGTAAACAAGAGCTTCGAGGTCTGAGAGGATAGAATGCAGAGGTACTTAGACAAACTACAGGTGACATTGCAACGCTTCAAGGAATGGACCCTAGATCACATGCTTCAATAGCAAAATAGTGAGGCCGATGCACTCGCAAACCTCGGAACGTCCGTCAAAGAAGACGATATTGTCCCGGGGACTGTCATCCAGTTATCGAGATCCGTGGTCGAGGAAGGTCATCCCAAAATAAATTCCACGAGTTTGACTTGGGATTGGAGAAATAAGTATATCAATTATTTGAAAAATGGAAAGCTCCCCTCGGATCACAAAGAATTGAGGGCTCTGCGAACCAACGCTGTTAGGTTCACACTAGATGGGGATGGAACATTACATAGAAGAACGTTCAATGGGCCATTGACGGTATGTTTAGGGCCGGGGGATACCGATTATGTTCTACGAGAAATTCACGAAGGTACTTGTGGGAATCACTCTGGAGCCGAGTCTTTGATTCGCAAAATTATCAGAGCAGGGTATTATTGGGATAACATGGAAAAAGACACTAAAGAGTTTGTTAAAAAGTGCGATAAATGCCAAAGGTTCGCACTAATGATTCATCAGCCCGGAGAGCAACTACACTCAGTCCTGTCCCTGTGGCCCTTCATGAAATGGGGAATGGACATAGCCGGCCCTCTACCAACG
The DNA here is from genome assembly GCF_000393655.2 of Nicotiana sylvestris. NCBI lineage: Eukaryota > Viridiplantae > Streptophyta > Magnoliopsida > Solanales > Solanaceae > Nicotiana > Nicotiana sylvestris. The sequence continues at coordinate 123,705,931 of NC_091059.1, read as the reverse complement.
GCTCCAGGTAAAGCCAAATTTATTTTGTTTATGACTAATTATTTTTCTAAATGGGTGGAAGCACAGGCCTTCGAAAAGATCAGAGAAAAGGAAGTTATTGACTTTATCTGGGACCGCATCATATGTTGGTTCGGGATACCTGCCGATATTGTATGTGACAATGGAAAACAATTCATCGAAAGCAAGGTGACGGAGTTCCTCGAAGCACATAAAATAAAGAGGATCTTATCAACACCGTACCACCCAACTGGAAATGGACAGGCCGAGTCAACAAACAAAACTATCATTCAAAAAGTAAAGAAAAGGTTAGACGATTTAAAGGGAAAATAGAGAGAAGTTCTACCCGAGGTCCTTTGGGCATATCGAACAACATCGAAGTCTAGCATAGGGGCTACTCCATTATCTTTAGTATATGGATCCGAGGCCCTTATCCTTGTCAAGGTCGAAGAGCCCAGCGCCAGGTTCCAACATGCATCGGATGAGTCGAATCACGAGGCTATGAATACTAGCCTCGAGCTGTTAGATGAAAAATGAGAGGCCGCACTTGTTCGGATGGCCGTGCAGAAGCAAAGAATCGAGAGATACTACAATAGAAGGACTAACCTTCGACACTTCGGAATCGAGGACTTAGTTCTACGAAAAGTCACCATCAGTACTCGAGACCCGAATGAAGGGAAACTGGGCCGGAATTGGGAAGGACCATACCGAGTCCTCAGAGTTGTCGGTAATGGATCTTATAAATTAGCACAATGGAAGGTGAACAACTTCCAAACAATTGAAATGTATCATTACTCAAACGATACTACTGCTAAGGTAAGACTTTCTCTTTTTGTCCATTAAAATTTGAAACTAACCTACTGCAGGTGTTCCATCAAATCTATCGAAGGCACCTTTTCACACGAAGGCCTTAGGTTTTAAAACATGCGTTTCATTCTTTTTGCCTTAGATAGCATTTTTTTCCAAATGAGTTTTACTGGCGAGGTTTTTAACGAGGCACCAACTATGTGCTACCGAAAAACTCAACAATATCCAAGGCTTATTTTCAATCAACCTCGAATATTGGGGGGCATCACCCTCGGATGTTATATTTTTTAAGAAAATACTTCACGCCAAAGAGGGCCTTGATAGGATAACTTTGTAATGGGCCAAACGGTCAGATGAACCGTGTCCATATAGTATAGTCAAGCCCCGATGGCAAGACATGTACGCATGTACAATTTATTCAAAGAAGCATTCTTCCTTTATCAAAACACTCTGTGTCTCAAAGAAATTTATTATCATACGAGATCTACACTTATAATTCTACGAGAAATGACCCAAGGGCCAGAACGCAAATACGCCCCGAATACTCGGGGACTGTCATCGACAATCAACACATCCGAGTCATCAAAAACTCAAACTCATAAGACCTCAAGAAGGCATCCCCTCGATATAAAGGCCAAGGCCATCATACTACGGGATGGGTACGACCATATTAAAGACAACGGTCATATAAAAAGGCTACGACCAAAATAATACGGCTCGGAGACGTCCGACTCCCACCATAAATTAAAGTCAAAAGCAAATGATAAAGGGCTTCGATAAAATCAACCCTTGAATAATTTAAAGTCTTCGATAATATCAGCCTTCAAAAAAACCTCAAGAAGTATTCGATTATGTTTACACAAAAACCGTAAGGTTACAAAAACCCAACGGCTACAAAAAATACATGCTAAGGCACAAATAGATTTTCACTAATTCTTTTAGCCAAAAAGAGGAAAAAATTATATCCGTTTTAGAAGCCGAATTGGCCCAACTTAAAGAGCCTAAAGGCCGATATAAAAGAGCCTAAGGGCCAAAATATATAGGGTTCAAGACCTTGCTCTCACTCAACTCGGACTCAAGAGTCCCGGCATCCTGAGCTCGCATAAAATCAATTTAAGTCTTTGCTCGAAGATTAACAAAAACCTTAATAGGTATTATGTTGATCCATGAAAAACCTAAGGGTTTATTATGTTCTGAGTCCAAGCCAATATTCGGACTGATCATTAGAGTTATACAATCAAATTTTTCACAAATGAAAACGAAACGAAATTCAACACAAATCAAAGACGAAGCAAATAGATTCTTTATATTTATAAGAGGTGTTTACAAAATATATTTACAACGCCCACGAGGGGTTTACACAAAAACAAAGAAACAAAAAAGAACTTAATCTATTTCGGGGCTACATCCCCGGAAGTAACATCCTCCGGAACTGCATCCTCGGGAGCTCAATCTTCGGGAACCTCCTCTTCCTCGAGGACTCCATCTTCACCTTCCCCTCCCTCGGAACCACTCACAGCATCTTCATCATCAAAATAAACAAGAAACCTAGCATCGGTTTCCAGCACCTTTGCTTGGGCTATTTCTTCAGTAAGGTCAAATCCTCGGTCCTGGATTTCTTCAAAAGTCTCCCTCTGGGCTTGGAACTTGGCTAAATCATTACTCCATTTTTTCCCGTTGGAGGCCTCCCTCAGCTCCTCTTGAACTGCCTCAGAATCCCTCAAATATATAGCGATGGTCTTATCAGTCGTAGCCTTTGTCTTCTCAACTTCAGCCTTGGCTTGTGCAGCTTCAGCCCCGACTTTGGAAAGCTCTACCTCTAACTCCTCAATTTTCCTGACTTGGGAGAGACTCTTCACTTTAATGCCTCAGAGTTAAGTTTCAGCCGAGGCCAGTTGGGCTGTAACAACTTCCTTATCGGCAGCGAGCCGATCCATGTTCTCTTTCCATCGGTGGAAGTCAGTCTTAACTTGATCAACCTTGCCTTGGAGCTGTCCAATCATCTCCAACATTTGTTGCAGTTGAGATATCGAAGTGTTAGCCTCCGAAGTAAGGCCAAGAAGACTATACTCTATTAAAATTACATTTACCAGCTCGTCTAGCTCGGCCTTGTTTCTTCGAGCTTTGGCCAAGTCAGCCCGAAGATCCTTGAGCTCCTTCTCTTTTTGGCTATAGAGGACCCTCAAGGCCATCTCTTCACCCGAAGCTTTCTTGAGCTCCGCCTCACATTGGCCCAGATCGGCCCTGAACTTGGTAACGGCCTACACGAAAGACAGAGATGTCAATTAACACAGAAGGAGAATAAAACAAAGAGTTTTTTGCAACAACAAAAATTAGTGCTTAACTGGGAGAAGAGACGTTGAGCTTTTTCAAAAAGGGTGGATCCATCGTTAAGGTCAAGGACATCATCAACCCTGGTGAACCAGTCCCGAAAAGGGTCTTCTTGGAGAACCTTGCTCGAGACAAGTATTGGCAGAGCATGAGTATCCTCTATTGCCTCCTTAGAGTAATATGGTAGAGAAGGTGAGTGACCCATTTTCACAACCCTGAGCTCCTCACTCGAGGCACTATGATTAGCTTCGGCCCTTTCAGCACTTGTCCCATCTGGCATATTTGTTGAAAGAGGGGGAATAATCATGATATCGGGGGACTCAAGGGTTTTGCCTGAGTCTTTCTTCGATGTTTCTTCACTGAGGGGCAAGGTATCAGTTTCGAAAGACTTGACGACCTCGACTGGTTTCCTAGTTCGGTTCACTAGTGCTGACTCTTCACCATCATTCTCTTCGTCTTCCTGATGGTGGATGGCTGAATCCAAATCCACGTAGATAAGATTCCTCCTTGGCCTTCGAGTAGGGGCCCTCTCACCTTGGGAATCTTTGGGCTTCGAAGCCCTTTTTATTTTGTTGTCTTTCCCCGATTTCGGAACCGAGAACTCGGTCTCTTCCCCGGATGGGGCTGGCCTCATTTTAGAGACTTCTCCTATGCCTGCACAAATAAGCCTGAGTGAGGTGGTATCACTAACAAAAGGAAAATATCAAAACCTGAGAAGAGAACTTACAATGTTGTTTGGCCTCCCATTTGCCCCTCGATAATTCGTGCCATTTGCGCTCATCGTATGAGGAGGTTGAAGTTAACTTTCGGACCTAGTCCTCGAGGTGGGGGACCGTGTAGGGTGTCCAAGCAACAGTTGCAGAAGAGGTAAAGGCATTATGAAACACAGAAGTAGAATATGAATGGGTATTTAGAAAAAGGACTTTCACTTGCGATTAAAGTTCCATTTATCCCAGAGTGGCATCTTCTCCCTAGGGATGACATTCGAGGTCCTCACTCTGATAAACCAGCTCGTCTAGCCTTGGTCTTTATCTTCGTCGTTACTAGAGAAGAAGGCCTTTTTTGATTGGCGTTAAAGCTTGATGAGCTCTCGAAATAGCTGAGGCCGATACAGCCGAATGAGATGGTTGAGGGTAAGCCCCAATCCCTCAAACTTGCTGGAAAAATAGCTCAACATGATCACGATATGCCAAAAAGAGGGATGGATCTGACCTAGGGCAACCTTGTACCCTTTGCAAAAATCGATCACTACCGGATCGAGGGGACCTAGCGTGAAATGATAAGTATAAACACATAAGAACCCTTCCACGTGGGTAGTGATGCTCTCCTCGGGGCTCAGGATCTGTACCACGACCTCGTCTCTCCAGCTGCAATCCTTCTTCATGGTTTTGAGGTACTTCTTTGATATCGAGCAAATGTATCGAGATACATGTTCACATCGGCCTGTGATATCGGGGGATTTTCAACATTAAAGTCTTTCTTTATCACGCAAGGGCCGGGGTGATTTCATGAAGAGCCGGCGACACTGCCGATTTGGCTAGCCGGGAAGTAGAAGAGGACGATGCTTTCTCTTTTTGGGGGATTGTTTTGGTAGTTTTAGCCATAGATTTAAACTAAGGAATATGGGCGGTAGCACAGCATGGTGTTTTATGGGAGCTTGGCATTTTCCGGTGATCAGAGTAAGAAGTAGTGAGAAGAGAAAGAGATGAAGGGGAAAAGTAAGCAGAGTAAATACAATGAAGAGGTAAAGTTTTTAGTTCAAAAGAGAAAACCCATATTTATAGATGAGAGGTGACGGTTCGGTGGCGCTAGTGGCCGACCATTACTGGCGTGCATTTAATGTTTTGGGAAAGTGAACTGCCAGGACGTTTCAGTTACTTCGAGCGCTTATATCATGAGGTTGTCGTAATCATCAAGGGCTCCGAAAAATAGAGGTTCAAATCGTTTCTTATCATTTTACTCTAATAAATGCGGGGACTATCTGTATACGGTGAAATCAGGTGCCCCTAATTTAGTAGGCTCGAGACGTCGCACCGAGGGTAGAAGTTCGATAAAGACTAAGCCCGGGCTCGAAGGCAGAATAAGAGGCTCGAAGACCTAAGTGTTCCTGGAATATTAGAGCCAAGTATGACCGACTCCGAGATAATGTCGTTATGAGTTTGTTACAGAATGACATGATTCTCGCCACGTCCCCAAGATCATGGTGTAAATTTCAGAATAGATTTGTACGAATTAGTACAAATTCCTACCAGGCGGTTATACAGTTGTACTAATAAGATTCCTTAGTGTAAATGGAAATGTACCTTATTTAAGGTTCCCCTCCTATATAAAAGGGACCCCAATCATTTGTAAACATGATCTAATCATTGGAAAATAATATACTATCTTACTTTTTGCTCATTGTTCATCAGAATTGTCCTTTAGTTTTACTATTCTTGCTTCATTGATCTAGCTCGTCTCGAGTTCACTAGGCTCGAGGTCAAGACTGACCTATCTACTAGTTTGATCTTATTTTCTTCATCTATACTTCATATTTCTTAATTATTAATTGGTATTGAACTAAATTACGTATCTTTAAAACCACAAATCAAGCTTAACTGTTACTCGTATTTTCGAGGTAAACAGATACTTTGATAGATTGCAGAAGTTTTTTTCCAGATATAAATTATGATTTTACATTACAAACTTTTTCAATTCCTTCTTAGTTTTGATAATAAGTTATTCTATGTGGATGATATGATATCAGGTAGATGATAAACTACAGATTGAGTCATTGAGATTTTATCAATTATGAGAACTTAATATTTGTTCTTTAACTTAGTGAAGTATAACCTTGCTTCAACAATATGCTACTGTGAATCACTCAATTCCCCGTTAGATATATTTTTTGAGCAAATAGGAATTAGATATATTAATAACTAAGGAACATCTAGTACATAGTCGACATGACTTGCATCTCGGAGGATGCATTTGTTTCCTAAGCTTGGTAGCCTATTACAAGCTTCATTACATAGAAGTTTTTCATGACAAGTAGATTCAAGTTTGTCACTTTCAACAAAATCTGTTACATCAAAAGGTGGTACGACAAGAACTTTTTTAGTAAACTTCATTGTTTTACTTCTTCCTGCCAATCCCTGAGCTTGGCTGTCCCTTTCTAGGACCCCTTTTGCTAGCTGGTGGGTAATCCTATTCCCCTGCCTGAAAGTGTGCTGGAGAGTAACCCTCTGGTGGTGCATTAAGGACCTGCAATCATTAACAGTTTTGTTAAATAATTTATTACCATTTTGTATTGCCTGGATAGCCTCTGAGCACTCTGTCTCAATCTCAAGTGGGAAGAGATTCCATTCCTTTGTTGTTCTTAGCCCTTCTCGTAATGCTTTTAATTCAGCTGTTAGGGAGGCATTTGCATGTGCTAGTTTTGCAAAACCAACCACCCAGCTACTTGTTGCATTTCTAAGAACACTACCTAAACCATAATTTTTGTTATAGCTATGAAAACTGGCATCCAAATTTAGTTTGTACCACCCCCAATGGGGTTTGAACCAGCTGGTTTTTATAAGGGATTTGGGAGGATTAATAGAGGATTTTCCCATGAAAAGTTTAAACTCCACTGCCTTTTGCATGATTAACCTCTTATTTGGTTGGTAATGTTGTTGATGTTATTACTGTTTCTATTAATCCAGATATGCCAGATGATGAAAGGAAAGAAGTTATTCCAGTTTATAAAGTTATGGTTTATAGGAATGTTGAAGTCCCTTATTTGGAGAAGCCAGTGCTTCCCACTTCTGTTGATAGGGTGGGTCCCTTGCAGGTCGTTCCATAGATTACTGACAGCCCTACAGTCAAGGAAGATATGTTCAATTGACTCTTCAATCGGGTTTTTGTAGATGGGACAATTAGAATCAATGTTTATTCCAATCTGTGAAAGGTACTTCCTGCAAGGGATTAGACTATGAAGGCATTGCCATAGGAAAAATTTGATTTTATTGGGGCACTCCAAATGCCATATCCATTCAAGGTCAGAGTTAGAATTCTTCGGAGATTCTAGCAGTGTATAACAAGAAGCGGTGGTAAAGACTCTTTTAGTGGTGAGGGACCAAATAGGTAAGTCAATAGGAAGGCCTTTTGGCAGATTTTTGTTTTGGAGATGGTAGTTAACAAATCAGGAGAGAGAGAGAATGTTAAGTAGTTTAGGTTCCAATTGGTACCATCAAAGATATCTCTAATTTTAGTGGAGAAATCTTTGGCTGAAGGAGGGCCTATAACTAGGTTCCTTAGGTTACCAATATTTGGTATCTAATTGACCTCCTATAGATTAAGATTAGAATGGATGTGAGGGGACCATGTGATGCCTTTGGAGCAGATGTCCTATCCTCTGCAAATGCTTTTTCAAAGGAAAGAGGATCTATTCGCAGAGGAGTTATTGCAATAGTACGAGATGATAAGCTTTGCCCAAGGAATTAGAGCATTTTTAAGGAGTCTCCAGCTTAAGCTAGCCATAGTACAAAAGTTTTTATTAAGAGCATTATGGATCTCCAATCCACCATATTTTTTGGGTTGGCATATAGTGGTCCAGTTTACCAAGTGAAGTTTCCTTTTTTGTACCGTACTACCCCAAATGGAATCCCTTAGGACTTTATCAATCTCTTTAAGTGTTTTTCTAGGGAGTAGGGTGTATTGCATGTAATGGTTTGGGATGAAATTAAGGCATGATGACGCAAGGGTTATTCTTCCTGCCAAACTAAAGAACCTCATTTTCCAGGATGCAAGTTTGGTTGTCTATGAGGAATTGGTAATCCCTAGGTTTGGGCTGTGGTGGAGGATAGGGAAATCAAGGTATGTTCCAAAGTTATTACTCTTCTTAATACCTAGAGAAGTGGTAATGTTAGTGATGATTGAGTGGTTACAAGTTTTTGAAAACAAAATCTTTGATTTAGTAATGTTGATGCTTTGACCAGATAGAGAGCAAAATTGGTCAAGCCCATTTTTTATGGTCTGACAAGATTTAGCATTAGCTCTAGCCATCAGAGAAAGGTCGTCAGCAAATAATAAGTGGGAGATTTTTGGACATTTATAACCTAGGGAAATAGGGTCCCAATTTTTGATGTCCACTTGGTATTCTATATATCTGGTAAGCATTTCTAGGCAGAGGATAAAGATGTAGGAGGAGATGGGGGTCGCCTTGTCTAATACCTCTACTTGGTTGAAAATAGTTTGTAACAGCTCCATTGACTAAGATTGTTATTTTACTGGTAGAGATGCAATTTAGTAGTAGTTTAGAGAATTTTGGAGGGAAATTAAAGAAATGTAGGGTGTGACGAATGAAAGACCATTCAAGACGATCAAAAGCCTTTTCCAAGTAAATTTTCAGAATCATATGGCCTTGCTTACCTTTTAGTTTATTGAACTTAGAAATCATTTCCTGGATGATGATAGCATTGTCAGAGGCTCTTCTATTTTTCATAAAGCTAGCCTGATATGGACTGATAAGTTTATCAAGGAAAGGTTTGATACGATTGGCTAGAATCTTGGTAATTATTTTATAGATAGTGTTGCATCAGCCAATAGGTCTGAAGTTTTAGATATTATTAGCATTATAGAATTTAAAAATGAGGCATAGAAAAGTTTTGTTAATTCTCGGAGGGATTTTTTGGTTGTTAAAGATGTTATGGCAAAGCTTCTTGATAGAATCCCCTATATGGAACCAATATTTTTGGAAGAAGAAGGAGTGCAGACCATCTGGTCCGGGAGACTTGAATGGTTTGAAAGAGAAGACTGCACTTTTAATCTCATTATCTAAGAGGGGGTATCTAGATGATCTAGGTTAATTTTTTACATTTGGATTGAGTATTTAGGGGGTTAGTCCAGGAAGAGTGAGTATGAGAGGACGTAAATGCAAAGGTAAAGTAGTTTTGGACATGGGACGGAATAAGACTATGATTATTTATCCAGTTACCAGCATTATCTTTGAAGAAAGTAATTTTATTTCTTATTTTTCTATTGGTGGCAGAGATGTGGAAGAATTTAGTATTGGTATCACCATCATTAAGCCACATTATGCTGGATCTAAGTTTCCAGTAGTCTTCTTCTATCTTTAGAATATCATTGAACTCATGTTGAAGATCTAATTCTAATTATTTTAGGAAAGAGCTGGTAGCGTAGCTATTAGAAGATTGGATGCCTTGGAGTCTAGCTAAGAGTTTTCTCTTCCTTCCCATGATATTGCCAAAAGTGTTGTCCTTCCAAGGTTTAACATTATCTATAAAGTTAGAGCTAGCCTTAAAGTAGTCACTATTATTCCAGGAGTTTATAACAACAGATTGAAACTCCGGATGTTTACACCAAAAGGTTTCTAAGCTAAAAGGGACCTTATGAGGAGTTCTAATTCTAGGAATTAATTCAACTAGGATAGGATTGTGATCAGAGTGGGTTCTAGGTAGATGGATAATAGAGCTTTTAGGAAAAAGTTCAATCGATTCTTCATTTCCAAAAATCTTATCAAGACTTTCTAAAATAAGACTCTTATTGTTATGTCTATTATTTGTCCAGGTGTATTTGCTTCCCTTGAAGCCTAGATCAACTAGATTACAATTATTAATTTTAGACCAAATATATTTAGCTCTACTATCTTTGATTGGTTTGCCTCCAAATTTTTCACTAGCGGTTAAAATGTCATTAAAATCACCACCTACTAGCCAAGGTCCTTTATAAGTATTACTAATATTTTTGAGGTTATCCCATATCATATTTCTATAATGACTATTGGTACTAGCATAAATTGAAGTAAAGAGCCAAGGTTTACGTAAAGGATGTACCTCTATGGTTGCATGGATCTCCTGACCTCTTCTAACAGCATTTTGGACGTTGATTATATCATCCCTCCACATCATAACCATACCACCTGACTGCCTCTCCGATGGAACTTCTATCATCTCAGTGAAACCAAATTCATTGAGCATATCAGCATGATTGTTCATCCTTGTTTCCAACAAAGTACCCAAGCTCGGCCTATGAGTATCTAGCATCTCCATAAAGTTCCTTCTAAAGTTGTCATTGTTTCCTCCTCGTCCATATTATGAAATTATTGGATTGATTCATGGCTAAGTTAGATTCAGTGTTGTTCATCTTCCCATTCTCCCTTATCCCCCCCCCCGCTTGGACAGGGTTCCTCCTCATTGATGGAACTAGGATCATTGCTTTGTTTCCCACAGTTGGGTCGTGTGGAGGGCGAATATCCATCGAGCACTTGTATAGGACTAACAGGCAGCTGAGAACATACCTCTTCGCGTGCCTCTCCGTGAAGAGAAATATTTTTATTCCATCTAGGTTTGAGAGTTCTAGGGTTGGCCCTAAGTGAAGATTTAGGGGGACACATCGTCCTCCTCCATCTCTGCCTCCACTGGCCCTGGTATGGGGTCTTCTTGTTGTTGCGGTGGGGGTACTGGTGGTGGAGGGGGGGTACCATCCCTTGGTTCCCTAGATTGGCATCCCAAGGGAGAAATAAATGGGGTTTAGGTAGGTGTACATCTCCGTTGGAAAGAATGGGAAGTCCAGTGGTGCATTTAAAGGGTGCATGGGGTTGAATTGAGGAGGCATATTCCATTGTTCTCTCATTGTTTGGGCCATTTGAGGGTTCAATGATGGAGCCATGGGATGAATGACATTGTTGAGCCATACTTGGTTGAGATAATTGTTCATTGCTAATCTCATTCCCTTCGTGATAAGTTGAGCTAGATATTGAGTATTGTGCAAGATCACAATGGCTTCTTGGCCGTTGATCGGCACTGTGAACGAGAGTGCATGGCCCATGATCCCTAACTCCATCCAACTCGTGGGTTGATAATCTTGTTCTTGGGGAGGTTGAGCGTAAATAATTTGGGGTTGTTCGTGGGGATGGAGGGGGGAAAGTTTTTCATTTGGAGAGGGTGTCGTTGTCTTATGATTTGGATTAGTCGAGTTCTTCTCCTTAGGGTTGAAGGAACTCTTGGAATTTTGGTTAAAACAAGTTGAATTTATTATACTAGAAGTTGGCGTGGGATTTTGGGTAGGAGGAGAGGTTAGCCGGTTGGGTGGGGAGGTGATGATTGCTTCATTTTTGTCTATGGCTTTTGATTGCGCTAGGTCATGTTTTATAGAACACTTAAAGGTTTTGTTTGGATTACTAATGGGAATGTCCATTTGGCTATTTTCTTCTATGGTCTTTGCCATTTGGCCAACATGCATGGAGGGGGAGATCTTGTCATATCTTAAGGAGGGATTTTGGGTAGATTCTTTAGATAATGAAAGATTTTGGAGAGATTTCGATTTAAGGAGGGGGTTTGGGGTAGTAGGGGTAGGATTAATAGTAGGGGTAGATTCGTCCATACTAGAGTCATTTTGCATGGCATTGGTTTTCACTAAGGAGTTGGAAATATAAGGTGCCATGGTGGAGTCTTGCATGCAAGTATCTTGTGTGTCAAGATCCAATTCATTATTTAATTGATTAAAACTATTTTTACTAATAAAATTGACATTATCCATAATGGTTTGTGTCATAACCATTTGTCTCTCTTCTAAAAGGTGGTTTTTCATGTGAGAGGTAGTTTGATTAATAGTCGATTCTGGATGGGTACTGACGGGAGGAATTTGATTATTAGAAGGATTATTTTTTGTTTTATATTGGAGTGTTAGAGTAAACAAGAACTTACCTGTTTTTGCATTGAATAAATTAACCGAAATACCTGGACCTTGGTTGCCTTTTGCATGGATGGTGGGCATTTGGTTTGGAGTTTTTTTGCCTTGATTCTTCTTCTTATTGAAGGAGACAGTTTTCCATTCAGAGTCACAAGCATCTTGTGTAGCTACTTGTTGATGTTCTTGTCCTGCATGGTGAGGATCCAAGCTTTGCATTTTGATATAGGTGCATTGTCTTAGTGTGTGACCAAAACGGCCACAATTTTTGCAAAGAAAATCCTCCCCTTCATAGAGTATATCCTGTTTATGATCTCCAACAAATAGGAAGGATTGAACTGGAATTTCCAAAGGGATTTCGACACAAATCCTTGCATAACGACCTCTTAGGGTTGTTGAGGTGTATGTGTCAATTTTCAGTAGGCGTCCTATTGCATTACCAATATTTTCTAGGATTTTACCATTGTAGAATTCAGTTGGTAATTGGGGCAGCCTTACCCAAACTGCTGAGGTAGTTAGTTTTTCATTTCTAGCCACAAAATTTGGTTTCCATTTGGAGATAGATAGGAAATGACCATTGATGAACCATGGCCCTAGGTGAATAGCTTTATCCATGTTTTCTTTCTTTGTGAATTTGATAATGTAATAGTCCTCACCAAGATCAATTAAAGGGAAGTCCTCTGTTGGTTTCCATAGATCTTGGATTTTCCTCTTTAGGTAATGGTGTAGCATACGTTTCCCTACTAACTTGATTATAATAGAGTATTTACATGGCTCATAGATACGTTGTCTATCTTCCAATGAAAGAGAGATTTGTATAGCTTCACCTAGAGTATTCCCTGGATCATGCACTACTTTTGTGTCTTCCACTGCCTTTGTTGGTTCAAGCATATCATCATGATTTATGGAAGGAATGAAAATTGTTAGGTTAGATTTCAATAGTTTATCCTTAAAGGATATTGGTCTCTCCAAATTGTTTGGTAAGGGAGGGTGTTCGATTAAATCTGGTGGTTTTAGGGGAATAGTCTCTTGTTTCTCAAGGGGTTGGGAATGCATTCTAGAGATAAGTTGGAGTTTCTCACTCTAAACCCCAATTCTTCTAATTCCCCGTTAGATGTAGAGATAGAAGACTTGGTCTACTATATTATATTCTGCAAATGATTAAAGGAAATATTGACAGGGGCACTATAAAAAATAAAATAAATAAATAAATAAATAAATAAATAAAATAAGAGGACTTATAAGCTCCGGTTACACTCGGGATTTGGGAAGGATCGTACCATAGATCTATAACCTTGCTTTTTTAAAAAAAAAAGGTTATTTTCAAATGCGTGATCTCTTGTGGAACTACGAGGAAGAAAAACAATATCTTAAAATAAACTTTTTATATATGACATTTTGATATCAAAACAGAAAAGGGGAAATAAAGAATTCTGAAATTTCTTCCCCATTGATTTCAAGTGGTTTCTGTTTGCCTCAAAAGATTATAAAGTCTTTTTGAGCAAATCAATCAAAAGATGAAGGGATAAATCGTAGTCAAACTTAACTAATTCCAGATTGAGAGATTTCATAATGATGATTGTATATGGGACGAAGGAAATATCAGCAATTTTATTAAGATTCAACATTGCATTCCTCATCGGTTGATGAGGAAAGATCATTACAATTGTTCTTATTTTCGGGATATAGGAATGGAGTTTTTTATTTTGACTTCCCTTCTCAGAGAATCGAAAAAGCGCCCTTCTTGAAAGCCTTCCTTAGCTATATAGTCGAAGTTTCTTTACCCTCAATGTGACTTGGCGCGTTTTGGCCAATGATGCATTCTGGTCGTAACTTTAGGCGTTGCTCCTTTCGATTTGGCGGATATCTCGGAGGAGAAATGGAGTGGACTCAGTTGACTTTCACTACCCGATTGCTAAGAAGGGGGTCGTGGGCAACCTAGTCGTGATGGTCAAATTTTGACCAATACAGTTAGTCCCTCCGTCTGTTGGGGTCGTCCTTTGTCGGGCTCAACATACGGATTATGTTTGTAGCGAAGTCGAGAGAAATCTGACACCCAGCTTTCCATACCTTAGTCACATTCTGCGGATTTTTTGGCGAGGTGGGGGTGTTCTTTCGACACTTGTGAACCGTTGTGATGATTTTAGAATCGAAATGCCGGTTGGCACTGAAGCGTTGGTTCGTGGGTGCCACTATTATGACACACATTTTTGGGAAACTGAAACATTTTGTGCCCTATCAAATTCGAATGGCGACTCTTGAGTTTCGTGCTCGGGGAATTTATGTCCCTTATAAATAGGGGAACTTGTCATCTGGTTGATTCACTTCATCATTTGTTTGAGAGAGTTCTTCGAATACTGCTTTTTCTGATACCTCGAATTTCTACTTTCCTTCTTGCTTATTGAAACCTTTCATCTCTTCTCTCTATTACTTCTCTTGGCGAGTTTTCTGCTAAAAATGGCTGGTGATTCTTCTCGGGATAATCTTCCTGCCGTTGATCTGATACCAGAAAGTTCTGTTCAGATCTCCTGAGAGGTAGATGTGGTGGAGGATGAGTAGGTTCCCTTGGTGGATGAGATTCTGCCTCGCCCCGGGAGGTATGCGACTGACTTTATTTTCGGCAGTGGAGCAGAGCCGGAACCCGTCGCTTCCATTGTTAGAGAAAGTGGGATTGTAGATTTTAGGGAACGGTGGGGAATTCCTAATTACATCGAGATACAGCCGGCGGAGAGGGACGATAGAGTTCAATTTGATCGCCTTGGGTATTGCATGTTCTACGCCTACCCCTTCATTGTAGGGTACGCACTTCCTCTTCCCATGTTGGTGGTAAATTTTAGCCGTTACTACGATGTGTTCCCGGCTCAGCTTTCGCCTTATTTGTACACGATTTTTATCATGCTGCTCAAGTATGCGGAACTTGCCGGTTGTGAGGTCACTTTGGGCCACATGCTTAGTATATTTGCTCCTCGACTGATTTGCGGTACGATGATTCACGCGCGTCCTCGAGGGTCGAGGGGTTTGGTGGTGAATATGGATGACAGAACCAATTGTCGTTTCTATGAGAATTACTTTTATGTGCAGATCGAGCACATTGTAGCGGACCCGACGGGATTCCCTGAGAGATGAAACTTCGCACGTAATTTTGCGTCTTTAATAAATGAAATATTTGACCGTTTTCTGCAGATGCTAAACCGTCTCGTCCTTTATAGCTGAGAGATTGCCCCTGCCGCCTATCAAAGGGATTCGCGAATGGGTAGAGGCCATTATTCCCTATACAGTGGGAGTTCATACATGGTCGACCTTTCACGAGAAGTTCGGGCGCAGACCTCTTACAGGTGAGATGACGCCTTCATCTATAGTTCTCTTTTTCTTTTGTTGTTTATCCTATTATAGATCGTTCGTCATTGCCAGGGAGGGTGCGGAGAGCAAGGGCCCCTCAGCTAGCTTTTTGCCAGTCGGTCGCATCCGCTCGCCTTGCCGCCGTACCCGCTGTATGACCATCGTCGAGTGCTGCTTCGGTTGAATGTGCTGCCTTAGCTACTTTAGAGAGGATAGCTTTTCAGGATGAGGTCCCGACCAGTATCATCTGTCCTACGAACGAGTCACCGTCAACTGGAGAGGAAGAGGGGTCGTCGAAGAGACGAAGAGTAGAGTTTGAGATGGCGCCCCCAAAAGTGATTCACCTGGACGACTCTCCCACGACGGGCTTCGGAGAAGGTGTTTTTGTAGCTCCTCCCATAGAGGTCGCGCAAACTATTGAAGTTTTTGGTGCCCGTGATCAACGATCAGAAACTTCGGCTGCCGTCTTGGCTCAACCAGAAGTCTCTGCCGTCACTGATGATCAACACCTTATCGTGGCAGAGAACCAGACTTCTAGCACTACTGTTGTGACTTTAGATGTGCCCTCATCTTCAGCAGCGGATCGTGCTCCTCCTTCAGTAGTGGAAAGGGAAAAGGTGTGGTGGTTGATAAGTATGAATCTGAGTCAGACCTGGATTCTGATGATGTTAGGATGTTCGAGGAGGGCCTCACTCATTCGGTGGTTCATGCGGGGGGGCTCGGCCCGTATTTTTTAGATCCCTTCAGGCGTTAACCTCTTGGCGGAAGGGGAGGATCTAGTGCCGCAGTTCAGCTTGTTATGTTTAGAAGCTGAGAATGAATCCCTTCGGGATATCCCTGATACCGAGTTGAGGGGCGAGGTAGCCGTCATGGGCTTGAGGGTACATCGCATTTGGTTCTCGCTTTAATCTTTCCCCTTGTTCGAAAGTATTAGCTTAACCCTGTCTTTATGATTTTTAGACATACATGGTGGAAGTGGAAAGCATTCGTAGGGCCAACGTCCACGCAAGGATTTTCTTGAAGATGTTGGAGAACTATTGTTGCTATCGTGACAGATGTCGCGAGATGCACGAGCGGCTGAGGACAGATCTCCGCAATCGGGCTCTTGGTGAGGAGTTGGAGAGAAGGGATTAGGAATTGATGCAGACAATCCGTATCAAGAGCGAACTCGAGGAGCAGCTCCGCATTAAGGACGAGGAGCTTGAATTGGGTAAGGGGACCGCTGCGGAGTGTGAGCATTTGCAGGGCAAGTTGAGGCCTATGCAATCGGAGATGGACCAGAACTTGGTTAGGATCGAGGCGATGAGCGCCGAGTGGAGGAGGAAGTTGACCGCGATGGAGAGCAAGGTTGCTGGTTTGGAGAACATTGAGAGAGCCTGGTCTGAGGATTTGGCGAGGGAAGTGGCACTGGAGGACACCATCCGCGTACTCCAATCTGAACATGAGCTGTTGCGGCCCTAGAGGAAGAGAATGAGCGACTAAAGGCTTAGGTTGAATCATCTCCCGCCGCCATTCCTTGCCAAGTGCATGAGCTCTGGGTTTATGCTAAAGCCCAGCGGGACATATATAAGGGTTTGTGGGAAGCAGACACCGTGGCTAAGGCTGCTTATGAAGAAGTGCGAGCAAAATCTCGTGAGGCTCGCATCAACTATGGATACAACGTGGCGATGCCCAAAGCTAATGAGGGTGCGGATGGTGATAGTAGTGATGATGCAGGCAGTGATGACGCCGAATGAAGGCTCAGGTTGAATCATCTTTGTTTTTATTTTTATTTTGTTTGTTTATTATCGTCTGTTAGTTCCATATTCTCTTTTTTTTGGTTGGCCTGGGCCATATGAAAGCGGCGGTAGCCTGCACTATGACATTGCGTAAGTAAAAGTTTTATTCTTCGCTATTTGCTTTGTACTTCACTTTTTACTCCAATTGCTCATGGCTTCGGTGCAAGATAGAGGCTCGCCCGATGAGACTCAATTTTTCTTTTCTTCCGGCGGTTGTCAAACTTTTTTCTTTTTGGTGAAGGCCTTGGCCTTAAAGGGTGTTTATCGAAATAACAACCCGTCGTAGTTCGAGCAAGGTCAAAACTTTTTTTTTTGATGGCGAAGGTCGTTGGCCTTAAAAGATGTTATTTCGAACTTATCGAAATGACAACTCGTCGTCATTCGATCGAGGTCAAACCTCTCTTTTTCTTGATGGCGAAGGCCCTTGGCCTTAAAGGGTGTATTTTCGAACTTATCGAAATAACAGCTAGTCGTCATTCGAGCGAGGTCAAACCTCTCTTTTTTTTTATGGCGAAGGCCCTTGGCCTTAAAGGGTGTTATTTCGAACTTATCGAAATGACAACTCGATGTCGCTCGATCGAAATCGAAACTCTTTTTTTTATGGCGAAGGCCCTTGGACTAAAAGGGTGTTATTTGGAACATATCAAAATAACAGCCCGTCGTCGTTCGAGCAAGTCGAACCTCTCTTTTTTTTATGGCAAAGGCCCTTGGCCTTAAAGGGTGTTATTTCAAACTTATCAAAATGACAGTCCATCGTCATTTGAGCGAGGTTGAACCTTTCTTTTTTTGATGGCGAAGGCCTTTGGCCTTAAAGGGTGTTATTTTGAACTTATCGAAATGACAGCCCGTCGTCGTTCGAGCGAGGTCGAACCTCTCTTTTTTTTAATGGCAAACGCCCTTGGCCTTAAAGAGTGTTATTTCGAACTTATCGAAATAACAGTCCATTGTTGTTCGAGCGAGGTCGAACCTCTCTTTTTTATGGCGAAGGCTCTTGGACTTAAAGGGTATTATTTCAAGTTATAGAAATAACAGCTCATCGTCGTTCGAGCGAGGTCGAACCTCTCTTTTTCTTGATGGCAAAGGCTCTTGGCCTTAAAGGGTGTTATTTCGAACTTATCGAAATAACAGCCCATCGTCGTTCGAGCGAGGTCGTACCTCTCTTTTTTTTATGGCGAAGGCCCTTGGCGTTAAAGGGTGTTATTTCGAACCTATCGAAATGACAGCCCATTATCATTCGAGCGAGGTCATACCTCACTTTTTCTTTGATGGAGAAGGCCCTTGTCTTTAAAGGGTGTTATTTTGAACTTATCGAAATGATAACCCGTTGTCGTTCGAGCGAGGTTGAACCTCTATTTTTTTTATGGCGAAGGCCCTTGGCCTTAAAGGGTGTTATTTTGAACTTATCAAAATAACGGCCCATCGTCGTTCGAGCGAGGTCGTACCTCTCTTCTTTTTTTATGGCGAAGTCCCTTGGCTTTAAAGGGTGTTATTTCGAACTTATCGAAATGACAGCCCATTGTCGTTCGAGCGAGATCAAACCTCACTTTTTCTTTGATGGCAAAGGCCCTTGGCCTTAAAGGGTCTTTTTTTGAACTTATCGAAATGACAGCCCGTTGTCGTTCGAGCGAGGTTGAACCTTTCTTTTTTTATGGCGAAGGCCCTTGGCCTTAAAGGGTGTTATTTCGAACTTATCAAAATGACAGCCCGTCGTCGTTCGAGCAAGGTCGAACCTCTCATTTTTTTAATGGCGAAGCCCCTTGGCCATAAAGGGTGTTATTTCGAACTTATCGAAATAACAGCCCATTGTCATTCGAGCAAGGTCGAACCTCTCTTTTTTTGGTTGGCGAAGGCCCTTGCCCTTAAAGGGTGTTATTTCAAACTTATCGAAATGACAGCCCATAATCGTTAGAGCGAGGTTGAACCTTTCTTTTTTTATGGCGAAGGTCATTGGCCTTAAAGGGCATTATTTTGAACTTATCGAAATAATAGCTCATCGTCGTTCGAGCGAGGTCGAACCACTTTTTTTTTAGATGGCGAAGGACCTTGCCCTTAAAGGGTATTATTTCGAACTTATCGAAATGACAGCCCATCGTCGTTCGAGCAAGGTTGAACCTTTCTCTTTTGATGGCGAAGGCCCTTGGCCTTAAAGGGTGTTATTTTGAACTTATAAAAATACTAGCCCGTCGTCGTTCGAGCGAGGTCGAACCTCTCTTTTATTTTATGGCGAAGGCCCTTGGCCTGAAAGGGTGTTATTTCGAACTTATCGAAATGACAGCCCGTTGTCGTTTGAGCGAGGTCAAACCTCACTTTTTCTTTGATGGCGAAGGCCCTTGGCCTTAAAGGGTGTTATTTCGAACTTATCGAAATGACAGCCCGTTGTCGTTCGAACGAGGTTTAACCTTTCTTTTTTTGATGGCAAAGGCCCTTGGCCTTAAAGGGTGTTATTTCAAACTTATCGAAATAACAGCCCGTCGTCATTCGAGCGAGTCGAACCTCTTTATTTTTTTTATGGCAAAGGCCCTTGGCCTTAAAGGGTGTTATTTCAAACTTATCGAAATGACAGCCCGTCGTCGTTCGAGCGAGGTTGAACCTTTTTTTTTTATGGCGAAGGCCATCGGCCCTAAAGGGTGTTATTTTGAACTTATCGAAATGACAGCCCGTCGTCGTTCGAGCTAGGTCAAACCTCACTTTTTCTTTGATGGCGAAGGCCCTTGGCCTTAAAGGGTGTTATTTTGAACTTATCGAAATGACAACCCGTTGTCGTTCGAACGAGGTTTAACCTTTCTTTTTTTGATGGAAAAGGCCCTTGGCCTAAAAGGGTATTTTTTCAAACTTATCGGAATGACAGCCCTTCGTCGTTCGAGCGAGGTCGAACCTCTCTTTTTCTTGATAGCGAAGGTCCTTGGCCTTAAAGGGTGTTATTTCGAATTTATCAAAATAACAGCCCGTTGTCGTTCGAGCGAGGTTGAACCTTTCTTTTTTTGATGGCGAAGGCCCTTGGCCTTAAAGGTTGTTATTTCGAACTTATCAAAATGATAGTCCGTCGTCGTTCGAGCGAGGTCTAACCTCTCCTTTTCTTGATGTCGAAGGCCCTTGGCCTTAAAGGGTGTTATTTCGAACTTGTCGAAGTAACAGCCCGTCGTTATTCGAGCGAGGTCGAACCTCTTTTTTTTTTGTTGGCGAAGGCCCTTGCCCTTAAAGGGTGATATTTCAACCTTATCAAAATGACAGCCCGTCATCGTTCGAGTGAGGTTAAACCTTACCTTTTTGGCGGCGATGGCCCTTGGCCTTAAAGTGAATTATTTCGAACTTATCAAAATAACAGCCTGTCGTCGTTCGAGCGAGGTTGAACCTCCCTTTTTCTTGATAGTGAAAGCCCTTGGCTTTAAAGGGTGTTATTTCGAACTTATCGAAATGACAGCCCGTCGTCGTTCGAGCAAGGTCGAACCTTTTTTTTTCTTGATGACGACGGACCTTGGCCTTAAAGAGTGTTATTTTGAACTTATTGAAATAACAGCTCGTCGTCGTTCGGTCGAACCTCTCTTTTTTTATGGCGAAGGCCCTTGGTCTTAAAGGGTGTTATTTTGAATTTATAAAAACAACAGCTCGTCGTCGTTTGAGCGAGGTCAAACCTCTCTTTTTCTTGATCGCGAAGGCCCTTGGCCTTAATGGGTGTTATTTCAAACTTATTGAAATAATAGCTCGTCGTGGTTCGAGCGAGGTTGAACCTCTCTTTTTCTTGATAGCGAAGGTCCTTGGCCTTAAAGGGTGTATTTTCAAACTTATCGAAATAACTGCCCGTAGTCGTTCGAGCGAGTCGAACCTCTTTCTTTTTTTTATGGCAAAGGCCCTTGGCCTTAAAAAGTGTTATTTCAAACTTATCGAAATGACAGCTCGTCGTCGTTCAATCGAGGTTGAACCTTTCTTTTATTGATGGCGAAGTCCTATGGCCCTAAAGGGTGTTATTTTGAACTTATCGAAATGACAGTCCGTCGTCGTTCGAGCGAGGTCAAACCTCACTTTTTCTTTGATGGCGAAGGCCCTTGGCCTTAAAGGGTGTTATTTTGAACTTATCGAAATGACAGCCCGTTGTCGTTCGAACGAGGTTTAACCTTTCCTTTTTTGATGGCAAAGGCCCTTGGCCTTAAAGGGTGTTATTTCAAACTTATCGGAATGACAGCCCGTCGTCGTTCGAGCGAGGTCGAACCTCTCTTTTTCTTGATAGCGAAGGTCCTTGGCCTTAAAGTGTGTTATTTCGAACTTATCGAAATAACAGCCCGTCGTCGTTAGAGCGAGGTTGAACCTTTTTTTTTGGTGGTGAAGGCCATTGGCCTTAAAGGGCATTATTTTGAACTTATCAAAATGACAGCCCGTCGTCCCTCGAGCGAGATCGAACCACTTTTTTTTTTATAGCGAAGGCCCTTATCCTTAAAGGGTATTATTTCGAACTTATCGAAATGAAAGCCCATCGTCGTTCGAGCAAGGTTGAACCTTTCTTTTTTGATGGCGAAGTCCCTTGGCCTTAAAGGGTGTTATTTTGAACTTATAAAAATAATAGCCTGTTGTCGTTCGAGCGAGGTCGAACCTCTCTTATTTTTTATGGCGAAGGCCCTTGGCCTTAAAGGGTGTTATTTCGAACTTATCGATATGACAGCCCGTTGTCGTTCGAGCGAGGTCAAACCTCACTTTTTCGTTGATGGCGAAGGCCCTTGGCCTTAAAGGTTGTTATTTCGAACTTATCGAAATGACAGCCCGTTGTCGTTCGAACGAGGGTTAACCTTTCTTTTTTTAATGGCAAAGGCCCTTGGCCTTAAAGGGTGTTATTTCAAACTTATAGGAATGACAGCTCGTCGTCATTCGAGCGAGGTCGAACTTCTCTTTTACTTGATAGCGAAGGTCCTTAGCCTTAAAGGGTGTTATTTCGAACTTATCGAAATAACAGCTCGTCGTCGTTCGAGCGAGGTTGAACCTTTATTTTTTTGATGGCGAAGGCCCTTGGCCTTAAAGGTTGTTATTTCGAACCTATCAAAATGACAGCCCGTCGTCGTTCGAGCGAGGTTTAACCTCTCCTTTTCTTGATGGCGTAGGCCCTTGGCCTTAAAGGGTGTTATTTCGAACTTGTCGAAGTAACAGCCCGTCGTCATTTGAGCAAGGTCGAACCTCTATTTTTTTTGTTGGCGAAGGCCCTTGCCCTTAAAGGGTGATATTTCAACCTTATCAAAATGACAGCCCGTCATCGTTCGAGCGAGGTTGAACCTTAATTTTTTGGCGGCGATGGCCCTTGGCCTTAAAGAGCGTTATTTCGAACTTATCGAAATAACAGACCGTCGTCGTTCGAGCGAGGTTGAACCTCCCTTTTTCTTGATGGTGAAAGCCCTTGGCTTTAAAGGGTGTTATTTCGAACTTATCAAAATGACAGCCCGTCGTCGTTCGAGCAAGGTTGAACCTCGTTTTTTCTTGATGACGAAGGACCTTGGCCTTAAAGATTGTTATTTCGAACTTATTGAAATAACAGCTCGTCGTCGTTCGGTCGAACCTCTCTTTTTTTATGGCGAAGGCCCTTGGTCTTAAAGGGTGTTATTTTGAATTTATAAAAACAACAGCTCGTCATCATTTGAGCGAGGTCAAACCTCTCTTTTTCTTGATCGCGAAGGCCCTTGGCCTTAATGGGTGTTATTTCAAACTTATTGAAATAATAGCTCATCGTGGTTCGAGTGAGGTTGAACCTCCCTTTTTCTTTATAGCAAAGGTCCTTGGCCTTAAAGGGTGTATTTTCAAACTTATCGAAATAACAGCCCGTCGTCGTTCGAGTGAGTCGAACCTCCTTCTTTTTTTTATGGCAAAGGCCCTTGGCCTTAAAGGGTGTTATTTCAAACTTATCGAAATGACAGCCCGTCGTCGTTCGAGCGAGGTTGAACCTTTCTTTTTTTGATGGCGAAGGCCCTTGGCTCTAAAGGGTGTTATTTTGAACTTATCGAAATGACAGCCTGTCGTCGTTCGAGCAAGGTCAAACCTCACTTTTTCTTTGATGGCGAAGGCCCTTGGCCTTAAAGGGTGTTATTTCGAACTTATCGAAATGACAGCCCATTGTCGTTCGAACGAGGTTTAACCTTTCTTTTTTTGATGGCAAAGGCCTTTGGCGTAAAAGGGTGTTATTTCAAACTTATCAGAATGACAGCCCTTCGTCGTTCGAGCGAGGTCGAACCTCTCTTTTTCTTGATAGCAAAGGTCCTTGGCCTTAAAGGGTGTTATTTCGAACTTATCAAAATAACAGCCCGTTGTCGTTCGAGCGAGGTTGAACCTTTCTTTTTTTGATGGCGAAGGCCCTTGGCCTTAATGGTTATTATTTCGAATTTATCAAAATGGCAGCCCGTCGTCGTTCGAGCGAGGTCGAACCTCTCCTTTTCTTGATGGCGAAGGCCCCTTGCCTTAAAGGGTGTTATTTCGAACTTGTCGAAGTAACAGCCCATCGTCATTCGAGCGAGGTCGAACATCTCTTTTTTTGTTGGCGAAGGCCTTGCCCATAAAGGGTGATATTTAAAACTTATCAAAATGACAGCCCGTCATCGTTCAAGCGAGGTTGAACCTTACCTTTTTGGCGGCGATGGCCCTTAGCCTTAAAGTGCGTTATTTCAAACTTATCGAAATAACAGCCCATCATCGTTCGAGCGAGGTTGAACCTCCCTTTTTCTTGATGGTGAAAGTGCTTGGCTTTAAAGGGTGTTATTTCGAACTTATCGAAATGATAGCCCGTCGTCGTTCGAGCGAAGTTGAACCTTTTTTTTCTTGATGACGAAGGACCTTGTCCTTAAACAGTGTTATTTCGAACTTATTGAAATAACAGCTCGTCGTCGTTCGGTCGAACCTCTCTTTTTTTATGGCGAAGGCCCTTGGTCTTAAAGGGTGTTATTTTAAATTTATAAAAACAACAGCTCGTCGTCGTTCGAGCGAGGTCAAACCTCTCTTTTTCTTGATTGCGAAGGCCCTTGGCCTTAATGGGTGTTATTTCAAACTTATTGAAATAATGGCTCGTCGTGGTTCGAGCGAGGTTGAATCTCTCTTTTTCTTGATAGCGAAGGTCCTTGGCCTTAAAGGGTGTATTTTCGAACTTATCGAAATAATAGCCCGTCGTCATTCGAGCGAGTCGAACCTCTTTGTTTTTTATGGCAAAGGCCCTTGGCCTTAAAGGGTGTTATTTCAAACTTATCGAAATGACAACCCGTTGTCGTTCGAGCGTGGTTGAACCTTTCTTTTTTTGATGGCGAAGGCCCTTGGCCCTAAAGGGTGTTATTTTGAACTTATCGAAATGACAGCCCGTCGTCGTTCGAGCGAGGTCAAACCTCTCTTTTTTTATGGCGAAGGCCCTTGGCCTTAAAGGGTGTTATTTTGAACTTATCGAAATAACAACCCGTCGTCGTTTGAGCGAGGTTGAACATTTCTTTTTTTGATGGCGAAGGCCCTTTGCCTTAAAGGGTGTTATTTCAAACTTATCGAAATGACAGCCCGTCGTCGTTCGAGCGAGGTTGAATCTCTCTTTTTATTGATGGCAAAGGCCTTGGCCTTAAAGGGTGTTATTTAGAATTTATCAAAATGATAGCCCATCATCATTCGAGCGAGGTCGAACCTCTCTTTTTTTTTATGGCAAAAGCCCTTGGCCTTAAAAGGTGTTGTTTCGAACTTATCGAAATGACAACTCGTCGTCGTTCGAGCAAGGTCAAACCTCTCTTTTTTCATGGCGAAGGCCCTTGGCCTTAAAGGGTGTTATTTCGAACTTATCAAAATAACAGCTCGTCGCCGTTCTAGCGAGGTCGAACCTCTCTTTTTCTTGATGGCGAACTCCCTTGGCCTTAAAGAGTGTTATTTCGAACCTATCGAAATAACAGCCCATCGTCGTTCGAGCGAGGTCGAACCTCTCTTTTTTTTTGGCGAAGGCCCTTGGCCTTAAAGGGTGTTATTTCGAACTTATCGAAATGACAACTCGTCGTCGTTCGAGCAAGGTCAAACCTCTCTTATTCTTGATGGTGAAGGCCCTTGTCCTTAAAGGGTGTTATTTCGAACTTATCAAAATAACAACTTGTTGTCGTTCAAGTGAGGTTGAACCTTTCTTTTTTGATCGCGAAGGCCCTTAGCCTTAATGGGTGTTACTACGAACTTATCGAAATGATAGCCCGTCGTCGTTCGAGCGAGGTCGAACCTCTCTTTTTCTAGATGGTGAAGGCTTTACCCTTGATGGGTGTTATTTTAAACTTATCGAAATAACAGCCCGTCGTCGTTCGAGCGAGCTCAAACATCTCTTTTCCTTGATGGCGAAGGCCCTTTGCCATAAAGGGTGTTTTTTTAGAATTTAACGAAATAACAGCCCGTCGTCATTCGAGCGAGGTTGAACCTCTCTTTTTTATATGGCGAAGGCCCTTGGCCTTAAAGGGTGTTATTTCGAACTTATTGAAATAACAGCCCGTCGTGGTTCGAGCAAGGTTTAACCTCTCTTTTTCTTGATAGCGAAGGTCCTTGGCCTTAAAGGGGGTTATTTCGAACTTATCGAAATAACAGCCCGTCGTCGTTCGAGCGAGGTTGAACCTTTTTTTTTATGGCGAAGGCCCGTAGCCTTAAAGGGTGTTATTTCGCGCTTATCGAAATAACAACCCGTCGTCGTTTGAACGAGGTCGAACATCTCTTTTTCTTGATAGTGAAGGTCCTTGGCCTTAAAGGGTATTATTTCGAACTTATCGAAATAACAGCCCGTCGTCGTTCGAGTGAGGTTGAACCTTTCTTTTTTTGAAGGCGAAGGCCCGTAGCCTTAAAGGGTGTTATTTCAAACTTATCGAAATAATAGCCCGTCGTCATTTGAAAGAGGTCGAACATCTCTTTTTCTTGATGGAGAAGGCCATTGGCCTTAAAGGGTGTTATTTCGAATTTATCGAAATAACAGTTCGTCGTCGTTCGAGCGAGGTCAAACCTCTTTTTTTTATGGCGAAGGCCCTTGGCCTTAAAGGGTGTTATGTCGAACTTATCGAAATGACAGCTTGTTGTTGTTCGAGCGAGGTCGAACCTCACTTTTTCTTGATGGCGAAGGCCTTTGGCCTTAAAGGGTTTTATTTCAAACTTATCAAAATAACAGCCTGTCGCCGTTCGATTGAGGTCAGACCTCTCTTTTTTTTATGGCGAAGGACCTTGGCCTTAAAGGGTGTTATTTCGAACTTTTCGAAATAACAGCCCGTCGTCATTCGAGCGAGGTCGAATCTCTCTTTTTTTTATGGTGAAGGCCCTTGGCCTTAAAGGGTGTTATTTCGAACTTATCGAAATGACAACTCGTCGTTGTTCGAGCGAGGTCAAACCTCTCTTATTCTTGATGGCGAAGGCCCTTGGCTTTAAAGGGTGTTATTTAGAACTTATCGAAATAGAAGCTTGTTGTCGTTAAAGCGAGGTGGAACCTTTCTTTATTGATCGCGAAGGCCCTTAGCCTTAAAGGGTGTTACAGCGAACTTATCGAAATAACAGCCTATCGTCGTTCGAGCGAGGTCGAACCTCTCTTTTTCTAGATTGTGAAGGCCTTTAACCTTGAAGGGTGTTATTTCGAACTTATCGAAATTACTGCCCGTCGTAGTTCGATTGAGGTCGAACATCTCTTTTCCTTGATGGCGAAGGCCCTTGGCCATAAAGGGTGTTATTTAGAATTTATCGAAATAACAGCCCGTCTTGATTTGAGCGAGGTCGAACCTCTCTTTTTTTTATGGCGAATTCCCTTGGCCTTAAAGGGTGTTATTTCGAACTTATCGAAATGACAGTCGGTCGTCGTTCGAGCGAGGTTGAACCTCACTTTTTCTTGATGGTGAAGGCCCTTGGCCTTAAAGAGTTTTATTTCGACCTTATCAAAATAACAGCCCGCCGTCATTCGAGCGAGGTCAAACCTTTTTTTTTTTTGATGGCGAAGGCCCTTGGCCTTAAAGGGTGTTATTTTGAACTTACCGAAATAACAGCCCGTCGTAGGTCGAGCGAGGTCGAGCCTCTCTTTTTTTATGGCGAAGGCCCTTGGCCTTAAAGGGTGTTATTTCGAACTTATCGAAATGATAGCCCGTCGTCGTTCGAGCGAGGTCGAACCTCTCTTTTTCTTGATGATGAAGGCCCTTGGCCTTAAAGAGTGTTATTCCAAACTTATCGAAATAACAGCCCGTCGTCGTTCGAGCGAGGTTGAACCACTCTTTTTTTTTATGGTGAAGGCACTTGGCCTTATGGGGTGTTATTTTGAACTTATCAAAATGACAGCCCGTCATCGTTCGATCGAGGTTGAACCTTTCTTTTTTGATGGAGAAGGCCCTTGGCCTTAAAGAGCGTTATTACGAACTTATCGAAATAGCAGTCCATCGTCATTCGAGTGAGGTCGAACCTCTCTTTTTCTTGATGGCGAAGGCCCTCGGCCTTAAAGGGTGTATTTATCGAAATAAAAGCCCGTCGTCGTTGGATTGAGGTCGAACCTCTCTTTTTTATGACAAAGGCCCTTGGCCTTAAAGGGTGTTATTGCCAACTTATCGAAATGACAGCCCGTCGTCGTTCGAGCGAGGTCGAACCTCTCTTTTTCTTGATGGCGAAGGCCCTTAGCCTTAAAGGGTTTTATTTTGAACTTATCGAAATAACAGTCCGTCATCGTTCGAGCGAGGTCGAACCTCTTTTTTTTTTATGGCAAAGACCCTAGGCCTTAAAGGGTGTTATTTCGAACTTATCGAAATAATAGCCCGTCGTCGTTTGAGCAAGGTTGAACCTTTCTTTTTTTTATGGCGAAGGCCCTTGACCTTAAAGGGTGTTATTTTGAACTTATCAAAATGAATAGCCCGTCGTCGTTCAAGCGAGGTCCAACCTCTCTTCTTTTTTGATGGTGAAGGCCCTTGGCCTTAAAGGGTGTTATTTCGAGCTTATCGAACTGATAGCCCGTCATCGTTCGAGCGAGGTTGAACCTTACTTTTTTGGCGGCGATGGCCTTTAGCCTTAAAGGGTGTTACTTCGAACTTATTGAAATAATAGCCTGTCATCGTTCGAGCGAGGTTAACGTTTCTTTTTATGAAGGCGAAGGACCTTAGCTTAAAGGGTGTTATTTTGAACTTATCGAAATGATAGTCCGTCGTCGTTCAACCGAGGTCGAACCTCTCTTTTTCTTGATGGTGAAGGCCCTTGGCCTTAAAGAGTGTTATTCCAAACTTATCGAAATAACATCCCGTCGTCGTTCGAGCGAAATCGAACCACTCTTTTTTTTATGGCGAAGGCACTTGGCCTTATAGGGTGTTATTTTGAACTTATCAAAATGACAGCCCGATATATTTCGATCGAGGTTGAACCTTTCTTTTTTGATGGCGAAGGCCCTTGGCCTTAAAGGGCGTTATTACGAACTTATCGAAATAACAGCCCGTCATCATTCGAGCAAGGTCGAACCTCCCTTTTTCTTGATGGTGAAGGCCCTCGGCCTTAAAGGGTGTATTTATCAAAATAAATGCCCGTCCTCATTGGACCGAGATCGAACCTCTCTTTTTTTTTATGGCAAAGGCCGTTGGCCTTAAAGGGTGTTATTGCCAACTTATCGAAATGACAGTCCGTCGTCGTTCGAGCGAGGTCGAACCTCTCTTTTTCTTGATGGCGAAGGCCCTTAGCCTTAAAGGATGTTATTTCGAACTTATCGAAATAACAGCTTGTTGTCGTTCAAGCAAGGTTGAACCTTTCTTTTTTGATGGCGAAGGCCCTTGGCCTTAAAGGGCGTTATTTCGAACTTATCGAAATAACAGCCCGTCATCGTTCGAGTAAGGTTGAACCTCTATTTTTCTTGATGGCGAAGGCCCTTAGCCTTAAAGGGTGTTACTTTGAATTTATCGAAATACCAGCCCGTCGTCATTCGAGCGAGGTCGAACCTCTCTTTTTTTTATGGCGAAGGCCCTTGCACATAAAGGGTGTTATTTCGAACTTATCGAAATAACCACCCGTCGTCGTTCGAGCGAGGTCGAACCTCTTTTTTTTTTTTATGGCGAAGGCCCTTGGCCATAAAGGTTGTTATTTCGAACTTATTGAAATAACAGTCCGTCGTCACGAGTGAGGTCGAACCTCTCTTTTTTTATGGCGAAGGCTCTTGGCCTTAAAGGGTGTTATTTGGAAGTTATCGAAATAACAGCTCGTCGTCGTTTAAGCGAGGTCGAACCTCTCTTTTTTTTATGGCGAAGGCCCTTGACCTTAAAGGTGTTATTTCGAACTTATTGAAATAACATCCCGTCGTCGTTCGAGCGAGTTCGAACCTCTCTTTTTTTATGGCGAAGGCCCTTGTCCTTAAATGGTGTTATTTTGAACTTATCAAAATGACAGTCTGTCGTCATTCGAGCGAGGTCGAACCTCTCTTTTTCTTGATGGCGAAGGCCCTCGGCCTTAAAGGGTGTATTTATCGAAATAAAAGCCTGTCGTCATTGGACCGAGGTCGAACCTCTCTTTTTTTTATGGCGAAGGTCGTTGGCCTTAAAGGGTGTTATTGCCAACTTATCAAAATGATTGCCCGTCGTCGTTCGAGCGAGGTCAAACCTCTCTTTTTCTTGATGGCGAAGGCCCTTAGCCTTAAAGGGTGTTATTTTGAACTTATCGAAATAATAGCCTGTCATCGTTCAAGCGAGGTTGAACGTTTCTTTTTATGAAGGCGAAGGCCCTTGGCCTTAAAGGGTGTTATTTCGAACTTAACGAAATGATATCCCGTCGTCGTTCAACCGAGGTCGAACCTCTCTTTTTCTTGATGGCGAAGGCCCTTGGCCTTAAAGAGTGTTATTCCAAACTTATCGAAATAACAGCCCGTGGTCATTCGAGCAAGGTCGAACCACTCTTTTTTTTATGGCGAAGGCACTTGGCCTTATAGGGTGTTATTTCGAACTTATCAAAATGACAGCCCGTCATCGTTCGATCGAGGTTGAACCTTTCTTTTTTGATGGCGAATGCCCTTGGCCTTAAAGGGCGTTATTACAAACTTATTGAAATAACAGCCCGTCGTCATTCGAGCGAGGTCGAACCTCTCTTTTTCTTGATGGCGAAGGCCCTCGGCCTTAAAGGGTGTATTTATCGAAATAAAAGCCCGTCATCGTTGGACCGAGGTCGAACCTCTCTTTTTTTTTATGGCGAAGGTCGTTGGCCTTAAAGGGTGTTAATTCCAACTTATCGAAATGACAGCCCGTCGTCATTCGAGCTAGGTCGAACCTCTCTTTTTCTTGATGGCGAAGGCCCTTAGCCTTAAAGGGTGTTATTTAGAACTTATCGAAATAACAGCTTCTTGTGGTTCAAGCAAGGTGGAACCTTTCTTTTTTGATGGTGAAGGCCCTTGGCCTTAAAGGGCGTTATTTTGAACTTATCGAAATAACAGCCTGTCGTCGTTCGAGTAAGGTTGAACCTCTGTTTTTCTTGATGGCGAAGGCCCTTAGTCTTTAAGGGTGTTACTTCGAATTTGTTGAAATAACAGCCCGTCGTCGTTCGAGCGAGGTCGAACCTCTCTTTTATTTTATGGCGAAGGCCCTTGGACATAAAGGGTGATATTTCGAACTTATCGAAATGAAAGCCCATTGTCGTTCGAACGAGATCGAACCTCTCTTTTCCTTGATGGCGAAGTCCCTTGGCCTTAAAGGGTGTTATTTCGAACTTATCGAAATAACAGAAAGAAGTAACGAAGCTAGAATATCAACAAGAATCAAAAATCAACAATTTGCACGACATCACCCTTCGTGCATTACGCTCTTCCTCACCCAAACAACAATCACAAGGAAAACAGGGTAAGGAAATCTATAACCTCGAAGTAAATCAAATAAGAACAAGTAATGAAAGAAACAACATAACTTGGATATCTACAAGGAATCAGAAAGAAATAAATGCACGGCATCACCCTTCGTGCTTTTACTCTCGTCCTCACCAAAGCAATCATATAAATAAAACATGCACGGCATCACCCTTCGTGCTTTTACTTTCTTTCCTCACCATATAATCAATAAAATCGGCACGGAATGGTACATCGTGCGGCACGGCATCACCCTTCGTGCTTTACACTCTTTCCTCACAATAGCAAACAATGCACGACATCACCCTTCATGCTTTATCACTCTTCGTCACCCAAGCAACAATCACAAACAAGGGGCAAAGGAGTAGACAAATAATGATAGAAATCCTGGCAAGGGAATACAAATAAACAGCTAACTCCCGGCAAGGGAGCACAATTAAGCAGTTAAAACCCGGAAAGGGAACAATATCAATAATCTCAGCATCCCGGCAAGGGAGATAGTCAACAAAGCAACAAGCATCCCGGCAAGGAAGCAATTCAATAATTCTTTCTCTTTCTTTCACTTTTTACCTCTTATCTCACTTTACCACCTGAGCCACCGCTCCAAAGGGGTTCAATCATTTCATATACTTTCACGCTTTACGATACACTTGAGCCAATGCTCCAAGAATGTACAAATCATAATTCTTCCTCAAACTCTTCACATTATATGAAATTTATCAATTTAACAAGGAAGAGGTATCACAAAATCCGAATAAACACAAATAAGACTCACGGTCATGCTAGACTCCAGTGTATAGATACTCGTCACCATGCCTATACACCGTACTCAACAATTAGCAAATAGCAACCAACACTCTAATCCTATTCCCTCAAGCCAAAGTTAGAACAAACACTTACCTCGGTCCAAAGAATAGCAATCAACCCTCAAATACCGCCTTTCCTTTATAATCCGACTCCGAAACAACGATATCTAGGCATAATTAATTCAATAATATCAATAAAGACTCGATAACAAAATCCCATAGCTTAGATATGAAGTTCCTAGTATTCTTCCAAAAAAATACAAAAATTCGACCCCTGGCCCACATGGTCCAAACACGAGGCTCAGACCAAAACTCGATTACCCATAACCCCACGAGTTCAAATATATAATTTATTTTAAGATCCGACCCCAAATTGAGGTTGAATCACTCAAAATTCCCAAAAACCTAACTCCACCCAAAACCCCTAATTTCTACTCTAAATTACATGATTTAAGCTTAGGAACTCAATAGTTAATGATGGAAAATGAAGAAAATAAGTGGGAATTTACTAACCCAAGAAGTATTGGTGAAAGAGAGCTTCAATAGACGCCTAAGGACCTTGGAGAAGAAAGAGCTCATGTGTTTTTATGAAAATCCCGCAACTACTGTTTCTGAAGTTTTAAAAATTTAACTGGGCGGAAATGGTCTATGCGATCGCATAGAGAAAAGGGGAAAATGGTCAGTGCGATCGCGAAGGAAGCACTGCGATCGCATAGAAGAAACAGGCTGGGCATTGCGATCGAGAACAGGACTCTGCGATCACATAGAGAAAAATATAGGGCTTCTCAGGCTAACACTATGCGATCGCGGGAGGATCTATGCGATCGCATTGAACAAACTGAACCCCCCTGAGAATTTGCACTGTGCGATCGCGGACATAGCTATGCGATCGCATAGCACAAAGGACTGGACAACAGCAGACAGCAGTTCTGCAATTTTCCTAAGGCTAAAACAACCCTGAAACACATCCGAATCACACCTGAGCCCTCGGGGCTCCTAACCAAACACATGCAATAACTCAACAACATCCTACAAACTTAACCATGCAATTAAATTGCCAAAATGACATAATAAACGAGGAATAAAACCTCAAAATCATCACTTTTTCATCAAACTTCATAAACTTTCAAACTTAGAGTTTTAGGTCCGAAACACGTCAAATGACGTCCAATTTCAACCAAATTTCATAGGAAGCGCTTAAACCACATATGAGACCTGTACCGGGTGCCGGAACCAAAATACGGGCCGATACCAACGCTTTCTAATCCATTTTCATTTCAAATTTCCAAATAAATTTCAGAAAAACAATTTCTTTTAAAAAATCATTTCTCGTGCTCGAGACCTCGGATTTCGATTCCGGGCATACGCCTGAGTCCCATATTTTTCTACGGACCCTCCGGGACCGTCAAATCACGGGTCCGGGTCCGTTTACCCAAAATGTTGACCAAAGTCAACTTTACTCATTTTAATACCAAATTTTAGCATTTTTCACAGAATTTCACATATAAGCTTTCCGGCTACGCGCCCGGACTGCGCACGCAAATCGAGACAACTAAAAATGATGTTTCAAGGCCTCGGAAGCACAAAAAAGGAGAAAAATAGGTGATGACCCTTTGGGTCGTCACATTCTCCACCTCTAAAACAACTGTTCGTCCTCGAACGGACATAAGAAGGAAGTACCTGAGTTGGAGATAAGGTGAGGATAATGGTCCCGCATATCGAACTCGGACTCCCAGGTCGATGCCTCAGGAGGCTGACCTCTCCACTAAACACGAACCGAAGGAAAACTCTTCGACCTCAACTGGCGAACCTACCGGTATAGAATAGCTACCAGCTCCTCCTCATAAGATAAGTCCTTGTCCAACTGGACAGTGCTGAAATCTAACACGTGGGATGGATCGCCGTGATATTTTCGAAGCATGGACACATGAAACACTGGATGTACGGCTAATAAGCTCGGTGGAAATGCAAGTCTATAAGCCACCTCTCCCACTCGATCAAGAATCTCAAATGGACCAATGAACCTAGGGCTAAGCTTGCCCCTCTTCCCAAATCTCATCACGCCCTTCATAGGCGACACACGGAGCAATACCCGCTCACCAACCATGAAAGCCACATCTCAAACCTTCCGATCTGCATAGCTCTTTTGCCTGGACTGAGCTGTACAAAGCCTATCCTGAATGATCCTGACCTTGTCCAAAGCCTCCTGAACCAAATTTGTACCCAACAACCGAGCCTCTCCCGGCTCAAACCATCCAACCGGAGATCGACATCGCCTACCATACAAAGCCTCACAAGGAGCCATCTGGATACTCGACTGGTAGATGTTGTTGTAGGCAAACTCTGCTAAAGGCAAGAACTGATCCCATGAACCTCCAAAGTCAATGACACAATCTCGGAGCATATCCTCCAATATCTGAATAGTCCGCTCGGACTGCCCGTCCGTCTGAGGATGAAATGATGTACTCAACTCAACCTGGGTGCCTAACTCTCGCTGGACTGCTTTCCAGAAACGCGAGGTAAAATGCGTACCTCGGTCCGAGATGATTGATAGAGGCACACCATGAATGCGAACAATCTCCTGGATATAGATCTCAGCTAACCTCTCGGATGAATAGGAGATTGCCACAGGAATGAAATGCGCTGACTTGGTCAACCTATCAATAATGACCCAAACTGCGTTGAACTTCCTCCGAGTATGCGGAAGCCCAACAACAAAGTCCATAGTGATCTGCTCCCACTTCCACTCGGGAAGCTCAATCCTCTGAAATAACCCACTAGGCCTCTGATGTTCATACTTAACCTGCTGACAATTCAAACATCGAGCCACATAGGCAACGATATCCTTCTTCATTCTACGCCACCAATAATGCTGTCGCAAGTCCTGATACATCTTCGCGGCGCCCGGGTGAATAGAGTACCGGGAGCTATAGGCCTCCTCTAAAATCAACTCTCGAAGCCCATCCACATTAGGCACACAAACTCGACCCTGCAATCTCAAAACTCCATCAGCATCTAAGGTAACCTGCTTGGCACCTCCGCGCTGTACCGTGTCCCTAAGGACACACAAATTGGGATCATCAAACTGCCGATCACGGATACGCTCTAATAACGAAGAACGAGCGATCGTGCAAGCTAATACTCTACTAGGGTCAGAAATATCCAACCTCGCTAACTGATTGGCCAAGGCCTGAACGTCCAAAGCAAGCGGTCTCTCGCCGACCAGAATATAAGCAAGACTGCCCATACTGGCTGACTTCCTACTCAAGGCATCGGCCACCACATTGTCCTTTCCCGGGTGATATAGGATAGTGATGCCATAATCTTTTAATAACTCCAACCACCTCCCCTACCTCAAATTCAACTCCTTTTGCTTGAACAAATACTGAAGACTCTTATGATCCGTGAACACCTCACACGCCATGCCATACAGATAGTGCCTCCAAATCTTCAACGCGTGAACAATGGCTGCCAACTCCAAATCATGCACTGGATAGTTCTTCTCATGAACCTTCAACTGCCTCGAAGCATAGGCAATGACCTTGCCATCCTGCATCAACACTACACCAAGTCCAATACGAGATGCATCACAATAGACTGTATAAGGCCCTGTACCTGTGGGCAGAACCAATACCGGTGCCGTAGTCAGAGCTGTCTTGAGCTTCTGAAAGCTCGTCTCACACTCGTCCGACCATCTGAACTGGGCTCCCTTCTGGGTCAACTTGGTCATCGGGGCTGAAATAGATGAGAAACCCTCCACGAACCGATGATAGTAACCTGCTAACCCCAAGAAACTCCGAATCTCTGTGGCTGATGCTGGTCTAGGCCAGTTCTTGACTACCTCAATCTTCTTTGGATCAACCTGAATACCCTCTACTGATACAACATGACCCAGAAATGCAACTGAGCTCAACTAGAACTCGTACTACGAGAACTTAGCATATAACTGACTATCCCTCAAGGTCTGAAGAACCACTCTAAGATGCTGCTCGTGCTCCTCCCGACTACGGGAATATATCAAAATATCATCAATGAAGACTATCACGAACGAGTCCAAATAAGGCCTGAACACTCAGTTCATCAAATCCATAAAGGCTGCTGGGGCATTGGTCAACCCAAATGACATAACCAAGAACTCATAATGTCCGTACCGAGTGCGAAATGCTATCTTAGGGACATCGGATGCCCTAATCCTCAACTAATGGTAGCCAGATCTCAAGTCAATCTTCTAAAATACCTTGGCACCCTGAAGCTGATCGAACAAATCATCAATCCTTGGCAGTGGATACTTATTCTTAATTGTAACCTTATTCAATTGCCGGTAATCAATGCACATTCTCATCGAGCCATCCTTTTTCTTTACAAATAGAACCGGCGCACCCCAAGGCGATATGCTGGGTCTAATGAAAACCTTCTCAAGCAAGTCTTGCAACTGCTCTTTCAACTCTTTCAACTCTGGCGGAGCCATGCGATATGGCAGAATAGAAATGGGCTGAGTGCCCGGAGCCAAATCGATGCAAAAAACAATATCCCTATCGGGTGGCATCCCTGGCAAGTCTGATGGGAAAACCTCAGGAAACTCACGAACCACGGGCACAGAATCAATAGAGGGAATCTCGGCACTAGAATCACGAACATGAGCCAAGTAGGCCAAAAACCCCTTCTCGACCATACGCGGAGCCTTCACATACGAAATAACACTGCGGGTAGAATGACCAGGAGTCCCTCTCCACTCTAAACGGGGCAAATTCGGTAAGGCTAAAGTCACATTCTTGGCATGACAATCCAAGATCGCATGATACGGGGACAACCAATCCATCCCTAATATAACATCGAAATCCACCATATCTAAGAGCAACAAATCAACACGGGTCTCAAGTCCCCTAAACACCACAACACAGGAACGATAAACTCGATCGACCACTATAGAATCACCCACTAGTGTAGATACATATACAGGAATACTCAAGGCCTCACTAGGCGTAACTAGGTAGGGTGCAAAATAGGACGACACATATGAATACGTAGATCCAGGGTCAAATAGCACTGAAGCATCTCTATCACAGACCAAAATAATACCTGTAATAACAGCATCGGATGACTCAGCCTCTGGCCTGGCTGGCAAAGCATAACATTGGGGCTGGGCCCCACCTCCCTGAATAACATCCCTGGGACGATCGGCTGCTGGCTGACCCCTACCTCTGGCGGTCTGAGCTCCACCTCTATGACCTCTACCTCCACCTCTATGTCCTCTACCCCCGCCTCTAGCTAGCTGGGCAGGGTGTAGAGCAACTGGTGCATGAATCATAGGACGAGGACCCTACTGCAGAGAACTACCCGAAGCTCGAGGGCAAAACCTAGCAATATGACCAATATCACCACAAGTGTAACAAGCTCTCGGCTGCTGAGACTGCTGACCCTGTCGCCCTAAATGACCACCTCGAAAACTCTGAAGCGGCGGTGCACTAATGGGAGCTGGTGGTGCACTGAAGGACTTCTGATCCAACTACTGCGTTTGAGAACCACGACCACCTGAGATACCATGTGATACCTAAAGAGCTGACTGAAAGGGCCTAGGAGGATGGCCTCTACCATACGAATCTCTACCTCCAGATGAGGTACCACTGAATCTGCCTGAATGACGGGGCCTCTTATCTGACCCATGACCACCTCCCTGTGACAAAACCATCTCAACTCTACGGGCCACATTGGCCGCCTCCTAAAATGTGATCTCGCTCCCGGCCTCCTTGGCCATCTGAAGACAAATCGGTAGAATAAGACCATCAATAAACCTTCTCACCCTCTCTCTCTCGGTGGGAAGTATGATGAGAGCATGGCGAGCTAAATCAATGAACCTGGTCTCATACTGGGTAACAGTCATGGAACCCTGCTAGAGGCGCTCAAACTGCCTGCGAAGAGCCTCCCTCTGAGTGACTGGGAGAAACTTCTCCAAAAACAACTCTACAAACTGGTCCGAAGTCAAAGACGGCGACCCTGCTGGTCTGGCTAAGCAATAGTCCCTCCACCAAGTCTTGGCGGATCCAGACAAGCGAAATGTAGCAAAATCAACCCCATTGGTCTCAAAAATACCCATGTTTCTAAGAACCTCGTGGTAGATGTCTAGATAATCCTGGGGATCCTCAATAGAAGCACCGCTGAATGTGGTAGTGAATAGCTTGGTGAATCGATCCAATCTCCACAAAGCATCGGCGGACATAGCCGCACCATCTCCGGTCTGAGCCGCTATACCCGGCTGAACTGCCACTGCTGGCTGAACCACCGGAACCTAAACCTGGGGAGCTACCTACTCCGGAGTATGTGTAGCGGGAGTCTGAACCCCTCCTCCAGCCTGAGAAGTGGCTGGTGCTACTAGAAGCAAACTCGCTCGTAAGACGCTCTCTATGAAGCCTACCAATCGGACCAAAGCGTCCTGAAGCACTAGAGTGGCTATGAAACCCTCTGGGACCTGAGCTGGGCCCACCGGAGCTGCTGGAGCTGGAACCTCCTCATCATAGTCAACATGAGGCTCCACCTCTGAGACTGTTGCTCGGGGTTGAGCTCTGCCCCTGCCTCGGCCTCTGGAACAGCCTCGGCCTCGCCCTCTGCCCCTAATAGGAGCTGCTGCTGGGGGCTCGGGCTGCTGCGCAATCGATGAGGAAGCGCATGTCCTCGCCATCTATGAAAGAACGGAGTAGAAATTCAATCAGTATTGGGTAAACAGAACTGCACGACAAGAAAGAACAGATGCGAAGTTTTCCTAACTCA
Organism: Nicotiana sylvestris; assembly: GCF_000393655.2. Lineage (NCBI taxonomy): Eukaryota > Viridiplantae > Streptophyta > Magnoliopsida > Solanales > Solanaceae > Nicotiana > Nicotiana sylvestris. The sequence continues at coordinate 123,667,664 of NC_091059.1, read as the reverse complement.
GTAGCCTCTGCGGGATAAATACAGACGTCTCCGTACCGATCCCTCAGACTCTACCGAGCTTGTCCGTGAGTTGTGAGACCTAAGTAACCTAGTGCTCTGATACCAACTTGTCATGACTCGGATTTCCCACCATCGGGAGTCGTGATGGCGCCTACTATTGGAGCTAGGCCATCCAAGTATTAAAACATTTCTAATAACATTCGCAACAATATAAACAAAACGAGACAATTTAATAAAAGCGAAAGTCTTAACTTATATAGAAACTTAATAGAAATGCGGAAAGTTTAACATAATCCTCTACCCAAGATTGGTGCCACAATGCTCACGAACTTCTAAGATTTACTAAATACAATCGCCTAAAAGAAAATTTTAAACTGTTTGTTTCGGTAGAAAAGATAACAAACTGAATAAGGAGAGAGAGACTCCGGACCTGCGGACGTCAGCAAGGCTACCTCGTCATCTCTGGACTAAAGTCAGCTCCCGATCAAATCCTACTGTTGAGGTCCAAAAGTTGCTCCTGGATCTGTGCAAAAAGATGCACAAAGTGTAGCATCAGCACAACCGACCCCATGTGCTAGTAAGTGCCTGGCCTAACCCCGGCAAAGTAGTGACGAGGCTAGACAGGACCTACCAAAAACAACCTGTGCAGATATATGCAATAAAAGGAAATATACAGAATCTAAACAGCTAAGAGGGGGGAAGCATGCTATGGGGAGCTAACAGTTTCAAATAGAAATCCTCAATAACAGAAAGAAGTAACGAAGCCAGAATGTCAACAAGAATCAAAAATCAACAATTTGCACGGCATCACCCTTCGTGCTTTTACTCTCGTTCTTACCAAAACAATACACGGCATCACCCTTCGTGCTTTACGCTCTTCCTCACCCAAACAACAATCACAAGGCAAACAGGGTAAGGAAATCTATAACCTCGAAGTAAATCAAATAAGAACAAGTAATGAAAGAAACAACATAACTCGGATATCAACAAAGAATCAGAAAGCAACAAATGCACGGCATCACCCTTCGTGCTTTTACTCTCTTTCCTCACCATATAATCAATAAAATCAGCACGGAATGGTACACGTGCAGCACGACATCACCCTTCGTGCTTTACACTCTTTCCTCACAATAGCAAACAATGCACGGCATCACCCTTCGTTCTTTATCACTCTTCCTCACCCAAGCAACAATCACAAACAAGGGGCAAGGGAGTAGACAAATAATGATAGACATCCCGGCAAGGGAATACAAATAAACAGCTAACTCCCGGCAAGGGAGCACAATTAAGCAGTTAAAAACCCGGCAAGGGAACAATATCAATAATCTCAGCATCCCGGCAAGGGAGATAGTCAACAAAGCAACAAGCATCCCGGCAAGGGAGCAATTCAATAATTCTTTCTCTTTCTTTCACTTTTTACCTCTTATCTCACTTTACCACCTGAGCCAATGCTCCAAAGGGGTTCAATCATTTCCTATACTTTCACGCTTTACGATATACTCGAGCCAATACTCCAAGAATGTACAAATCATAATTCTTCCTCAAACTCTTCACATTATATGAAATTTATCAATTTAACAAGGAAGAGGTATCACGAAATTCGAATAAACACAAATAAGACTCACGGTCATGCTAGAATCCAGTGTATAGATACTCCTCACCATGCCTATACACCATACTCAACAATTAACAAATAGCAACCAACACTCTAATCCTATTCCCTTAAGCCAAAGTTAGAACAAACACTTACCTCGGTCCAAAGAATAGCGATCAACCCTCAAATACCGCCTTTCCTTTATAATCCAACTCCGAAACAACGATATCTAGGCATAATTAATTCAATAATATCAATAAAGTCTCGATAACAAAATCTCATAGCTTAGATATGAAGTTCCTAGCATTCTTCCAAAAAAATACCAAAATTCGACCCCTGGCCCACATGGTCCAAACACGAGTCTCAGACCAAAACCCGATTACTCATAACCCCACGAGTTCAAATATATAATTTATTTTAAGATCCGACCCCAAATTGAGGTTGAATCACTCAAAATTCCCAAAACCCTAACTCCACCCAAAACCCCTAATTTCTAGTCTAAATTACACGATTTAAGCTTAGGAACTCAATAGTTAATGATGGAAAATGAAGAAAATAAGTGGGAATTTACTAACCCAAGAATTATTGGTGAAAGAAATCTTCAATAGACGCCTAAGGACCTTGGAGAAGAAAAAGCTCGTGTGTTTTGATGAAAATCCCGCAGCTACTGTTTCTGAAGTTTTAAAAATTTAACTGGGCGGAAATAGTCTATGCGATCGCGAAGAAATCAATGTGATCGCATAGAGGATGGGGAAAATGGTCACTGCAATCGCGAAGGAAGCAATGCAATCGCATAGAAGAAGCAGGCTGGGCATTGCGATCGCGAACAGGACTCTGCGATCGCATAGAGGAAAATATAGGGCTTCGCAGGCTAACACTATGCGATCGCGGGAGGATCTATGCGATCGCATTGAACAAACTGGACCCCCCTGAGAATTTGCACTATGCGATCACGGACATAGCTATGCGATCACATAGCACAAAGGACTGGACAACAGTAAACAGCAGTTCTGCAATTTTCCTAACGCTAAAACAACCCTGAAACACATCTGAATCACACCCGAGCCCTCGGGGCTCCTAACCAAACACGTGCACTAACTGAACAACATCCTACAAACTTAACCATGCGATTAAATTGCCAAAATGACATCATAAACGAGGAATCAAACCTCAAAATCATCACTTTTTCATCAAACTTCATAAACTTTCAAACTTAGTTTTAGGTCCGAAACACGTCAAATGACGTCCGATTTCAACCAAATTTCACAGGCAGTGCTTAAACCACATATGAGACCTGTACCGGGCGCCGCAACCAAAATACGGGCCCGATACCAACGCTTTCTAATCCATTTTCATTTCAAATTTCCAAATAAATTTCAGAAAACAAAATTCTTTTAAAAAATCATTTCTCGGGCTCGGGACCTCGGATTTCAATTTCTTGCATACGCGCGAGTCCCATATTTTTCTACGGACCCTCCGGGACCGTCAAATCACGGGTCCGGGTCCGTTTACCCAAAATGTTGACCAAAGTCAACTTTACTCATTTTAATACCAAATTTTAGCATTTTTCACAGAATTTCACATATAAGCTTTCCGGCTACGCGCTCGGACTGCGCACGCAAATCGAGGCAACTAAAAATAAGGTTTTCGAGGCCTCGGAAGCACAAAAAAAGGGGAAAAACAGGTGATGACCCTTTGGGTCGTCACAAAAACTTATCAAAATAACAGCTCGTTGTCGTTCGAGCGAGGTCAAACCACTCTTTTTTTTATGGCGAAGGCCCTTGTCCTTATAGGGTGTTATTTCAAACTTATCAAAATGACAGCCTGTCATTGTTCGAGCGAGGTTGACACTTTCTTTTTTTATGGCGAAGGCCCTTGGCCTTAAAGGGCGTTATTTCGAACTTATCGAAATGACAGCTCGTCGTCATTCGAGCGAGGTCGAACCTCTCTTTTTCTTGATAGCAAAGGTCCTTGGCCTAATAGGGTGTTGTTTCGAACTTATCGAAATAATAGCCTGTCATCGTTCGAGCGAGGTTAAATGTTTCTTTTAATGAAGGTGAAGGCCCTTGGCCTTAAAGGGTGTTATTTCGAACTTATCGAAATGATAGCCCGTCGTCATTCGAGCGAGGTCGAACATCTCTTTTCCTTGATGGCGAAGGCCCATGGCCATAAAGGGTGTTATTTAGAATTTATCGAAATAACAGCCCGTCGTCATTCGAGCAAGGTCGAACCACTATTTTTTTTTAGCGAAGGCACTTGGCCTTATAGGGAGTTATTTCGAACATATCAAAATGATAGCCCGTCATCGTTCGAGTGAGTTTGAACCTTTCTTTTTTGATGGCGAAGGCCCTTGGCCTTAAAGGGCGTTATTACGAACTTATCGAAATAACAGTCCGTTGTCGTTCGAGCGATGTCGAACCTCTCTTTTTCTTGATGGCAAAGGCTCTCGGCCTTAAAGGGTGTATTTATCGAAATAACAGTCTGTCGTCGTTGGACCAAGGTCGAACCTCTCTTTTTTTTTATGGCAAAGTCCCTTGGCCTTAAAAGGTGTTATTGCCAACTTATCGAAATGACAGCCCGTCGTCGTTCGAGCGAGGTTGAACCTCTCTTTTTCTTGATGGCGAAGGCCCTTAGCCTTAAAGGGTGTTATTTTGAACTTATCGAAATAACAGCCCGTCGTCGTTCGAGCAAGGTGGAACCTCTCTTTTTTTTATGGCGAAGGCCCTAGGCATTAAAGGGTATTATTTTGAACTAATCAAAATAATAGCCCGTCGTCGTTCGAGCGAGATTGAACCTCTATTTTTTTCATGGCGAAGGCCCTTGGCCTTAAAGGGTGTTATTTCGAACTTATCGAAATGATAGCTCGTCATCATTCGAGCAAGGTCGAACCTCTCTTTTTCTTAATGGCGAAGGCCCTTGGACTTGAAGAGTGTTATTCCAAACTTATCGAAATAACAGCCTAATGTCGTTCGAGAGAGGACGAACCACTCTTTTTTTTATGGCGAAGGCACTTGGCCTTATAGGGTGTTATTTCGAACATATCAAAATGATAGCCCGTCATCGTTCGAGCGAGGTTGAACCTTTATTTTTTGTTGGCGAAGGCCCTTCGCCTTAAAGGGTGTTATTACGAACTTATTGAAATAATAGCCCGTCATCGTTCGAGCGATGTCGAACCTCTCTTTTTCTTAGTCGTGAAGGCCCTTAGCCATAAAGGGTGTTATTGCCAACTTATCAAAATGACAGCTCGTCGTCATTCGAGCGAGGCTGAACCTCTCTTCTTCTTTGATGGTGAAGGCCATTGGCCTTAAAGGGTGTTATTTCGAGCTTATCGAAATGACAGCCCGTCGTCGATCGAGCGAGGTTGAACATTTCTTTTTTTGATGGCGAAGGCCCTTGGCCTTAAAAGGTGTTATTTCAACTAATGGAAATGACAGCTCGTCATTATTCGAGCGAGGTCGAACCTCTCTTTTTTTGATGACGAAGGCCCTTGGCCTTAAAGGGTGTTATTTCGAACTTATTGAAATAACAGCCCGTCGTCGTTCGAGCGAGGTCAAACCTCTCTTTTTTTATGGTGAAGGCCCTTGGCCTTAAAGGGTGTTATTTCGAACTTGTCAAAATGACAACCCGTCGTCATTCGAGCGAGGTCAAACCTCTCTTATTCTTGATAGCGAAGGCCCTTGGCTTAAAGGGTGTTATTTCGAACTTATTGAAATAACAGCTTGTTGTCATTCAAGCAAGGTTGAACCTTTCTTTTTTGATGGAGAAGGCCCTTGGCCTTAAAGGGCGTTATTTCGAACTTATCGAAATAACAGCCCGTCATCGTTCAAGTAAGGTCGAACCTCTCTTTTTCTTGATGGCGAAGGCCCTTAGTCTTAAAGGTTGTTACTTCGAATTTATCAAAATAACAGCCCGTCGACGTTCGAGCGAGGTCGAACCTCTCTTTTTTTTTATGGTGAAGGCCCTTGGCCATAAAGGGTGTTATTTCGAACTTATTGAAATAACCACCCATCGTCGTTCGAGGAAGGTCGAACTCTCTTTTTTTTTATGGCGAAGGTCGTTGGACTTAAAGGGTGTTATTTCGAACTTATCAAAATAATAGTCCGTCGTCGTTTGAGCGAGGTCGAACCTCTCTTTTTTTATGGCGAAGGCTCTTGGCCTTAAAGGGTGTTATTTCAAAGTTATCGAAATAACAGCTCGTCATCGTTCGAGCGAGGTCGAACCTCTCTTTTTCTTGATGGCGAAAGCCTTTGGCCTTAAAGGGTGTTATTTCGAACTTATCGAAATAATAGCCCATCGTCGTTCGAGCGAGTTCGAACCTCTCTTTTTTTTATAGCGAAGGCCCTTGGCCTTAAATGGTGTTATTTCGATCTTATCGAAATGACAGCCTGTCGTCATTTGAGTGAGGTCGAACCTCTCTTTTTCTTGATCGCGAAGACCCTTAGCCTCAAAGGGTGTTATTTCAAACTTATCGAAATAACAGCCCGTTGTCGTTCGAGCGTGGTGGAACCTCTCTTTTTCTTGATGGCGAAAGTTCTTTGCCTTAAAGGGTGTTATTTTGAACTTATTAAAATAACACCCCGTCGTCGTTTGAGTAAGGTCGAACCTCTCTTTTTCTTGATGGCGAAGTCCCTTAGCCTTAAAGGGTGTTACTTCAAATTTATCTAAATAACAGCCCGACGTCGTTCGAGCGAGGTCGAACCTCTCTTTTTTTTTATGGTGAAGGACCTTGGACATAAAGTGTGTTATTTCGAACTTATCGAAAGAACCACCCGTCGTCGTTCGAGCGAGGTCTAACCTCTCTTTTTTTTTTATGGCGAAGGCCCTTGGCCTTAAAGGGTGTTATTTCGAACTTACCGAAATAACAGCCCGTCGTAGTTCGAGCAAAGTCGAACCTCTCTTTTTTTTAATGGCGAAGGCCCTTGGCCTTAAAGGGTGTTATTTTGAACTTATCGAAATGACAGCCATTCGTCGTTCGAACGAGGTCGAACCTCTCTTTTTCTTGATGGCGAAGGCCCTTGGCCTTAAAGGGTGTTATTTCAAACTTATCGAAATAACATCTCGTTGTTGTTCGAGCGAGGTCGAACCTATCTTTTTTTTTTATGGCAAAGGCCCTTGGCCTTAAATGGTGTTATTTGGAACTTATCGAAATAACAGCCCGTCGTCGTTCGAGCGAGGTCGAGCCTCTCTTTTTCTTAATCGCGAAGGCCCTTTGCCTTAAAGGGTGTTATTTTGAACTTACCGAAATAACAGCCCATTTTCGTACGAGCGAGGTTGAACCTCTCTTTTTCTTGATGGCGAAGGTCCTTGGCCTTAAAGGGTGTTATTTCTAACTTATCGAAATAACAGCTTGTTGTCATTCAAGCAAGGTTGAACCTTTCTTTTTTGATGGCGAAGGCCCTTGGAATTAATGGGTGTTATTTCGAAGTTATCGAAATAACAGCTCGTCGTCGTTCGAGCGAGGTCGAACCTCTCTTTTTATTGATCGCGAAGGCCCTTAGCCTCAAAGGGTGTTATTTCAAACTTATCGAAATAATAGCCCGTTGTCGTTCGAGCATGGTGGAACCTCTCTTTTTCTTGATGGCGAAGGTTCTTTGCCTTAAAGGGTGTTATTTTGAACTTATTAAAATAACAGCCCGTCGTCGTTCGAGTAAGGTGGAACCTCTCTTTTTCTTGATAGCGAAGTCCCTTAACCTTAAAGGGTGTTACTTCGAATTTATTGAAATAACAGCCCGTCATCGTTCGAGCGAGGTCGAACCTCTCTTTTTTTTTATGGTGAAGGTCCATGGCCATAAAGGGTGTTATTTCGAACCTATCGAAATAACCACCCGTCGTCGTTCGAGCGAGGTCTAACCTCTCTTTTTCTTGATGGCGAAAGCCTTTGGCCTTAAAGGGTGTTATTTCAAACTTATCGAAATAATAGCCCATCGTCGTTCGAGCGAGTTCGAACCTCTCTTTTTTTTATAGCGAAGGCCCTTGGCCTTAAATGGTGTTATTTCGAACTTATCGAAATGACAGCCTGTCGTCATTCGAGTGAGGTCGAACCTCTCTTTTTCTTGATCGCGAAGACCCTTAGCCTCAAAGGGTGTTATTTCAAACTTATCGAAATAACAGCCCGTTGTCGTTCGAGAGTGGTGGAACCTCTCTTTTTCTTGATGGCGAAGGTTCTTTGCCTTAAAGGGTATTATTTTGAACTTATTAAAATAACAACCCGTCGTCGTTCGAGTAAGGTCGAACCTCTCTTTTTCTTGATGGCGAAGTCCCTTAGCCTTAAAGGGTGTTACTTCAAATTTATCGAAATAACAGCCCGTCGTCGTTCGAGTGAGGTCGAACCTCTCTTTTTTTTTATGGTGAAGGCCCTTGGCCATAAAGTGTGTTATTTCGAACTTATCGAAATAACCACCCGTCGTCGTTCGAGCGAGGTCTAACCTCTCTTTTTTTTTTTATGGCGAAGGCCCTTGGCCTTAAAGGGTGTTATTTCGAACTTACTGAAATAACAGCCCGTCGTAGTTCGAGCAAGGTCGAACCTCTCTTTTTTTTTAATGGCGAAGGCCCTTGGCCTTAAAGGGTGTTATTTCGAACTTATCGAAATGACAGCCATTCGTCGTTCGAACGAGGTCGAACCTCTCTTTTTCTTGATGGCGAAGGCCCTTGGCCTTAAAGTATGTTATTTCAAACTTATCGAAATAACAGCTCGTTGTTGTTCGAGCGAGGTCGAACCTCTCTTTTTTTTTATGGCGAAGGCCCTTGGCCTTAAATGGTGTTATTTGGAACTTATCGAAATGACAGCCCGTCGTCGTTCGAGCGAGGTCGAGCCTCTCTTTTTCTTAATCGCGAAGGCCCTTTGCCTTAAAGGGTGTTATTTCGAACTTACCGAAATAACAGCCCATTTTGGTTTGAGCAAGGTTGAACCTCTCTTTTTCTTGATGGCGAAGGTCCTTGGCCTTAAAGGGTGTTATTTCTAACTTATCGAAATAACAGCTTGTTGTCATTCAAGCAAGGTTGAACCTTTCTTTTTTGATGGCGAAGGCCCTTGGAATTAATGGGTGTTATTTCGAAGTTATCGAAATAACAGCTCGTCGTCGTTCGAGCGAGGCCGAACCTCTCTTTTTCTTGATCGCGAAGGCCCTTAGCCTCAAAGGGTGTTATTTCAAACTTATCGAAATAACAGCCCGTTGTCATTCGAGCGTGGTGGAACCTCTCTTTTTCTTGATGGCGAAGGTTCTTTGCCTTAAAGGGTGTTATTTTGAACTTATTAAAATAACAGCCCGTCGTCGTTCGAGTAAGGTGGAACCTCTCTTTTTCTTGATGGCGAAGTCCTTTAGCCTTAAAGGGTGTTACTTCGAATTTATTGAAATAACAGCCCGTCATCGTTCGAGCGAGGTCGAACCTCTCTTTTTTTTTATGGTGAAGGTCCATGGCCATAAAGGGTGTTATTTCAAACCTATTGAAATAACCACCCGTCGTCATTCGAGCGAGGTCTAACCTCTCTTTTTCTTGATGGCGAAAGCCTTTGGCCTTAAAGGGTGTTATTTCGAACTTATCAAAATAATAGCCCATCGTCGTTCGAGCGAGTTCGAACCTCTCTTTTTTTTATAGCGAAGGCCCTTGGCCTTAAATGGTGTTATTTCGAACTTATCGAAATGACAGCCTGTCGTCATTCGAGTGAGGTCGAACCTCTCTTTTTCTTGATCGCGAAGACCCTTAGCCTCAAAGGGTGTTATTTCAAACTTATCGAAATAACAGCCTGTTGTCGTTCGAGAGTGGTGGAACCTCTCTTTTTCTTGATGGCGAAGGTTCTTTGCCTTAAAGGGTGTTATCTCGAACTTATCGAAATGACAGCCCATCCTCATTCGAACGAGATCGAACATCTCTTTTTCTTGATGGCGAAGGCCCTTGGCCTTAAAGGGTGTTATTTTGAACTTATCAAAATAACAACTCGTCGTTGTTCGAGCGAGGTCGAACCTCTCTTTTTTTTTATGGCGAAGGCCCTTGGCCTTAAATGGTGTTATTTGGAACTTATCGAAATGACAGCCCGTCCGTGTTCGAGCGAGGTCGAGCCTCTTTTTTTCCTAATCGCGAAGGCCCTTTGCCTTAAAAGGTGTTATTTCGAACTTATCGAAATAACAGCCCATTTTCATTCGAGCGAGGTTGAACCTCTCTTTTTCTTGATGGCGAAGGTCCTTGGCCTTAAAGGGTATTATTTCAAACTTATCGAAATAACAGCTTGTTGTCGTTCAAGCAAGGTTGAACCTTTCTTTTTTGATGGCGAAGGCCCTTGGCCTTAAAGGACGTTATTTCGAAATTACCAAAATAATAGCCCGTCGTCATTCGAGTAAGGTCGAACCTCTCTTTTTCTTGATGGCGAAGGCCCTTTGCCTTAAAGGGTGTTACTTAAAATTTATCGAAATAACAGCCCGTCGTCGTTCGAGCGAGGTGGAACCTCTCTTTTTTTTTATGGCGAAGGCCCTTGGCCTTAAAGGGTGTTACTTCGAATTTATCGAAATAACAGCCCGTCGTCGTTCGAGCTAGCTCGAACCTCTCTTTTTTTGATGGCGAAGGCCCTTGGCCTTAAAGGGTGTTATTTCGAACTTATCGAAATAACAACCCGTCGTCGTTCGAGCGAGGTCGAACCTCTCTTTTTTTTATGGTGAAGGCCATTGGCCTTAAAGGGTGTTATTTTGAACTTATCGAAATAACAGCTCGTCGTCGTTCGAGCAAGGTCGAACCTCTCTTTTTCTTGATGGCGAAGGCCCTTGGCCTTAAAGGGTGTTATTTGAACTTATCAAAATAGCAGCCTGTCGTCGTTCGAGCGAGTTCGAACCTCTCTTTTTTTATGGCGAAGGCACTTGACCTTAAATGGTGTTATTTCGAACTTATCAAAATGATAGCCTGTCGTCATTCAAGCGAGGTCGAACCTCTCTTTTTCTTGATCGTGAAGGCCCTTAGCCTTACAGGGTGTTATTTCAAGCTTATCGAAATAACAGCCCGTCGTCGTTCGAGCGAGGTCGAACCTCTCTTTTTTTTATGGCAAAGGCCCTTGGCCTTAAAGGGTGTTATTTCGAACTTATCAAAATAACAGCCTGTCGGCGTTCAAGCGAGGTCGAACCTCTCTTTTTTTTATGGCGAAGGCCCTTGGCCTTAAAGGGTGTTATTTCGAACTTATCGAAATGACAGCCCGTCGTCTTTCGAGCGAGGTCAAACGTCACTTTTTTTTATGGCGAAGGGCCTTGGCCTTAAAGGGTTTTATTTCTATCAAAATAACAACATGTCGTCGCTCGAGCGAGGTCGAACCTCTCTTTTTATTTGATGGTGAAGGCCCTTGGCCTTAAAGGGTGTTATTTCGAGCTTATCGAAATGATAGCCCATCGTCGTTCGAGCAAAGTTGGACCTTTCTTTTTTTGATGCCAAAAGCCATTGACTTAAATGGTGTTATTTCAAACTTATCGAAATGACAGCTCGTCGTCGTTCGAGCGAGGTCGAACCTCTCCTTTGTTTTATGCCGAAGGCCCTTAGCCTTAAAGGGTGTTATTTCAAACTTATCAAAATAACAGCCCGTCGTCGTTCGAGCGAGGTTGAACCTCTCTTTTTTTATGGCGAAGGCCCTTGGCCTTAAAGGGTGTTATTTCAAACTTATCAAAATGACAACTCAACGTCGTTCAAGCGAGGCCAAACCTCTCTTATTCTTGATGGCGAAGGCCCTTGGCCTTAAAGGGTGTTATTTCAAACTTATCGAAATAACAGCTTGTTGTCGTTCAAGCAAGGTTGAACCTTTCTTTTTTGATCGCGAAGGCCCTTAGCCTTAAAGGGTGTTATTGCAAACTTATCGAAATGACAGCCCGTCGTCGTTCGAGCGAGGTCGAACCCCTCTTTTTTTAGATATCAAAGGCCCTAAGAATTAAAGGGTGTTATTTCTAACTTATCGAAATAATAGCCTGTCGTCGTTCGAGCGAGGTCGAACATCTCTTTTTTTTGATGGCGAAGGCCCTTGGCCTTAAAGGTTGTTATTTAGAATTTATCGAAATAATATCCCGTCGTCGTTCGAGCGAGGTCGAACCTCTCTTTTTTTATAGCGAAGGCCCTTGGCCTTAAAGGGTGTTATTTTAAACTTATCGAAACAACAGCCCACCGTCGTTCGAGCGAGTTCGAATCTCTCTTTTTTTTATGGCGAAGGCCCTTGGCCTTAAAGGGTGTTATTTCAAACTTATCAAAATGATAGCCCTTCGTCGTTCGAGCGAGGTCGAACCTCTCTTTTTCTTGATGGTGAAGGCCCTTGGCCTTAAAGGGTGCTATTTCGAACTTATCGAAATATTAGCTCATCGTCGTTCGAGCGAGGTCAAACCTCTCTTTTTTTTTTATGGCGAAGGCCCTTGGCCTTAAAGGGTGTTATTTTGAACTTATCGAAATAACAGCTTGTTGTCGTTCAAGCGAGGTTGAACCTTTCTTTTTTGATCGCGAAGGCCCTTAGCCTTAAAGGGTGTTATTGCGAACTTATCGAAAAGACAGCCCGTCGTCGTTCGAGCGAGGTTGAACCTCTCTTTTTCTAGATAGCGAAGGCCCTTAGCCTTAAAGGGCGTTATTTCGAACTTATCGAAATAATAGCCCGTCGTCGTTCGAGCGAGGTCGAACCTCTCTTTTTTTTATGGCGAAGGCCCTTGGCCTTAAAGGGTGTTATTTCAAACTTATCAAAATAACAGCCCATCGTCGTTCGAGCGTGGTCGAACCACTCTTTTTTTTATGGCGAAGGCCTTTGGACTTAAAAGGTGTTATTTCGAACTTTTCGAAATGACAGCCCGTCATCGTTCGAGCGAGGTCGAACCTCACTTTTTCTTGATGGCGAAGGCCCTTGGCCTTAAACGGTGTTATTTCGAACTTATCAAAATAATAGCTCGTCGTCTTTCGAGCGAGGTCAAACCTCTCTTTTTTTTATGGCTATGTCCCTTGGTCTTAAAGGGTGTTATTTCAAACTTATCGAAATGACAGCCCAGCATCGTTCGAGCAAGGTCGAACCTCTCTTTTTCTTGATGGCGAAGGCCCTTGTCCTTAAAGGGCGTTATTTCGAACTTATCAAAATAACAGCTCGTCGTCGTTCGAGTGAGGTCGAACCACTATTTTTCTTGATGGAGAAGGCCCTTGGCCTTAAAGGGTTTTATTTAGAACTTATCGAAATAACAGCTCATTGTCGTTCGATCAAGGTCGAACATCTCTTTTTTTATGGCGAAGGCCCTTAGCCTTATAGGGAGTTATTTCGAACTTATCGAAATAATAGCCCGTCGTCGTTCGAGCGAGGTCGAATCTCTCTTTTTTTCAATGGCGAAGGCCATTGGCCTTAAAGGGTGTTATTTAGAACGTATCGAAATGATAGCCCATTGTCGTTCGAGCGAGGTCGAACCTCTCTTTTTCTAGATGGAGAAGGCCCTTGGCCTTAAAGGGTACTATTTCAAACTTATCGAAATATTAGCTCGTCGTCGTTCGAGCGAGGTCGAACCTCTCTTTTTTTTTATGGAGAAGGCCCTTGGCCTTAAAGGGTGTTATTTCGAACTTATCAAAATGACAGCCCGTCGTCATTCGAGGAAGGTCGAACCTCTCTTTTTCTTGATGGCGAAGGCCCTTGGCCTTAAAGGGTGTTATTTCGAACTTAACGAAATAACAGCCCATCATCATTCGAGCGAGATCGAACCTCTCTTTTTTTAGGTAGCGAAGGCCCTTGGCCTTGAAGGGTATTATTTCGAACTTATCGAAATGACAACCCATCATCGTTCGAGCGAGGCCGAACCTCTCTTTTTTTGATGGCGAAGGCACTTGGCCTTAAAGGGTGTTATTTCGAACTTATCGAAATAACAGCCCATCGTCGTTCGAGCGTGGTCGAACCTCTCTTTTTTTGATGGCGAAGGCCCTTGACCTTAAAAGGTGTTATTTCAAACTTATCGAAATGACAGCCCGTCGACGTTCGAGCGAGGTCGAACCTCTCTTTTTCTTAATCGCGAAGGCCCTTAGCCTTAAAGGGTGTTATTTCGAACTTAGCGAAATAACAGCCTGTTGTCGTTCGAGCGAAGGTTGAACCTCTCTTTTTCTTGATGGCGAAGGTCCTTGGCCTTAAAGGGTGTTATTTCGAACTTATCAAAATAATAGCTTGTCGTCGTTCGAGGGAGGTTGATCGTTTATTTTTTTGAAGGCGAAGGCCCTTGGCCTTAAAGGGTGTTATTTCGAACTTATCAAAATGATAGCCCGTCGTCGTTCGAGCGAGATCGAACCTCTCTTTTTCTTGATGGCGAAGGCCCTTCGCCTTAAAGGGTGTTATTTCAAACTTATCAAAATAACAGCCCATCGTCGTTCGAGCAAGGTCGAACCACTATTTTTTTTATGGTGAATGCCCTTGGCCTTAAAGGGTGTTAATTCGAACTTATCAAAATGACAACCCGTCATCGTTCGAGCGAGGTTGAACCTTTCTTTTTTGATGGCGAAGGCCCATGGCCTTAAAGGGCGTTATTTCGAACTTATCGAAATAACAGCCCGTCGTCGTCCGAGCGAGGTCGAGCCTCTCTTTTTCTTGATGACAAAGGCCCTTGGCCTTAAAGGGTGTATTTATCGAAATAACCACCCGTCGTCGTTGGACCGAGGTCGAACATCTCTTTCTTTTTTATGGAGAAGGCCCTTGGCCTTAAAGTGTGTTATTGCCAACTTATCGAAATGACAGCCAGTCGTCATTCGAGCGAGGTCGAACCTCTATTTTCATTGATGGCGAAGGCCCTTAGCCTTAAAGGGTGTTATTTTGAACTTATCAAAATAACAGCCCGTCGTCGTTCGAGCGAGGTCCAACATCTCTTTTTTTTATGGCGAAGGCCCTAGGCCTTAAAGGGTGTTATTTCGAACTTATCGAAATAATAGCCCGTCGTCGTTCGAGCTAGGTTGAACCTCTCTTTTTTTTTATAGTGAAGGCCCTTGGCCTTAAAGGGTGTTATTTCAAACTTATCAAAATGAACAGCCCGTCGTCATTCAAGCGAGGTCGAACCTCTCGTCTTCTTTGATTGTGAAGGCCCTTGGCCTTAAAGGGTGTTATTTCGAGCTTATTAAAATGACAGCCTGTCGTCGTTCGAGTGAGGTTGAACCTTTCTTTTTTTGATGGCGAAGGCCCTTGGCCTTAAAGGGTGTTATTTTAAACTTATCGAAATGACAGCCCGTCGTCGTTCGAGCGAGGTCAAACCTCTATTTTTTATAATGGCGAAGGCCCTTGGCCTTAAAGGGTGTTATTTCGAACTTATCGAAATGACAGCCCATCGTCGTTCGAGCGAGGTCGAACCTCTCTTTTTTTAATAGCGAAGGCCCTTGGCCTTAAAGGGTGTTATTTCGAACTTATCGAAATAACAGCCTGTCGTCGTTCGAGTGAGGTCGAACCTCTCTTTTTTTTTATGGCGATGGCCCTTGACCTTAAAGGGTGTTATTTTAAACTTATAGAAATAACAACTCGTCGTCGTTCGAGCGAGGTCAAACCTCTCTCTTTTTTTATGGCGAAGGTCCTTGGCCTTAAAGGGTGTTATTTCAAACTTATCGAAATAACAGTCGGTCGTTGTTCGAGCGAGGTCGAACCTCTCTTTTTTTTATGGCTAATGCCCTTGGCCTTAAAGGATGTTATTTCGAACTTATCGAAATAATAGCTCATCGCCGTTTGAGCGAGGTCGAACCTCTATTTTTCTTGATGGCGAAGGCCCTTGGCCTTAAAGGGTGTTATTTCGAACTTATCGAAATAACAGCCCGTCGTCGTTCGAGCGAGGTCGAACCTCTCTTTTTTTTTTATGGCGAAGGCCCTTGGCCTTAAATGGTGTTATTTCGAACTTATCGAAATGACAACCCGTTCTCATTCGAGCGAGGTCGAACCTCTCTTTTTTTTATGGCGAAGGCCCTTGGCCTTAAAGGGTGTTATTTCGAACTTATCGAAATAACAGTCCGTCGTCATTCGAGCAAGGTCGAACCTCTCTTTTTCTTGACGGCGAAGTCCCCTTGGCCTTAAAGGGTGTTATTTCGAACTTATCGAAATAACAGCCCATCATCGTTCGAGCGAGATCGAACCTCTCTTTTTTTTGGTGGCGAAGGCCCTTGGCCTTAAAGGGTGTTATTTCGAACTTATCGAAATGACAACCCGTCATCGTTCGAGTGAGGTCGAACCTCTCTTTTTTTGATGGCGAAGGCACTTAGCCTTAAAGGGTGTTATTTCGAACTTATCGAAATGACAGCCCGTCGTAGTTCGAGCGAGGTTGAACCTTTCCTTTTTTTTTTATGGCGAATGCCTTTGGCCTTAGTGGATGTTATTTCGAACTTATCGAAATGACAACCCGTCGTCGTTCCTAGTTTCTGGAGAGTTGGGCATCTTCCGTGGGAGTCCCAGTTTGTTTGGTATTGCTTGCATCAGATGGTTCAACGCTGGTGGATACGAGGCATCAACGTTTCACGCAGGCTCGCACTGTGCGCACGTTATAGTTTTCCTGTCTGACTCCGGCCGTTTAGCTCGGAGATGCTGCCGGTGGGTGATGTTTCGGATGCATCGAAATAATTTTTTTTCTTCTATCTAGGTGTCCTTGCGTGCGTTCGTCCTCGCGAATCTTATGTGCTTGCTCTAGCGAAGTGGGGGAGGTGAGGGTGAGATGTTCTTCGCTCCCGTCCGGTGGTTCGTTGGGGGAGAGCTGGATTGTAGCGCTGTTTGCCTTGTTTAGGATATTTGCAGCTGATGGGGCGAGGAATTCCAGGTTTCGTGACTCCGTTTGGCTCTCCTTCCCTCAAGGCGATGTTCTTATGTCTTGCCTGGGTTAGATTCTCCTTTCGTGCTTCTTTCAGTGAATGATTGTGTTTCTCAGTTTTGATCTGGGAAAAACTAGGAGTTTTTACTAGGAAATCCCCACAGATGGCGCCAAATTGTTTGACTCAAAAGATTGTAAAGTCTTTTTGAACAAATCAATCAAAAGATGAAGGGATAAATCGTAGTCAAACTTAATTGATTCCAGATCGAGAGATTTCATAATGATGATTGTATATGGGACGAAGGAAATATCAGCAATTTTATTAAGATTCAACATTGCATTCCTCATCAGTTGATGAGGAAAGATCATTACAATTGTTCTTCTTTTCGGGATATAGGAATGGAGTTTTTTATTTTGACTTCCCTTCTCAGAGAATCGAAAAAGCCCCTTTCTTGAAAGCCTTCCTTCGCTATATATAGTCGAAGTTTCTTTACCCTCAGTGTGACTTGGCGCGTTTTGGCCAATGATGCATTCTGGTCGTAACTTTAGGCATTACTCCTTTCGATTTGGAGGATATCTCAGAGGAGAAATGGAGTGGACTCTGTTGACTTTTACTACCCGATTGCTAAGAAGGGGGTCGTGGGCAACCTGGTCGTGGTAGTCAGATTTTGACCAATACAGTTTCCATTAAGACATTGCATATCAAGTTCATAATGCACTTGAAATTAATGTAGACATGGCATTAAGCACAAACTTTTTTTCATGTGAATGGACATATAAAGATAGCTAGTTAGTGTTCGTTCCTTTCTGAGTAATAATGCAAACTGTTACTCTTCCTTGGGAAGTAAACAGCGAAATGTGTCAATTACCTAATCCAATGCGGCAGACACTGGGAGGCCAACCCGTGAAAGTGTGTAAATTAAGAGGCAGAAAAGTAAGAAACCAATTTCATCTACATCACCTTTTTACTTCTCTTTCAACAATCAAACAAAAACCTTTTCAAGATTTCTCCTCTTTTCTCCCTCCTTTTATTCTTGGAGCTTCTACAAAAGAATCTCCTTATATGGTACACCACGCAAAAAGAGAAAAGGTAAAGGTCCCCACTTTAATTTGGCACTTATTCACTCCCTATCTTCTCCATATTTATGTATTCACAACTGAATTATTAGATGACCATACTTATCAACATTGCAAACATTTCATGGCTAAGCCTTATAATTCTTTGTCATGTCTTATCATTACAACTTTCACCTTATTGCAATTGATATTTCCTAGCCAACAAGTGAAAATAACACCACCTCCCTTGCCAATTCTCCCATTACCAAATTGCGCTCAACTAAAATGGCACCAAAGAGAACTCATTATGTTCTTTCATTTTGGTGTCAACACGTTCACAGATAGGGAATGGGGCACCGGACATGAAAATCCTGCAATTTTTAACCCGACCCGCCTAGATGCCAACCAATGGGTTGACACGGCTGTCCAAGCAGGAGTGTCACTTATTATACTCACTGCTAAACACCACGATGGTTTTTGCTTATGGCCTTCTAAATACACTGATCATTCGGTCATAAGAAGTCCTTGGAAGAATGGTCAAGGTGATGTGGTTCAAGAATTTGTCAATGCGGCCAAGGCTCGTGGCGTTGACGTTGGTTTGTACCTTTCGCCGTGGGATCGCCATGATAAGAGATATGGTAATAATAAGGAGTACAATGAACACTACTTGGCTCAACTACAAGAACTTCTGAATAAGTAAGCCTTTGATCTTTTCCTCCCTTACTTTCAAGTTTCAATTCGACATGTTACATGCATGCATATGTTACATGTCGGAGGCGATGTGACGACACTTACCGCAGCTGTTCTGGCCGCATTAGTTACCAGATTCATTCAAAGACAGTTTTAATTAGGATACGAAAGTCCTTTTGAAAAGAAAAAAAGAGTTAACCTATATACATCGAGAGGCTATTAATAAAGAATTCTGTACACTACTATTATATTTTAGCATGTTGTACCAAATAATACGTTTAATTTTTTAGGTTATAAGTTTCACTCTTTATAGACGGTTAATAATTACCTGCTGCTTAAAAAAGGTATAATGGAACTAATAATTTTCTTTTTAATGGTTGAAAGCTATGGAGATGTTAAAGAGATATGGTTTGATGGAGCAAAGGGTTCGAACGCACCAAACATGACTTATTACTTCGATGATTGGTTCGCAATGGTGAGGGAGTTGCAGAGCACTATCAACATATTTTCCGATGCCGGCCCGGGCGTCCGATGGGTCGGAAATGAGGACGGATTCGCCGGAAGTACAAGTTGGTCTACCATCAATCGAACATTACTGTCTATTGGCAATAGCAACGCTGAGTACGTAAACTATTTTCTTCCAAGCCTAAATACAATTATTTCCCTTATTATTGTTTGTGCTAGCTGTATTCAGTAATATTGACAACTGATTTTTGGTCAACAATATACGTCAATTACCCTTTGTATGAAAAGCAAGAAGATACATGCCAATTATTAGATTGTGGCTGTTACGTCCAGTCATTTGGTGGGACATTTTCATAGAGTAGAAATGGAAAATTATTAGTCATTGAGGAAATATATTATAGTATATAGGAGCGGATTCCATTTACAAAAACTGAGTGATATCAAAGATTGTATTTTTATAAACTATAGTGCTAAATGCTTACTTTGCTAAACTAAATGCAGTTATCTCAACAGTGGAGATCCAAAAGGGACAGATTGGCTACCACCAGAATGTGATGTATCCATTCGAAAAGGATGGTTTTGGCATAAATCACAAGCACCAAAGAACCTAAGCGATTTGCTCGAAATCTATTACAAGTCCGTTGGAAGAAATTGCGTATTGCTACTTAACGTGCCTCCTAATAAACAAGGACTAATATCTGAGAGCGATGTGCAAAGACTCAAAGAATTTAGAAGTGCAGTCGACACAATATTCTCCACCAATTTGGCCACCAAGTGTTCGATCAAAGCAAGTAGTAAGAGGGGTGGTAAAAATGGAGGTTTTGGACCCGAAAACGTGCTAGACAATGACCATTTGTGGACATATTGGGCTCCAAGAGATGAAGATAAAGATGAACATTGGATTGAGTTCAAAGCGAAGGACAAACCATTGAGATTTAATGTGGTAAGAATTCAAGAAGCAATAGGGCTAGGTCAAAGGATTAAAGGGCATGAAATTTATGTAGATGGGATGAAAATTGCGAATGGAACCACAATAGGTTACAAGAAGCTTCACAGGCTAGAAAAAGGAATGTTGAGTGGTCATAGTGTGAGGATCAAGATAATTGAATCAAGGGCAATCCCTTTGATTTCATCAATTGGTCTTCATTTTGATCCCTTTTGGAATCCAAATGGGCAAGGAGATAGTGGTCCATTTTAATTTAGCACTTTCTGCTGATCCCATATGGGCTTATATCCTGTGCCTAATTCTTGTCTCAGTGTAGACTTGTAAAGTAGAAACAAGGAAGTGAAAAATGCACAATAAAGTGTTGAAGTTGCTAATTCTATTACCCTTTCATGTGCAGCTGGCCTGGTATGGTAATGTTACGGCGGACTAACCAAAACGCCGTGTCTTTTCATTATACTCCCTCTATCCCTTTTTATATTTAGATACTATTACTATTCGGGGAGTCAAAAAAATGATTTTAAATAATATTTTCATATACTTATTTAATTAATTTGAATTATCAATTAATTATTCTAATTGATATTATTCTCACGTGTATATATATATATAAATTGAAGAATTTATACTTGATTGTATATCAAAAATTAGATTCTCATAAAATGGGATTGAGGGGGTATCTTTTAATTTATATCAACGAACTGACACAAATATATTTGAACTGGAGCAGGAAAAAAAAAATGTTTGAGGAGAAGTACGTGATTGCAGACACAAGTCCTGTTTGAAGGTGGAGCCTATTAGTGTCTCAAATTAGATTATGCACAAAACGTTTATTAAGCATATAAGAAACTAGACCTTCAAGGCCAGTCGCGTAAACACAAACTATCGAAATTGTTTGGTTTATTTATATAGTTTTTGATAATTTTCATCTTATGAGCTAGCTTTTAGAGTTGAATGAGACCCAAAATTTATTTTTATCTTAAGCAATACGTTACCCTATAAGTTAAGGGTAACCTAAAAAAAATTAAAGGAAAGGCCAAAAAACATGATCCTTAGAGTCGGCGGAGCCAGGATTGAAAGTTATTGGGCTTGAGGTTCTAACTAAAGTAAGAATTTGTACATATTCAAGAATTTTTTAAGATAAATATAGGGTTTGAACTAAAGCTATTGGGTTCGACACCGATTACCGAAGCTCTAGCACCGCCCTGATCCTCATTTCATTTTTGTCTATAAAACATCAGCATATGAAGGAAAACTTGTCTGCGTTGTACATTCTAAAAAGACATCCTCCAAAAGTTTCATGAACCTGGTGCGATGTTTCACGAAGGCTTTACATAGTCAAATAATTACGCACGAGTTAAAGGTCAATGATCACATACACCATTTGATCTTCTGTCTTCAATGACTCAAATCTTTTTTACATCTTACGTGCTATATCCAACCCACTGTTATTCCCAGGTATATTTAAAAAAAAAATTGAATTCTTAAATGCAAAATATCTTCGAGCACTTTTCAGAACAAATAACCAATGTGTCCAAATTGCAGCAGTGGTGGGTCACACCGGCGATCAATCGTGTACTGGGAAGAAGACAACGTGATAATTATCTCCAACACATTTTCCCATTCAAAAAGTGAAAAAGAAACCAATTGATGACAAGTTCATAACAGTGACGACTGACGCGCAGTTTCTCGTGACAATATCTTTTTCGAAAACATGCTTTCTATCTTACAAATGAATACAACAACATATATCATGAATGTAAACTTTTATTGTGATTAAGTAATATTCCTACCGTCTCATTTTATGCGGCAAAATTTAAATTTAACAGTGTTTAGTGTTTACCCTATAAAATAAGTATCAATTAAATTTGTACGCGATTTAAAGGATATTTGATTTACTTCAATACGAACGATATAAGAAAAATAAGTAATTAAGTTAAAGATAAAATAAAAGATCAAACCAATCGTAATGTGATGAGCAAGCTTGATCTTAGGTTGAACATGAAATTCGACTTCGATCAGACCCTCGATATGAGCTCGGTTGCGAATAAAGAAGAGTACAAATGAAGAACACTATGAACAATAGCTAGAAAACAAAATAAACTTTTATTTCTTTGATTTTCGTGTTAACAATGTGTTCAAATAAAAGAAACTTTTCCCTTTATATAGCAGGGGAATTTTAGCTCTAATTCAAATCTAAATTAGGTAAAAATCTTCTTTTTTCGGTAAATGTCGATCCGCATTTGATATCGGACGGGATTCGCACCATAATATCCGGTTGAGGGCGAATATTACGGCTTCCTACTCGTCATGCATAAATGTTCTCCGTGTTTCCCATGGTATAGAAATTATACTTGGTCTGAGTCCGTTATTTCACCGTGCTTGATTCCGGATACATCATTCACTCCTCCCAGTTTCGGATACGAGGGGTCTATTGGCCTCGCTCGCGTCAAGTCGTGCTTCCCTTTTGTTTCATCATCGGGAATCAGGGAAAACTCTACCCCCGATTTTACCTGTACACAGATAGTCTCCGCGCTTCTCGGAGAGCAGATTTATCGAAGCGATAGGAAGCGATGAATTAACCCTAGCTTCTTCTTCCGTACGCTACAATCGAGTTGACGGGTGAATGAAACGTCGCATCGTTCTGACTTCGGACACGTGCCAGTCGCCGGTTGACCGTCCCCGAATGCGAAATGTCACGCATTGATTACCCCTTCTCTATAAAAGCTTGGGTCCCTTTTTCACTTTTTTGATTTTCGATTCCAAAGCTCCTTAATTTACCCATTTTTCATTTTTTCTTGACCCCTTCAAATCTTCATACATTGTTTCATAGATCTTCACATTTTCATCTCCCCATCTACAAATCTTCATACTCTATCTTTAAATCTTCAAATCTGACCTTTATACCTTCATCTTTATCTTCAAATCTTCATCCTCATCTTCATATTTCTCAGAATTAGATGGCGAAGACTTCAAAATCTGTACCTCAACAGACCGTCCCTTTAACATCAAACCAGCCATGGATGTTGAGGTGGTCATACCTGAGGTAGCCTCGGAAACTCCCCTAAAGAGCTTTATCCCGGGGGGCTGCTCCATTGAGAACGACTTCAAGGTCGAAAAATCCTCCAGTCAGTAGGACCGAGACGAGGGAGTATGGAGGTACATATGCTTCATTACCGAGGATACACTCCCAACAGTTCGGGAGGATTGCAATTGGAAGGGAAAAGAAGTGGTTGTCCCTGGTCCCGATAAGGACATCACCAATCATGTGGAAGGGCTCCTAAGTGGTTAGACTTACCCCTTCACACTTGCCCCAGTAGATCCCATAACCCTTAGTTTTTCCAAAAGATACAAGGTCTGCTTCAGGCAGATTCACATGTCCTTTTGGAGGATCGTAATCCTCCTCCATCATTTTGTCAACAACACCGAAGAACCTCGATTCACCATCGACCACTTGTTTTATCTCTACAGTCCCCGAGTTTTTCAGGGGGGGAGGGGCTAATCAAGCTCGTTCGCTGGAAAGTAAAGCTCTGTTTTCGAGCATCAATAAAGATCAGGATCGAGGATAGCAGGGGAGATTCGTTTGGGTAAAGACCGAAGATCTCAATCCCTCCAAATTCTTGTCGTTCCCTAAAAAGTGGAACTCAGCCCGTAAGTTTCTCTCCCTTCTGAGTACTTGGAATTTACTTTGTTATTTTCTCTTATTACCTACTTCTACCATCGTATAGCGGTTGCCCGAGTTCCGAACGCAGCCCCTCGCTCCAAAGAGTGGGTCGAGGGGATCTGCAGACAACTATCGTACATTGAGAGAGAATGGCGCAAACTCCCAAAATGCAAGTGGGAGGCCTGTTCCCACGGCAAGTGCTCCTCCCGAACAAGGCTACTTTTATACTCAACTGTTATTTCCAATGTGTTCTTTTTCTTTCATATGTTTGTCCCAGACCACTGAGCTTCAGCCATTGGATGAGGACGAGGCTCCGTCCTCACTTGCTAAACACTCCGCTTTGGGACAGCCCGGAGCTGCTTCACAAGAGGAGAAAAAGAGGAAATCTTCTGGTTCCCCAGACACCGAAGCCAAAAAGAAGAGGGTAATTGTCCGGGTCCTAAAAAGCAACAAGAAGAGTACCCAAGTCAGGGTACCAGACTCTGACTCCCTCTACCGGCTCAAGGATTACCCTAAAAATGATGAACTAGAGTTTGCCGCCCATGGGTCGACCATTGACGAAGAACAACATGCGACAACCGGGGATGGTGGTTGAGGGGCCGTTCCCTCAAGAGCCAGAAGGAAAATCAGAGGCTACAATCTTTTGAGAAACTATCCCTGCCCCGAGGGAAATTGTCAGTGTCGTTGACATCGCGGAATTGCCGTCTCATACAGAGTCCATGTTCGACTAGGATCAGGCCGACAAGGAGAAGCCAAACGAGATGACACGGGCCGAAGACGAGGCTCTCAGCATGTTCTTTGATAGCATGGACATGGGTGCGTTGGAGGATTACTCCGAATTTAGTCATATGGAGAGCCCCAAAAAGGATATGTCATCAGGAACACGCAAACCAAGCTCGAGCCCGAAGCTGGTGAAACAGTTCCCTACCCCGAGCGTGGATCCCAACCTTAAAAGAACAGTCGTGTTTACTATCCCGGCAGATACCCGGATGTTTTTCCCTCCGGTGGGTGTGGCCATCTATCTTCATTTTCTGGTGACCGAAGAGGACCAGGCGAAGATGAACGAGGTAAGCACATTGAGCCTCTATAACAAGGCATAACAGGCTCTGAACCGGGTAAGCTTCCCTTTCCTTGTTCCCTTCGTGCAACATGTTTAACTTCAACATGTCCTTATGATCTTATTTTTCAGGCTTTTGTGCTACACCATGAAAGCCTCCATCGGTCTCGAATGGAAATCAACCAGCTTGAGTTCGAGTTCAACGAGCAGGTCCTGAAGAAGGACATGTACAGAGTTCTCAACGAACAAAAAGACGAAGCCCTCAAGGATCTCCCTATTCTTCTAGCCGAGCTGGAAAAAGCTCAATAGGAGGCTTTGTCCATGAAACGGGAGCATGTAGACCTGGTCGAGAAGGTAAGGATTGTTTAGGTTAAAAATGAGAGGTTATGCATAGTGACTAACAACGCAACCTCGTAGGTCCAATAGAAGATAGAACTGATTGACCAGCTCCGGGCCGAGATGAACGAGCTCAAAATTTTGGCCGAGACGCTGAGGATCAGGATGGACCTTCTGTCCTCGAAAAAGGAGGCTACAAAAGAGGAGTTGGCATCGATCAAGGACCAGCTCTAGGCGGTTGAAGGATAAAGCCGACAAGGGGTCTCGGCTAAATAAGAAGCTTCGGGCACAACTGGATTCAACCATCTCAGAACGGGACGACCTTGGTCGGGAATATACCGCGCTAAAGTCAAAGTTAGAGGCAGCATCAATTGATTCCTCCGAGGTCGAAGAAATTCTAACCCAATACAAAACTAATGTGGAAATAATAACAAAGGCTGAGTATGTAAAGCGGTTGTCCTGGAGGGAGACCCTTGAGGAGATTCACGCCCAAAGTTTAGATTTGTTGGCCGAGATTGAAAAGGCCAAGAGGCTTGAGACCGAGGCAAAAGAGTTGTATGAGCTCGAACATCCCAAAGGTTCTGGTGCTGAGTCGAGCTCCGGTGAAGATTAGGCTTAGCTTCTCTGTCTCTTTTTATTTTTATTTTCTATTGTTATTTCTTTTTTGCTTATTTTGAGGCCGTTTTATCGTGCCTTTGTAAATATTTTTGAAATATATAAAAAAAATCCTTCAAACACTATGTCTTTTATTTTTTCAGTACTTGTCTACAATTTTTTATTTGAAGATCATCATTAATGCCTTAGCATAGAATTGGACGTAACCTAGAGTACTCGTTCGCGGGAAGCCCGAATGAGGCCTAGTTTCAATAATGACTTTGAGTTGTTTAGGTTTCGCAATTACGATAAACACAAAGACCTTTAAGATAATCGAGTGTTTTAGTCATATACGACGATATTTACCCAGGGTAACCTTTTAATAGGTTTTGCTCATATGTAAGGGCCTTATTTTCTGAGTACGAACTTGGACGTCTCCAAGCCGTTTTAAGTTGGCCGTAGCCTTTCATGATTGGGCCCTACCTAATAGGCTCGGTGCCTTCGGGATTCGATAGTCCGAGCTATCCGATCTTTTTATCGGAAGAAAGTCCCCAAGTCGGGGTAGCTCGTAGGCTCTAAGATTCGGGATCAGTTATTTGTTCTAAGTAACTCCAACGAATGTATCGATGGTACAAAATGCATAGTGATATAATATAGAGGGCAAATCACTTTCATTGATTTTCATGTAGAGTACATAATCGGAGGTGCATAAGCCTTATGCTGTGGCAAGAGTGGGCTACATTGGCACGGTTTGTTTGACCGTTTAACCCTTTACAATGAATCCTAATCACAAAGCCTTGGCTTTTAATATTAAATAATAACACCTTCTAAGGATCCTAACTTAGGGGGTAATGGCCCATAGTATTTGAGGTCGAACTTGTGAGGGCTCGAATACTGTTGGTCAGGTGTAGGTCAT
Organism: Nicotiana sylvestris; assembly: GCF_000393655.2. Taxonomy (NCBI): domain Eukaryota; kingdom Viridiplantae; phylum Streptophyta; class Magnoliopsida; order Solanales; family Solanaceae; genus Nicotiana; species Nicotiana sylvestris. Next base: position 123,641,620 of record NC_091059.1, on the reverse strand, counting down.
CAGTAACTCCGGCTTTAGGCCGACCTTTGAAACTAAGGTAGCACGTTTTATTGTTGCCTCTTAAAAATCTTGTTGTAAAACCCACTTCAAAAAAAAATCGGTTCAAGTGAAAAAGAGTACAACACGCGCTTTCAGACATAATAGTCACATTTTCCCTCGGTCGAGTACCTGCACAAGCTAGTCGATAATATAACAAATATCAAAATGGAATTGTGCTTGTACCTTAGTAGTAGTACCACTTTAAGTGTGACACGTTCCAGTTGTTCGATAGTTGCACACCATTTCCTGACTCAAGTTTATATGAACCTTTCATGGTTATTCTTACAACTCTATATGGTCCTTCCTAGTTTAGGCCTAATTTCCCATCATTTGGGTTCCTGGTATGCAGCGTTACTTTCCTTACCACCAAGTCCCTGACTTGAAAATCTCTAAGTTAGCTCTTCGGTTGTAGTGCCTCCCTACTAGCTATTTTTGGGCAGCCAACCGAACCAGGGAAGCTTCTCGCCTCTCGTCCAATAAGTCCAAACTCACGGTCATGGCCTCGCCATTTGATATTTCAGTAGTATACTGGAACCTGAGGCTCGGTTCCCCAACCTCGACAGGAATTAAGGCTTCTGCGCCGTAGACTAGAGAAAATGGGGTTGCTCCGGTACTTGACTTCGAAGACATTCGGTTTACCCACAATTCTTCGGGCAAGATTTCCTTCCACTTTCCTTTCGAATTGGTTAGTCTATTTTTCAAGTTTTGGAGTATAGTTTTGTTCGTTGACTCCGCTTATCCATTCCCACTAGGGTGGTAAGGTGTTGATAATATCTTTTTGATTTTGTGGTCTTCAAAAAGCTTACTTACCTTGTTGTCGATGAATTACTTTCCATTGTCGCAAACGATCTCAATATTCTAAACCGACATATTATGTGATCCCAGATGAATTTGATGGCCTCTTTATCCCGAACCTTCTCGAATGCCTGACCCACTTGGATAAATAGTCGGTCATGATTATTATGATTTGGGCTTTACCGGGTACCCATGGCAGGGGACCGACGATGTCCATTCCCCATTTCATAAACGTTCAAGGCGACAGGACCAGGTGAAGCATCTCTCTTGTTTGATGAATCACTGGGGTGTGTCTTTGACACTCATTGAATTTCCGTACGAAGTCTTTCACATCTTTCTCCATTTTGTTCCAATAGTAACCGGCTCTAATTAACTTCCGAACCATGGATTCTACCCCCGAGTGGTTCCCGCAAGTGCCCTCGTGGACCTTTCTCATAGCGTATTCATTCTCTCCCAGACCCAATCATCTAGCGGGCGGGCCGAAGAAGGATCTTATGAACAATTTCCCCTCGATCAAGCTGAACCTGGCAGCTTTGGAGCGTAGGACTTTTGATTCCTTAGGATACGATGGCAATTTTCCTATTTTCAAGTAGTCTATGTATTTGTTTCTCCAATCCCCAAGTCAAGCTTGTCGAGTTTACCTCGACGTAACCTTCTTCTACTACCGAGTTCATCAGTTGTACCACTGCCCCCGAGTCGAATTCATAGGAGTCGACAGACGATCCCAAGCTAGCCAGGGCATCGACCTCGCTATTTTTGATCCCGAGGTACGTGTTGTAGAGTCCTTTACTTGAACTGGTGTAAGGTAACCAGCAACTTATCAAAGTACCTCCGCATTTGTTCCTCATTTACTTCTAACGTCCCATTGACTTGATTCACGACAAGGAGAGAATCACATTTGGCCTCGATCACTTCGTCCCCTGGGCTCTTAGCCAGCTCTAGACATGCAATCATAGCTTCATACTCGGCCTCTTTGTTAGTCAATTTTACAGTTCTGATGGACTGTCTAATTATGTTACCCATAGGTGGTTTTAATACGATACAGAGCCCGGACCCCTTCGCATTCGAGGCACCGTTTGTGAATAGGGTCCATATCCCCGAGCTAGTTCCTGAAAAAAATAGTAATTCCTTCTCGACCTCGGGTATCAAGGCCAGTGTAAAGTCGGCCAAAAAGTCTGGCAAAATCTGAGATTTTATAGCGTTCTGGGGTTTGTAATTGATATCGTACCCGTTAATTTCTACGACCCATTTGGCCAGCCAGCTAGAGAGCTGAGGCTTACGCATGATTTTCCTCAGCGGGTAAGAGGTCATGACACATATGGGGTGGAACTGAAAGTACGATTGTAATTTCCTAGAAGCGTTTAGTAATGCGAGGCTAATTTTTCTAGGTGAGGATACCTTGTTTCGGCATTGCCTAGGGTTCTGCTAACATAATAAATAGGAAATTGTGTACCTTCTTCTTCCCGGACTAAAACACCGCTTACCGCCACCTCGAAAACCGCCAAGTAGCGGTACATCTATTCGTCCGCCTTTGGGGTATGCAGCAAGGGGTGCTTGAATTCTTCTAAAGCTTGTTGGCATTCCGGAATCCAAGAGAAGTTGTTCTTCTTTTTCAATAGTGAGAAGAACTGATGGCTCTTATCCGATGATCTTGATATGAATCGGCCCAACGCAGTTATCTGTCCAGTCAGTCTTTGTACTGCCTTGACGTTGTCGAATATGGTGATATCCTCTATGGCCTTTATTTTGTCCGGGTTGATCTCTATTCCTAGTTAGATACCATGAATCCGAGAAACTTGCCTGAGTTGACCCCAAACGCACACTTCTCCAGGTTTAGCTTCATGTTGTAGTTTCTCAATATGTCTAAGGTTTCCTACAAATATTTTAAATGGTCCTTTGCTCGCAGGGACTTAACCAACATATCGTCAATATAAACTTCCATTTATTTTCCTATTTGTTCTTCGAATATCAGATTGACTAGGCGCTAGTATGTGGCACCGACGTTCTTTAATCCAAACGGCATTACGTTATAGCAATCGGTGCCAAATTTGGTTATGAAAAGAAGTCTTTTCTTGATCGCTCGGGTCCATCCAAATTTGGTTGTACTCGGAATAAGCGTCGGGAAAGCTCTATCGGGCGGCATGCTCGGAAGGTTAGCTGGAAACACATAAGGGAAATCCCTCACTACTGGAACTGACTCAATTGTAGAGGTATCAATCTGACTTCTCTCACATAAGCTAGATACGTGTCACACCCCTCCTCAACCATTCGTTGAGCTTTAAGAAATAAAATAACTCTACTGGGAGTGTAATCTAATGTACTCCTCCACTCTAATCGCGGTAAACCCGGCATATCCAACATCACAGTCTTGGTGTGACAATCAAGAATAGCATAATAGGGCAACAACCAGTCCATGCCCAATATAACATCAAAATCTACCATGCTGAGCAATAATAAATCGGCTCTGGTCTCAAAACCACTAATAACAATCAAACACGACCAGTACACGCGGTCCACAACAAGAGAATCTCCGACAGGTGTAGACACATAAACAGGAAAACTCAAAGAATCCCGAGATACGCCCAAATGCAGGGCAAAATAAGATGACACATAAGAATAAGTGGAGCCTAGATCGAATAGAACCGATGCATGTCTATGAATGACCCGAACAATACCTGTAATGACAAAATCGGAAGCAACGGCCTCTGTACGATCTGGAAGGGAATAGTATCTGGCTTGGCCTCCCCCTCTAGAGCGACCTCTACCTCCCCGACCTCCACGCTGAGCTGGCTGAATAGGTGGAGTGGTAGCTGGTGTCGTGATCATAGCCTGGGAACCATGTGGAGCACGCTGTTGCTTAGAAGTCTGAGGAGGTGCACCCCTCCTAAGTCTGGGGCAATCTCTCACCATATGGTGAGTGTCGCCACACTCAAAATAAGCTCTAGGAGGGCGTGGCGGCTGTGGATGGTTCCGGCCAGGTCTGCTGGACTGACCGTTAAAAACACCCCGTGCATGAGGCACACTAGATACTGGGGGTGCATAATAAAGCTCTTGGGTCTAGGAGGAGCTGGAATACCACTGGCGGCTGGAAGACCTGAATGAACGGAGAGACTCACATAGCCCCTACCATGTCGAAATACAGCTGGGGCACGAGCACTAGAGTAGTGGCCAGACTCTTGAGACCTCTTGGACTTTCTCTCCTCCCTATCCCGAGAAAGCATGCCCTCCACTCTCCTAGAAATACTCACAACCTGCTGATACGAAATATCCATCTCTAACTCCCGAGCCATGCTAGTCTTGATATTGGAGTGGATTCCCTCAATGAACGTACGGACCCTCTCTCGAACTATAGAAACCAAGGCCGATGCATGTCTAGCCAAGTCACTGAAATAGACTGCATACTCTGAAATAGTCATAGTACCCTGGCGCAACTGCTCAAACTTCGTGCGTCATGCGTCCCTGAGGATTTGAGGGGCATACTCTCTCAAAAACATGTCCGAGAACTGAGTCCATGTAAGGGAAGCTACCTCAGCTGGACTTTCCAACTCATAAGTACACCACCACTGATAGGTTGTTCCTCGAAGCTGAAAGGCATTGAAAGAAACCCCACTCGACTCTACTATGCCCATAGTACGGAGGATACGGTGGCACTCCTCCAGAAATCCCTGAGCATCCTCTAACGCTAGACCACTGAATGTAGGAGGGTCGTACTTCATGTACCTCTCGAGCTTACGCTGCTCCTCCTCTGAAACTGTTGCCCTACCCTCGGGCTGAGCTGGGGCTACAGGTGGTAACGGTTTAACTTCTGGAATCTGATCAACTTGAACACGCTGCTCTGGGGTGCGGGTGGCGGAAATCTATGCTCCTCCCCCGGCCTGAGATGTGGCTGGAGCAAGGAGAATCAACCCTGCCTGAGCTAGAGTACCAAACGTGCTTAGGAACAGTGCAAGGGTCTCCTGAAGAGATGGTGTAGTAGTGGTAGGCACCTCAAGTGTCTGTCCTCCAACTGGAGCTACTGGTGGCTCCTTTGTAGCAGCTCGCTTGGGTGCTCTGGCTGCACCACGTGGGCGTCCTCGGCCTCTACCCCGCCCCCGGCCTCGGGCGACTCTAGTAGGGGCGTGGGTTCCTGCTCATCTCCAGCTGCACGTGTCCTCACCATCTGTGAAAGAATAGAAGACAGAAGTTTAGAATTTTGAAGTCAATAATCTCGCACGACAAGTAATCAAATGAAGTGAAATTTTTCTAACAGCTCCATAGCCTCTCAAAGATAAGTACAAACGTCTTTGTATCGATCCACAAGACTCTAATAAATCGGCTTGTGACTCACGACTCCTATGAACCTAGAGCTTTGATTACCAACTTGTCATGACCCAAGTTCTCCCTTCATGAACCGTCGTGATGGTACCTAGTCGTAGGTAAGCCTAATGTTTGCGGAAAAAGAAACGAAAACATAACAGCTAACAACTAACAGGTAAATTTTTAATATGAAATTAAGATGCCACTCGGCATATACAATAACCACTCTCGAAGTGTACATAAACTCTCCCAAAACCTGGAATATGGTAAGTCAAGCTACAGAAAGAAAATAGTGTTTCTATACTCCAAATTCTAACAAAAAGGAAATACAAGAAGTGGTTGACTTTGGGAAGAGTAGAAAAAGACTCCAAGGTCTGCGAACGCGGCAGATATACATTGAAGTCTCTAAAGTTGTCTCACCTCACTGGTAATGCGGCTGATGACCGGTACCTGGATCTGCACACAAAAAATATGTGCAGGGAAGGGCATGAGTCCCCAACGGTACTCAATAAGTGTCAAGCCTAACCTTGGTCGAGTAGTGACGAGATCAGGTCAGGGTCCTACTGGTATAAATATAAATGAAATAAGACAGAATGAAATATCGCAGTAAAAAAATAAATACGAAAAGCTAACAGGAATGGAATCATAGAAAGACAACAGCTCAGAACACCGAGATAATAATAGGGAATCTCCCGAGATAACATCTCGTAGTCCCAAACGTAAATTGCAGGACGGGGGAATCTCCCAGAATACCGTTCCATAGTCCCAAAGTAAATATGCAGTACAGGAGTATCTCCCGGAATACCGTTTCGTAGTCCCAAAATAAATATACAGTACAGGGGATCACCCGGAATACCGCTCCGTAGTCCCAAAGTAAATATGCAGCTCAACCAACAGATATAACAATTACAGCAAAAAAAGTTACAATTTAGACTAAATTCAAGTCAAGAGAAGCAGGAAAATTTCATTAAACATGTTGCACAGAGTTCAGATAGGCAGTACGTAAGCATGCTATTCTAAACTAAACAGGATAGTTACATATGCTAATGTAGTTCAAATAAGGAGAAACAGGTTATGACTTAGTGAAAACGGAGTTTTATAACAAATAGCCTGTGTACATACTCGTCACCTCACGTACACGGTGCTCACATATCAAAACAGTACCAAATCCTAAAGGGAGTTTTCCCCACACAAGGTTAGGCAAGCCACTTACCTCCAACCAAGCTCAAATCAATCTGTCACAATGCTCTTTCCATGAATATCCGACTCCGAATGGCCCAAATCTAGCCAAATTCGATTACATAACATAAATATAACTACAAGAAACTAATCTAGCTAATGAAATCGAAGCTAAGGCAAGAAATTGAAAAATCGCCCAAAAAGCCTCCAGGGGCCCACGTCTCTGAATCGGGTAAAAGTCACAAATTACGAACACCCATTCACTCACGAGTCTAACCATACCAAACTTACTCAAATCCGATACCAAAATCTTGATCAAAATCCCAAAATTTGGCCTAAGAACTTTTCTCAAATTTTCCCCAATTTTCCACCCTAAATCACTAATTTAATGATGAAATTAAAGACTTAATCATGAGAATTAACCAAAACTAGGTAAGAATTACTTACCCCAAACACCCACGCAAGAACTCCAGATATTGCCTTATATCAAGCTCCCAATTCGATTTTGTGATATGAACTAAAAACCCTCGTTTTTGAATCCTTAAAATTTCCGAGTGATTTCTTAATCGCGACTGCGGAAATGACCTCGCGATCGCAAAGAACAACTTCACTTTCTTAGAATTCAACTCTACGCGAACGCGGAACACCCTACGCAAACGCGATGCACTAGTTGCTCACACTTACACGATCACAATTGTCCTCACGCGACCGCGAAGAGTAACACTTAAACTCCACTGCTACCTCACTTCCTTTCGTCAATGCGACCTAGCCCACGTGTTCGCGATGCACACCCTGATAACTTTATGTGATCGCGTCTTGATCTTCACGAACGCGAAGAGCAACTTTAGCTGACCTCTCAGATGACCTACGCGATCGCGAGACCTCCCTCGCGAATGCGATGAAGAAAATGTCTGCAACAAAATACCAAAAAATCCGCCAACTCCCAAAGTCCAAAAATGATCTGTTAAGTATCTGAAACTCACCCGAGGCCCCCGAGACCTCAACCAAACATATCAACAAATCCTAAAACACCATGTAAACTTAGTTGAGCCCTCAAATCATATCAAACAACGCTAAAATCACGAATCACCCTCCAATTCAAACTTAAAGAAGTTGAAACTTCAAAATTCTACAACCGATGCCGAAACCTATCAAACCACGTCCGAATGACCTCAAATTTGGCACACAAGTCATATTCAACATTGCGAACCTAATCCAACTTTCGAAATCGGATTTCGACCCTGATATCAAAATTTCACTACCGGTCCAAATCTCCAAAAATTCGACTTCGCCATTTCAAGCCTAAATGAGCTACGGATCTCCAAAACACAATCCAGACACACCCCTAAGCCCAAAATCACCCAACGAAGCTAACGGAATCGACGAAACTCCATTCCGGAGTCGTCTTCACACAGTTCCGACTTCGGTCCAAATTCTAAGACTTAAGCCTCCGTTTAGGGACTAAATGTCCCAAAAACACTCCAAAACCAAAATGAAACCTCCCACCAAGTCACAATAGCAAAAATAGATATAGGGGGAAGTAGTTAATAGAGGATCGGGGCTATAACTCTCAAAAGGACCGGCCGGGTCGTTACAAAATATGTATAAATAACCTAGATAGATATTCTATCTAGGTTTCTGGAAATGAGCAAATCAAATACTTTGCACTCCTTTTTGACTTGTTTAGGACCACAAATTCCAAAAGTCTTCATTTTTTCTTAAACGTCACACCCAATCAAACAGGTTCACATAAATTGAAACGAAGAGAGTATATGATTATATAGTAGTGCTTCGTATTTTTTGGGCCTTAAATATTTCGGTGCCTAAGGCAAGGGCTTCACTTGCCCTGCCCTAGAGCCGCCCTTGTATATGTTTGTGAATATAATATCCTTCTCATATATGTATGTATTACCGAGGGAACTGCAGGTTTATAATCTGAGCGTCTCAGTCAATGATGCATGGAGATACTGCATCTTGTCCACTGCTTCATCTGTAATGCTGTCAGCTAGCTCATCAATACTTGAATGTTGGTTTGTTCCTATTGATTTCTTGACTTCCTCTGCAATTTTGTTTTAATTTTTTTTTTTTTTTTGTGTGTGTAGGAGAGGGTACTTGCACATCATATAGAAAAACCAGGAAAGTGTGCTAGCTGTAGTGTCTTTGCCAGCAATTATAAAGCTAAGGATTATGTCCTTAAGATACTTTGGATCCCTTTTGTTCATTTCCAGAAACCTAGATAGAATATCTGATTTGCTCATCTGCCATTCAAGAAAATTCAAATATCATCTGGTGCTTTTGATATAGGGAAATAAGTTAAGACAGTTATTTGAGCCTGAACTTACCACCCTGTCATCTTGCGACTTGCTCATCTGTTCAGTCTTGCTGCTGATATTTTGTAAACAAATTCTTCAACCACTTTATAATACACTTCTTCCAATTGGCTTCTGACCCAATATTTAGAAATCTTTTCACTTTCCAAAACATATCAATGTAGCGATAACGAGTTAATGCACTAGCTTCATCGAAAGAAGTGGAAAATAGGGTGCCTTCTTCGCTTGTAGTGTCTAGATCCACTCCAAGAATCTTGAATACTGTCTCCAGTGTTGATTTCGTAAATAACCTGCCAAAAAATGAGAGTTAGTTTCTTAACTTATAAATTTTACTGTAGAGCAAACTGAAGTTCCATACTTGGATTTCTGTTGCTTGATTTGTAGTCACAGTTTCAGATACTTATTGAGCAAGTTTTACTGCACTTGTTCTCTAAACTGCATTACTAAAGTCCCTTAAATTTTTTGTGGAGAATTCATAACTTGATATCTTCCGTTGGTTTCTCCACTTCTCTTCATTGACTGTGAAGATCCCATCACCTAAAAGATCATTCAAGATGCCGTATAGGAGCCAACCCTCAAAGTTTTAGTCTGAGAAACTGGGATAAAATATTCTAGGATTTTTTTTTTTTGAAAATAAGAATTTGGGAGACGTTATGTACTAATAGCACTTTAATCCTAATACGAAAAATTTTGAGATTCATGTACACATAAACCAAATGGTGTACGTGTTATGGATATAGTAGATATGCCCTAGATCCAATATTACATTTGATGTTTTGAACATATTTTTATAAAATATATATGGCATTTGATATTCTTTTATCATTGTTATTAATTGTTTGATTAATTTGATAAGGTCCTTGATTAAATTTTGAGACTTGACATTGTGATGGAGATCATGATAATGAGAGTAAAGTTTCTTATAATTTAATCTAAATTTGTTCTTGATCGTAGGATTATTAATCTGGACATTAGTAATCCAATAAGATCAATATTTATGTGATCGTCTTTATGGGATAAAGATTAGTTGATCTCATTAACTAAATTACATAGATAGATGATGCATATAGAGATATGATCATTGAACCGACTCATTGGATAATTCCTAATGGTTAGAATTACCATAAACTGTCAATAGGATATTCTCTTGAAGAATGTGATGTAACCGTTTCCTTTGACCTGAGATCGTCATAGTAATTGACAAGTTATTTATTGTGCTTTGATACTAGACACCTATGGCCCTAGGGCGATAGTTGAAAGGATATTGGGTATGATTAAATGCTTGTAGGATTAGTGATTGATCAAGATGGAATCTGTCAACTCTTGGTAATGAGTTTAAGCTCCATGTTGTCATGAAATATAAACGACCAAATTAAGACCTTGGCCAGGGCAATTGAATGAAAGAAGAAATGAGTTTCTTAGGTCATTCAATGGTCGATTATATTTGACGTGAACACATAGTTGGTCGCCTATTAGGATTTGACAGTTGAACCATATCCTAGGGTGATCCAGAGCTATAAGGACAGAAGGAATTACTACATTATTCTTCTACTGGTTCTTGAGAGTAAATTGTATACTTCATATTATCCGGTTGTTAAGGAGTGTTGCTAGACGCCACCCTTGATTAGTATATTGATGTGGTCAATTTACTACCGGCTTAGTATTGAACCTATGGGGTCGCACACTAACGAGTGTTCTGATCTTTGCTAAAGGATTAATTAACTTATTATTTGATAATTAAATTAAGGAATTTAATTAGTCAAATACATTTAGTTGTTAGTCCAAATGAAATATTATTATATTCTTTGCTAGCACAGAGAATATAATTAATATTGTGAACAAATTGATGTTTTCTATTTGGAATAGAAAATTAAATTATATCTCTTGGTTGAAATATATATGTGATATATATTTGATACTCGTAATTATTATTTATATATAAAGGTTATATATTTAATATTAATTTATTCTTACAATCCAATTTTGAATTGGACATGAAATTCCATAAAGGTTTTCCTACGATTTCATTAAACATGGAAATTAAAGTCCATAAAAAGGACGTCTGACAACTCAAACGTGCTTTCTTGCTTACAATAGGAAAATTCCAATGTTTGGAATTGGACTTCATGGAAAGTCCATGATTCTCGGCAGTCACGTTACCCGTTGAGAATGGGATTGCGAATTTTCATACAAAATCCCATAAAGTTTATTTTGGAAAAAACGTTTACCCTAAGTAAATCATTACCTCAACCAAATAGGAAAAAAGTTTGTAGGTGATACTAAAGGGTGATGGAGAAAATTTGCCGAATAATTTTTCCATGAGAAGAAAACCCACTTTGTGAAAGTGAGAGTGCAATACAAAGCCACGAGAGAAAATACAATTGCAAGAAAAGTGTTTCTTGTTCTTCTAATTTGAGTTGAGATTTTTGAGAAAAATTTCAGCACAATATTTTGTTCAATTTGTTCGCGGGTTTCATCGATCAAAGAGTTGATAGCAAGGATCAGTCTCGGTGTGGATACACATAGAGTCTTCGCACTATCGAAGAATTTGAAACAAGACTTTCTTCACCAGGTACGTCTTAGATCCGATCTATTGATATGTAAATAAATTTTAAACATGAAAAGATCTGCCTAGGATTGTTATTGTCTTCCGCTGCATGTTACGAACACCTATACGCAATCCTTCAGTACGATCAGAGCAGTGGTTTATTGTGTCTAAAATTTATTTACGAAGTATTGTAAGATTATATTTGAAGAGTTCAAACCATAATATATGTGTCTTGTGCAATAGTCAAATCGTTTGAATATTGATATTACTTTATTGTGGATAAAATATGTATTCATATAACTATTGAGATAGTTCATAACTTGAATTTGAAATTTTGTATTAGATACGACGGGAATCTATAATAGGTTATATGATTCTATTGTTATTAGTTCATGATATGTTAATTAATAATGATATTCTGGCATGAATTACTTTTTTGTGATATATGTGATATATAGATTAAACATGTTAGAAGAATGTTGAATTTTATTTTTATGTCACGTGCTTGTTTATTACATAATTTTGAATTATTTATTACATGTGATGTAAATCAATTTAGGACTAAGCATGTAGACAACTTGAACTAAATTCACATGCTATAAAAGATTTGATCTTCATGTTATTAAAAAATTATTTTAGTAACAATTCCCTCTTACTAAAATTTGATTTCTTAAATAATAAAAGATAAGATATTTTATTATAAGAGCTATCCATCAAGGTAAATAATTTTACTTATTTCTTGTTTATAAGGAGCGGCCTGACTACCAGAGACTTATAGTTCGAGAATATGTTAAAACTATTTATTGCATTAGATGTATGGATTGAAAGAATTATTCAATTTTACACTAAACGCCTGGACCACCCGGGGAGTATAAAATTTAATAAGTTCTTTGTTATCATGATGGTTGAACTCAACTATGCCAATAGGATCGACCTGACTACCAGGAGGCTATTTGACATAGAGCTATTTAAGGAAATTGTATGGGGATACAATTGGTAAGAGTACCTACCTTTAAAATATATGTGAGAAACGACTTGACTTCCAAGGGGCTCATACATTGTTAAAGGATTCCTTTACTCCACTAATAGAAATAAAGATTTCGTAAACTATAATGGGGGTAAATAGTTTAAAATAATTAGTGGAAATATCATTTACATAAAAGTCCATGTCTTTATGATATATGCAAATATGTTCTTATATTATTGCCTTTTCTTTTCTATATTTTAGATTTCTCAATATGTCTGTTATATCACTGCACAAAATACTTGAGACCAACAAGTTGGTAGGACCAAACTTTGATGACTGGTATAGAAATTTGAGAATTGTTCTCATGCATGAAAAGCTCATTGATGTGATCGATAAGCCTGCAAAGATAATCCCACCAGAGAATGATGTTCAAGGCACCAAGGTTTATCAGAAATACTTGGAAGAATGTCTTGCTATTAAACACATCATTCTCGCTTCTATGAGTTCTGAACTCCAGAGAAAACATCAGAATATGGATCCAATTGCAATCATTGAATATCTTAAGAAGATGGTTGATACACAATTGGACATTGAAAACTCTCCAGTTGGGCCCCTTGTCAATTATATGATTGTTCTTACAGAAGAACATGAGAAGTTGGGGTACAAGCTTGGTAAAGAGCTTTCTGAAGATTTGATCTTGCAGTCAGTATATGATACTGAATGTTTTCACTGTAAGAAGAAAGGGCATTGGAAGAGAAACTGCAAGGAGTATCTTGCAACTCTAAAGGACAAGAAACAAGGTGAGACATTAATGAAAAATGTTTTCAAGGTTTCTTTAGCTACTACTAATTCTTCACTGTGGGTATTAGCTACTGGCAGTGGTTATAACATCTGTAATATGTTACAAGGGTTTAAGATAAGTCGAAGGCTAAAGAAAGGAGAAGTTAATCTACAAGTTGGAAATGGTGCAAAAGTTGCGGCCGTAGCTGTAGGATCAATTTCTTTAATAATGCCTACGGGCAAAGTACTTATGTTGGATGATTGTTATTACGTTCCTAAATTTGTTTCGAACATAATTTCAGCTTCTATGTTAGACAAACGTGGTTTTCGCATTAATATAGGCAATGGTATTTGCTCTATTTATTATTGTGATAATTTATACGTGAATGGCTATCTCCAACATGACGTTTATGTCTTACTTAATGTGAATGCTAATTCGATTATGCATGTTTCAAGTCTTAAGAGGAAAAGAGATGATCAAGTAAATCATGCATACCTTTGGCATTGTAGGCTTGATCATATTGGAGAGAAAAGAATTAACAAGTTGTACAAGGAAGGGTACCTTGACAAATATAATTTTGAATCATATCCAACTTGTGAATCTTGTCTCAAAGGAAAAATGACCAAATCTCCATTTACTGGAAGTGGAGAAAGAGCTTCTGAATTATTGGGACTAATTCATACAGATGTTTGTGGGCCCATGAAAATTCAAGCTAGAGGTGGATATTCTTACTTCATCACCTTCACTGATGATATGTCAAGATATGGATTTGTGTATCTTATGAAACACAAGTCTGAATCTTTTGAAATGTTCAAAAGGTTCCGTAGTGAAGTTGAGAAGCAGACTGGTAAAAGTATCAAAGTACTAAGGTCTGATAGAGGTGGAGAATATCTTAGTGAAGATTTTACCAGATATCTCAGAGAGAATGGGATTCTCTCACAGTGGACACCTCCAGGAACACCACAACACAATGGTGTGTCTGAAAGGAGAAATCGAACCTTATTAGATATGGTGAGATCTATGATGGGGTTCACTGATCTTCCAATAAATTTATGGGGATATGCTTTGGAAGCAGCAACATACTTACTTAATAAAGTTCCCACTAAGTCAGTCTCTACAACACCATATGAGATATGGAAAGGATGTAAGCCTAACCTTAAACATATTAAAGTTTGGGGTTGTCCAGCTTATGTTAAGAGACTACAGTCTGATAAACTTGACTCAAGATCAGATAAGTGTAGGTTCATTGGGTATCCCAAGGAAACAATGGGATATTATTTCTATCACCCTTCTGACCATAAAGTGTTTGTGGCCAGAGGAGCAACCTTTTTGGAAAGAGAATTTCTTTTAGAAGGAAATTATAATGGAGAAATAGAACTTGATGAAGTTCAAGAAACTAATGAATCAACACAATATAAAGATCATGAGACCCAAGTTGAAGAACCTTTATTGGATGTTTTGAAGTTGCCAAGGAAGTTGCCATCTTCAACGGTTGAAGTTCAAGAACTAACTGAAGTTCAAGAACAGGTTAATGAACCAGTTCTAAACCAAATTGAACAACAACCAAATCCAGCACAAGGTGAAGAGGTTGTACAAGTACCTCTTAGAAGGTCTACACGAGAACGTCATGTACCAACTAGATTAAATTTATTGGTACAAGATGATGTATCAAATGAGGTTGATCATAATGATGATGACCCTAAGACCTATGAAGAGGCTATACAAAGTTCTGATTATGAGAAGTGGCAAAAGGCCATGGAATCCGAAATAGAATCCATGAAGGAAAATAAAGTATGGACTTTAGTTGAACCTTCAAAGGATATAAAACCTATAGGTTGTAAATGGGGTTTTAAGAAAAAGATTGGAGCAGACGGAAAGGTGGAGACCTACAAAGCCCGTCTTGTTGCCAAGGGATATCGTCAGAAAGAAGGAATCGACTATGACGAGATTTTCTCTCTCGTGGCAATGCTCAAATCAATTCGGATTTTGTTTGCTATAGCAGCATACTATGATTATGAAATATGGCAAATGGATGTTAAAACAGCTTTCCTTAATGGTGAGCTAGAAGAGGAAGTGTACATGACACAACCTGAAGGTTTCACATCTTCATCTGATCATAATAAAATTTGTAAGCTACAAAGATCTATTTATGGACTAAAGCAAGCTTCTCGAAGTTGGAATATTCGATTTAACAAGACAATTGAAAAGTTCAATTTTGTTAGATGCGAAGAAGAACCTTGTGTGTACAAAAAGGTTAGTGGGAGCACAATTATATTCTTAGTGTTGTATGTTGATGATATATTGCTCATAGGGAATGACATACCGGCATTGCAAAGTACCAAGATTTGGCTATCTGAACAGTTCTCCATGAAAAACTTGGGAGAAGCAGCTTATATATTAGGAATAAAGATCTATAGAGATAGATCTAGGAAGCTGCTTGGACTTTCCCAGTCTTTGTACATTGATACCATTTTAAAGAGGTACAATATGGATAATTCCAAAAGAGGCTATCTACCGATAGGCACTGGAATTACTCTCAGTAGGGAGGATTGTCCTAATACACCTGAAGAGAGAGAACGCATGAGTAGGACCCCATACGCTAGTGCAGTGGGAGCTATCATGTATACCATGACATGTACACGTCCTGATGTGGCTTATGCACTTGGAGTGACTAGCCGCTATCATGCAAATCCTGGTGAGGAACATTGGAAGGTGGTGAAGACCATTCTTAAGTACTTAAGAAGGACTAAAGACCAATTCCTCATCTATGGAGATTCTGAGTTGAAACTTGAAGGTTATACTGATGCAAGTTTCTCTTCAGATAGAGATGATAGCAAATCTATTTCTGGTTATGTATTCACCTTAAATGGTGGTGCAGTGAGTTGGAAAAGTTCCAAACAAGCTACAGTAGCTGATTCAGTGACTGAAGCAGAATATATAGCAGCTAGTGAAGCTGCTAAGGAAGCTGTATGGATGAAAAAGTTCTTAACTGAACTTGGTGTGGTTCCTTCAATAGGAGGTGCGGTTCCACTGTTGTGTGACAATAATGGAGCCATTGCTCAAGCAAAAGAACCAAGATCACACCAAAAGTCCAAACACGTTCTGCGAAGGTATCACTTGATAAGAGAGATCATTGAACGTGGAGACATCGAGATTCAAAAGGTTGATGGAAAAGAAAATGCTGCAGACCCATTCACTAAAGTTCTTGGCGCAAAGGAGTTTGACAAGCACAAGTGGAAATTGGGAATGAAGTACAAGAGCGATTGGCTCTAGTGCAAGTGGGAGATTGTTATGGATATAGTAGATATGCCCTAGATCCAATATTACATTTGATGTTTTGAACATATTTTTATAAAATATATATGGCATTTGATATTCTTTTATCATTGTTATTAATTGCTTGATTAATTTGATAAGGTCCTTGATTAAATTTTGAGACTTGACATTGTGATGGAGATCATGATAATGAGAGTAAAGTTTCTTATAATTTAATCTAAATTTGTTCTTCATCGTAGGATTATTAATTTGGACATTAGTAATCCGATTAGATCAATATTTATGTGATCGTCTTTATGGGATAAAGATTAGTTGATCTCATTAACTAAATTACATAGATAGATGATGCATATAGAGATATGATCATTGAACCGACTCATTGGATAATTCCTAATGGTTAGAATTACCATAAACTGTCAATAGGATATTCTCTTGAAGAATGTGATGTAACCGTTTCCTTTGACCTGAGATCGTCATAGTAATTGACAAGTTATTTATTGTGCTTTGATACTAGACACCTATGGCCCTAGGGCGATAGTTGAAAGGATATTGGGTATGATTAAATGCTTGTAGGATTAGTGATTGATCAAGATGGAATCTGTCAACTCTTGGTAATGAGTTTAAGCTCCATGTTGTCATGAAATATAAACGACCAAATTAAGACCTTGGCCAGGGCAATTGAATGAAAGAAGAAATGAGTTTCTTAGGTCATTCAATGGTCGATTATATTTGACGTGAACACATAGTTGGTCGCCTATTAGGATTTGACAGTTGAACCATATCCTAGGGTGATCCAGAGCTATAAGGACGGAAGGAATTACTACATTATTCTTCTACTGGTTCTTGAGAGTAAATTGTATACTTCATATTATCCGGTTGTTAAGGAGTGTTGCTAGACGCCACCCTTGATTAGTATATTGATGTGATCAATTTACTACCGGCTTAGTATTGAACCTATGGGGTCGCACACTAACGAGTGTTCTGATCTTTGCTAAAGGATTAATTAACTTATTATTTGATAATTAAATTAAGGAATTTAATTAGTCAAATACATTTAGTTGTTAGTCCAAATGAAATATTATTATATTCTTTGCTAGCACAGAGAATATAATTAATATTGTGAACAAATTGATGTTTTCTATTTGGAATAGAAAATTAAATTATATCTCTTGGTTGAAATATATATGTGATATATATTTGATACTCGTAATTATTATTTATATATAAAGGTTATATATTTAATATTAATTTATTCTTACAATCCAATTTTGAATTGGACATGAAATTCCATAAAGGTTTTCCTACGATTTCATTAAACATGGAAATTAAAGTCCATAAAAAGGACGTCTGACAACTCAAACCTGCTTTCTTGTTTACAATAGGAAAATTCCAATGTTTGGAATTGGACTTCATGGAAAGTCCATGATTCTCGGCAGTCACGTTACCCGTTGAGAATGGGATTGCGAATTTTCATACAAAATCCCATAAAGTTTATTTTGGAAAAAACGTTTACCCTAAGTAAATTATTACCTCAACCAAATAGGAAAAAAGTTTGTAGGTGATGCTATATAAAGGGTGATGGAGAAAATTTGCCGAATAATTTTTCCATGAGAAGAAAACCCACTTTGTGAAAGTGAGAGTGCAATACAAAGCCAAGAGAGAAAATACAATTGCAAGAAAAGTGTTTCTTGTTCTTCTAATTTGAGTTGAGATTTTTGAGAAAAATTTCAACACAATATTTTGTTCAATTTGTTCGCGGGTTTCATCGATCAAAGAGTTGATAGCAAGGATCAGTCTCGGTGTGGATACACATAGAGTCTTCGCACTATCGAAGAATTTGAAACAAGACTTTCTTCACCAGGTACGTCTTAGATCCGATCTATTGATATGTAAATAAATTTTAAACATGAAAAGATCTGCCTAGGATTGTTATTGTCTTCCGCTGCGTGTTACGAACACCTATACGCAATCCTTCAGTACGTACTAGAGAATTTTGTGTTTTCTTAATATCAAGTATATCAAGCACACTTTAACTGTGATTTCATTTTCATGATCTGTGATCCAATAGGGCAATTCTGCAGCAGATTGAAATTCAGAAACTAGAAAGGTTTACTAGTTTTCGACGTTTCAAAGGGAACTTCTCGAGATATTTGCAGTGAGTTCTAGTGATTTGTTCTCACAATAAATCCTTAAAAACTTCTTTTTTTTTTGTGAAATTAACAAGGAAGGGAACTAGAGACAACAGGTGATTCATTTACTAAGGTGCATCAAAAGGATGTAGCATTACACTTCTCTCATAACCTCCAGAAATGAAATGCAAATCTTTTATGCTTGACTCAAAAATGATCTTAAGGGCAGAAAGAGGAAGATTTTGGGTGGGGTGAGCATAACATGTTTACCTTGCCATAGTTGGGGAAATTGGTTTTCAGAATATACTCCACAGCAGGGTCTGAGGTGTAAACCTCACTTCGGAAAAGATAAAGCAACCTATAGGTCTTGTATTTGCTTGCCAGTTCTGCCATGTAATGATGCAGCCTGTTGAAATTCAGCAATTGGTTGATGACTGTTCCAGCAACAGGATGGTACTTTCCTTTGTTTGCTGACCCATTGAAGATATGTTTGAACAAACATGCTGCTAAGATAACAGCCAATGCTGTTGTTACTGTGAGAGTAGCAGGAATAGATGGAACGTCCATGGATAAAGAGCTCCTTTTTTTCAGTGGGAATGAGATGTTAAGCTGCCTGCCCATATATATAATGTCTGAAAATGAGACATACTTACCAAATTTGTTGTCCCCTATTAAAGAATGTTGTAATATCCAAGCACGTAAAAAAGAAATTATAGAACAGGAACGAGTAATTTATCCAAAAACGTGTTCTTGTCTGTGCCAACCTCATGCACAATAGACAAGTAGGATATTTGAGGCCAAATCAATATGACAAGAATAGAAAAAGGACTGAAACAGAAGAGACTAAGAGCCAAGAAATGAAATTCAGACGACAGACACACACTTGTAAGTAAAATTACAGGACCTGCATACATGGTTTCACAAATAGTTGAGAAGTGGTAGCATTGAAGCTGAACACCCTTCATGGGCAGACATAAGGTTGCTTAAGAACCTGGTGTTAGGCCAACAACACTTCCATCACCACCCCTACCATTCAAATTAGGCTCACTAGAATTAAGGCGGTCAATATGGATAATTCTGGTATCATTAGACTTTCATACACAAGTCCCTTCTTTGCTTTCTGGTGATTAAGGTTCTAAGCCAGAACTCTCTAGCCTTCTGCTTAATATGTGGCTCATGCTGGTTCTTCAACACACTCACTCAAAGATATGCTAGCCTCTGATTTAATGTTCAGAAGAGATTGAACACTTTGGTCATCCATATGCATGAATTCCCGTGCACCATACTCCAAACAAAGGGATACAGCTGAATTAAAAGATGGAATTTGGTCCATAATCAGACTGAGAGACTTGTAATAGATGCAATTGATTAGCTAGTTTCAAAAATTCTTGGACCATCAATTACCAATTAACTACGCCTCAAGTTTTCGAGGACTACCCCTTAAAAATCTCCCTTTTCTTGATGGATAAAATTGAAGTGTGAAAATGGTTCCAACATTTTGAAGTTGGAACTGTATTTTTTAAATCCAAACTCAAGATTGTTTTTCTGTTTTATATCCTAGTTTTGTTACAAGATGTAGATTAATTCTCACAATGATAACCAACAAAAATCACATGCAAGACAAAGAATACCTTTTCTTTCTTCATTTTGGGGCATGAAATACTTAGAAGCCAAAGCAGGCTGCAAGATCCCTAGCCAGTTTGGTCATCAAGGATACAGTGGTACGAGCCAAAAAAAAATCTTCTGATATGGTGATACTGACTGGCGTTGACTGTAAAACCAGACAAGCAATATCAATGCAAAGGTCATCAAGCCTCCACGGGATGAACCATAAGTGTGGGATAGCCAAAGTGCGACTGCTAATGTCTTCAGATGGAATACCATGCTCTGAGGACATATTGTTGAAAAACCAGTAAGTATTTTCACATGTTAATAAAATTATCTCCTCATCATTCCAGAGAAGGGATCATATTAACTCTCCTTCCCATCTCATCACTCAAACTAGTTAATACATGCTTTATTTCTGTCATCAAAACTTGAGGTGAATCTCTTACAGAAAATTCGTGGACAACTCCATCAACTTCAATCATGCTGCATCCAGGAACTGTCTTCTCAATCCCTTTCTCCTTCATAAGGGCTCTAATCTCCTTAACATGGTCAAACCTACCAGCTTTGGCATATATATCGCAAAGATTAACATAAAAGGCATGGTTCAGAGGCTCCAAAGAAATCAAATGCCGAGCAACCTTTTCTCCTAACTGAAAATTTCGGTGCATTTGGCAGCCACCAAGTAGTGCACCCCAAACGAAAACATCTGGCTCCATTGGCATACTTCTGATTAGCCCTTCTGCCTCATCAAAGAGACCAGCTCGACCAAGAATATCAACCATGCAAGCATAGTGTTGAATTTGTGGCTCTATGTGATAAGCATGCCTCATCACATCAAAACACCTTCGCCCTATCTCTATAATGCCAGAATGCGCACAAGCAGACAACAAAGCAGTAAAAGTTACAGCATTAGGCCTCACTCCAGCCTCTTCCATGTCCAACAAAAGCTCGAAAGCTTCCCTGCCATTCCCATTAAGAGCAAAAGCAGAAACCATAGCTGTCCATGCCAAAACATCCTTATTTTTCATTGCCTTGAAAACATCAAGTGCTCGAGAAACACTCCCACATTTGCCATACATGTCTACTAATGCTGTGGCAATCACCATATCACACTCCATTCCACTCCTGTTCAAGTAATCATGCACCCACTTACCTTGATCAACTGCTCCAAGAGAAGCACAAGCTGAGATTACACTAGCAATTGTCATTTTATCTGGACTAACCATATCATCACCTGAAATTTGCATTTCATAGAAGAATTCTAAAGCTTCTTTTGGCCTCCCTCCTTGTACAAACCCCGTGATAATTGAATTCCAAGTAATAATATTCCTCTTCTTCATCCTCCTAAACAACTCTAAGGCCATATCCAACTCTCCGTTTCGCAGACACCCAATAACCATAGAATTCCACGAAACAATATCCCGATTTGACATTTCATCAAATACCTTCCTTGCAATTCCCACTGACCCGCATTGTGAATACAAACTTATCAAAGAATTCTGCACAAAAACATCACTAAGAAACCCAAACTTAACAACGTGGGCATGAACACTTCGTCCGACGAATTCATCAACTCTGTTCACGCAATGTTTTAACACGAAGGGAAATGTAATACAGTCAGGTGTAATATCATCAAAGAGCATTTGTTTGTATAAAATTAAGGGCTGAAATGAAGTGGGGTCAAGGATTCTTGAAGCGTAAGCTCTGATCATGGAGTTGTAAATGAAGAGAGTTTTGCGAGGGACGAATCTGAATACGGCGTTGGCATAGGTGAGGGACCCTGATTGAGAAACTGTGCAGAAGAAAATAAGGCGAGAGATTAGGAAGCAACGGTCAGTTGTAAAGAGGTGAGGGGGTGTTGTGATGTGGGCATGTATCTGCTTCAGCTCTCTCAAGCTCTTGCAATTCTCAAGCAGGCATGTCAGTTTGTTCTTCAAATTTAACCGTTGGAGCTCCATCATTATTTTCGTAGCTCCAACGTTTGACAATCTCAATATCTTGTTCAGAGTTTAAAAACAGAAGGCAATAATTAGATTGGGAACAGTTAATTTTAAGCCAACACACTGTTGGGCTTTTCTGACGTTAATCTGCTTCTGCTGGCATATTCTTTGTCGCTGGAGTATGTTTTATAAGTAGGCTTCGACATTGCAGCTTCACGATTTAGAATTTCAATGGGAGAATAATAAATAGATTTGAGAATTGTAACGGTGGTTTGCTTACTGTGTTTCACTTGTGATTTCATTCCTGAAATAAATTAATTGAACCAACACTCATTTACTCATTCTCCTACCATTTGTTCTTTAATTTTTAAATATGACCATCAAAATATAGTACTAAATAATTAACAAATTAAGTGCCCCTTTTGATTAGTCAGTTTCCCAAGAGGGGAAAGGTCGGATGGCAATCTCCAAGTAGACGGCCCGGCATTCAAGCAATCAATCATTCTTTCTTGCTAAAGTTTGCTAAATGCCCAAGTTCTGCCAAATTCTGGAAGAAAATCAGAAGGATGCCCACATTTGTTTGCTTGGAAATTTGGAAGACAAGGAGTGTTTATCATAAATAGTGAATCTATTCTTTCTTCAAAAAAAGGTGATTCACAAAAGTACCATGGCGGGCCATATGTTACACATTGCGAATGAAATTCAAAAATTCTTGGAGAAGATAGAAAATTGCCTTATACATACATATTGCTATAGGAAAGCTAATCGGATGACGACTACCTGAAAAGATTGGTAGCTGATAAACAACAAACTTTTACTTGAAATGACGGGAAGTTGCATTACAAACTGCATTCCTCGATTTCTTAGAAACTTGACGGCACAGGACTTGGAGATACCCTGTCTTGAGTTCACAAAGCTTATTTGAAGTGTATGTCTTCACAAAGCTGTAAGTTTTTTCATCTTGCAAAGAAGATGCCATTTCTCTTTGGCAGCTGCTTCCGATGACTGATCGAGAAGGGCTTACCTACCTCCAGCACCATAACTGGGAGCTATGTGCTATCTTTTTATTCTTCAAAAGAAACACCTATCCACTAATATTACACATTGGGAATAGCATTTGAGAAGAATCAACTTGTGCACTGACCAAAGGAAATTGGAGTTGTCCAAAAACCACAATTTTTGTAAAAGACAAAAATCAACCTTCGCTTATTCACATGGCGTATGCACTTGTATCCTTCATAGGAAACCCTCAATCCCCTTTCCTGCCTGTACTTCCCTGTATATCGAAAGGGCTTCATCCATTACTTTAGCCTGAGCCAACAATTGTGCTCTCTTCTTCCCAGAAGGATGAGTTGACAGATAATCTCTCAAGGCTGATTCACCAGAGATCTTGCCCAGCTTCTCATAGACTGATGGAGCAATTCGAGGGTTATATCCAGCAGAAGCCATCAACAACAGCCCTATGTAATCTGCTTCCATCTCCATCCTGGTAACACATAAATGCATGACAAGTCTACGCAACAGGAATTACACCCGGCAAATGTTCATCCTATCTAGCACCATGAGCTAGAAGACGCGTGAAGCACGCACAGATGAAATATTTGAGATATTAACAGTGAGCCTCAACAGAATTTAACAATAACCCATATAACAAGTAGGTGATGCCAATAAGGTTTGAAGCCAAGAGTTTTGGTTCCAATCTCTCAATGATCAGTGATTGGTAATATCACCAACCTCCTCAACTGGAACAAGATCATCGAGCAATTACTCTAGATTTTAACCAACAAACCCAGAACAAGAATAAACCTACATGTACTTAGTGTTGCATATCTCATTAAAATTATGAACTCCGGGATCACAGTAAAACTATGGATGCATATTGATTACAAACATTGGTCACAAAAAGTTATAAACAGATTAATAGAAGAAAAAGCTTATTAAACCAATAGATTTAATAAAATATACCACACAACAGGCACAAATATAAACATTTGAGCATCTGGAATCAGTGACTTCCTCCCCATTTTTATTCAATTTTTTTATGTGGGACCTGTGGGAGGGGAAGGTGAGTTACACGACAGATATTGCCGCTCCCATTCATTTTGAATGTTGAGGTTTCTAATCCCTCTGGAGACAGAAGCTTGGCACCTATTAATCAATCATTTTTAACATAGTTTCTTTCACCGCTCACATTAACATAGTTTCTTTCACCGCTCACAACGTGATCAATAAAATTACCCAAGTGGCCAGATGGACTGTCAAAAACAGAAAAATTGGTGTCACCTGGAGTCAACAACTAAACTGATGTCACAAATGAGGAGACTAGGGTATGCTTTCAATGCACATATAAAAAAATCAGAAAGTAGCACCAAGTTGTAAGAAACATAAGCTGGTCACATATTATAGCTTTCTGTTCACATGGACTACATTACCTATTGGCACCACTTAGATCAAAAGTACTAGAGTTTAAGAGGATAACATCTCAAACCTGTCCCGCTTGAGTAGGCGGGCAAAGATCCACATTGTGAGTACTTTCTAACGAGTCATACTTGCCCCCTCCCCCCCCCCCCCAAAAAAAACAAAAGCAGGATATAAAGAAGAAAAATGGATGTTGTGTCTCCTTCTTTACTTTTTTTTTTGGGCTCTCACTTTTGGCACGTTGAATTTCCTGTAATAGATTCCTGAGAGCCGCCTTAGATTCACTAACCAAATAAACACCCCTAAGGTTAGCCCCCCTAAAATTAGAAAATTTAGGTTCCCTTTTCTCAAAATTATACTATTTGTCATCCGAAAGGCTCACTAATTGAAAGACATCATATGGAGACACATGTATTAATTTTTAATGCACACTGTACCAGGGATAATCCATTACTGGGATGAGGTATTTCTTGTTTCATTTCTAGATAAAGCGAGCCGAGGGTCTAACAGAAACAACCTTCGTACCTTTCCAGGGCAGGGGTAACCCCTGCCTGCATACACACTACCCTCCCCAAACCCCACTTGTGGGATTCCACTGGGTTGTTGTTGTTGTTGATTTCTGGATAGAGCATCCTGATTTTAAGATTCAAATAAAATTGGTATTCAGTGGCCAAATTTCAGGTCACCCTGCAATTCTTAGAAGAGGAAACAGGGCGGGTTAATTCAAATAAGAAAATCAGGACTCAATTTAAGCCAATACTTCTTGGGTAAATTTTGAAGGGCTGCTAGGAGTTCGTGTCTTCTGGTTGAAGACCCTTTAGATTTCTGGTAGATTGGAACTTTGGATTGCCTTGTTATGAATAAAAAAGGGAATATTTGTCAACATGGAATTGCCAAATTTGCTTTGTAAAGAACTGGTTGCAATTTATCCTTTTTAGTTAAGGACATTGCTTCATCATCTTTACTCCAAACAATCATCTGTAGTTTGTATCCCCATTTTTCCGGTTAATATTGAGATGCTTTCGGATAATAAATATCTATTGAGATGGTAATTTGACTTAAATTCACATTTTTGTACTGTCAAAATCAGAGGAATTGACGGAACATGTCTTATGGCTTTTGTTTTTCATTGTTACTAATGTTTTTTACAACATGCTTTAGACTTTCAACATCTTAAGGAAAAAGGGAAATACAGCATATAACCAAACATTTATACATAGCCCCCCATATCTCGATTTTCATATCATACTCGTATCGGCGCCTGCTACATAGCTGATGCTCATCAAATATCCTCTCTTTTTTTCTTGGAATGACTTCTCTATGTTTCAGACAAACTCACTCGTTAATGAAATTGATGAACTTATACCGCTGAACCGTAAAAAAAAGAGATGAATCAGGGTTGAATCAAAGAATGAAATGGGTAAAAGAGAGAAAAGGCGAAAGCATCTCTAGGAAGGAGTAACCAACAACATCAGAAGATGAATGCAATGTGCACTCAATTGCGCCCTGCCAGCCATTATCATGTTAACATGGATAAAATCAATAGAACCCTCACATAAAGCACTCAAGGGAGATCCCCTCTTTCACTCCTACCATTCATTGCAGAAAGCATGTAGATGAGCATCCTTACAAGCCCTGAAAACCAAGTCGTCTACATTAACAACTTGCTCTACTTTTCTCGAATACCTTCCGAAACAAAAACCTAATAATTGCTTCCCACACTGAGCCAGAGTTAGATTATCGAATTCCCACACACCCTGTTCTGCTGGTCCAAAGGGGCAGAAGCAAGTCTCGCGTCTCTCTCTTTTTCTTTGGTTGCTGTACAAGCTTTATTAACTTTGTATAGAAGCAACGACACTATTGGATAAAACATTGCGTTCCTAACTACCAACGATTTCAATGTCTCCTATTCTGTTGTACTATTATGTATGCGTCTAACATGAAGGGACAACCGCTTAGAAGGGCCCATGTGTGTGCAGTGGGAACGCGAAATATAATGTAGTTAGATAGTGAGAATAATAATTTTATTGTATAGATATGTTTTTTTTTAACATGAGGTTTGGAGGATGCATATGAAAAGGACAAGGGACACTAAGACATGCCTTGGTGTGTGTGTGTGTGTATATATGTACAAAAGAAAAGGGGGGAGAGGGGGGGATCAAGCTTATACAAAGAGGCTCAAGCTCTATGCCTACATGTTGCAAATAACCGAATCAGCATTAACAAATATTTCACGTAAACAAAACTGCTAAAACACAAAAAAGTGAGCTTACTTGAATGACATAATCTATGATGCGCGTATTTCAGGAGAGTAGTTCCTGCTTCTTGGCAACGTATTGAACGTGTATGTGATGTTACATTTCTATGACTATTTATAAACTTAATGTAATTGAATAACCGTGAGAATTGTGCGATAATACACAGTAATGTTAACTAAATCCTAAAAGAGAAAGATATTGTATAAAACACACAAGCAAGAGAAACTAAAAATCCAGACAATAAAAGGTGATATACATACCTGCGTGAGAATGGAAGCCTTAGGAACAGGGCTGACATGGTGTTAACAACATCAGGCATAACAAATTGATAAAGAATCATTTGAATGATCGCAAACCACAAGTTTTTCGTAATTCCCTCAGCAGCATGGCGAGCCACGGCATGCCCAACCTATCAAAGCATCGAAGCAAAGGCGTGAATAGGACCAAACTAAAACAAAAGCAGAAATGTAACTAAATATATACAATGCGCTCAACAAAATGGCACAAATACCTCATGCCCAATTATGGTTGCAATTTCAGCATCTGTCCTAAAATGTTCGAGCAACCCTGTGAAGACTACAATCTTGCCACCAGGCAAACAGAATGCATTAACAACAGGCTCATTTACAACCAAAACCTCCCACTTCAATCCTTCTAAATGTCCAGTAGCGGATTCTGACCCCTTTTCCTGTCCCTTCTTCCTACTTTTCTGAACCCAACTGTCATCAAGAATCTCATCCTCTTTACTCCACTTCACCTCGGGGTTGCTATCACTCAATGCCATCAAAGTCTCATGCTGCCCACTACTAGTCCCATGAGATGCCATGTCACCTGAAGCATAGTGAAGATCAGTCCATACTTGTTCTTTTCTCAATCCTCTTTGTAAAGCTTCAATTATATCTGTAGCTATAAGTCTCACCCTAACACTTTCCGGGTGTATAGCTGGCAATATTTTCCCTTTGAATGTCCCTTTCATCTGTTGAAACTGAGTGTCACCCAACCTTTTCTCAAGATCTTTAGACAAAAGCACAAAATGGGTTCTTTTAGTATAAGGTATAGTCTCCAAATTACCCATGTAAACGGTTATTACTAATCCAGAACCAACCAAGACAATAGTAAGAACAGTTCTTAGATTCTGAAACCATCTCTGTGGACCTCTTGGACGAAAGTGATGAACTTGGTGTCTATCAACATAGTAATATCTTCTACCCCCACCCAAAAAAGGGCCAGTGGTATACTTATTTTGCTTTATGCCATACTGAAAACACGAGTTTCTCAAAATCTTTGAGGACGAGGTGGAAAACCCAGATGCAGAATTGAATTTGTTGGGTCTTGGAATGGTTTCTTGAATGGAATTTTTGAGTGAAAACTTAGATGCGAAATTGCGAAACGCGTCAAGACCGAATTTTGATCTTCTGTACCATCCCATGATTGCTGCGAGGACCTCAAAATCAAAAAAGAAGGATTAGCAGTAAGAACAAATCATTCAGACGTCAATTTCTTGGAGCAGAAGTTAAATCTGAAATTAATCATAAATATAAGGGCCAAAAGAGGTAAAGAGAGAGAAAATGGAATAGAAAAAGGGAATCAGAGTGATTAG
This sequence comes from Nicotiana sylvestris, assembly GCF_000393655.2. Lineage (NCBI taxonomy): Eukaryota > Viridiplantae > Streptophyta > Magnoliopsida > Solanales > Solanaceae > Nicotiana > Nicotiana sylvestris. The sequence continues at coordinate 123,613,456 of NC_091059.1, read as the reverse complement.
GTGAATGGAGCAGGGTCTGGACGTGTCTGGAAATTTGCAAAAGCGCAAAGCAATGAAGTGGACAACGGTGGAACCCCAGAAGTACTTCAATAATTTATTTTTCCTGTTTTCCCCTTAACATTAGTTACATTCTAATTAATATTGCTACCATAATAAATTATACCAATATATCATGATACAGTTTGTTTTTCTCTTCTTTTTTTTATAGTAAGGTAACTCATTACTAGTACTAGCTATATTGTTTGTAGTTACAACAAGTGGATCCATTTGCATACACTGCAAGTGGATCTGGCAAGTCCAATGTACAAAATGGCAGTAAACGTGTAGTAGATACACCACGCTTATCTTCATCCCATATATTCAACTAACAAAAAGTGGTGATTTATCAAAAATCTGCATAGTAGAGTTTCCTTCCAAAAAGCTTCCTGATTTTGCTAGTTGATCTGCTAATCTATTCTGTTCTCTGTACGCATGGCTTATTAGTGGATCATGTAGCTGCCTCAGCAGGTGCTTGCAATCATTCAGGAGATTAGCATGTATTATATTATTATCTTGTAGTAGCCTGAGTACCTCTTTAACGTCAATTTCCACTTGAAGTGGTATTAGATTGTGTTGTACTGCAAATGTAAGTCCCTGTAATAGAGCAAATATTTCAGTAGCAATAGGCAATTGAGAAAGTACTGTACTTGAGAAGCCCAGGATCCAGTTTCCCTTATGGTCCCTAATTATTCCTCCAATACTATTTTTATTTGAGACTGGTGAGTGTGTTCCATCAGTATTTAATTTATATATGTTAGGTTTTGGAGGTATCCATTTTAGGAGAACTCTGATCCGTGTTTGTATTTTATGTGACGAGGCAACTAGATAACAAAATTCGGTCGCTTGTTGAGTAGTAAAAATTTTATTAATCGAATCATGCCTGCCCTCGTAGACATTTTTATTTCTAGTATTCCAAATATTCCATAAACTTAATGGTAAATAAGTGTGTCTATTTAAATTATAAGAAAATTTATTATCTTTATAATTTAGCAACGGAAGTATCCACTGCTGAGGTGTAGGAAAAATAAGTAGGCTATTTATATAACTACCCATACCCAAAGCATTCCAATAATTTTTTGCGTTCACACAGGTAAGAAATAGATGATTTAAAGATTCATCCTCTTCATGACAGTATGTGCATTCAGCATTAGCAGTGATGTTAAGATACTATAGGTATTGAAAAGTTGTTAGTCTATTATGGTTAAGTAACAAAATGAAATATTTGATTTTAGGATGTACTGGCAGGTCCCATATCCATTTGAAATGGAGAGATGTATTGTGTTCGTTAGCAACTTGATTTTGTAAAGCTTTATAGATAGAATTTACCGAAAATTGTCCATCCTTTGTTAAGGCCAAGAATATACAATCAACCTTGTACTTGTATATGGAGATATAAGTGGTTGCTAACAAATTTTTTAAGTCATCAGGGAATTGAAAAGAGAACTTGTTCCAGTTCCAACTATTATGATTGTATATTGAGTTAATATTAATATTTTGTTGTGATATAGGTAATGGACCACTTATTAATGATCGAACAGTCATACCAGGCTTTATCCACGTGTCTTCCCAGAATTTAATATGCTCACATGTACCAATTTGCCACTGTAGTCCTATTTGGGAAAATTTTCATCCTTTTAGTATATTATGCCAAATAGTGAAGTGACCAAAGACTTTTGAACGAACAAATTTATTAATTAAAACTTTTGACCAAAGACTTTGATGTGAATGGAAGGCTCTCCATGCTAGACTTCCAAGTAAAGCTTTATCTTTTTGATGAAGACTCTGAATCCCTAAGCCTCCCACTTCAGTTGGTTGTGTAATTTTTTCCATTTAATAAGATGAATCTTTTTCCTTGTTGTGGTAGATCCCCATAGAAAATTACGATGGTACTGTTCCATCCTTTTTATAATCGAGGTAGGAATGTGAATATATTGCATAATATGATTTGGCAAATTTTTAAGAGTTGATTTAATAATCGTAGCTCCTCCCGCCATTGTGAGAAATTTTATTTTCCATCCTGCTAGTTTAACTTTGAAATTATCCAACAGGAATTGAAAGTCCGCCTTTTTTGGCGCGTATGGAACATAGGGAAACCCAAATACCATCCAAAATTTATTCCTTCCTTAATTTGGAAACACTTCATTGCCAATTCCTTAGCATTTGTTGAGCTGTTTTCAGAAAAGAATAATTTTGATTTCTCAAAATTTATTCATTGGCCTGAATGTTTGCTAAAATGATTGATCACATCTATGATAGCATTGCAACTTTTATTAGTAATTTTTGAAAAAAGAATAATATCATCAGCGAAGAATAGATGTGAAAGTTGTGAACTTGTTTTAGCAATATTGATTGGTTGTCATTGTAGATAATCAACAGATAAGGTAATGCTATGTGAAAATATTTCCATACACATTATAAACAAGTATGGCGATAATGGATCACCCTGTCCAATGCCTTTGGATGGTGAAAAATATTCTGTACGTGATCCATTGATAAGAATTGAAGTAGAAGTTGTAGTAACGCAGGACATGATTAACTTAATTTTAGCTGGAGGGATATTAAAATATTGAAGAATTTTTCTAATGAATGGTCATTCCAGTCGATCAAACGTTTTTTCAAGATCTAATTTTAGTATCATATAACTATTTTTACCTTTTATTTTTGCTAAATGATTTATAGCTTTCTGTACTATAATTGCATTGTCAGCAGCACATTTTCCTTGTTGAAAACTAGTTTGTGTTGGTCCTATTATTACAGAAATAATTGGCTTAAGTCGGTTGACAATGATCTTAGTAATTAGTTTATCAGTTGTGTTACACAGACTTATGGGTCAAAATTGTTGTATGGTTTGGGCATGCCTTACTTTTGGAACAAGGCATATATATGTTTGATTGAGTAATGGAGGTATAACTCCAGAATTAAAAATGTCATGGCAAAATTGCCTAACCTTATTACTAATATTGGGCCAGAATTTTTGATAAAAAAATGAATGAAGTCCATCCGGACCCGATGCTTTATAAGGACCAAAGCTAAACATGGCATGATCAATTTCACTGTCGTCAAGAGGTGCTTCCATAATATGATTGTTAATATTATTTAATAAATTAAAGTTCAAACTGAAGCTAAAATTTGTTGGCTGATTTTGCTCAGTAGTAAAAAGATTCTTGTAGTAAGAGAGTATGTGCTTTTGAATAGCTTGTTGGTCATAAAACCAATTACCTACAGAATCTTTTAGTGGAGTTATTCTATTTCTCCTACGTCTTTGTAAGGCAGACATATGGAAAAATTTCGTATTAGCATCTCCTTCATTAGCCAAGTTACTCTTGATTAAGTTTCCAAAGTCCTCCTCCATTCTAAGTATACTACTAAATTCATTATTCAATTAAGCTTCTAAGTTTTAAAGGAAATAACTAGTTGGGTAGTGAATAGAAGACTAAATACCTGCTAGTCTAGCTAGTATTTTCCTCTTACGATTAAAAATGTTCCCAAAAGTATTATGGTTCCAAGCTGTGACTATTTTCTGAAAATTAGAAATGGTTTTCAAAAGAGGAGGTGTATTAGTCCAAGTGTTGTGAACCAATTGATGAAATTGCGGATGCGATACCCAAATAGTTTCAAACCTAAATATATTCCTATGGGAATATTTCCTATTGTCTAAATTTATTAGTAAAGGGCAGTGATCGGAGTATGTTCAAGGTAAATGTTGCATTGTAGCCTCAGGGTACATACTAATCCAGTCATAATTTGCCAAAAACCGATCTAGTCTTTCTAGAATTGTATGACCATTTTTTCTTTTATTAGTCCATATAAAACGACTACCTTTAGATCATAAATATATTAAATTGCAATAGTTAATGCAATTCGAGAATCTATCTGCCCTAGTGACATAAATAGGAAGTCCTCCAAATTTTTCATTTGAATATAAAATATCATTGAAGTCTCCTCCTATTAGCCAAGGATAATTAAAATTATCATGCAAATCCATTAAACTTTCCCAAAGTATATTACGTGACTGGTATGAATTACTAGCATATATAGCACAGAACATCCATTTAGGTTCAGTGGGACATACTTGGACAAGGCAGTAAATTTCTTGCTCAGACATCCTCAGTTCCTCAATACCAATCAAAGCCTTATTCCATAGTACCACTAAACCTCCTACTAGTCCATTAGTAGAAACTTGGGCCATGTTAGTAAACTCAAAAGCTTGCCGGAGTCCTTCATGGTCCTGCATGTGTGTTTCTAGGAGGATTGCTAGAACTGGTCTGTAATTATCTAGTAAGGATCTAAACTGATGTCTAAACTCAGGATTATGAGAACCCCTACAATTCCAGACTATGAGATTCATGATATTAATCATGCTTTATGTGACTGGTGGAGTAGGAATCAACGGATTGACAATCGTTGATGTCATCTGAGCCTGAGATTCCAATGGTGGAGGAAATTGACGAAGAGTCGGAATTATCATCATCGAGTATTTCCCTGCCTCTCGATTTGTTGTTACACAGAAGTTTAGGCTACATGAGATCATCTCTAGGGGACACTTGAGGATGAATTTTTTTGCGTACTGTTCCTTTAGATTGTAGAGATGAATCCCTTTTAACCATAAGAACTCTATCCTTGTCTCCCTTATTTCTGCCAAAATTTCTGCTAGCTCCTCCCTTTTTGCACGTCTAGTTCGTTGGGAGATGGAGGTGGAGGTGGTGGTGGGCTGCCCGGTGGAGATTGTGTCTCGAATGGACTGATTGGACTGGAGTATGGGGAGAGAGGATTGAAGGAGTCGAGATGTTGGAACCATGGTGCATAAATCTACCCCATGTGATGTGGTGGATAAAATGGCAGCAGGTTGGTCGTTGTTGGAACTGGAATCTGTGACTGCATGGGATAACTCCACTGGTGGGGATTCAAAGTTGAAGCCTGATGCTCCAATAGTAGAGGGGTTTAGGTGTTGTACCATTGATGTTGAGCATAACCCTCTGTCCCCAATTTCATTCCCTCTGTGACTATTTCTGCCAGGTGAGTGGGGTTTTGTATAAGAAGAACAACCTCGTGATTATTGAGTTCCATCGTAAACACAAGAGCATACCCCTGTAATCTCATCTCTAACTAAGAATGAAAAGGAAGATCCACTGTGTTTGCTTGAGATGTGTATATCAGGGGTGTGTTTATGTGTGTAAGTTGAGGGCCATGCATATTCAGGTGAGGAAGATGAAAAAAGTGATTGTTGTCCATGTTCCTCAGATAAGCAGGGTTGTAATTTGCTGGAAATGTTAGTCTTTGCATTTTGAGTTATTGAAGTAGAAGAAACTATTTTAGTAATATCAAGAGCATAAGGCTTTTGATCAACAGTAGAGTGATTCAAAGAGGACTCATTAAGATCAAGAGGGTTCTGCTTTATTTTCGTTAACAGATCCTTGTGGATATCACATGAATAGTCATTATTTGGTTTATATTGGAATTGGGGTTGGCTAGGAGTGTAGCCTACTGTGGCATGCAACTCACTGTTGCTGCTATGTACGTGGATCCTATATGGCTCTTCAAGGCCATGTGAAGAAGAGGAGTTGTCCTGTAACGGTTGGTTAGAGGTAATATCATGTGGTGGGTCTAAATTAGTATGATGTGGAGGGTATAGCTGTGTTGGAGTGTTAAGTTTAATAGGCATGGTATGATCATTAATACCAAGGAATGATATAGGGCAGTAAGTATTGTTAATAGACGCAAAAGAAAATTTATTGGGGGGTAGTATCTGATATATTTTGGACTTTATTGAAGAGGAGTTATTGTCACACCTCCTTTTTACCACCCGAGAGGGGATATAAGGGAGTTTTTTCAATTTAAGTGACATTATTCGGAATGGATTTTTTTTTAAAATTCAGAGTCACACCTCTCAGTTGATTGCAATACCTTTTCAGGTGGGCTATGGGGTCTCCATGTCCATCATACTTTTCAAATTTGGGAGTCTTGAAACCAGACAACAAGTGGACATCGGGGAACATGCATAGATCTTTGAAGGCAACACTCTTTTGACCTGCCAACCCTTGCATGTTTTTCAACCGTTGTTCTTAGCTTTTCACTCTTTAGGTCATTTCTTCCTGTACCAGCTTTCGAGTAGGCTTCTTAATGTTTGCAGGAAGATCAAACGAGTATGAGTGATACTCAGAAGAGTGGTATTGCTCTTGCTGTGTAGCAAATTGTGACTCATGATGAGGCTGTCCTTGTCCACTGGCTCATGCTTGACACATTTCGGTCATTTGTTGTTTCAGTATTCTATTTTTCTCAAACACAATAGACTCTGGTTGAACCCTCTGACCCTGAGTCTCTTGAGCACTTGTAACAGCTTCGATGTCAGTTATCTTTTTTCTTTGGATCTTGTGTTTCCAGCTTACCACAAACCGACCACCTCAACTTTCTTCACAATTCAAAACAAAACATGCTAGAATGGACTCAGTCGGTCCTTATTATTATCATTATTTTTTCATTTCTTCATTTTTTTTCTTTTTAATGGTGATCGAACCTGATGTGGGTTGCCTACGTATTATGTGGAAACATGAATCAGATCTTGCGTAGTTCAGGAAGATTGGGAATAAAGTAAATAAACTAACTCTTTTTTTATTTTGAAATTTGTTTTTTTTCGAAAGAAATACTTACAAAGAAGAAAGAAAATGTTTTTGGATTTCTATTTTTTTTTAAGAATTTTTGAAAAGAAAGACTTCTAAAGAAGAGAAAAAAAATATTTTCTTGAATTTTAACTTCTATTTTTCTTTTCATTTTTTTTGAAAATTTCGAAAGAAAAATTTCTAAAAGAAGAAAGGAAATATTTTTGGACTTTTACTTTGAATTTATGAAAGAAATACTACAAAAGCAAGAGAATTTTTTTTTTGAATTTTCAAACAAATATTTTTGGATTTTGAGAGAGATTAGAAGAAAATATTTTTGTATTTATTTTTTTTTAAAAAAAAATTGGGGTCTAAAAGAAAGATTTTCTAAAGAAAGAAGTAAATGAAAATATTTTTTGGATTTTTTTTGAAAATTAGGGTCTAAAAAAAAGACTTTTCTAGAGATGAAGTAGAGGAAAATGTTTTTGGATTTTTTGAAAATTATGGGCCGGAACCGATGAGGTTTGCCTACGTATCTCACATCCGGTGAGAATCAGACCCGCGTAGTTCGCCATTTTTGACAGGACAGAGGAATCATGGCACTTGAAAATCTTTGGCTCATTTCGGCAGAGTTTCAGAATTTTCTAAATACCTACCTCTCACATTTTTTTTTGATTTTATTTTTCATTTTTTTTATTTTCTTTCCCTATTCTAGAAGCCGGTCAACATTCAAGCCGAAACAAACAGATGCGCAAGTAGCACGTAAGATGCATCAGGATGGTCTTTTTAATTTTGGGTACACCTGTCCTAGACGGACCCCAATCGCTGTGTTGAGTCCCCAAACTCAAATGCACGTGATGCAAACAAACATACCTACAAGGGATCCGGCGTGAGGCTTTGTTATACTAGGTTTAAAAACCTGGGTGTATTGTTCTAGACCTGGCTTACCTGAGCGGACAGCTCGAACCGAGGGGGGGCAGCGTATCGGGAATACAGAAGCTTCACCGGCTTTGCAACTTGTCCGAACCTCGTTCTAAAATGGAATATGACTCTAACAGAAGAGAAGTCACACGAAGTGCACCCTTCTCCATGATTTAGAAGACTCGGAGAGAGGAAGGGTTTCGTAGCAGTTTATATACAGTTCACAGCATATCAAAGCGGTAAAGCAACATTTAGCACATTAGGCCCAAACATGTAACAAAATTAGATAATAAATGATGCCAACTATAACAATTCATCTAAGCTCGAATTCTGAACCCTGAACCAGAGATTCTGGGTTCTTGTCCCCAGCAGAGTCGCCAGAGCTGTCACACCTCCTTTTTACCACCCGAGAGGGGATATAAGGGAGTTTTTCCAATTTAAGTGACATTATTCGAAATGGGATTTTTTTTTAAAATTCAGAGTAGCCACTTGGGATAAATTATGGTGTCCCAAGTCACCGGTTTAAATCCCAAATCGAGGAAAAGATTGACTCTGTTATACAGTTCGCGAACACAGAAATCCGGGTAAGGAATTCTATTAATCCGGGAGAAGGTGTTAGGCATCTCGGGTTCCGTGGTTCTAGCACGGTCGCTTAAACTATCGTAATTAGCCTATTATCTGATTTTAATATATGTTTTAGCCTATGGTAGAATTTTAACTTTATAACCGCTTTAGTTAATTATTAGGAAGATTCAACATTATTTAAAATATGCCTTGAACCACGTCACGTGAAATGCACCCGCGGTCCACGACACATTTTATTTAACGTTGTTGAGACTTGGATTTGGGTCACATGAAATTCACACCTGAGTTTAGGAAAGTAAATTATTAAAATAACGCACCTAAAGCAACTACGCATTTGCAACTTTGTGAGGGCCATGGAAATTCAACTAAATGGCACGCCTCGATTTCTAAGGATTAAAATATTAATTAAGCGAGGGCCATGCATTTTGAGATTTTATTTGGCACGGAACCCCTCGATTTGTTTTAGAAGAGGATTAACAAACTACGGAGGCTCATATTTACTCCCTAAAGTTGACCAGTACGAATTCCCTTGGTATGAGATAGATAAAAGCAGCTGAAGAATTACAGAAAACACTCTGCTTTCGGTTCACTCTTTCCACGTATGAAGGACAACGAGAAATAAACTGGTTTTATTATGAAACTTATCAAATTAGAATATACAAAATGCAGCAGGCTTCAAGTAATAACTAACAAACCAGAAGCAAGGATGCAAACGATGCAGCCTCTCTTCCTGAGAGAGTTGTACTTTGTCCAAAGTCAATGCAATATGATATACATCAAAGAAGACCTCTTTTCTATTTCATTTGCTACAAAAGTTTGATATTTCTTTATTCAATTTCAACATGGCCTAAGCTATACACCCTACTGTCCAGACATAAATATATGTATATAATAAATTCATGCCCTATTAAAAGCAACTATAAGGAGAAAGTAAAATGGATTTCAATTTTGAATTAAGCCTATAAAATCAGTTATTTTCCTTACTCTTGTGATCACATCTTTTCATTTTCCTTTAGCAGTCTCTCAATGGGCATTAATTTTCAGCAGCCTCAAGAATCACTTTGCAATGTGTGATTCTGGTGTTCTTAACCAAGAGAATATTAACCAATTTATGACATTTGTATATGGGGTACACTAACCCAGAAATGATGTCCAGATTGAGTGACTCATAATTTTAAATCCAAAACATGCTGCTTCAAACACACAAATAGCAGTAAACACTAGCGGAGAAAACCGATAAACCAATTTAATAGCTAAACCAAACGTTGCAACACCCATGAATCAAACTCACAAAATTGTCATGAGATCAGATTCCAATAAACAAGTATCACATCTCTACTAAACTTGTGGATAATCCACTTATGCTCAAACCAAATTTAGGCAACAGGTTCAACAAATTGTTACAAATGAGCCAGAAACAAGTCTAGAAATTCATCATCAATCAAAGAGAAAGTATAGGTTTTGAGATAATATACCTAGGCAGTAGCAAAACAAGCAAAACGGAACCAAATTAAAACCCAACTTTGCTATTAACACATATCCCAAATAGCGCCAAGATAAGCATATAAAGAGTCAGAATACTAGAACTTGTGAAGTTAAGCACGGTTATAGCATTAACATTCCAAATCTTCATTTATACACTCAAAAGGATTACAGATGGAATTTGACATACCTAAATGCCGAAATAAAATTCGGAGCTCAGTTGCCTTTCGTAACAGCCGAATCAACAAAAACAGCCATGACTTCGAGCTTCCATGGCTTGTGCAAACCAAAAAAAGAAGTTGAATTTTTGAAACTTCAGTAATTAATAACCTTTTTTAATCTTCTTTGGAATACAGTTTTCTTTCTGTTTTCCAGCCCTTGTGATTTTCAGATCTGGTTTCGGATCTGAGTTGGTGGTGAGAACCATTAGCGAATGACGGGGACTAGGAGCTAGCGACTGTTGTATAGAAGAGGAGTCGCCATGGGAGGGAAGGGCTCGATTTTTTTTGTGGTGAAGAAAGGAAAAGCTGCGCTCAGCCAGAGATGGGGAGAAGATCTGATGGTATTTTTTGTCTTAGCTCCCCTTTTATGTGAGGGATTACGGTAAAAAAATGAAAAAAGGGGTAATGGGTCAAATGGGTATTGGTATTAGAATTGGGCTAGGGTTTAAAATTAATTTGGGTCATTTTAGGAATTGATCCAATTTTAGAAGAAACAAGACCAAAAATATATTCTTCCTAATTTCCTTTTCTCCTTTTTCTTTTCTTTAATTAATTAAAATCCTAAATTAATCTATTTTTGTAGAAATTAAAATTCTTTATTTATTTTTAACATTAAAACAACTAATTAACTAAAAAATGCTAATTTTAAAGACTAAAAGTTAAATATGTAAAAATAATAATTTTTTAGGATTTTTCTATGATTTAAAAATATTAAAAATGCATGAAATGCAAATAAATAAAGAAAAATTCCTAAAATCAATAAAAAATTATTTTTGGCCTATTTTTTTAGGAGTTATTTTCATGTAGGGCAAAAATCACGTTCTCACAGTTGCCCCTCTTTGCTCAGAAACACGAAGAGTTTTCGTGCAAAGATAAAGTGAGCGGATACGAGCGATTTTTGCCCGTTTGAATACTCCGTGGGATGCATTTTTGAAAGATTTGACTGCACCCTGCTTCCGAGGTTGCCTACATATCCTTGGCTATAAAGGAATCAGGCCAGTGTAGTTCGGGAAGTTTCGGTAGCTGGGACTACCCTGAAGCTATGATTTCACTGTTGTTGTTGCTGCTACTGCTACTGCTTACTGAACTCCTTATTATACCATGACAAAATAAAAGAAGCTAGACTAAACTATGATCTATGCATTACAAAAATCCTATCTATATCTTCAAACTTGATCTTGCAGTTCCTGTTGCTTTGTCGACCCGTACTCTCCACATGAAATTCCTTTGTTACTGACTTGAATTGTAATCTGAGATGTTTTTCCTTTTCTCTAGGTGAACCCTTGATTGCTGAACTTGACTGTCTTCTTTCGAACATTGCTGCTTTTCCTTTGTTCTTCAGGTGGGCTCCTGATTACCAACACTTGAATTGCTGCTTTGTTCTCCAGGTGGGCTCTTGATTACCGACACTTGAATTATTTTGTTCTCTAGGTAGGCTCCTGATTACCGACGCTTGAATTGTTTTGTTCTCTAGGTGGGCTCCTGATTGCTGAACTTGAACTGTATTCCCGTGCTCTCCAGGTGAGCGCCTGATTACTGAACTTGAATTGTCTTCTCTTGTTACTCGACACTATTTTCCCTTGCACCTTGAACCATTTTACCTCGAAACTTGAACTGTCTTCCTTCGAAACTGCTTTCCCTTGAAACTCAAGTTGTCTTCCTTCGAAACAGATTTCCCTTGAAACTTGAGGTGTCTTCCTTTGTTCTCCAGGTGGGCGCCTGATTACAACAAAATAGACAAAATAAAAGAAATTTTTTCTGCCCCAGTTTGCACTAGGATGATTTGTGAGTTGTCAGCAAAATTGTAAATCACTTGTACTATTGATGCAATGATGTGAGTAAACTAAAGAATAGACTAGGAAAACTATAAACTAAGCTTGACTAAAGTAAAGACTGACCCTATTCTCCAGGCGGGGCCCCCGATTTCAAGAAAATTAAGCATTGATAACTTGAGAAAACTAAAAATTGACCCATTTTTTCAAATCCAGACTTCCCTTTTTTTTTCAAAATATCCTAGGAGAAAATTCATCAGACTAGGTTGTCTATCTTAGGAGAAAGATTCATCAGACTAAGACGTTAATCCTAGGAGAAAATTCATCAGACTACGCCTTTTTTCTACTTCTTTTTGGTATCTTAGGAGAAAAGTTCATCAGACTAAGATTTCTATCTTAGGAGAAAGATTTATCAGACTAAGATTTTGATTCTAGGAGAAAGTTCATCAGACTAGGACTCTTTTCTTTTTTGGTAGCTTAGGAGAAAGATTCATCAGACTAAGATGTTTATCCTAAGAGAAAGATTCATCAGACTAGGTTTTCTATCTTAGGAGAAAGATTCATCAGAAAAAGATTTCGATCCTAGGAGAAGATTCGTCAGACTAGGTTTCCTCTTTCTTTTTTTTGCTTTTGGTATCTTAGGAGAAAGGTTCATCAGACTAAGACATTTATTTTTGTATCTTAGGAGAAAGATTCATCAAACTAAGATGTTTATCCTAGGAGAAAGTTCATCAGACTAGGTTTTCTATCTTAGGAGAAAGGTTCATCAGACTAAGACATTTATCCTAAGAGAAAAATTTATAAGACTAGGTTTTTTTATCTTAGGAGAAAGATTCATCAGACTAAGACATTTTATCCTAGGAGGAAAAATGTAAAGATCAATAGAAAGATTTTATGCACAATAGCAAGACAAACAAAGGCAAATATTTGAGAAACTTCCCTTTGTAGTCTCTTCTTTTCTTTTCTTTTCTTTTCCTTCTCTTTTTTTGTTTTTGTTTTTTTTCTTTTCTTTTCTTCTTTTTTTTCTTTTTTTTGAACCACTTTCCTTGCACAGTTTTGTTCCTGTTTCACACAAAGAAAACTTGGTCAATTTTGAAAATAGTGGTCAGTTTGTGGCCTTGAGTCTTAGGCAGCTTGGCTTCTGCTCAATCAACTTGAGTCGGTCTCAAAAGACTTTTATTCTGCACCAACTCTGATTGTTTCACACTATTACCATTTGTACTTGCGGCTCAATCAGCCTTATCTCAACTGGAGATTTTTGCCTAGGTGACCCTTTCCGATATCTTGAATGGCTTTCTGCTTTTTGAGTAATTTGTCTGTCAAAGAGAATCACCAGTTATCTTTCTTGCGCCAAGCAGGCTAACAAGAGTCTTTTGGGGGAGCCTTTGCATGAATCCTCAAGGCATGTTGACTTAACAACTGAGTTTGCTGGCCAAATTTACTTTGTACAACTGAAAAGCTGGTAGCAGATTTTAAAATCTTTTCTTGCTTGTTTTGAGAAGGACTGACTCAGGGTGAAGGACACAATGACGCAAAGAAACAAATATTAACAAGAAATGCCCCTGTCGGAAGGACAGAAGGAGGAATATTTTTTTCAATAACTAGCCTTAATAATCATGACATGCATTTTGGACTCAACGGCCTGATCTATCAAACTAATCCAATATTCCCTTTTACCATTCTTATGATCTTTGAAGTCGGGCCTATCCGTGACAATCCTTTGCATCAGCTTCACGACTCACTTTCGACTAGTAGCGTCTGAGGGATTTTCACCAACAAGTTTCTCTCATTTATTCATCTCTGCTTACTATCGCCTTACAGTGCCCGTGAGGGTTTTCACTAATAAGACTCTCTCATTTTCCTTTTTCTTTTTCTTTTTCTTTTGCTTTTCTTGTGCGAGCATCCTGACAGTGTTCTATGTCACGTGACCGTCGTTGCTCATTGCATGCTTCTCTTGGAATTCTTGAAGGTGTATCGGGAGGTCTTTATTTGGAAGGTTTTAGATAGGGTCGGACAAAAAGGTCGGCATGAAGGCTCAAAGTAGACTCAAAATGAGGGGTTATGGACTTAGAACTCTTGGAATCGACTCTTTCAAAAGTGAAATAAAATCTCTGCCCCAGTTTCAGATACTAGACATTTTTGGATTTTTCTATTTTTTTCTTCTTTTTTTTTCTTCAAAATTCTTATTTGGTTGGACCGAACCGTGAGACTGCCTATGTATCCTTATTTTTTAAGGAATCAGGTCGAACGTAGTTCAAACATCTGACCTAACTATTTTTTCATCTTTCGTTTTTTCTTTGTCTTTTCTTTTCTTTTTTTTTTCTTTGTTTTTTTTTTGTTTTCAAAACAAGTTGCCCCAGTTTCTTCTTTTTTTAAGGGCATGGACCTTTGACAAATCTTTTCTTCTTTTTTTTCATTTGAACTTTCTAAGAATTTCCCCAGTTTGTACTCTTGGGATATGAGTTTTTTTTTCTTTTTCATTTTTTGTTTTTGTTTTTTGACTCTAGACTCTAAACTTGATTCCAAAAGAGGGTGGTCAAAGAAAATAACACAGGCTCAAAGGGGTGATAAAGGGTATAAAGTATTTTGGGTAGCAGAAAAAGGGTCTCCCAACCTCGAGAACGCCAATTATAGTGTCCTGTCACGATCACATGATTGATGAACATGCCCATCTTCTTGGTGTTTCGTTGTCACAAGACACTTTCCGTCTCTTAATGTCAAACTTTCCAACAAACTTCAATTGAGTAAACATCCTCAAGCCCGATCTTCACAATGATTTGAAGATGAACTTTACTCGACCTTAATTCTAAAGTATTTCAACTCTTTATTCATCCGCAAAAGTGCTTTTTTTTAGTTATCCAATTCCAAATTAAATCAGTTTCTAAGATCTGGCCAAAATTTTCGCACGCATGTCATGTCACTAAAACTAGCGGGAAGGGAACTAAGCAGGGAAAGACACAAAGAACAAACTGTATTTCATTGAGTAAAAAAAAATAAGACAAACAACCTAAAATCCAAGTTAGAACCCTAAAATAACCCGGCTAATGAAAATAGCAACAACATAGACAGACAAGACTCACCCAAACAGAATAGAGGGATAGAAGGGTTTGACTTAATAAAAACAAATAAAATGTGGATCATAACTCAGATAATAGAAAAAACATCAAAACAAGCTACCAAGATTCCTTCCTAGTATGGAGGGAATGACTTTTCAATTGCTAAGCTTGACATTTAGCCACAATTTTGCTCATTAGAATCACAGAGCCTTCTCCAATTTCAAAATCATTAACTTCAGTTAGCAAATTTCCAAGAGGATTCTCATACTCCCTGTCACCACGCATCATCCCCACAAAGTATGCATCATGATGTGCATGTAAAGGATTCTGCGCGATATTCTGGGCATCACTGTCTTGATCACAATCAGGTTTTCCTGGATCATCCTTTCTATTTCTCTTTTCAAATCCCGACAGCTTTCAACATTGTGCCCCTAGGCATTGGAATGGTATTCACACCTTTTAGAAGGGTCAAAACTTCTTGCACGGGGGTCCACATGATTTGGAGGAATGGGTGTAATCATGTCATAATGCTTTAATTTCTCAAACAAGCTTGCATAGGACTCTCCTATTGGTGTAAAATTATCTTTCAACTTTTTCTCCCCTCTATACCTCTGGCCTGAATGTGGGTTATAGGGTACCTGAAAATTTTGTGGAAGCTGTTGGAGATTTTTTGATGCTCGTGCTCGCCTTCTAGGGTGTTTTGGTGGCTGGACAACATACTGATGTGGAGCGACAGAGTATTGTGGGTTCTGAGGTAAATAGCAATGCTCAAGGGAGTCATGGGAAACCTGATGAGGTTGCGCATACCTTCGAGGTTTTTTCCTGGGACCTCTTCTC
Organism: Nicotiana sylvestris; assembly: GCF_000393655.2. Lineage (NCBI taxonomy): Eukaryota > Viridiplantae > Streptophyta > Magnoliopsida > Solanales > Solanaceae > Nicotiana > Nicotiana sylvestris. Next base: position 123,597,947 of record NC_091059.1, on the reverse strand, counting down.
GAACCTGTTGTCATCATGATTTCTTCATCCTTCTCATTTGTGCCACTGAAATTATCAGATTCAACCTGGACAGCCTGAGTTGCGGCTTTAAGAACTGCTTGACTTATAATTTTGCCTAACTTAAGACCATTCTCTACCATTTCTCCCATTTTGATTGCTTCCGAGAAGGATTTGCCAACTGCGGACATCATGTTTTGAAAGTAATCTGGATCTTGCGCTTGAAGAAAGACAATGATTAGCTCGTGGTCATACATGGGTGGCTTAACTCGAACTGCTTGCTCTCTCCATTTAATGGCATATTCCCTGAAATTTTCACTTGGTTTCTTCTTCAGGTTCGAAAGGGAAATGCGGTCTGGGGCAATATCGATGTTGTATTGGAACTGATTGACAAAGGCCTGTGCCATGTCATTCCAGACGTACCAGCGAGATGTGTCTTGATCCAAAAACCATTCGGATGTTACTCACGTAAGGCTTTCCCCAAAATAAGCCATCAGCAATTCTTCGTTTCTTCCCGTACCTCTCAGTTGATTGCAATACCTTTTTAGGTGGGCTATGGGGTCTCCATGTCCATCATACTTTTCAAATTTGGGAGTTTTGAAACCAGGCGGCAAGTGGACATCGGGGAACATGCATAGATATTTGAAGGCAACACTCTTTTGACCTGCCAACCCTTGCATGTTTTTCAACCGTTGTTCTAAGTTTTTCACTCTTTGGGTCATTTCTTCCTGTACCAGCTTTCGAGTAGGCTTCTTAATGTTTGCAGGAAGATCAAACGAGTATGAGTGGTACTCAGAAGAGTGGTATTGCTCTTGCTGTGTAGCAAATTGTGACTCATGATGAGGCTGTCCTTGACCACTGGCCCATGCTTGACACATTTCGGTCATTTGTTGTTTCAGTATTCTATTTTTCTCAAACACAATAGACTCTGGTTGAACCCTCTGACCCTGAGTCTCTTGAGCACTTGTAACAGCTTCGATGTCAGTTATCTTTTTTCTTTGGATCTTGTGTTTCCAGCTTACCACAAACCGACCACCTCAACTTTCTTCACAATTCAAAACAAAACATGTTAGAATGGACTCAGTCGGTCCTTATTATTATCAATATTTTTTCATTTCTTCATTTTTTTTCTTTTTAATGGTGATTGAACCTGATGTGGGTTGCCTACGTATCATGTGGAAACATGAATCAGATTTTGCGTAGTTCGGGAAGATTGAGAATAAAGTAAACAAACTAACTCTTTTTTTTTATTTTGAAATTTATTTTTTTTTCCGAAAGAAATACTTACAAAGAAGAAAGAAAATATTTTTGGATTTCTATTTTTTTAAGAATTTTTGAAAAGAAAGACTTCTAAAGAAGAGAAAAAAAAATATTTTCTTGAATTTTAACTTCTATTTTTCTTTTCATTTTTTTGAAAATTTCAAAAGAATAATTTCTAAAAGAAGAAAGGAAATATTTTTGGATTTTTACTTTGAATTTATTAAAGAAATACTACAAAAGCAAGAGAATTTTTTTCTTGAATTTGCAAACAAATATTTTTGTATTTATTTTTTTTTTTAAAAAAAAATGGGGTCTAAAAGAAAGATTTTCTAAAGAAAGAAGTAAATGAAAATATTTTTTGGATTTTTTTTTGAAAATTGGGGTCTAACAAAAGATATTTTTCTAGAGATGAAGTAGAGGAAAATATTTTTGGATTTTTTGAAAATTATGGTCCGGAACCGATGAGGTTTGCCTACGTATCTCACATCCGGTGAGAATCAGACCCGCGTAGTTCGCCATTTTTGACAGGACAGAGGAATCATGGCACTTGAAAATCTTTGGCTCATTTCGGCAGAGTTTCAGAATTTTCTAAATACCTACCTCTCACATTTTTTTTGATTTTCTTTTTCATTTTTTTATTTTCTTTCCCTATTCTAAAAGCCGGTCAACATTCAAGCCGAAACAAACAGATGCGCAAGTAGCACGTAAGATGCATCAGGATGGTCTTTTTAATTTTGGGTACACCTGTCCTAGACGGACCCCAACCGCTGTGTTGAGTCCCCAAACTCAAATGCACGTGATGCAAACAAACATACCTACTAGGGATCCGGCGTGAGGCTTTGTTATACAGTTCGCGAACACAGAAATCCGGGTAAGGAATTCTGTTAATCCGGGAGAAGGTGTTAGGCATCCCGGGTTCCGTGGTTCTAGCACGGTCGCTTAAACTATCGTAATTAGCCTATTATCTGATTTTAATATATGTTTTAGCCTATGGTACAATTTTAACTTTATAACCACTTTAGTTAATTATTAGGAAGATTCAACATTATTTAAAACACACCTTGAACCACGTCACATGAAATGCACCCGCGGTCCACGACATATTTTATTTAACATTGTTGAGACTTGGATTTCGGTCACATGAAATGCACACCCGAGTTTAGGAAAGTAAATTATTAAAATAACGCTAAAGCAACTACGCATTTGTAACTTTGTGAGGGCCATGGAAATTCAACTAAATGACACGCCTCGATTTCTAAGGATTAAAATATTAATTAAGCGAGAGCCATGCATTTTGAGATTTTATTTGGCACGGAACCCCTCAATTTGTTTTAGAAGAGGATTTAACAAACTACGGAGGCTCATATTTACTCCCTAAAGTTGACCAGTACGGATTCCCTTGGTATGAGATAGGCAAAAGCAGCTCAAGAATTACAGAAAACACTCTGCTTTCGGTTCACTCTTTCCACGTATGAAGGACAACGAGAAATAAACTGGTTTTATTATGAAACTTATCAAATTAGAATATACAAAATGCAGCAGGCTTCAAGTAATAACCAACAAACCAGAAGCAAGGATGCAAACGATGCAGCCTCTCTTCCTGAGAGAGTTGTACTTTGTCCAAAGTCAATGCAATGTGATATACATCAAAGAAGACCTCTTTTCTATTTCATTTGCTACAAAAGTTTGATATTTCTTTATTCAATTTCAACATGGCCTAATCTATACACCCTACTGTCCAGACATAAACATATGTATATAATAAATTCATGCCCTATTAAAAGCAACTACAAGGAGAAAGTAAAATGAATTTCAATTTTGAATTAAGCCTATAAAATCAGTGATTTTCCTTACTCTTGTGATCACATCTTTTCATTTTCCTTTAGCAGTCTCTCAATGTGCATTAATTTTTAGCAGCCTCAAGAATCACTTTGCAATGTGTGATTCTGGTGTTCTTAACCAAGAGAATATCAACCAATTTATGATATTTGTATATGGTGGTACACTAACCCAGAAATGATGTCCAGATTGAGTGACTCATAATTTTAAATCCAAAACATGCTGCTTCAAACACACAAATAGCAGTAAACACTAGCGGAGAAAACCGATAAACTAATTTAATAGCTAAACCAAACGTTGCAACACCCATGAATCAAACTCACAAAATTGTCATGAGATCAGATTCCAATAAACAAGTATCGCATCTCTACTAAACTCGTGGATAATCCACTTATGCTCAAACCAAATTTAGGCAACAGGTTCAACAAATTGTTACAAATGAGCCAGAAACAAGTCTAGAAATTCATCATCAATCAAAGAGAAAGTATAGGTTTTGATATAATATACCTAGGCAGTAGCAAAACAAGCAAAACGGAACCAAATTAAAACCCAACTTTGTTATTAACACATATCCCAAATAGCGCCAAGATAAGCATATAAAGAGTCAGAATACTAGAACTTGTGAAGTTAAGCACGGTTATAGCATTGACATTCCAAATCTTCATTTATACACTCAAAAGGATTACAGATGGAATTTGACATACCTAAATGCCGAAATAAAATTCGGAGCTCAGTAGCCTTTCGTAATAGCCGAATCAACAAAAACAGCCATGACTTCGAGCTTCCATGGCTTGTGCAAACCAAAAAAATAAGTTGAATTTTTGAAACTTCAGTAATTAATAACCTTTTTTAATCTTCTTTGGAATACAGTTTTCTTTCTGTTTTCCAGCCTTTGTGATTTTCAGATCTGGTTTCGGATCTGAGTTGGTGGTGAGAACCATTAGCGAATGACGGGGACTAGGAGCTAGCGACTGTTGTATAGAAGTGGAGTCGCCATGGGAGGGAAGGGCTCGATTTTTTTTGTGGTGAAGAAAGGAAAAGCTGCGCTCAACCAGAGATGGGGAAAAGATCTGATGGTATTTTTTGTCTTAGTTCCCCTTTTATGTGAGGGATTAGGGTAAAAAAATTAAAAAAGGGGTAATGGGTCAAATGGGTATTGGTATTAGAATTGGGCTGGGGTTTAAAATTAATTTGGGTCATTTTAGGAATTGATCCAATTTTAGAAGAAACAAGACCAAAAATATATTCTTCCTAATTTCCTTTTCTCCTTTTTCTTTTCTTTAATTAATTAAAATCCTAAATTAATCTATTTTTGTAGAAATTAAATTTCTTTATTTATTTTTAACATTAAAACAACTAATTAATTAAACAAATGCTAATTTTAAAGACTAAAAGTTAAATATGTAAAAATAATAATTTTTTAGGATTTTTCTATGATTTAAAAATATTAAAAATGCATGAAATGCAAATAAATAAAGAAAAATTCCTAAAATCAATAAAAAAAAATTTGGCCTATTTGTTTAGGAGTTATTTTCATGTAGGGCAAAAATCACGTGCTCACAGTTATTTATTTTGGGCTGTTCAAGTAGAGGAAAGGACTTATTAGAAGTGTATTCAGTGATAAGGCTTTTCAACTTTGTATTGTCCAAGTCCATATTGTCTAAGTCATCCAGTCTGTTGAATTTGTTATTGAGCAAGTTCTTTGCAGGCTTGTCCTTGGAATGTTTTTGGGCCTCAGAAAGCCCATTATCGATAGTCGACGTACATGCTGTCATGTGTTGCCCTGGCTTCACCGCCCCCTGCACCGCCCTAATGTTGACTGTGTTTCGACCATTGTTTTGGCGCTGCAAGGATTTCCTGGGAAAACTTACTGTTTTCCACTCTGTTTGTTGTGTTGAATCATTCTGTATAGATACAGATGGGTTCAAACTAGGTTGATTTGGTGTAAAAAGACAGCCTACATTTGTATGACCAAAGCATCCACAGCTTCTGCATAACAGGTTTAGACCTTCGTATAGTAATATCTGTTTGTGGTGTCTTATGAGAATATGTGACTTTAGTGGTTTTTCCAGTGGAACCTCAATACATATCCATGCGTACTTGCCCCTAGTTGTAGAGGAGGTGCAAGCTCAACCTTTAGCAGCTGTCCCAACTTTGATCCCACCTTATATAGTATTTGCCCATCGTAAAATTCAGTTGGAAGCTCTGGTAATCGAACCCATATTGCTGAGTACGTGAGTTGTGTGGATGAGGCTATGAACTTTGGCTCCCATTGTCTAACCGATAGGAAGTGATTCAGAACAAACTATGGCCCTCCATGTAATGCCTTAAGCATGTTCTCTTCCTTTTGAAATTTTATGAGGATGAAATCAGAGCCTAGATCAATGAGAGGTAGATCTTCAGATGGGTTCCATAAGGCAAAGAGTTTGTTTTATAGTATATGATGTGCTATATTTATACCACATACTTTAACTATTATTGAGTATTTTCATGGAGTATATAAGCGGCATTTAGCTTCAGTAGTAATGGGTATAGATATGTCATCATCTTGATTGCAGTGGAGACCTTCATAAGACAAGTCTAGTTCAAGTTCCATGCTCTGTTGTATATATGGAATTATTGACGGATGTTTATTTGAGATTAAAGTTTGAAGAAAGGATGGTGTTGGAGTAGTTAATTTTGTATCTTCAATTTGCATAGCACCTATTTCAGGAAGTTCTTGAGATGATTTGTCGTAGGAGTCTGTTTGTATGGAGTTATTCATGGATGATATATATTGTAGACACGTGATTTTTGACCCTCCCCAATATTTTTCATTTTTTAGCACGTAAATATTTAATTTAGGCTTAATATAGCTATTTCAACTCATTTTTACTCTTTGCTTTATTTTATCACAAAAAATAAAAATTACAAAAAAATATTTTAGTTTACGTATTTTTCGTAAATTTAAATAAGAAAATATACAAAAATAGTACCTTATCTTTATTTTTATATAATCTTGAAAACACAAAAAAATAGTTTTATGTTTTATAGTTTAGTTCAATTAATTAAAATTAATTTTATATTTTTATATTATAATTGTACATAATTTTGGAAGGAGGAATTAGTTTTAGGTCGGTTTATCGTATCTTTATAAATCTTGTAGTCCATTTTTTTTAGTCTTTGGCCCAATTCCCTATCCCATAATTCCTAGGCTCATACCCCTAACCTAATCCCTACCCCTGTATAATAGTACCTAACACCTAAATATACACACACCAAAAAAAATCGCCCCTCCCCTCTTAAAATCATTTGAGCTTTTATCTCTTTCGGAACAAAAATAAGGAATTAAGAAGAACGCCCACCCCCTGACTTCGAACAACCAACAGACCATAGAGTGATTCCAAAAAATCAACTTGAAAATCTAGCCGCTGTAAAAAGAGAGATTAGGCAACAATTGGAGGAGAAAGGTAACCCAACAATTTTAGATCCATAGAGCCGCAGCTTTTTTTTTTCTCAAAATATACCATCTTCATAGCTCCCTTTTCTGTTAATCACCATTAGACACCACTAGTTTTTAGCGATGTAAAACATACCACATCACCACCTTGGCCTCTATTATTATTTCAAATATTCTCTAATTGATTAAAGCTTCTGTTAGTTGAGCAAAATTCTTTGGGTTTGAGGTTTCAAATGCCTGATCTGAGCGATAAGGAGGTGGAAAAACTGTCTGATTCTGGGTTTGAGGTCTCAGTTAAAGGCGGTTCGAGAGATTTGGTTCGCGGTATATGTTCGAAACTTTGGTTAATAGTTTCTACTGCTCCTGTGCTGCAAAAACGGTTGGCATCAGATTTCATAATATAAAGGTCCATCTTTTATTTTATTATTTTTTTTAACAAGATTGTTGTTTTGTTTATTTCTCCTTAATTACATGTCCTACTGTTTCCTGGACTTATTAGGCGTTTTGCCTTATTTTAACTTAAGTATTTTATTGCTTATTTTTGTTTGTTTTGTGTTGTGTTTATTCGTTTCATATGAACTTAGCTTAATGCCATGTACTATTGAGATTATTTTAACTTAATGTTTAAGTGAATATGTGTTATACTTGTGCTTTATTTAAGCAATTCCATAGCCTTCTATTTTTTTCGTTCTAGTATTATTTAGTATCTCTAAGATTTAAACAATTTGATAATGGAAGAAACAATGAGCTTTGAGAATAATTTATTAGTTTAATTTTCATCTGCTATACTGGACGTTCTTGTTAGCGAAAGGTATGATTAAAGGTTTATAGTTTCTTTCACTACTATTAGCATGACTAATTCTAAGAATTAATTGTAGTTTTGCTTTATCTTTGGATAGTGATTAGCACAATTGATATTGTTCATAATTTTTAGTTAAATCAAGCATTTCCTTCACTATGTCAACTCCATAATACCCGAACCTTGCAAGAGTCCCAAATCTTACGATAATGGAAATCATGAATGCGTAGTTGCTTTAGGTGCGTTATTTTAATGACTTACCTTCCTAAATTTGGGTGCGCATTTATGTGACCCAAATCCAAATCTCAACGATGTTAAAATATGTCAAAATCATGAGTGCATTTATGTGACGTGGTTCGTGACGTATTTTAATAACGTTGCAATTTTCTGTAGAAATGAATAAAAGCGGTTAAAAGTCAAAATTTGCACATAGGTTCATAATCGTTTAAAATCAGATAATTAAGCCGGATATAACAGTTGAGTGACCGTGCTAGAACCACGGAACTCGGGAATGCCTAACACCTTCTTCCGGGTTAACAGAATTCCTTACCCAGATTTCTAGTTCGCAGACTGTAATACAGAGTCAATATTTTCCTCGATTCGGGATTCTAAACCGGTGACTTGGGACACCATAAATTCCCCCAAGTGGCGACTCTGAATCTTTTAACAATAAATCTCATTTCGATTGTCCTTTAATTGGAAAAACTCCTTTATACCCTTTCCGGGGGTGTAGGAAAAAAGGAGGTGTGACAGCTCTGGCGACTCTATTGGGGATCGAACCCAGAATCTCTGGTTCAAGGTTCAGAATTCGAGTTTAGAATAATTGTTGCATTTGGCTTTATTTATTATCTAATTTTATTCACATGTTTGGGCCTAATGTGTTAAATGATGCTTTTACTGCTTTGATATTATCTGAAACTATACATAAACTGTTACGAAACCCTTCTCTTCTCATCTTCGGGGATATGCTCGCTGGTCGAGACTCCCTATTCTGTTAGTGTCATACCTTGAAATAAGAAAGAGGCTCGGACAAGTTACAAAGCCGGATGGCCTTTTGGTTCCCGGTACGTAGCCCCCTCCTCGGCTCGAGTTGTCCGGTCGGGTACACAGTCAAGAACACATACCCAGGTTTTGAACCTAGAATAACTCAGCCTCATGCCGGATCCCTAGTAGGAACGTTTGTTTGCATCATGTGCATTTAACTTTAGAGACTCAACACATGAGTTGGGTCTATCTAGGACAAGTGTACCTGAAGTGAAAATACCATTCTAATGCATCTTACGTGCTACTTGTGTATCTGTCTATTTCGGCTTGCATGCTGACTGGCTTCTAGAATAGGGAAAGAAAATGAAAAAAAAAATGAAAATCGAAAAAAAAAAAGAGAAAAGAAAAGAGAGTGAGAGGTATGTATTTGAATTACCCTGAAATTCTGTTGAAATTTTGAAAAAAAAAAAAGAAAAGCCATTTCAAAATAAGTCATATTTTCTTTTGTTCCGTCAAAACTGGGCGAACTACGCGGGTCTGATTCTCACCGGATGTGAGATACGTAGGCAAACCTCATCGGTTCCAGCCCATAATTTTCAAAAAATCCAAAAATATTTTCCTTTACTTTCTCTCTAGAAAAGCCTTTTTTTTGAGACCCCAATTTTCAAAAAATCCAAAAATATTTTCCATTACTTGCTTCTTTAGAAAGCCTTTCTTTTAGACCCTAATTGTTTTTCTAAAAAAACTATACAAAAATATTTTCTTTTAATTTCTTCCAAAAATCCAAAAATATTTTCATTCTTCTTTCAAAATTGAAAAGAAAATTCAAAATTCAAAAATATTTTTTTTGGAAGCATTTCTTCTATAAATTCAAAATAAAATTCCAAAAAATATTTTCTTTCTTCTTTAGAAGTTTTTCTTTCGAAATTCCAGGAAAAATTCAAAAAAAAATCTTTCTTCTTTAGAAGTCTTTCTTTGCAAAAATGCTGAAGAAAAATCAAAATCCAAAAATGTTCCCTTTCTTCTCTATAAGTCTTTCTTTCGAAAAATAAAATAGAAAATTCAAGAAAAAAAGTTAGTTTATTTACTTTATTCATGATCTTCCCGAACTACGCAAGATCTGATTCATGTTCCCACATGATATGTAGGCAACCCACATCAGGTTCGATCAACCATTGAAAGAAAGATGAGAAAAAAATGAAAAAAGATGAAAAAAAAACACAAAAAAATACTGCTAATAATAAGGACCGACTGAGTCCATTCTAACATGTTTTGTTTTGAATTGTGAAGAAAGTTGAGGTGGTCGGTTTGTGGTAAGCTGGATACACAAGATCCGGGGAAAAATGATAACTGACACGAAGCTGTTACAAGTGCTCCAGAGACTCAGGGTCAGAGGGTTAAACAAGAGGCTATTGTGTTTGAGAGAAATAGAATATTAAAACAGCAAATGACCGAAATGTGTCAAGCATGGGCCAGTGGTCAAGGACAGCCTCGTTATGAGTTACAATTTGCTACATAGCAAGAGCAGTACCACTCTCCTGAGTACCATTCGCACTCGTTTGATCTTCCTGGAAATATTGAGAAACCTGCCCGAAAGATGGTACAGGAAGAAATGACCCAAAGAGGGAAAAGCTTAGAACAACGGTTGAAAAACATGCAAGGGTTGGCAAGTCAAAAGAGTGTTGCCTTCAAAGATCTATGTATGTTCCCCGATGTCCACTTGTCGCCTGGTTTCAAGACTCCAAAATTTGAAAAGTATGATAGACATGGAGATCCCATAGCCCACCTGAAAAGGTATTGCAATCAACTGAGAGGTGCGGGAAGAAATGAAGAATTGTTAATGGCTTATTTTGGGGAAAACCTTACGGGAGTAGCCTTTGAATGGTTTATGGATCAAGACACGTCTCGCTGGTATGTCTGGGATGACATGGCACAGGCATTTGTCAAACAATTCCAATACAACATTGACATTGCCCCAGACCGCAATTCCCTTTCAAACTTGAAGAAGAAACCAACTGAACGTTTCAGGGAATATGCCATTAAATGAAGAGATCAAGCAGCTAGAGTTAAGCCACCCATGGACGACCACGAGCTAATCACTGTCTTCCTTCACGCTTAAGAGCCAGATTATTTTCAAAACATGATATCTGCAGTGGGCAAATCCTTCTCGGAAGCAATCAAAATGGGAGAAATGGTAGAGAATGGTCTTAAGACAGGCAAAATTATAAGTCAAACAGTTTTTAAAGCTGCAACTCAGGTTGTCCGGGTTGAGTCTGATAATTTTAGCGGCACAAATGAGAAGGTTGAATAAATCATGATGACATCAGGGTCGAGAAGAGGTCCCATGAGAACATCTCGAAGGCATGAGCAGCCTCCTCAAGTTTTTCATGACTCCCCTGAGCAGTATTATCCACCTCAGAACCCTCAATACTCTGTCGCTCCACCTCAGTATGTTGTCCAGCTACCAAAACACCCCAGAAGGCGAGCACGAGCATCACGAAATCTCCAACAGCCTCCACAAAATTTTCAGGTGCCCTATAACCCACATCCAAGCCAGAGTTATAAAGGGGAACAAAGGTTGAAAGATAATTTTACACCAATAGGAGAGTCCTATGCAAGCTTATTTGAGAAGTTAAAGCATTATGACATGATTGCACCTATATCTCCAAATCATGTGGACCCGCGTGCAAGAAGTTTTGACCCTTCTAAAAGGTGTGAATACCATTCCAATGCCCAGGGGCACAATGTTGAAAGTTGTCGGGATTTGAAAAGAGAAATAGAAAGGATGATCCAGGAAAACCTGATTGTGATCTAAGACAGTGACACCTAGAATATCGCGCAGAATCCTTTACCTGCACATGATGATGCACACTTTGTGGGGATGATGCGTGGTGACAGGGAGTATGAGAATCCTCTCGGGAATTTGCTAAGTAAAGTTAATGCCTTTGAAATTGGAGAAGGCTCTGCTAATTCTAATGAGCAAATTTGTGGCTAAATGTCAAGCCTAGCAATTGAAAAGTCATTTCCTCCTCACTAGGAAGGAATCTTGGTAGCTTGTTTTGATGTTTTTTCTATTATCTGGGTTATTTCAGGGTTGTGATCCAGATTTTATTTGTTTTATTGAGTCAAACCCTTCTATCCCTCCATTTTGTTTGTGTGAGTCTTGTCTGTCGGTTCTGTTGCTATTTTCATTATTCGGGTTATTTTAGGGTTTTAACTCATATTTTGGGTTGCTTGTTTAGTTGTAAAACTCTTTCATCCTTTACTCAATAAAATACAGTTTGTCCTTTTGTGTCATTCTGTTCCTAGTTCTTTTGTCGCTAGTTATAATGACATGACATACATGCGGAAATTTTGGCCAGATCTTAGGAACTGATTTAATCTGGAATTGGATAACTAAAAAAATACATTTGAGGATGAATAAAGAGTTGGAATACTTTGGAACTAAGGTCGAGTAAAATTTACCTTCAAATCATTGTGAAGATCGGGCTTGAGGATGTTTAATCAATTGATGTTTGTTGGAAAGTTTGTCACTAAGGGATGAAAAAATGTCTTGTGACCACGGCACACCAAGAAGACATACATGTTCGTCAATGCTGTGATCGCGAAAAGATACCATGTTTGACGTTCTTGAGGTTGGGAGGCCCTTTTTCTGCTACCCAAACACTTTATATCCTTTGCTATCCCTTTTGAGCCTGTGTTACTTTTCTTTGACTACCCTCTTTTGGAATCAAGCTTAGAGTCGAAAAAAAAATTCATGTCCCAAGAGTACAAACTGGGGCAATTCTTAGAAAGTGCAGAGAAAAAAAAGAATTATCAAAGGTCCATGCCCTCAAAAATAGAAGCTGGGGCAAACAAAAAAAGAAAAAAGAAAACAAAAAAAAAGAGAAAAAAAAAGAAAAAAGGAAAAGAGAAACAGAAAGAAAGATGAAAAATAGTTTAGGTCAGATGTTTGAACTATGTTCGACCTGATTCCTTAAAAAATAAGGATACATAGGCAGCCTCACGGTTCGGTCCAACCAAATAAAAATTTAGAAAAATAGAAAAATCCAAAAATCCCCAGCATCTGAAACTGGGGCAAAAATTTTATTTCATTTTTGAAAGAGTCGATTCCAAGAGTTGTAAGTCTACAACCCCTCATTTTGAGTTTATTTTGAGCCTTCATGCCGACCTTTCTTTCCAACCCTATCCAAAAACCTTCCAAATAAAGACCTCTCGATATGCCTTCAAGAATGCCAAGAGAATCATGCAATGAGCAACGATTGTCACATGACGTAGAACACCGTCGAGTTTCTCACAAAAAGGGAAAGAAAAAGGAGAGAGTCTTATAGTGAAAACCCTCACGGGCACTGTAAGACGATGGTAAGCAGAGATGAATAAATGAGAGAGACTTGTTGGTGAAAACCCCTTGGGGCACCACTAGTCGAAAGTGAGTCGCGAAGATGATGCAAAGAATTGGCACGAACAAGCTCGACCTCAAAGCTCATAAGAATGACAAAAGGGAAGATTGGATTAGTCTGATAGATCAGGCCGTTAAGTCCAAAATGCATGTCATGACCATCAAGGCTAGTTATTGAAGAAAAAAAGAAGAAGAAAACTCTTCCTTCTGTCCTTCCGACAGGGGGCATTTCTTGTTAATATTGTTTCTTTATAACATTGTATCCTTCCCTCTGAGTTAGTCTTTGTCAAAACAAGCAAGAAAAGATTTCAAAATCTGCTACCAGCTTTTCAGTTGTACAAAGTAAATTTGGCCAACAAACTCAGTTGTTAATGTCAACATGCCTTGAGAATTCATACAAAGGCTCCCCCCAAAGACTCTTGTCAGCCTGCTTGGTGCAAACAAAGATAACTTGTGATTCTCTCTGACAGACAAATTGCTCAAAAGCAGGAAGTCATTCAAGATATCAGAAAAGATCATCTAAGAAAAGATCTCCAGTTGGGATAATGCTGATTGAACCAGAAATACAATGGTACCGGGTGTGAAACAATTAGGGTTAATGTAGAGCAAAAGTCTCTTGAAGCCGACTCAAGTTGATCGAGCAAAAGCCAAGCTACTCAAAACTCAAGGCCACAAACCGACCATCACTTGCAAAACTGACAAAATTTTCTTTGTTTGAAACAGGAACAAAGCAGTGCAAGGAAAGAGGTTCCAAGAAAAATGAAGGGAAAAGAAAAGAGAAAAAAATAAAGGGAAAAAATTAAAAAAAAGCAAAAAAAAAAAAGAAGACAAAGAAAAGAAGAGAAGAGCAGACGAAGGAAAGTTCCTCAAATTTTTGCCTTTATTTGTCTTGTTAATATGCATAAAGTCATGCCATTGCTCTTTACATTTTCCTCCTAGGGTAATATGTCTAATGAATTTTCCTCCCAATAAAATCTTAATCTGATGAATTTTTCTCCTAAGATAGAAGACCTAGTCTAACGAATTTTCTCCTAGGATCAAAATCTTAGTCTGACGAATTTTTCTCCTAAGATAGAAGACCTAGTCTGATGAACCTTCTCCTAGGATCAAAATCTTAGTCTGATGAATCTTTCTCCTGAGATACAAAAAAAGTGAACTAGTCTGATGAACCTTCTCCTAGGATCAAAATCTTAATCTGATGAATCTTTCTCCTGAGATAGAAAAAAAAAGTGACCTAGTCTGATGAACTTTCTCCTAGGATCAAAATCTTAGTCTGACGAATTTTTCTCCTAAGATAGAAGACCTAGTCTGATGAACTTTCTCCTAGGATAGAAATCTTAGTCTGATGAATCTTTCTCCTAAGATAGAAAATCTTAGTCTGATGAACTTTCTCCAAGGATAGAAATCTTAGTCTGATGAATCTTTCTCCTAGGATCAAATCTTAGTCTGACGAATTTTTCTCCTAAGATAGAAGACCTAGTCTGATGAACTTTCTCCTAGGATAGAAATCTTAGTCTGATGAATCTTTCTCCTAAGATAGAAAACCTAGTCTGATGAACTTTCTCCTAGGATATAAATCTTAGTCTGATAAACCTTTCTCCTAAGATACCAAAAAGAAGTAGAAGAGAGATCTAATCTGATGAACTTTCTCCTAGGATAGAAATCTTAGTCTGATGAATCTTTCTCCTAAGATAGAAAACCTAGTCTGATGAACTTTCTCCTAGGATATAAATCTTAGTCTGATGAACCTTTCTCCTAAGATACCAAAAAAGAAGTAGAAGAAAGACCTAGTCTGATGAACTTTCTCCTAGGATAGAAATCTTAGTCTGATGAATCTTTCTCCTAAGATAGAAAACCTAGTCTGATGAACTTTCTCCTAGGATATAAATCTTAGTCTGATGAACCTTTCTCCTAAGATACCAAAAAAGAAGTAGAAGAGAGACCTAGTCTGATGAACTTTCTCCTAGGATAGAAATCTTAGTCTGATGAATCTTTCTCCTAAGGTACAAAAAAGACCTAGTCTGATGAACTTTCTCCTAGGATCAAAATCTTAGTCTGATGAATTTTTCTCCTAAGATAGAAGACCTAGTCTGATGAACTTTCTCCTGGGATAGATGTCTTAGTCGGATGAATCTTTCTCCTAAGATACCCAAAAAAGAGAAAAAAGGCCTAGTCTGATGAATTTCCTCCTAGGATTAACGTCTTAGTCTGATGAATCTTTCTCCTAAGATAGAAAACCTAGTCTGATGAATTTTCTCCTAGAATATTTTGAAAAAAAAGAAGAAAAAAAAGAAGAGGAAGTTTGGATTTGAAAGAGAGGGGTCAATTTTTAGTTTTCTTAAGTTATCAATGCTTAGTTTTCTTGAAATCAGGGGTCCCGCCTGGAGAATATGGTCAGTCTTTACTTTAGTCAAGCTTAGTTTATAGTTTTCCTAGTCTATTCTTTAGTTTACTATCATCATTGCATCAATAGTACAAGTGGTTTACAATTTTGCTAACAACTCACAAATCTCCCTAGTGCAAACTGGGGCAGAAAAAATTTCTTTTGTTTTATCTGTTTTGTCGTAATCAGGCGCTCACCTGGAGAACAAGGGAAAACAGCTCAAGTTTCGAGGAAACAGTTCGACTTTCAAGGAAAAATGGTTCAAGGTGCAAGGGAAAACAGTTTTAAGTAACAAGAGAAAACGGTTCAAGCTTCGAAGGAAGACATGTCAAGTTCAGCAATCAGGCGCTCACCTGGAGAACAAGGGAAAATAGTTCAAGTTTCAAGGAAAAACAGTTTTACGGAAAACAATTTGAGTTTCAAGGGAAAGTAGTTCAAGTCTCAAAGGAAAACAGTTCAAGTTAGAAGTAGCAGAAGCTCGCGGCAAGAAGGCGAGTCACCAGACGAGATGATCAATGGAAGTAATCTCAGTCCAGAATTTTTTAAAAAACAAAACAAAACAAAAAATAAATAATAAGAAAAGAAAAAGGAAAAAAAAGGAGTGAAGCCAAAATACAGAAGCTGAAACAAGAGGCGGATGGCTCAAGACATGACTGAGGTCACAAACACTGCATGTCCGGTTTTGATCCAAAAAGCTAAAGAAGAACGAGCTAGCACCTGCAGCTAACAAGCGCCGAGGTTCAAATCTAAAGTCTGCATGAAGAACCATTCAAGAGTCAAGATCAAGCTTCAGAAGACTTATAGATAGGAATCTTGTAACTCGTAGTTGACAGGCTTAGCTAGTCTTTTTCATGTTTTGATTTTTGATGTAATAACGAGACCACGGACCGGAACCTCGGCGGAATGACACCTCGACTGGCTCTCCACCTCGGTATACTCCATCATCTCACTCACCTTTGAACTACACGTGGCCTGATTCCTTTATAGCCAAGGATATGTAGGCAGCTCAGATACCAGAGCTCGGTCACATTCCCATCTCTCTTAGTTTTAGTCTCTCCAAATAAGGGTCGGGTCAAAAAACCTCTTTAGTCGTTGTTTGTCTGAAAATACTTCGTCTTTCCAGTCAAAGAGGGTCAGCTGTAGACATGTGATTTTTGACCCTCCCCAATATTTTTCATTTTTTAGCACATAAATATTTAATTTAGGCTTAATATAGCTATTTCAACTCATTTTTACTCTTTTGCTTTATTTATCACAAAAAATAAAAATTACAAAAAAATATTTTAGTTTACGTATTTTTCGTAAATTTAAATAAAAAAATATACAAAAATAGTACCTTATCTTTATTTTTATATAATCTTGAAAACACAAAAAATAGTTTTATGTTTTATAGTTCAATTAATTAAAGTTAATTTTATATTTTTATATTATAATTGTACATAATTTTGGAAGGAGGAATTAGTTTTAGGTCGGTTTGTCCCGTCTTTATAAATTTTGTAGTCCATTATTTTAGTCTTTGACCCAATTCCCTAGCTCATAATTCCTAGGCCCATACCCCTAACTAAATCTCTACCCCTATATAATAGTACCTAACACCTAAATATACACACACCAAAAAAAATGCCCCTCCCCTCTTAAAATCATTTGAGCTTTCATCTCTTTCGGAACAAAACCATAGAGTGATTCCAAAAAATCAACTTGAAAATCTAGCCGCTGTAAAAAGAGAGATTAGGCAACAATTGGAGGAGAAAGGTAACCCAGCAATTTTAGATCCATAGAGCCGCAGTTTTCTTTTTTTTCTCAAAAAATACCATCTTCATAGCTCCCTTTTCTGTTAATCACCATTAGACACCACTGGTTTTTAGCGATGTAAAACACACCACATCACCACCTTGGGCCTCTATTATTATTTCAAATATTCTCTGATTGATTAAAGCTTTTGTTAGTTGAGCAAAATTCTTTGGGTTTGAGGTTTCAAATGCTCGATTTGAGCGATAAGGAGGTGGAAAAATTGTCCGATTCTGGGTTTGAGGTCTCAGTTAAGGGTGGTTCGAGAGGTTTGGTTTGCGGTATATGTTCGAAACTTTGGTTAATAGTTTCTACTGCTCCTGTGCTACAAAAATGGTTGGCATCAGATTTCATAATATAAAGGTCCATCTTTTATTTTATTATTTTTTTTAACAAGATTGTTGTTTTGTTTATTTCTCCTTAAGTACATATCCTACTGTTTCCTTGACTTATTAGGCGTTTTGCCTTATTTTAACTTAAGTATTTTATTGCTTATTTTTGTTTGTTTTGTGTTGTGTTTATTCGTTTCATATGAACTTAGCTTAATGCCATGTACTATTGAGATTATTTTAACTTAATGTTTAAGTGAATATGTGTTATACTTGTGCTTTATTTAAGCAATTCCATAGCCTTCTATTTTTTTCGTTCTAGTATTATTTAGTATCTCTAAGATTTAAACAATTTGATAATGGAAGAAAGAATGAGCTTTGAGAATAATTTATTAGTTTAATTTTCATCTGCTATACTGGACGTTCTTGTTAGCGAAAGGTATGATTAAAGGTTTATAGTTTCTTTCACTACTATTAGCACGACTAATTCTAAGAATTAATTGTAGTTTTGCTTTATCTTTGGATAGTGATTAGCAAAATTGATATTGTTCATAATTTTTAGTTAAATCAAGCATTCCCTTCACTATGACAATTCCATAATACCTGAACCTTGCAAGAGTCCCAAATCTTAGGATAATGGAAATCACGAACGCGTAGTTGCTTTAGGCGCGTTATTTTAATGACTTACCTTCCTAAACTCGGGTGCGCATTTATGTGACCAAAATCCAAATTTCAACGATGTTAAAATATGTCAAAATCATGGGTGCATTTATGTGATGTGGTTCGAGACGTATTTTAATAACATTGCAATTTTCTGTAGAAATGAATAAAATCGGTTAAAAGTCAAAATTTGCACATAGGTTCATAATCGTTTAAAATTAGATAATAAAGCCGGATATAACAGTTGAGCGACCGTGCTAGAACCACGGAACTCGGGAATGCCTAACACCTTCTCCCGGGTTAATAGAATTTCTTACCCGAATTTCTGGTTCGCAGATTGTAATACAGAGTCAATATTTTCCTCGATTCGGAATTCTAAACCGGTGACTTTTGACACTATAAATTATCCCAAGTGGCGACTCTGAATCTTTTAACAATAAATCCCATTTTGATTATCCTTTAATTGGAAAACTCCTTTATACCCTTTCCGGAGTGTAGGAAAAAAGGAGGTGTGACATATGTTTGCAGTACAGAGTATGACTTTAGAGTTTGAAGGAAGTTGTATTAGAGAAGTTGTATTAATTTTTTTAGAGAGGGAAACTCTCACGTCTTTTTAAAACTTTTTTGTGTTTTACTTCCCGTGATCTGGACTTTGAATCATTCTTAAACCTGTAATGTCTAAATATCAAGCACTCGTTTGACGGGAGGAATTAGAAAATAGAAATATCAGAAAACAAGTTTTCTATAAGATAATATAATGATTCGCTGGAGGGATCAGGACAAATCCAGTTTGCTTTTCTCTAATATGCTTTTTTCTATTACTTACACTTTGTTTGCATGATTGTTACCATTGTATTGTATTATATTGTATTGTTATTTAAAATAATATTTATTTTGATTGTTATTTAATATTAGTTATATTGTATTATTAAATATGTTATTCTGAAACAATAAAAGACCCATTTTAAAACAACAGATTTAATGTTGTGGAATTCTTTCTTCTTCTTTTTTTCCAATTATGTCCTTACTTATTACTCCATAATTATATTTTACCTTTTGCTTTTTTATTTAATTCCAAATCTCGAATCGATTGACCTATCTTATCTTCGTCCATCTCCTATAATGCTGTCCTTCTCATCCAAATCTCTGTTGGTTTCTTTGTCTCTTTTCATTGTTGATTTCTTTCTTCTTCTTCTTTTGGCTAATGATATTTAATCTTTTCCTTCAGTTTTTTGCTCTTATTTCTAAACTAAATAATTGGTGACAAAATTAGTAGAGAGATTTTCTTAAATTATTTTTATGCGTAATTCTTGATGAATTTAATATTTAGTTGAGGCATTTTAGTAATATGATACTTCAAACCAAATGACAAAATGTATTTGCAAGCTATTCAATCTATCCAAACGTTATATCCATAAATAATACAATGCAATACGATACAGTATAATATAATATATTATTAAATAATGGGTAACAATGATCCAAACATGACGTTAAAGTAGTCATTAGACTCTGGAGCTACTGTTCTAATTACCAACGCCCCAAAAGAATATACAGTAAGTTATGAAGAAAAACTACTAAAAAGAGGATGGCTTTTTCAACTCCTATTTTATTTTATTAACTTTAATTTCAAATACATTTTTTTTGGAAAAAAAATAAAAACAAAATAATCATATTTACAACTGGTGATGGAAGAATAGTCATAGTTTCAAAAGTAATCGAAATTTAGCCACCTTTTCGTATAAAGATAAAATCTAAATAAACTAAATAAAGACACCCTTAAAAATTCGGAAATATTCCAGCATAATATGCTGAAGTTCGAATATTTTACATATGAGCTTCCAGCATAATGTGCTGGAATATAATATGCGGGAAGTTTATATGCAGGAGTTCCATAATCCAGCATATTATGCTACAAACTTTCCGTGTGCTGGAGTTACATAATATGCTGGAAGTTTATATACATAGAGGCTCTATAATCCCACATGTTATGCTGAAACTTTTCGTGTTTCAACAAAATAGTGGTTATTTTTTAATGACTTTGCAAAACCGGACAATTTTTCAATTACCAATCCGAAAACTGACTATCCCATGCTATTTTCACTTTCTTCCCTTTTTTCCATTTCAACTTACGTAGCGTTCAGTTATTTAAAAGCACAAGTCTGGTAATTAAATGCTTACATTTTGAAGTGCTGCATCTTTTCTTTTTCTGACAAAAAGAGTAGTGAATAAGTTAGCGAAAGGAACTTGCTAGTATTGCTTTATTGCATGCCATACCGAATCTCATTCTCTGCTACTTCAGGCTATTGGATCTATCCAAACAAAAAAATGCATGATCATTGATCAGCACTCCACTTCTTTTCTGTCAAAAAAATGAATTACATTTGCATTGATTGCATTCTGCTTGATAACAATAACAAGAAACGCGATGTCTAAACTCTAAACTCCCCTATTATGGAAAGAAGTATTACATTTATGATATCGTTTGACTAGGATTCAGCAAAGCTGTTACGTTAAAAATCGAAGCTGAAAGAAAATTGCCTTCTATGAAGAGAAGGCCAACAAGCAAAAAATAAATAAGACGTACAATTGAACCTACATGTGGAAAATACAATGATCATGTTCCGTAAACAGCAGCCGCAATATACATTTTTCTTCATCATCGCAAAATTTTGAACCCGTAGGGGCAAACAAATTCATGTACAGTCAACTGTTCGGATAAACTGTTTGTCTTCTTCACCATCTACGGCCGAAGTTTCCGCGACCTCTTCCACCTCTGCCTCCGGAAAAGCGACCACCACCTCTCCTGTCATAGAAGCCACCACGACCACCACCAAATCTTCCACCTCTTGCCTGGTCTTTCTCTTGCAACCGAGGCAGTTCTTTTACTACCTCTAAGTTTACACCTTGGGTATTCTTCCCTGCAAAGCCCCACCGGGGTAACGGCAAAATCAATGAGATCAAAGCTGGCACCAATTTATCACTGATTATGGGGTTGCTTGAGTATATATGGGTATAAGACACAAACTATGATGAAGGCTCTAGAATAGAATTTTGTTTGGATGATTCTCATCTATTTCAATTACGGAAAATGAAGAAACATACCTGCTAGAAACATATCCAGGTCATCAGCAGATACATCAAAAACCGCGCCCTTTCCATCAGCTGTCAAAGTAAGACCTTTGATTGATTCAACCTTGTCCTCTGGTAGGAACCTCCGCAAAACATTATATGCAAAGCTGCCATCATATTAACAAAGCAGAAAAGATCAACAGAGGAATTATTCAACAGAACAGCAGCAGGCTCTGTCCATAGCGGCTTTCACTGAGCTTCATCGTCATGGTATGACTTGTTAATTGGAGAAAGTAAGAAAAGCATTTAGTGACATGGTTTAAATACTCACGAAGGTGCAAATATGGGCCTCCCACACTCGAGAAGTAGAGTAACACAGTTCTCCATGGAAGAAAGAAGCGACCGAGTCTTGATCTCAGAGTAGCCCTAGAAAGCAAGAGACCAGTCTAGTCAACCATAAGGCCCTTGGTTTCAACACCATACAAATATTGAAGAGAAATACTTACAGCTGCCTTGGCAAGTGCCTTGGCAAGCAATTCTGCTGGTGATAGTTCAGAGGTGTTTAGAAGTTCCTCAGCAGCAGCCTTGAAAGCAGGTATTACACTACAGAGATTTGCAAGCAAATGGAAATGATAAAGCAATGGTAGATTAAAAAACCAACCAAATGCACAAATGAAAAACTTACCTATCAGAAATTTCAGCAACTGCTTCTGCTGCTTCCTTCCCAGCCGCTTTAGCAACATCAGCGGGCTGTGGAGCAGATAGATGCTCGAACTTCACACCAGATTCTCTTTCAATCCTAGAAATGTTGGACTTCTTAGGATCATAAAGCATTACCGCCACACCAGTATTTCCTGAATGGCATAACAAACAAATATAAGTAAGAATGTCCCTGAAGTCCAGTGATCAAAGGAAAGCAATTCCAACATCAGCATCTCACCTGCCCTTCCTGTCCTTCCAGATCGATGAATATACGCTTCGACGTCGCGTGGAGGCTCACACTGACCATACATGTTAAATTCAGCATTCAAATAACCGATAAGGTTGAGCATCAAAGTCGAATATGAATTTAGTCGTATCAAACCTGAATAATTAATTGAACGTCGTCAATATCCAATCCACGGGCTGCTACATTTGTCGCCACTAATGTCAGGAATTTTCCTGATCTGAATCCAGAGAGTGTAACCTGGAACAGCATACAACAATCAGGGAAAGAGTTGTTAGTTGAGAATTGACCATAAATATAAAATTTGTTGAAGGAGTCGAGGAAAGTGACAAACAGTCAACTTATGCAAAGTCCTGTTAGGTTTTTATATTCTTATACATCAACAACAGAAGGCGATTACTTCTGGAGAAACTCTCATCTTCTTGAAGTGCAAATTCATCAAAAGGATAGCGAGAAGAATGGCGAAAGAGGCACACCAGAATAAAACTATTTTAAACAAAACTTTACCTCACGCTGGGACTGTTGTATCTCTCCATGCAAAGCACGTGCTCCCGGCAATAAGCCGGCTAGCTCAGAAGCATAACCCCTTGTTTCAGTGAAAATAATAGTGCGGCCACCACTGATATTTCAAGGAAATAAAGAATGTTGGAGAATGAATTCATAAGTTGATTGTCATTCTAAGAATTAGAAAGGACAGATACTAAAAAAGAGATACAACCAACCTGCTGTAGCAGCGAATAATATCAGGAATCAGCTGAGTTCTGGCTGAACTAGAGCATGGTATAATGATATGTCTCACATTCTTACTGGCCTTCATTTTCTCATCACCAACAAGATCAGCTGTTTTCTTATCAGGTTTGAGAAACTTATAAGATATCTGCCACCAAACACAGATCACTATTCAAGAGGGAAAAACTGCAAGCTTAGGACACAAGTTGTATATCTCCGTTCACCCCAAGGTCGCCTGTTTTCCAAGCCCCGGAAAAAGAAATTTGTTTAACTAAATAAACGAAGGGGTAAAAATATTCCCAGGAGGAGAAAACACTGATTCGTAGTTATAAAAAAGGAGAGATAATGAACTAACATGCTTCACCCAGCTTGGCAAAGTGGCACTGAAAAGAAGTGTTTGAACTTGGCTTGCATCTTCTACCTTGCCTTCAAAATTCAAAAGAGAAAGGAGAAGAGTAAGCATAACAAAATCATTAACCATAGGATGGAAAGATCCCTGGAAATGACATTTAAAGCATAGGCAAATTTCAGCTACCAAAGAATATCACAATGACGTAAGTGACAGCAGCGAATAAAGAGAAGATAAATGGTCAGAAAATGAGGGTAAGATAACCGCTGAATAGTATACCTAATATAAATTCCACATCATCAACAAAACCAATTTTCAGCATTTCATCAACTTCATCAAGAACACGGAACTTTAGAGACCTGAAATCAATATTTCCTCTTTCAATGTGGTCCTGCATCAAAATTCGTAAGGAGTGAATCTAAACTCTCTGAAGCATGAAAACGTAAACCTACAGCAAATATTCCAGAGTCACCTAACATAAGACTATTGAATACACTACCTTAACTCTTCCAGGAGTACCCACAACAATATCAACTCCTCGTTTCAATTGCACTTGTTGTTGTCCCATTGGAGAATTTCCATACAAACAACATGAAGTAAGCCCCACGGTCCGACCATAAACTTCAAAGTCAGCAAACACCTGTAATTAACATGAAGTGAGAAAAGAAAACTCATAGGTTACACATTCAGGGAAGCAGTCAACTTGGGCAAGGCCTCTAAAATAATACCTGAAGTGCCAATTCCCTAGTAGGTAAAAGCACCAAAACACAAGGAGCCCTCCCATACCCTGTTTTCCGAGACGCTTTAGTAGGACCATTTGTCAGGGACTCCAATATGGGCAACACAAAGGCCAATGTTTTACCCTGCAAATGTGGGAGCAAAAATTGAAGTAAAAATTGCTTGTTAGTGACGATTTAATCAACGAAATAATTACAAATATGTCACTCATTGTTGTTCTTATGATAATAGAACAAAAGTGGGTACTGTTCATTTATCATAATGGCAAAGTAATGGACAAAAGTTGTTATCAACTCTCTTGTTTTCAGAAAACTCATTTTAGATATATAATTCACATCAAAAGAGCAACTTGTGTATCTTACAGTAAGCCTCTAACAAATGGAGCAACAAAATGTGGGACATGAAACCACATAAACAATGCAGCAGAAGATCACCAAAAAAGCAAGCTACTTTTTCGTAGGTTAGGTGGTCAGTGAACAGCACAGGAATGAGAATCACATAAAAGAACTAAGGTTCTATCCCCCCCCCCCAACACCCCAAGAGCCAAATGCATGTTTAGATGGTTATAGATGACTTGCCTAATCTTAATTTCCAAGGAAAGCATGGACATGGGTTATTGCATTCGGGGTTAGAATTTCCAAATGCCACAAACTAAACAGCCCATAATCAAACCAGTAAACATCAAGAGACCTTCAAATCTTACATGACAAGTTGCTATGACAGCCAGATTTTTGAAATATCAGCATGCAACTTTAAATTTACTAACTGAACACAAAAAAATAGTAATAAAAATTAAGAATTTTAATTTCAGAAAGGTAATAGCAAAGAGTATTGCACACCTGACCAGTGCGAGCTCGACCAACTAAGTCATTTCCATCAAAGATGGTATCAAAAGTCATAGCTTGAATAGGAAAGAGCGCTTGAATACCCTTAGCAATCAAAGCCTCTCTTAAAGGCACAGAAATCCTAAAATTAGACAAAGCGTTAGGATCCTCCTCTTTCTCCTCCTTTTTCTCCTCATCATCATCATTCTCCACCAATTTAGCCTTTTTCTTCTTGTCATCCCCATTCAAATTACTCGGCTCCAGTATCTCCGAACTATCATCGTCCTCCTCATCATCCAAGTTTAAATATTTTCGCTTCTTATCTTTCTTCTTACTCTTCTTAAGCTCTTCTGAATCAGACCCAGAATCAATCTTGGTCTTTTTCGACTTTTTAAGGGTGTCGGCGGATGACCCTTTTTCGCTCTTCTTCATCTTCTTCTTCAGCTCTTTCGGCTCTTCAGACCCCATTGTTTCACTTACAACAAGTGCAGGCATGAAAAAGGTTTTGTTAAGCTTGGAGGAAGAGAGGAAAGGGAGGAGATGCTGCAAATGGTGTGGCAGTTAAGCTGCAATAGCAGGAGGAGGAAAGAGGAGGAAACTTGAGTTTAGGGTTTCTTATTTATAGGGTTTGGCGGTGGGATCGCTTCGAAGCCGTTGGATTGCAAATGCGTCCTGAGTTTAATTGCTTATCGTCCGATTTTTAAAACATCCCCAACTTCGCGGGAATACTTTGACCATCAGCTCCTTGCTAATTGCCACTCTACTACTCTAGTACTAGTATTTTATTTTTATCAAGTGTATGAATTTCCTTCTAGTTAAAGTTAAAATTTTCGTGTTTTTTATGTGTTTGATTATGAAAGAAGTGGAGATAAATACAAGTAGCAATATTTTAGAATGAAGATTTTGATTTAAATTAAATCCTACTTGAACTGCAAAATTTCTTTTATTAAACTTTTATTTTGATAGTGTAAGAAGAAATTTACACTTATGATATATATAACTTACAGGAATTTTTTGTGCCGAATATAAATTATATAGGAATTATAATGCAGGAATTAGTAATAAAAAATTATTTTTTATTAAATAGTTGGTTCATCGCACTAAAATTAATACAATTATATCATGTAAAATATTTAATTATTTGATTCTTGCTTAAAGGATGGTAGGACTTAGGACGCAAACTAAAGATCGAACTCCTAAATTAAATTAAAAGGCAATCAGTTTATAATTATAATCTTTGATGCTTGACCGTTATTAGCTTCTAGGAGAAAGACAATGGTAATTTTATCCGGTTGGTGCTTTATATATGAATAAGTTATTTCACGTTATTGGTGACATAAAATAATATAGCAATTGGTGTATTAAGTTATATAAGATTTAATTATACGTGATTTAAATTACAAACCAAGCATTGAATAAAGTTATACCAAATTTTTATATCATAATTATTTCATCTATTCTTCAAACCAAACAAGTCATCAGAATATCGTTTGAAGGAATGAGATGGTGCCTTGACTTATTAACTAACTTTTGAGGTTGTTACGTGTAAAGTGTCAATTCATTATTTGGTCCTTTACAAAATGTCATTTTGCTTTGAGTATATTTCAAATTGTCATTTTGGTTTATGACCCTTGTGGGGCCTACAGGCCATCCAAGTCAGCATTTCTGATTGTGTTGGAAAATTGGTGCAAATTGAAGGGCCTCATTGCAATTAAAATATTATTAAACCATACATCTAGGAAAACGATGAAAAAGAAGCCAGCAAATTTCCTCCATCAGTGATCAGTCCAAGCTTCCCAAAACTTCCAATGCGTGAAACAATAGCTGCATTGAGTTCATAGATGTCTGGGTAAGTAATACATTATTTCAACTTTTGTTTTTTTTATTATTGTTTTTATGAAATTTTTTGAGGAGGAGTACTCAAAGAAGAAGATGAACAAGAAAAGATATTTGATTGTTGAAGCAGGAAATTTGTATATTAACACTTATCTACAGGAGATTTGTGTTTCGAAGTAAAAGGTAAACCAGAAAAGAGATTTGACAGTGTAAGCCGGAGATTTATATTTATATTAAAAGCATGAAGCCCATAACTTAAAAGTTAAATTATAAAATACCTTTGACTTAATTTCCTTTTTATCAACTTAAGTAAATACATTTTTTATTAATAAAAACTAATGCCTACGAAGTAAACCAACGCTTCATACGCCTCTTTTGAAGAATACAACGAAGAGATGCCACCTTTTAGTTTATTCTCCAGAAAAATAAAAATTCCTATGTCTTTCTCAAATATAATTATAGAAGTGGAAACTTTTTAATTGAAAAGTTAAATTACTAAAATGCCCGTCTAATTAATCCAATTATCCTATTTATAAAAACTAAAAAGATAAACCCTGCCAACGGACCCCAACCAAAGGTTCATACGCTTTCACTAATGATCACAATCATTCCAAAGTTTCACCAAGGGATCCTATTTTTAGTTTACCAAGGGATCCTATTTTTAGTTTCTAATATGTGTTGCCTTTTCAAATAAGAAGACGAACATTATTGCTTAGATTTTTAAAATGAGAGCGAAGCCTTCATTATTGTTTCTCGCCTATTCACTCTGTATTTACTTTGGACGGGATTGTCTTGAAATCAAAATAGGTATGATCAGATTTAACTCATTGTTTTTCTTATAATTTATTCTGGTAAGCTTTTGGTTAGATACTTTATCTAATGTTTTTCAGTTACACTACTTATTTATTTTGAAAGTTAGAAATAATAAACATATTGCCCTACTATAGTTATTATTTAATAATGTTTAAGTAATCTAAATATGCTACTTATAAAAATATTAAACAATTAAGGAAGAAAAAGAATTGTTGCGTCCTTCCTCTGAAAGTTGTGTATTTCCAATTGTGTAAATAACTTTTCCTTCAAAATTAGTTTAGCAGTTGGCTGCCTTGAGGATTTTGTAACAAAAAAAAGCACGAAAAATAAATATTGTCTTTAAAAGGTTTCTGTCATTATTGATGGTAGAGTAATTTATCTATCTATCTATCTATCTCTCTCTCTCTCTATATATATAGGTGGGATTAGAAAAGATGACTTGGCACCTCTCATTGGCCAAGGATTGTATCTATCTTTTTTCTCCTTTTTTTGACCTTTTTCTCTACTTTTCATTTGTCTAATAATAAGATATATTGTTGTAGTTATAAGAACTCATTTATTACAAAACATTAAAAATTTAATTATAACTCCATAATGAATAAGGGAAGAGAGAAAACATTAGTTTCAAAACGAAAAGAAATCCGTTTTTTGACTTAGCAAAGGAAGGAAATTACAACTTTCTTTAATTTCTCAACCGTTACAACTTTCCTCCATAATAAAAAAGGAATGATACAATAGTCTTCCTTGCAACCTCCTCCTATTCAATCTTTTCTTGTGATGAATGAAAATTTTGGTGGCGAAGCCTCTATTAAGGTATAATTATTTACTTTCCTACTCAATATATTTTTTTTTATTGTACATTGAGATGTGATGAATGAAAATTTTGGTGGCGAAGCCTCTATTAAGGTATAATTATTTACTTTCCTACTCAATATATTTTTTTTTATTGTACATTGAGATGAGAATATGTTGGTTTCTCATTTGATATGACCCATCAGTGCCTTTAAAATAGAAAGAAATTATTGGAGGAGAGGAAGTGACTATGGAAGCTCCGATGGAAAAGCTCATGGACGGCTTGAAGCTTCATGTTTGGTTGGTATTAGATTTTTAGGTTTTTCTATTTAAGTTTCAATTTGTTTTTTTTTTTAATTTTTCTATCACGGGATTTATATTTATTTTTCTCAACTTGTGTCATAGTTGTCGCAGGTAATTATGAGAGCATCAAGGTCCAAAGAACAAGAGGACTTGGTCCTTGCACAAGAGCTGCGGATGCAACTCGATATCCTTCAAGAGACGGTAGGACACAATTGGTGCCATTTGTTTTTTTCCACAATATTTGTCTCAAGAAACAAGAAATTCTTCGTATGAAGTTTGAACAGTTGTAATAGGTAATTTATCCATTGTTTTAGTTCATAGAAGAATCACGACAATATGTTTATTACTAAAAATATTAATTTTCTTTTACAAAAATTAAGAAATTATAAATTAGTCTTGTCAGAATTTACAATTTAAAATTGTAGCATCGCTAGTTTGGAGTGCTTGGTTAGACATCTTTTATTCGCCACTAATTATATGAAGAAAATATCTTGAAATATTGTAAAAAAAGAAAAGGAACAAGAATCCTAAAATACATGGTTAACGTCTTTACTCTACATTAATAATGTGAAAAGGGGAAAAGGTTGTTTTTGATATGATCTTGTAGGATAAAAGAAAGAACAAAAAGGAACGATCTGTGTTTATGATAAATTCCAGATAGGAATGATTTTCTCTTTCTCATTTTTCAAACTCAATGCTTCGAAGTTCGGACTTAGAGCTCTTTTTTTTTTTTGTCTGAAGGATTACTTTTTTGGAAATTTTAGGATGAAGAAGAAAAATTTTAATTTTTTTTTTTGTAGAGAATCTGGAGAAGAAAGTGGATATTGTGGACATTAAGGAGGAGCATAGTTTAATATTTTTTGGAGTAACCCAGGAAAGAGGAAGAAAATGGACGGAAAGAGAAGAAAAAAGAAAGGTCAATAGAGGAAGTACTCATAGTAAAGAAGGAGAAAAGAGAAATATTTAGAAAAATTAAGAGGGAAAAAAGTACTTTCCCAAAATGAGAGCTTATGTAGGGAATGAAAATTTTAGGGGGATTATAGAGTAGAATATGAATAGAAAGAAAAAGAAGAAAAGAAAATTTTGGAATAGCAAAAGAAGAAAATCAAATATTCATGTACTATGTATTTAATATATAATGTCATATTATAGCGAAATGTTGTTATAGAGAATATATGAAAAATCATATCCAAAGAAAACTATGACAGGTTTGATAAATAATGTTATAAAGAATGGTTATCGAGAGAATCATGTGTTAAAACAACATATTCACTATATTCCTCCAAAAAATTATTTTCCTTTTTATGAAAAAATAAATAAAGGAAAATGCAGTTCATTCAGCTTTGTTTGTGTGTGGGCGCATATACAATCAATATATAGAATAAAAAAATTATTTGCCTGCATATGCATAAATAAATTATTTTCTAAATTCATTGATATCTTTCACCAATTCTAAAGTGAGCAAAATTCCTCCAAAAATATCTCTTTTTTTTCGTTTCATGAGAAAATACAATTCATGAAAAATGCAGTTCATGTGTTCGTGAGCACATATACGTCAATATATGGAACTAAATTTTGCCTGCATATACATGATATTTATTTCTTCTATTTTGACAAAATTTATATATTATAATTAATTCCAAATTTATTTTTGTCTTTTATAACCGCGCGAAGCGCGGGCAAATTTACTAGTATTAAATGAAATTCTCTTTGATTTGGGTAAGAGGTGAAGGAATTTGAGACGTGATGATCATTAATTTTGCTGGAAAAAAAAATATTTAAGACGTCAGAAGCCAACAATTTAAGAAATGAATCGTCTCTTAATAAAACAAATATTCACTTCCTATTCATTCTTTTGATGCCTTCCTACAAAATTATCCATAAAATTATTTGGCGACACCAACATACCAGCAAAAGCAATAATAATCATATGCTTTAAGTGTTAAGCCTCCTATCAATTGTTGGGATTCCAAATATGAATCAATCTCACACGGACAAGAACACTTTAAATTAACCTTCTTCTATCATTATATAAGTGGTTACGTTGCTTCATTGTTTCCAAAATGCACACACCTAATATCTTACTTCCACGTGTAAGTATGGACGGAACTTATTTCTTTTCTTTTATTCCTTGTTGTCGTGTTGTTTTTCCTCCGAATCATATTGCTTGCGTTGTGGCTTATTGGTTTGTTGAATTACTTTTGTTGTTGTTTGTCGCTGATAAATATAAAAGGGAGCAAATTCTTCATTTTTATAAATATTAGTAACTTTGCATTATTTTTTATTATTACTGGCCACATTTCATATATGATAAATGGAAGAACCTTCAATGATTGGTATCTATTGATGTGTGGTCATGTTTTTTTCCTTGCTTGTGTTAGTTTAGTTAGCATCCATAGATTACTTCCATATTAATAAATTTATATATAGTTTATTTTTTTCCTTGATCTACTTTAGATACTACAGCAGAGAGATGAATACCATTTCTGTATGGTTTTTCGTTAATGCATTTGATCACGTGTAGGAAAGAGATATCAAAATTATCGTGTAATATTAAATATGTTTAGAAATAAAAAAAATATAAATTGAAAAAAGGAATTGCAAATGCTATAAACTTAAGAAAGATATATGTCCAACTCCCATGATTTACAGAAGTGACAGTAAGATCAAGCACATTGATTAATAGTATATACTATATATATAGTATATCTCTGCTTGATAATTTTTGTAGTTACAGAATTTTTGTAATTGTAAAGCTCAAGAAGGTGGCAATAGGTGGAATTAAATTTAGGAATGAATTTTTTGCCCAAAATAATAATTAGGAATGCATTATATGGTCCTTATTTATAAAGACTACAACATAGTAAAATGAATCGAGTATTTTGTAAAATATATCTCTTAAAAATATTTCAAAAATTCTAAAATTTACTTTTAAAAAATTATTTTATGAATTCGGACTTAATTTTAAAAAGTTCCTACTAAAATGAGAACTGATGATAGATACACATGAAAATTAAAACATGATATCTTTAGAAATTGGTTAATTAAATTCAATTTTAACTTTAATTTTGATATGAACTTTATATTTTCACTTCTTTTTGGATAGTATTATATAGTCATTGCAGAATCTACCAACTGCAAGTAATTTAATTTCAATCATAAACTTTTGCTTCCAAAAAATGAGAATATCGGTGCATTGTTAGGTACTTGGATAAAGAAGGTTCTTTCCAAAGCGAAGGAAAAGTAGATTATTCTAATTTCTTGGAGATAGTTCCTATATATAATATTATATATATATATATATATATATATATATATATATATATATATATATATATATATATATATATTAAATAACGTAATTTTCTTTGCTCGCCTGAAAAGTAAAAAAAAAAAAAATCTTTTCTCGGTCAGCGAACCATGTTTGTGTATTGAAGATAAAGAACAAAATAGCTTTCCAAGAAAATTAAGAAAAACTTTTAAATCTGCAAGGGTTATATTATTTTTTTTTAAAACTAAAAAAGAAGTATCATATGTGAAATTGAAATAATAAAATAATAAAATTTGACCAAATTTTAAATTGAATATATTTCTAAGATAATTGCTGACTTCTAAGGTAGAGCTTCTTGCTTAGCTTTTATTGAATTGGTTAAATGAAATCAACAATCCTTAGTTTCTTGTACCTGTAATTTTACTTTTCGCTTTTATTCAACGGTTAATTTTTAATATAATATTGATATGATTTTCAAAACATTTATATCTATGGAGATGGACGCGTGTGGAAAAACTAGTATAGTAAAACGTAGGAGATCTTAGTAACAAATCCAGGAGATTCTTATATAGTAAAATGTAGGAGATCTTAATATAAAATGCATGAGATTCTTTTGCTGAAATGCAGAAGATATCGGTAGAAACCGTAGAAGATATTTATGTTATCATAGGAAATTTCATATATAAAGCATAGGAGATCTGGATATTAAACGTATGAGGTTTGCTATTATAAAATGCAAGAGACTGGTATTAATTGACTTTTATTTTTATTTACAGGTGATCAATATATGTAGATATCAATGGGTGATTTGACTATTTGCATTGAGTTTGAGTCTAAGGAGAAGAAAATTATTAGGCTGATTCATTATAGCCAAGGAGTACGTTATAATGATTTGGTATAAGTAATATGTCAGCGATGCAAGATAACATGTAGTCCAAAAAATATTATTATGAGTTACAAGCCAATGGTTTTGGATAAAATCTGGCAAGAGGCTCCGTATGCTCTACTAGAGGATGATTTCGATTTAAAGTCCTTTTTCACAATTGCTGATGAATAAGGTGCTAAGCCAACATTGAAAGTTTGTTTACATGAGGATACTGATAAAATTGAAAAGACAAGTGCAGTAAATTATGGAACTGGTGATACACAAGTTATTATGTAAAGCAATGATTGTAATGTGGTCCAAGAGTATTGTAGTCCGATTTTAGTGGAAGAAGAGGAACCAATGGATAAGTTTGACGAACTTCCATCGGAGCATAACATAACCCCCGTTTACCAAGTTGATGATTCTGGAACTATTTTTCAGAAGGAGGCTGTTTTAAGGAAGGAGAGAATGTTGGAATGCCATTTTTGGAACGATCAAGTGCTATGGAAAATATGACTTGGGAGGATAGCTTTACAACCATGTCGAGCAACGAGTGTTGCAATGAAGGTAGATTTAGTGATCGTTTTGATCTTCATTTGGGGAAATATCTGAAAGCAAAAAAGGAAGTTTTGAGGAAGCTAAAAACAATTTTGTGTCTGCAAAGTTTTAGTTCAAGATAAAAAAAGTCTAAACCTTCGTTTGTTTTTGTTAAATGCATTATTGAGGAGTGCACTTGGCGTGTGCGTGTTGTGACGTTAGCTAATTCGTCACGCTTTTGTCGTTAAGAATTACTGTGGTGAGCATAATTGTGGGATTAAAAATGCAGCAAAGTGCCATAAACAAGCTTCATATGATATAGTTGCCGAAATGATACGTAAAATTTTTGATTTATCAGGACAAGGACCAACACCAAAAGAGGTAAAATCATTGGTGCATAATGAAATTAGATGTGAAGTTAGTTACTGGAAAGCTTGGAAAACGAAACAGGAAGCCTTGGCAATCATAAGAAGGACATCAGAAGAAGGCTATTAATTATTATCGGGGTACTTACATATGTTGGAGCAAACAAACCCGGGTGCGAGGACAGACTTAGTGTTGGATGAATATAACAAATTCAAATATTTCTTTCTTGCTTATGGGACAACTATAGAAGGATTTTCTCATATGAGGAGAGTGATTTCTGTAGATGGAACATTTCTTGACTGAAAAATATGGTAGTGCACTAATATCATGTAACGACCCGCCCGGTCGTTTCATGAATTACCGCTCCGTTTTCTCCATTCCTGCTTCTTTATATATTGTTCAGCTATATTTCTTCGCATTGTGTTGGTTAGTTTGGGTTCGCAGTGGTTTTGTAGAGAAATGAGACACTTAGTCTCTTAAGTTGGTCTTTTGGTTGTAAATTGACTTGTAAGTAAACAATCCCGAAATTTGGTTTTTATGATTTGGATAGCTTCGGGAGGTGATTTGGGACTTAGGAGCGTGATCAGAATGGGTTTTGGAGTTCTGTGGTAGATTTAGGCTTGAATTGGCGAAGTTGAAATTTTGGCGTTTTCTTGATAGTGGAAATTTTGATATCGGAGTCGGAATGGTTCCGGAAGTTGGAGCAGGTCTGTTGTGGCCTTTGGGACGTGTGTGCAAAATTTTAGATTATTCGAAGGTGGTTTGATAGACTTTTTGATCGAAAGCAGAATTCGGAAGTTTTAGAATCCTTAGGCTTGAGTCCGAGGGTGATTTGGTGTTCCGGCGTTGTTTTGAGTGTTCCAGGGATTGGTACAAGTTCGAATAGTGGTATGTAGCTTGTTCGTACTTTTGGTTGAGGTCCCGCAGGCCTCGGGATGATTTCGGGAGGTTGTCAGAAAGATTGGAGTTGAGTTTGAGCATGTTTCAGCTGCTGAAGTTCCTGTCATAACCGCACCTGCGGACTGGAGACAGCAAGTGCGGGCTCGCAGAAGCGGAAAAGGCATCGCAGATGCAGCCAAAATGGAAAAGGACTGAAGCCACAGATGCGGAGATTTGGGCGCACCTGCGATAGCGCATGTGCGTGTGTTTGACCGCAGGTGCGAGTTTGGGGCGGATAAGTAATTTCTGCAAGTGCGCACCTGGGACCGCAGGTGTGGGTGTGATGACCCAAAATGTCATCTTTAATTTAAATAATTATCTCGGTATTTTAAGACCTTGAAAAGCGCTATCAATAAATCCTCGACTTGCGTGCGCAGTCCGTATAATTTTCCGGAAGGTTCTTATGTGAAACATGGATTAAATTGTGAACTAGAGCTTTAAAAACTCAACTAAGTTGACTTCGGTCAATATTTTGAGCAAGCGAACCAGGATAAAAGTTTTGACCATTTCGGTAGATCCTTATCATGATTGGGGACTTGGTCATATGCCCTAAATTGAATTTGGAGGTCCCTAGATCAAATTATTGCCATTTAACGGAATCTAGAAATCTAATGCGAAAGATTTCTTAAGTTTGACCGGAGATTTGACTTTTGAGAAAAAGACCCCGGAATAGAATTTTGATGATTCTAATAGTTTCGTATGTTGATTTTCGACTTAGGAGCATGTTCGGATTTGGATTTGGAAGTCCGTAGGACAACTCAGTGCATTTTGGCGAAAGTTGGAAAATAGAAGATTTTTGGAAAGTTTGACTGAGGGTTGACTTTTTGATATCGGGGTCGGAATCCAGTTCTGAAAATTTTTCATAGCTTAGTTATGTCATTTATGACTTGTGTGCAAAATTTGAAGTCAATCGGACTTGATTTGATAGGTTTTTGCATCGAATATAGAAGTTGGACGGTCTTAGTTTCATTAGGCTTGAATTGGGGTGTGATTCGCGGTTTTAGCATTATTTGATGTGATTTGAGGTTTTGACTAAGTTCGTATGATGTTTTAGGACTTGTTGATATATTTTGTTGAGGTCCCGAGGGCCTCGGGTGGATTTCAAAAGGTTAACGGATCAATTCAGACTCGAATTTAGTTGCTGAAATTTTCTGGGCAGCTTCTGCATTTTTCGCACGTGTGAACAGTGGCCGCACATGCGTGAACAGTATCCGTATACAGTATCAGTGTACAGTATCTGTGAACAGTACCCGTAAACAGTACCTATGAACAGTACCGTGAACAGTACCCGAAAAATTTCTGGACAGAATTTTCCATTTTTACCAAATTGGAGCTCGGGGAGAGGCGATTTTCGGGAGATTTTCAGAGAAAAATAACGGGGAAAGTATTCTTAACTTAATTTTGGTTAGATTACCTGAATATATTATTAGTTTTGGCATTAAAGCTGTGAATTTAGTTGGAAGAGTTTGAAAACTCTCTCGGATATATTTGAGGATTTGAGGGTCGAAATGTTATCGAAATTTAGTAAAATTGGTATGGTTGGACTCGTGGTTGGATGAGGTTTCATATTCCATGATTTTTGTTGGGTTCTGAGATGTGGGCCCCACGGGCGAATTTTTAGTGCAATTTTGGATTTTTAATGGAAAATGTAGAATTTCATATGGAATTAATTCCTATAATTTTTATTGACTGAATCGAATTGTTTATGACTAGATTTGAGAATTTCGGGCACGAATTCGCGAGGCAAAGGCTTGTTGGAATTTTGAATTGGTTGTAAAGCGAGGTAAGTGTTTGGTCTAACCTTAGCTTGAGAGATTAAGAGTTGTGTCCTATTTATTATATATTATTTGTTGAGTACGACGTATAGGTATGGTGACGAGTATCTATACGTTGGTGTCAAGCATGCCCGTGAGTCTTATACTTTCATTAATGTGACTCCGTTTCGTATTGTATATGCTCTATATGATAATGTCTATTGAGGAATATGACTTGTGAAAGTATTATTGTTAATTAAATATGGTAGAGCATTGGCTCAAGTTGAGAATTGAGTTGTTAAGTAAACGTGAAAGAAGAAAGGAGAGAGAGAGAGAGAGAGAGAGAGAGAGAGAGAGAGAGAGAGAGAGAGAGAGAGAGAGAGAGTCATGATATTGTCTCCCTTGCCGGGATGTTATTGTTTTGATGTTGTTTCCCTTGTCGGGATTTGATTGTTGTACTATTATTCCCTTGCCGGAATTTTATTGTGATTTCATTTATTTCCTTGCCCTTATTCCTTGTGATTGTTGTTTGGATGAGGAAGAGTGTTAAAGCACGAAGGGTGATGCCGTGTATGATTTGGTGAGGAAGAGTGTTAAAGCACGAACGGTGATGTCGTGTTTGTGAGGAAGAGTGTAAAGCACGAAGGGTGATGCCGTGCCGCACGATGTACAATTCCGTGCCAATTATATTGATTTTATGGTGAGGATGAGAGTAAAAGCACGAAGGGTGATGCCGTGCAGTTTATATTGATTCTTATGGTGAGGACGAGAGTAAAAGCATGAAGGGTGATGCCGTGCACTTGTCCTTGATTTTTCCTAATTCTAATTGAGTTATGTTGTCCTTTACGTTTATTTACTAATTTTCTGTTGTTACTTGATTTTATTTCGATGTTATCGATTCCCTTACCCTTATTTCTCGTGATCGTTGCTTGGGTGAGGAAGAGTGTAAAGCACGAAGGGTGATGCCGTGTATTGTTTTGGTGAGAGAGTGTTAAAGCACGAAGGGTGATGCCATGCACTTTCTGTTTGTTGTGTTTACTTGTTATTAACAATTCAAGTGTATTAATTGTTTAGATCCCTTTACTGTTGTGATCCTTTGTGTTGGAATTCATAGTATTTACAATACCTCGCCTTATTTTTTTATATGTTCAATACTTCAAATTTCAGAATTTGTTACATTTTTAACTCAATTGATTTCTCAATTAAATTTTCCTTAAACCGTTTGAGGTGGTACTTTACTTAAAAAGGAATTTCTACTATGTTTTGTTTTATTGATTTCTCGTATTAAAGGTAATGATTCATTTGATATTGTACTTTAATTGAAAAGGGTATTTTTTTTATCAAATGATTTCTAAAAGTAACTTCACCTTTTCTTGTTGGTTTCCTAATTGGGTTGGAAGCTGTACTCTACTTTATATTAAGTGAATGAGGCTCTTTGAACATTCTTAATTGTATGGGGTTATAGAACCTATGAACTGAGTAACATCAGAATATTGTTGTGCAATGTGAGACAGAAATATGTGAGCACAAGGTGCCGGGGAAAATATTATGATTTTATTTAATGGCACGTGAGTTGTCCGTGCGATTGTAATATAAATATGGGCACGAGGTGCCGTGAAAATATGAAAATGGGCGGAGACATATATTATTTATGATTATGAAATGAGGCGTCACAAGGTGACCTTTACTCGAAAGAATTATATTCGAAAGATGCTTATTTGAAAGATATTTATTTAAAGGAAATATATTCATTGAAAAGCATATTATCATAGAGATTTATATTTGAAAGACTTGATTAATTGATTGCACTTGTATCTATTATTTGTTGAGAAACATTTACGGTGTTCTTGTTGCTATCTATATCACTGGTTGATCATTGTTGCCATCATTGTTATCTGCTTCCTATTATTTTTGTACGCTATATTGCACAGGTTTATTTGGTAGTCTGGTCCTAGCCTCGTCACTACTTCGCCGAGGTTAGGCTAGGCACTTACCAGCACATGGTGTTGGTTGTGCTGATACTACACTCTGCACTCTTTTGTGCATATCCCAGTGCTGTAGACTTCGGACCGCAGTGAGATTGCTATTTCTTGTTCATCAGGTGACCCAAGGTAGTCCTGCAGGCGTCCGCAAGCCTTGGCGTCTCCTTCTATCTATTATTCCCGTTTCCTTCATGTATTTCCAGAGACAATGTTGTATTTATTTCTTTTAGACCTTTATTTGTAGTACTCCTAGACAGTCTGTGAAGTTGTGACACCAGTCTTGGGTAGATTTGTATGGATTGGTATTAGCAATATTATTAAAACTTTTAAATGTAGCCTTCCGCTTATTCAATTCTGTTGTTATCTGATTGTTGGCTCTTGACTGTTATCAGATTAAAAATGGAAACAAGGTAGATAGTTCAGTTGGTTGGCTTGCCTAGCTTTCACTAGTAGGCGCAATCACGACTCCCGAGGGCGGGAAATTCGGGTCGTGACGGCGGGTCCGTAGGTGCGAGATTTGTGACCGCAAATGCGGTATTACTGGGGCAGAACATATAAATAATGGCCTTCGCGAAATTTGAGTTGTTCTTCACCATTTTTATCCGAGATTGGAGCTTGTGGGCGATTTTGAAGAGGGTATCAAAGGGGTTTTCATTGAGGTGAGTTTCTTGGACCTAAAACTCGATTCTATGATGTTTTTTTTACTTATTTAAGCATGGAATTTATGAGATTAAGGGTGAAAATTGGGGGTTTAGGGTTTGAAAACTGGAGACCTTTGATTAAGGATTCGAGGGGTCGTTTGTGGTCGAATTTTGGTATATTTAGTATGTATAAACTCGTGAGAGCGTGAGGACTCTAGTTTTGTGAATTTTATTGGAATCCGAGACGTGGACCTGGGGGTCGGGTTTGGCCAATTTCGGGATTTTCGAATTAAATTGATAATTTTCGTCTGGGTTTCACTCCTTTAGCGTATATTGATGGTTATCTACTGATTTTGGTTAGATTCGGGGCATTTGGAGGTCGAATCGAGAGGCAAAGGCATCGCGGGCTAGAGTTTGGCTTGGCTTGAGGTAAGTAACGCTTCCAAACTTGGTTCTGAGGGTTAGAAACCCCGAACTATGTGTTCTATGATTACTATTGAGGTGACGCAAATGCCAAGTGATGGGCGTGTGGGCGTGCACCATGAATATTGCGGCCTGGGTCATTCCATTGCACCGCTTAGTGACTCTTTCATGCTAATATGTGATTTAGTTAATGAGTTGCAAATCATTATAATAATCATGTTAAGGCTTCACGCCAACACTATTGAAACCCGAGAGGTCGTTTCTTACTGTCGATCATTAGATTCATATATATTCTGTACTCAGTCCTATTCATGCATATTATATCATGCCTCAATCTCGATTATTGCTATTTGACATTTCATAGCATTGTTCGGGCTAGTATCATGACATGTTGAGCCCGTGTATGTGAGACTGGAGATTAATGGCTGAGTGAGGCCGAGAGCCTGATATTGAGTGACAGTATGGGATCGGGTTGCATGCGCACAACGAGATATTGAACATGCCTTCATTGGCTTATTATAGCGCTTGGGCTCAGAGAAGCCCCTTCGGAGTCTTTACACCCCCAGTGAGCGCAGTCGATGCTATTGAGGGATGGATCTTCCCTGGACATGGACCTTGTCCAAAGTATTGGTATGGAGATAGATCTTCTCTATGAGGCTGGATTGGCCTGTTTCCTCGGCACTGAGTGACTTATAATCAGTGATGTATATATATTCTGGGATGGATCTTCCCTGGGCCGAGTGGGCCATATACAGTACCGAGTGGTTGAGCACTGTGAGTGAAAGTATTATACGTAACATTGATCATGCTATTTGTGCATTGGTACTTAGAGGTTCTTAAGCTTTATACTATTTATTGTTCATACTGTGTTTAATCATTGCGGAGAATTGACTTGAACTGTAAGCATGTCTACTTTCCTGTACAATTAAATGTTGCTAACTATTAAGGTTTGGTTCGTCACTACCGTCAATCCATAGTTTGGACTTGTTACTTACTGAGTTGGTGTACTCAAGTTACCCCCTGCACCCTTGTATGTAGATCCAGGTATCTCGGGGCACAATAGCGGCTGATGATCTTGCCAATTGGAGACTTTTCTTAGAGATTGCGAGGTAGCTGCCTGGTGACCGCAGTTCCGCCTTCTCCTTTCCTATCTTCCTTGTATTACTTTTATTGGATTTTTCTCAGACTATGTAGTCTTGGTTATTTCAAACAGTTGTAGTATTTTGCTCATGACTTAGTGACACCCGAGGTCGGGCTTGTATTTCTTTCCGCAGGATTTGATTTCTACTTTTATCTTATTGGATTTCTTTTAAAAATATGACTTTCTTAAGTTTTAATTGAAAAATGGAGTAAATGGGTACTAGTTGGCTGGCCTAGTATCACGATAGGCGCCATCATGACCATGTCAGGTTTTGGATCGTGACAAGTTGGTATCAGAGCCTAGGTTTCATAGGTCTCACGAGTTATGAATAGGTTTAGTAGAGTCTCGCGGATCGTGACAGAGACGTCTGTACTTATCCTTGGGAGGTTGCAGAACCTTTAGAAAAAACTTTACATTCTTGAATTCTTGTCGTGCGAATATGTTGATTCTGGAACTAAACTTCTGTTATTCCATTCTCTTACAGATAGTGAGGACACGTGCTATCGGTCAGGACATACGCCCACCAGTACCACTAGCTGGGGCCAAGGACGCGGTCGAGGCCGTGGCAGGGGCAGGGGTGTAGCCCATACAGTAGCTAGGGCAGCACTTGCAGATCCACCTGCCGCCCTAGTTCATGATCAGGCTCCAGCGGGGGATGCTCCAACAGTACCAGCTCATGCACCGACTGTGCCTATTGTTATTCCAGGTCTCCAGGAGACCTTGGCTTAGATTCTGACCGTGTGTACCAGTTTTTCTCAGGTAATCGCAGTTTCTACTACAACAACTACTTCTCAGGCCGGGGGAGGCACTCAGACTCCCGCCACCCGTACACCTGAGCAAGTTGTTCAGGGACTGCAGACACTGGAGGCACCACCAACCCATCTAGTTGTACCTGCTCAGGATTTTATGGTTCTTGTTATGCTTGATGACGAGCGCGTCGATTGTAAAGGTTTGGTAGACTTCAGCCTCTAACTTTCAGTGGCACAGAGGGAGAGGATGCCCAGGGTTTCTTGGATAAGTGTCAGAGGATGTTGCGTACAACGGGTATTCTAGAGACTAGTGGGGTCTCATTTACTACTTTTTAGTTTTTTGGAGCTGCATTTTCTTGGTGGGAGGCTTATGAGAGGCGTAGGACTGTTGGTGCACCGCCTCTTACCTGGCATCAGTTCTCCATTCTCTTCCTAGAGAAGTATGTACCGCATTCCCGCAGAGAGGAGCTGCACTAGGGGGATATGACTGTGTCGTAGTATGAGATGACATTTTTTGAGTTAGCCTGTCATGCTATCTGGCTAGTTCCCATGGATAGGGAGAGGATCAGGAGGTTTGTTGATGGCCTCAACTATCAGCTACAGATTTTTCTGACCAGAGAGAGTATTTGGCGCTCCTTTTGTGGAGGTGGTTGACATTGCTAGAGAGATAGAGTCAGTTAGCTGCCAGGAGCGGGATGAGAGGGAGGCCAAGAGGTTTCGGGGATCTGGTAGCTTCAGTGGTGTTCCTTTGGGAGGTCAGACTTAGCATGGTAGAGGTCATCCATTCAGACATGCTCAGCCAACCCGTTCAGGTCACCTGATAGGTCATCTGGCCATGATTCTCACAGTTCACATCAAGGTCACTCGTTTCTCAATACCCTTCCAGCTCAGAGTTTGACTCAGGCACCATCAATTCAGGGCTCATCTATGCCTGGTTCTTCTAGTGGACATCTCGGTGCTCGGGGCTCCCTTTAATCCCCACCGCTACTTGCTGCGAGGGGTTGCTTTGAGTGTAGAGATTTAGGTCATATCAAGAGGTTATGTCCCCATCTTATGGGAGGTTCATCCCAGCGAAGGAGTCAGCATTCAGCTTCGGCACCAGTTATTTCTCCACCTACTCAGTCAGCTCGGGGTGGAGGTCAGTCAACTAGGGGTCGCCCAAGAGGGAGAGGTCGATCAGGTGGTGGTTAGGTCCGTTTCTATGCCCTCCCAGCCAGATCAAATGCTATTGCTTCAGATGCTGTGATTACAAGTATTATCTTAGTCTGCCACAGAGATGCCCATGTATTATTTGATCTCGGTTCCACTTTTCATGTGTCATCATATTTTGCTCATTATTTGGATACGCCCTGCGAGTCTCTTATTTCCTCTGTTTATGTATCTACTCTGGTAGGTGATACTATTATTGTGGACCGTGTATATCGGTCGTGTGTAGTGACTATTGGGGGTTTGGATACCCGAGTGGACCTCTTGTTGCTTAGTATGGTTGATTTTGATGTGATATTGGGCATGGATTGGTTATCTCCGTGTTGCGTTTGAATTGTCATGCCAAGACAGTGACATTAGCTATGCCAGGGTTGCCACGGATTGAGTGGCGAGGTTCGACTAATTATGTTCCCAGTAGGGTGATTTCATTTCTGAAGGCCTAGTGGATAGTTAGGAAGGGTTGTTTTTCATACTTAGCCTTTGTGAGAGATGTCAGTGCAGAGACTCCTAGTATTGATTTTGTTCCTGTAGTGAGGGATTTTCCCGATGTGTTTCCTACAGACCTGTCGGGCATGTCGCCGGATAGGGATATTGATTTTGGTATTGATTTGGTACCGGGCAGTCAGCCCATTTCTATTCCACCATATCGTATGGCACCGGCAAAGTTGAAAGAGTTGAAGGAGCAGCTTTAGAAGCTCCTTGATAAGGGCTTTATTCAGCCTAGTGTGTCACCGTGGGGTGCGCCTGTTCTATTTGTGAAGAAGATGGATGGCACTAT
Source organism: Nicotiana sylvestris (assembly GCF_000393655.2). NCBI lineage: Eukaryota > Viridiplantae > Streptophyta > Magnoliopsida > Solanales > Solanaceae > Nicotiana > Nicotiana sylvestris. Next base: position 123,555,016 of record NC_091059.1, on the reverse strand, counting down.
AAGGATGTGCATTGATTATAGGCAGTTGAATAAGGTCACAATCAAGAACAAATATCCTTTGCGTCGCATTGATGATTTATTTGACCAGCTTCAGGGAGCAAGAGTGTTCTCCAAGATTGATCTCCGTTCAGGTTATCACCAGTTGAAGATCAGAGACTCGGATATTCTTAAGACAGCTTTCAGGACCCGATATGGTCATTATGAGTTCCTTGTGATGTCTTTTGGGCTGACCAATGCCCCAACAATGTTCATGCATTTGATGAACATCGTGTTTCGGCCTTATCTCGACTCGTTCGTTATTGTATTCATTGATGATATTCTAGTGTACTCGCGTAGTCAAGAAGATCACGCAGAGCATTTGAGAGTTGTGTTGAAGAGATTGAGGGAGGAGAAGCTTTATGCAAAGTTCTCCAAATGTGAGTTTTGGCTCAGTTCAGTGGCTTTCTTAGGGCACGTGTGTCCAGTGAAGGTATTCAGGTTGATCCGAAGAAGATAGAGGTGGTTCAGAGTTGGACAAGACCGTCCTCAGCCACAGAGATTCACAACTTTCTTGGTTTTGCAGGTTATTACCGCCGGTTCATTTATGGATTTTCATCTATTGCATCACCCTTGACCAAATTGACTCAAAATGGTACTCCATTCATGTGGTCGGATGAGTGTGAGGCGAGCTTTCAGAAGCTTAAGACTGCCTTGACCACAACTCTAGTGTTAGTTTTGCCATCAGCTTCAGGTTCATATATCGTGTATTGTGATGCTTCGAGAGTTAGTATTAGGTGTGTGTTGATGCAGGAAGGTAGAGTTATTGCTTATGCTTATCGTCAGTTGAAGCCCCATGAGAAGAACTACCCTGTTCATGACCTAGAGTTGGCTGCCATTGTTCACGCGTTGAAGATTTGAAGGCATTATTTGTATGGTGTGCCCTGTGATGTGTTTATTGATCATCTTAGCCTCCAGCACTTGTTCAAGTAGAAGGATCTCAATTTGAGGCAGCGGAGATGGTTGGAGCTGCTAAAGGATTATGATATTACTATCTTGTACCACCCGGAGAAGGCCAATGTAATGACCGATGCTTTGAGTAGGAAGGCAGTGAGTATGGGCAGTCTTGCATTTATTCCTGTTGGAGAGAGACCTCTTGCAGTTGATGTTCAGGCCTTAGCCAATCGGTTCGTGAGTTTGGATATTTCGGAGCCCTGTCAGGTATTAGCTTGTGTGATTTCTCAGTCTTCCTTATTTGATCGCATCAGAGAGCGCCATTATGATGATCCTCATTTGCTTGTCCTCAAGGACAGGGTTTAGCACGACAATGCCAAATATGTGACTATTGGTGATGATGGGGTTTTGAGGATGCAAAGTCGGATATGTGTGCCCAATGTAGATGAACTTTGGGAGTTAATTCTAGAGGAGGCCCATAGCTCACGGTATTCCATCCATCCGGGTGCCGCGAAGATGTACCAGGATTTGAGACATCATTACTGGTGAATAAGAATGAAGAAGGATATTGTGGGGTTTGTAGCTCGGTGTCTCAATTATCAGCAGGTGAAATACAAGCATCAGAGACCGGGTGGCTTGCTTCAGCAGATAGATATTCCAGAGTGGAAGTGGGAGCGGATCACCATGGACTTCGTAGTTGGGCTCCCACGGACTTTGAAGAAGTTCGATGATATTTGGGTGATTGTGGATCTGCTGACAAAGTCCGCACACTTCATTCCTGTGTGTACTACCTATTCTTTAGAGCGGTTAGCAGAGATTTATATCCGAGAGATTGTTCGCTTGCATGGTATCCCAATTTCTATCATTTTAGATAGGGGTACTCAGTTTACTTCGTAGTTTTTGGAGAGTCGTACATCGAGAGTTGGGTACTCAGGTTGAGTTGAGCCCAACTTTTCACCCTCAGACGGACGGGCAGTCCAATCGCACTATTCAGATATTGGAGGACATGTTGCGCACTTATGTCATTGATTTTGGAGGGTCATGGGATTAGTTTCTACTGCTCACAGAGTTTGCTTACAACAACAGTTATCAGTCGAGTATTCAGATAGCTCCATATGAGGCTTTATATGGGAGACAGTGTTGATCTCTAGTTAGTTGGTTTGAGCCCAGCGAGCTAGGATTTTGGGTACAGACTTGGTGCAGGATGCTTTGGATAAGGTGAAGGTGATTCAGGAGCGACTTCGTATAGCGCAGTCGAGACAAAGGAGTTATGCTGACAGGAAGGTTTGTGATGTGTCCTACATGGTTGGGGAGAAGGTTCTACTAAAGGTTTCGCCCATGAAGGGCATTATGAGATTTCAAAAGAAGGGTAAATTGAGTCCTAGGTTCATTGGGCCTTTTGAGGTGCTTTAGAGGATTGGGGAGGTGGCTTATGAGCTTGCTTTGCCACCTAGCTTATCGAGTGTGCATCCAGTATTTCATATTTCTATGCTCCGAAAGTATATTGGCGATCCATCTCATGTGTTGGATTTCAGCACGGTTCAGTTGGATAGTGATTTGACTTATGATGAGGAGCCAATGACTATTTTGGAGCATCAAGTTCAAAAGTTGAGATCAAAGGATATAGCTTTAGTAAAGTGCAATGGAGAGGTCGGCCCATGGAGGAGGCTACCTAGGAGACCGAGCGGGAGATGCGGAACAGATATCCCCACCTATTTGTGGCTTCAGGTATGTTTCTTGACTCGTTTGTGGACGAACGTTTATTTAAGAGGGGGAGGATGTAACGACCCAGTCGGTCGTTTTATGAATTATCGCTCCATTTTCCCCATTCCTGCTTATTTATATATTGTTTAGCTGTATTTCTTCACATTTTGTTAGTTAGTTTGGGTTCGGAGTAGTTTTGTAGAGAAATGAGATACTTAGTCTCTTAAGTTGGCCTTTTAGTTGGAAAAGTCAATCGGAAGTTGACTTGCAAGTAAACGATCCCCGAAATTTGGTTTTTATGGTTCGGATAGCTTCGGGAGGTGATTTGGGACTTAGAAGCATGATCAGAATGGATTTTGGAGGTCCGTGGTAGATTTAGGCTTGAATTGGCGAAGTTGGAATTTTGGCGTTTTATCGGTTGGTAGTGAAAATTTTGATATCGGGGTCGAAATGGAATTTCGGAAGTTGGAGCAGGTCCGTTGTGGCATTTCGGATGTGTGACCAAAATTTCAGGTTATTCGGAGGTAGTTTGATAGACTTTTTGATCGAAAGCAGAAGTCGGATGTTTAAGAATCCTTAGGCTTGAGTCCGAGGGTGATTTGGTGTTGTGGCGTTGTTTTTAGTGGTCCGGGGGTTGGAACAAGTTTGAATATTTGGTATGTGACTTGTTCGTACTTTTGGTTGAGGTCCCGGAGGCCTCAGGATGATTTTGGGAGGTTGTCGGAAAGATTGGAGTTGAGTTTGAGCATATTTTAGCTGCTTAAGTTCCTGTCATAACCGCACCTGCGGATTGGGGACCGTAGGTGAGCTCACAGAAGCGGAAAAGGCATCGCAGATGCGGCCAAAGTGGAAAAGGACTGGAGCCACAGATGCGAAGATTTGGGCGCACCTGCGATAGCGCAAATGCGAGTTTGGGGCGGATAAGTGATTTCCGCAGGTGCGAGATTTATGACCGCAGATGTGGTATTACTTGGGCAGAACATATAAATAATGGCCTTCGCGAAATTTGAGTTGTTCTTCACTATTTTTTTCCGAGATTGGAGCTTGTGGGCGATTTTGAAGAGGGGATCAAGGGGGCTTTCATTGAGGTGAGTTTCTTGGACATAAAACTCGATTCTATGATGATTTTTTCTTGTTTTAGCATGGAATTTATGTGATTAAGGGTGAAAATTGGGGGTTTAGGGTTTGAAATTGGAGACCTTTGATTAGGGATTCGAAGGGTCGTTTGTGGTCGGATTTTGGTATATTTAGTATGTATGAACTCGTGAGAGCATGAGGACTCTAGTTTTGTGAATTTTATCGGAATCTGAGACGTGGGCCCGGGGGTCGGGTTTGGCCAATTTCGAGATTTTTGAGTTAAATTGATAATTTTCGTCTGGGTTTCACTCCTTTAGCGTATATTGATGGTTGTCTACTGATTTTGGTTAGATTCGGGGCATTTGGAGGCCGAATCGATAGGCAAAGGCATCACGGGCTAGAGTTTGGCTTGGCTTGAGGTAAGTAACGCTTCCAAACTTGGTTTTGAGAGTTCGAAACCCCGAACTATGTGTTCTATGATTACTATTGAGGTGACTCAAATATGAAGTGACGGGCGTGTGGGCGTGCACTGTGAGAATTGCGGTCTGGGTCACTCCATGGCACCGCTTAGTGACTCTTTCATGCTAATATCTGTGTTGAAACTGTGTGATTTAGTTAATGAGTTGCAAATCATGCTAATAATCATGTTAAGGCTTCACACCAACACTGTTGAGACCCGAGAGGTTGTTTCTTATTGTCGTATCATTAGATTCATTTATATCCTATACTCACTCTTGTTCATGCATATTATATCATGCCTCAGTCTCGATTATTGCTATTTGGCATTTCATAGCATTGTTCGGGCTAGTGTCATGACATGTTGAGCCCGTGTGTGTGAGACATGAGAGTAATGACTGAGTGAGGCCGAGAGCCTGATATTGAGTGACAGTATGGGATCGGGCTACACGCCGCAACGAGATATTGAACATGCCTTCATTGGCTTGTTATAGCGTTTGGGCTCAGAAAAGCCCCTCAGGAGTCTTTACACCCCCAGTAAGCGCTGTCGATGATATTGAGGGATGCATCTTCCCTGGACATGGACCTTGTCCGAAGTATGGTATGGAGATGGATCTTCTCCATGAGGCTGGATTGGCCTGTTTCCTCGGCACTAGGTGACTTATAGTCAGTGATGTATATATTTTCCGGGATGGATCTTCCCTGGGCCGAGTTGCCCATATACAGGACTGAGTGGTTGAGCATTGTGAGTGGAAGTATTATACGTAACATTGATCATGCTATCTGTGCATTGGTACTTAGAGGTTCCTGAGCTTTATACTCTGTATTGTTCATATTGTGTTTAATCACTGCGGAGAATTGACTTGAACTGTAAGCATGTCTACTTTCCTGTACAATTAAATGTTGCTACCTGTTGATGATTGGTTCGTCACTACCGTCAGTCCATAGTTTGGACTTGTTACTTACTGAGTTGGTATACTCACGTTACCCTCTGCACCCCTGTGTGCAGATCCAGGTATCTCGGGGCACGGTAGCGGCTGCTGATCTTGCCAGTTGGAGACTTTTCTTGGAGATTGCGAGGTAGCTGCCTGGCGACCGCAGTTCCGCCTTCTCCTTTCCTTATCTTCCTTGTAGTACTTTTATTGGATTTTTCTCAGACTATGTAGTCTTGGTTATTTCAAACGGTTGTAGTATTTTGCTCATGACTTAGTGACACTCGAGGTCGGGCTTGTATTTCTTTCCGCTGGATTTGATTTCTACTTTTATCTTATTGGATTTCTGTTAAAAATATGACTTTCTTAAGTTTTAATTGAAAAACGGAGTAAATGGGTAATAGTTGGCTGGCCTAGTATTACGATAGACGCCATCACAACCGGGTCAGTTTTTGAGTCGTGAAATATCAGCGCACGCGAGATGGTAACATATTTTTCCACTTGCATTTGATGTTATTGACTCAGAGAATGATAACTCATGGGCATATATTTTCAAGAATCTAACTAAATGCGTTCCTGGTAGTGATGACTTATGCATTATATTAGACAGACATCAAAGTATAAGGACTGTTGTTGCCAATGTCTACACATTTGTACATCACGGATTTTGCATGTTTCATATTAGCATGAATTTAAAATCCAAGTATTGTGATTGTGATATTATCTATAATTTTCAACAAGCTGCAAAAGCATACACGCTGGATGAGTTTTCTCTTTATTTTGATGCAATAATGGAATCAAATGTGAATGATGGTTGGTACCTCAAAAATGATATTGGGTTTGAAAAAACGTCGAGAGCATATTTTCCTGGAAATAGGTACAATTGGATGACGACAAACATATCAAAATCACTCAACGCAGTTCTAATGTTTCAAAGAAGCTAGCCAATAGTTTCCGTACATACAAGATAATATGACGAGGTGGTACGTTGAGCGTACAGGCAAAGCTCAAAGTAACATTCATTGCTTAATCCCAAAAGCTGAAGGATTAGTTCGGGAAAATTATGTTGCCTCTTGTTTGCTAGCTCCTACTCGTTTAAACGAACATGAGTTTCATGTCCGTGATGGTGATATAGATTATTTGGTTAATTTGGAGTGCAAGTCATGTACTTGCAGGGTCTTTCAGGTGGATAAACTCTCATGTGAGCACGCGAGAGCAGCTTTGAAACTAACCCCAGGCCAAGACATATGGGAGGAGATAAATAAATTGTGTGATCCTAAACACAAGAATGAGACATGGAAGAAATCTTGGTATAGAACAATTTATCATATTCCTCGTCCAAAAACATGGATAACGCTATCAGGAAAAAAAAAAAGAAAAGAAGAGAACGGTTCATCATCCTTCAGCTAAATTGAAAACCGGTCCCAAGAAAGTGAATCATATTTCTTCGTTTGGCCAGAATCCAAAGAGGAAGAAGCAAAAAAGAAATTGTTCCATATGCAAGGAAACATGTCACTACCAAAAGAAATTGCCTCCTTCTGTTTAGTTTTTTAAAATTATTGTTATGCATAATTTTTTATAAATTTAATATGTAAACAATTGAAGGTATTTTAATAAACTTATCAGTTACAGTTACAGAACAGTACGATACAATCGAACCAAACAACAAAATATTATTTAACAAAAACAAACAATACAATCTATCCAAACATTGTATTCATAAAACAATACGATACAATACGATATAATACAATACAATACATTATAAAACGATGGGGAACAATTGTCACGACCCAGAGTTTCCACCCTCGGGAGTCGTGATGGCGCCTACTAATGTGAGCTAGGAAAGCCAACCCTTAACTATCTACTACCCTTTTCACATTACTTTTTTCTAAACAAATATAGGGCGACAATATAAATAAAACGGAAGTTAGGAAATAGGCAGAAGTCAACATTTATAAAGCTTAGAGCTACGTCTATTACCACTTTTAAGCTTCAACACCCCAAAATCTGGTGTCACAGTACCACAGACTGTCTAAGAGTTACTACATACAAAGTCTGAAGAAAATACATATGTAACGACCCGACCGGTCGTTTTGAGCTTTTGCATTTCGCTCGCCAGTTTTCGAGCATGACTTGCCCCGTGTGATATATTATGACTTATGTAAATCGTTGGTTTAAGTTTTCAGGGTAATCAGAATGAAATTTGGAAGAAAACTGTTCTCAGTTGAAGCTTGAAATTCGAAAGGTTTGACCAAGATTTGACTTGTTTGTATATGATCTCAGATCGGAATGTTTATGGTTGGGTTAGCTCCGTTAGGTGATTTGGGACTTAAGAGCGTGATCGGAATGCATTTTGGAGGTCCGTGGAAGGTTTAGGCTTGAATTGGCGAAATTGAGATTTCGGCGTTTTCGGTTGATAGGTGAGATTCTGATGTAGGGGTCGGAATGGAATTCCGAGAGTTGCAGTAGCTTCGTTTTGTCATTTGGCATGTGTGTGCAAAATTTCAGATCATTCGGACGAGATTTGAAAGACTTTTTGATTGAAAGCATAATTTAAGAGTTCTTGGTGTTCTTAGGCTTGAATCTATGTTAAATTGGTGATTTGATATTGTTGTGAGCATTTCAAAGTTTTGAACAAGTTTGAATGATGTCATGGGATGTGTTGGTACTATTGGTTTGAAGTTCCGGGAGTTGCGGGTAGGTTCCGGGATGTTTTAGGCCGAAAATCATAGCTGTAGCAGGCCCAGAAGGGTTGCAGGCCTCGGAACTCACCCGCGCAGTCCGCACAAAAAGAAGTGCGGCCACGGTATGTGCTGTGCGGACTGCAAAAAATGAAGTGCGGCCGCGGTAGGTGCTGTGCGGACCGCAGAAAATGGCGTGCGGCCGCGGTGAAGAATATTCCGCTGGTCCTACTTCGGAAGCTCATATCTTTTGCTCTACAAGGAATTTTGAGATTATTCAAAAATGCAAGTTGTAGACATTCGTGTCTAGTTTCCAGAAAGGTAAAGATATTGAAATTTGGAAATCTATAGTGAAAGTTATGGCCAAAATACTAAAGCCTGTCACTGCAGAGAAAAGCCTGTGCGACCGCGGTTGTTTTTGTGCGGACCGCACTGGTTTTGTGCGGACCGCGGTCAATTTTGTGCGGCCCACGGAGGTGGAAATCTATGGGGTACTCTATAAATATGATGTTTTGGGTTTTATTTGATATTTTGACCTAGAGAGCTCGGATTTTGGCGATTTTTCGAAGGTTTTTCAAAAAATTCATCGGGGTAAGTGATTCTAACTCAGATTTGGCTAGAGTACATGAATCTATCATTGAATTTATCATTTAATTCGTGATTTGGTATGGAATTTGGGAAAAAAATTGTGAAATCTTTCAAAAATATAAAATGATGATTTAAAGGACCAAATGGTATCAGAATTGGATAATTTTCGTATGGATAGACTCGTGAGAGTATAAGGATTCTAGTTTTGTGAATTTTGTCAAATTTCGAGATGTGGGTCCGGGGGTCGGGTTTGACCAATTTCTGGAATTTTGTGGTAATTCGACTGTTTTCGCTTGGGCTTTGTTCCCTTAGCATATTGTGACGTATTCGTTCTGATTTTGGATAGATTCGACGCGCGTGGAGGCCAATTCGAGGGGCAAAGCTGTCACGAGCTAGAGAATTAGCCAGTTCGAGGTGAGTAATGGTTGTAAATGATGTCTTGAGGGTTTGAAACCCCGGATTGCACATCGTAATGCTGTATTGAGGTGAGACACGCGCTGGATGATGAGCGTGGGGTCTTTTACTACTGGGGATTGTGACTTGGTCCGTCCCGATTGATGATTTTACCGCGTATTTGACTGAAACTTATTTGTTATCGTCATGATTTGGGTTGATTGCCATATTTGGGCTTCATGCCAACTATTTCAACCCTCCGGGAATTTTTATCACTAATTCCTCACTATTTGACTTATTACTTGAACTCAGTCCTGTTGATATTTACTGTTTTACAAACTCATCCACTTTTATTCGTATTTGAACTTAAATGATTTTTCTATATGATGTTTTGGGCTGAGAACTACTGTTTTACTAATGCCTGAGAGGCTTGTGATGATATTCGGATTGAGTGAGGCCGAGGGCCTGTGATACTTGTTATTTCCATGAGATGGCTTGATATTGTTCTTGGGCCGTAAGGGGCCCCTTCGGAGTCTGCACCCCCACAGTGAGCGCGAGTACCTATCATGATTTGAGAGTGAGTCCGAGGGGCTGATACTGTACTGAGAGTGAGTCCGAGGGGCTGATATTGTACCGAGAGTGAGCCCGAGGGGCTGATACTGTTCTGAGTGATTGTTATTGTGCCCAAGGGGCGGATTTCTACTTGTTATTCACCTGCTAAATTACCTGTTTTACGTGGTTTAAAGGAACTTCATTTGATTTCTTCATGGATTTACTGCCTTAAGTGATTTTACGGCTTGATATAGAATTGCTTTGTGCCTTTACGTGTTTTCTTGCTTTCAGCCATTATTTATGATTATTACTCACTGAGTCGGAGTACTCACATTACTCCCTGCACCATGTGTGCAGATTCAGGCGTCGCAGAGTCCGCTCCTGAGTGCTAATCCTCCTAGTCCAGGCAGTGTTTTCGGAGACTACGAGGTAGTTGTTGACGTCCGCAGCCCCCGTGCCTTCCTTATCTTACTATTTTCATGTTCTTTAACTTCTGTAACAGATTTCGTATCTAGTAGACTGGTATCCGGAGCTATTAGTTGCTCATGACTTGTGACACCCCGGTTTGGGCTGTGTCGGGATGGGTTTTACTATTGTCATCGTTAATTCCTCAAATTATGGTTATTATATCACGTTTTAGAACTACTTATGGTATTTAACTGTTTAAAAGAGGTGGTCTGTTTTGGTCTGGCTGGCCTTGTCTTCACGAGAGGCGCCATCACGACCGGGTTCAGGGAATTGGGTCGTGACAACATAATGCTGTTCCTGAGCAAGAGATAGAGGAAACAGGAAATAGAGATAGAGGGAGACGCCAGGGCCCACGGACGTCTGCAGGTCTACCTTGGGTCTCTGGATGGACTGAAGGAAGCCTTCAACTATTGTTCGAAAGCTGCTCCGGGATTTGCACATAGTGCAGAGTGTAGTATCAGCACAACCGACCCCATGTGTTGGTAAGTGCCTGGCCTAACCCCGGCGAAGAAGTGACGAGGCTAGGACCAGACTCCAGACAAACCTGTGCAGTTATATAATATATGGCGGAAAAGTAAACAGGTAATAAGCAATTAAAACTGGGGAAGGGAAACATGCCTCGGGGATAGCTGATAAAGCAAAATAGCAAGGAATAAATAAGGAAGCTGACAATATAACTTCTAACACAGATAAAGAAAAGTAAAGAAAACTTTCACTTTCAGTTTCCATTTTGTTACAGGCGTGCAACCTGCTCCCATTTCTCATATCTAGTGGTAGGCGTACCACCCGCTCCCATTTCATAATATCTTGTGGTAGGCGTACCACCCGCTCCCATTTCATAATATCTTGTGGTAGGCATACCACCCGCTCCCATTTCATAATATCTTGTGGTAGGCATACCACCCGCTCCCATTTCATAATATCTTGTGGTAGGCGTACCACCCGCTCCCATTTCATAATATCTTGTGGTAGGCGTACCACCAGCTCCCATTTCATAATATCTTGTGGCAGGCGTACCACCCGCTCCCATTTCATAATATCTTATGGCAGACATACCACCCGCTCCCATTTCATAATGTCTTGAAATTTCAAAGAATCCAACAAGGGAAAATAATCAATATAATAACTTCCCGGCAAGGGAACACAACAATGTAATAATTTTCCCGGCAAGGGAACAACGATATTGAAATAGTCATCCCGACAAGGGAGAATCAGCTGTAACCAATCTTAACTTAGCTTATACTCAGTTCAATTATTGAAAATGCTCAATCATAGAAGATCATTAAGTAAAGCACCCAAACGTCATTTAAGAACACAACAACTTTCAATTTAAGACTCACGGTCATGCTTGATACCAACGTATAGATACTCGTCACCATGCCTATACGTCGTGCTCAACAAGAAGCAAGTAGCAAATATGACTCAACTTCTAATCCCTCAAGCTAGGGTTAGACCAAACACTTACCTTGATGCCTTGATCACCATTCAAGTCTCAACTATAGCTTTTTCCCTTAATTCCACCACCAATCCGCTCGAATCTAGTCACAAGTTACTTAATTACATCAATAAGTGCTAAATGAATCAACCCCAATGCATGAAAATGAGTTTTCCCAAAGTTTTACTCAAAAAGTCCAAATCACCCCCGAGCCCACGTGGTCGAAACCCGAGGTTCGGACCAAAACCTGGTTACCTACTCCCCCACGAACCAAAATATATTATTTGTTTTGAAATCGGACCTCAAATTGGGGTCCAAATCCCCAATTTTAGTAAAACCTAGGTTCTACCTAAAACACCCAATTTCCCCAATGAAAATCTTTGATTTGAAGTTGAAATCATGTTAAAAGATGTTAAGGAGTGAAGAAAATGAGTTAGAAATCACTTACCAACATTTTGGAGAAGAAAGGCTGTTTGAAAAATCGCCTCTTATGTTTTTGGGCTTTTGAAAAGTGAAAAATAACTGAAATTCTCGTTTATTTATACTCCTCTCATACCACCAGTGTCGACCACATCAAATGGACTGCGGCCGCACAGCCTCCACCACGGACCGCACAAAGGCGACCGCGGCCGTGCTGGCCCCTCCCTGAAGACCTGCAGCTCAGCACCTTGTGCGAACCGCACAAAGGCGACTGCGGTCGTACAGCCTCCACCGTGGACCGCACAAAGGCGACTGCGGCCACGCTGGTCCCTCTGCGGTCGCACGCGATTTCTCGCGGACCACACTAGAGGGTTCAGAGACTGCAACTTCCTGAACCTGCAACATCTGACTTTCTAAGCCTAAGGCATCCCGAAACCCACTCGACACTCACCCGAGCCCTCGAAACTCCAACCCAAGTATACACACAACCTCAAAAATATTCTACGGACATATTCATGTAATCAAATTACCAAAATAACATCGCGAGCATCGAATTAAACTTCGAGATCAATAAAATTTCTCAAAACTCTTTTAAACATCAAATTTCTCAATTAAGGTCCGTATCACGTCCAATGACGTCCGTTTTTAACCAAATTTCACAAGAATGACTCAAGTCACATATAAGACCTGTACCGGGCGCCGGAACCAAAATACGGGCCCGATACCATTGCTTTCTAATCAGTTTTCATTTCAAATTTCCTTAAACAATTTCAAAAAAACCATTTCACTTAAAAAATTCATTTCTCGGGCTTGGAACCTCGGAATTCGATTCCGGGCATACGCCCAAGTCCCATATTTTCCTACGGACCCTCCAGGACCGTCGAATCATGGATCCGGGTTTGTTTACCCAAAAGGTTGATCGAAGTCAAATTAACTCATTTTAAAGTTAAGACTTAACATTTTCATAGAAATTCATATTTATGCTTTCCGGCTACGCGCCCGGACTGTGCACGCAAATCGAGGCTACTCTAAATGAGGTTTCTAGGGCCTTAGAGGCACAAAATTCAATTAAAAATAGGTGATGGCCCTTTGGGTCGTCACATTCTCCACCTCTAAAACAACCATTCATCCTCGAACGGACAGAAGAAGGAAGTACCTGAGCCAGGGAAAAGATAAGGATAACGGCTACGTATGTCGGACTCGGACTCCCAGGTCAACGCCTCAGGAGGCTGACCTCTCCACTGAATACGAACCGAAGGAAAACTCTTCGATCTCAACTGACGGTCCTGTCGGTCTAGAATAGCCACCGGCTCCTCATCATAAGACAAGTCCTTGTCCAACTGGACAGTGCTGAAATTTAACACGTGGGATGGATCGCCGTGATACTTCCAAAGCATGGACACATGAAATACTGGATGCATGGCTGATAAGCTAGGCGGCAATGCAAGTCTATAAGCCACCTATCCCACTCGATCAAGAATCTCAAATGGACCAATGAACATAGGGCTAAACTTGCCCTTCTTCCCGAATCTCATCACGCGCTTCATAGGCGACACTCGGAGCAATATCCACTCACCAACCATAAAAGCCACATCTCGAACTTTGCGGTCTGCATAATTGTTTTGCCTGGACTGAGCCATACGAAGCCTCTCCTGAATGATCCTGACCTTGTCCAAGGCCTCCTGAACCAGATACGTACCCAACATTCGAGCTTCCCCCGGCTCAAACCATCCAACCGGAGATCAACATCGCCTACCATACAAAGCCTCATAAGGAGCCATCTAGATATTCGACTAGTAGCTGTTGTTGTAGGCAAACTCTGCTAAAGGCAAAAATTGATCCCACGAGCCTCCAAAGTCAATGACACAGGCTCGAAACATATCTTCCAAAATTTGAATAGTCCGCTTGGACTGCACGTTCGTCTGAGGATGAAATGCTGTACTCAACTCAATTTGAGTGCCCAACTCTAGCTAAACTGCTCTCCAGAAATGCAACGTAAACTACGTACCTCGGTCCAAAATGATAGATACAGGCACGTCATGAAGACGAACAATCTCTCGGATATAGATCTGAGCTAACCTCTCGGATGAATAGAAGACTACCATAGGAATGAAATGCGTTGACTTGGTTAGCCTATCAACAATGACCCAAACTGCATCAAACGTTTTCCGAGTCAGCTTAAGTCCAGTAACGAAATCCATAGTGATCTGCTCCCACTTTCACTCGGGAAGCTCAATCCTCTGAAACAATCCACCAGGCCTCTGATGCTCATCTTAACCTACTGACAATTCAAACATCGAGCCACATATGCAACAATATCCTTCTTCTTTCTACGCCACCAATAATGCTACCGCAAATCCTGATATATCTTCACGGCGCCTGTATGAATAGAGTACCGGGAATTATGGGCCTCCTTTAAAATCAACTCACGAAGCCCATCCACATTAGGCACACAAACTCGTCCCTGCAATCTCAAAACTCCATCATCACCTAAGGTAACCTACTTGGCACCTCCACGTTGCACCGTGTCTCTAAGGACACACAAATGGGGATCATCAAACTGTTGATTACAGATACGCTCCAATAATGAAGATCGAGCGACCGTGCAAGCTAATAATCGGCTAGGCTCAGAGATATCCAATCTCACAAATTGATTAGCCAAATCCTGAACATCAACACAAACGGCCTCTCACCGACCGAAATATAAGCAAGACTGCCCATACTGGCTGACTTTCTACTCAGAGCATTGGCCACCACATTGGCCTTTCCCGGGTGATGTAAGATAGTGATATCATAATCCTTCAACAACTCCAACCATCTCCTCTGCCTCAAATTCAACTCCTTTTGCTTGAACAAATACTGAAGACTCTTGTGATCAGCGAACACCTCGCATGCCATGCCATACAGATAATGCCTCCAAATCTTCAATGCGTGAACAATGGCTGCCAACTCTAAATCATGGACCAGATAGTTCTTCTCATGAATCTTCAACAGCCTCGAAGCATAGACAATGACCTTACCATCCTACATCAACACTACACCAAGCCCAATACGGGAAGCATCGCAATAAACTGTGTAAGGCCCTGAACCTGTGGGCAAAACCAACATCGGTGCGGTGGTCAGAGTTGTCTTGAGCTTCTGAAAGCTTGCCTCACACTTGTCCGACCATCTGAACTAGGCACCCTTCTGGGTCAACCTGGTTATCGGGGCTGCAATAGATGAGAACCCCTCCACAAACTGACGATAGTAGCCTGCGAATCCCAAGAAACTCCGAATCTCTGTAGCTGATGCTGGTCTAGGCCAGTTCTTGACTGCCTCAATCTTCTTTGGATCAACTTGAATACCCTATGATGATACAACATGACCCAGAAATGAAACTGAACTCAACTAGAACTCACACTTCGAGAACTTAGCATGTAACTGACTATCCTTCAGAGTCTGAAGAACCACTCTGAGATGCTGCTCGTGCTCCTCCTGGCTGCGGGAATATATCAAAATATCATCAATGAAGACTATCACGAACAAGTACAAATAAGGCCTGAACACTCGGTTCATCAAATTTATAAAAGCTGCTGGGGCATTTGTCAACCCAAATGACATGACCAAGAACTCATAATGCCCGTACCGAGTGCGGAAAACTGTCTTAGGGACATTAGATGCCCTAATCCTCAACTGATGGTATCCAGATCTCAAGTCGATCTTTGAATTACCTTGGCACCCTGAAGCTGATCGAACAAATCGTCAATCCTCAGTAGTGGATACTTATTCTTAATGGTGACCTTGTTCAACTGCCGGTAATCAATGCACATTCTCATCGAACCATCCTTTTTCTTAACAAACAAAACCGACGCACCCCAAGGTGAAACGCTGGGTCTAATGAAACCCTTCTCAAGCAAGTGCTGCAACTGCTCCTTCAACTCTTTCAACTTTGGCGGGGCCATACGATACAACAGAATAGAAATGGGCTGAGTGCCCGGAGCCAAATCAATGCAAAAGTCAGTATCCCTGTCGGGCGACATACCCGGCAGGTCTGAAGGGAATACCTCAGGAAACTCACGAACCACAGGCACAGTATCAATAGAAGGAACCTCCGCACCGGAATCACGAACGTAAGCCAAATAGGCCAAACACCTCTTCTCGACCATACGCCGAGTCTTCACATAAGAGATAACGCTACGGGTAGAATGACTAGGAGTTCCTCTCCACTCTAAATGAGGCATACCCGGCAAAGCTAAGATCACAGTCTTGGCATAACAGTCCAAGATAGTATGGTAAGGTGATAACCAGTCCATCCCCAATATAACATTGAAGTCGACTATATCTAGAAGCAACAAATCCACACGAGTGTTAAGACCCCCAATCACAACTACACAAGAGCGATGGACTCGATCTACCACAATAGAATCACCCACGGTGTAGACACATAAATAGGAATACTCAACGAATCACTAGGCATGACCAAATACAGTGCAAAATAAGATGACACATACGAGTATGTAGACCCTGGATCAAATAACGCTGGAGCATCTCTATCACAAACCAGAACCGTACCTGTGATCACTGCATCTGAAGACTTAGCCTTGGGCCTGGCTGGAAGGGCATAACATCGGGGCTAGGCCCCACCACCCTGAACTACCTCTCTAGGATGGCCTGTTGCTGGCTGGCCTCCACCTCTAGCGGCCTGAGCTCTACCTCTAAGACCTCTACCTCCACCTCTAGCATCTCTACCACCACCTCTAGCTGGCTGGGCGGTCTGTGGACCATCTGCTGCCTGAACCATAGCACGAGAACCCTGATGCGGAGAACTGCTCGAAGCTCAAGGGCAATACCTAGCAATGTGCCTCGGGTTGCCATAAGTAAAAAAAGCTCTCGGCTGCTGGGGCTGACGACCCTGAAAGCTCTGAAGCGATGGTGCACTGATAGGTGCTGGTAGTGCACTGAAGGACTGCTGGTCAGAATACTGCATCAAAGGACCACGACTACCGGAATCATCATGAGAAACCTGAAGAGCTGACTGAAAGGGTCTAGGAGGATGACCTCTACCATATGAATATCTACCTCCAGACGAGGTACCACTGAATCTGCCTGAATGACGGGGCCTCTTATCCGACCCATGACCACCTCCATGTGACAAAACCATCTCAACTCTGCGGGCCACATTGGCCACCTCTTGAAAAGTGATCTCACTCCCGGCCTCCTTGGCCATCTGAAGACGAATCGGCTGAATAAGACCGTCGATAAACCTCCTCACCATCTCTCTCTCTCGGTAAGAAGTATGACAAGAGCATGGCGAGCTAAGTCGATGAACCTGGTCTCATACTGGGTGACCGTCATGGAACCATGCTGGAGGCGCTCAAACTGCCTCCAATAGGCCATTTTCTGAGTCACGGGGAGGAACTTCTCCATAAACAACACTGTAAACTGCTCCCAAGTCAAACATGGTGACCCGGCTGGCTTAGCTAACCAATAATCCCTCCACCAAGTCTTGGCGGATCCAGACAAGCGAAATGTAGCAAAATCAACCCCATTGGTCTCAACAATGCCCATGTTCCTGAGAACCTCGTGACAGCTATATAGAAAATCCTAGGGATCCTCAGAAGAAGCGCCGCAGAAAGTAGTAGTGAAGAGCTTGGTGAACCTATCCAGCCTCCACAAAGCATCAGCGGACATAGCCGCTCCATCGCCGATCTGAGCTATGACACCCAACTAAACTGCTCCAACTGGCTGAACCTGATCCGGAGTACGTGTAGCAAGAGTTTGAGCCCCTCTTCCAGCCTGAGAAGTGGCTGGTGTTACAAGAAGCAAACCTGCTCGGGTGACACTCTCTACGAGGCCCACGAATCGGACCAGAGCGTCCTAAAAAACTGGGGTAGCAATAAACCCCTGTGGGACCTAAGCTAGGCCCACCAGAACGGCTGGGGCCGGAACCTCCTTCTAAAAATCAACCAGAGGCTCCGCCACTGGTGCTGCTGCTCGGGGCTGAACTCTGCTCCTACCTCGGCCTCTAGCACAGCCTCGGCCTCACCCTCTGCCCCTAGTGAAAGCTGCTGCTGGGGGCTCGGTCTGCTCAGCGGTAGATGAGGAAGCGCATGTTCTCACCATCTGCGAAAGAACGGAGTAGAAATTCAATCAGTATTGGGAAACAGAACCGCACGACAAGAAAAAACAAATGTGAAATTTTCCTAACTCTGTAGCCTTTGGGGATAAATACAGACGTCTCCGTACCGATCCCTCAGACTCTACTAAGTTTGTCTATGAACTATGAGACCCATGTAACCTAATGCTCTGATACCAACTTGTCACGACCCAAAGTTTTCACCCTCAGGAGTCGTGATGGCGCCTACTAATGTGAGCTAGGCAAGCCAACCCTTAACTATCTACTACCTTTTTCACATTACTTTTTTTAAACAAACATAAGGAGACAATATAAATAAAATGGAAGTTAGGAAATAGGTGGAAGTCAACATTTATAAAGCTTAGAGCTACGTCTATTACCACTTTATAGCTTCAACACCCCAAAATTTGGTGTCACAGTACCACAGACTTTCTAAGAGTCACTACATACAAAGTCTGAATAAAATACATAGTGCTGTTCCTACGCAAGAGATAGAGGAAATAGGAAATAGAAATAGAGGGAGACGCTAGGACCCGCGGACGTCTGTAGGTCTACCTTGGGCCTCCGGATGGACTGAAGGAAGCCCTCCAACTACTGTCCGAAAGCTGCTCCGGGATCTACACACAGTGTAGAGTGTAGTATCAGCACAACCGACCCCATGTGCTGGTAAGTGCCTAGCTTAACCCCGGCGAAGTAGTGACGAGGCTAGGAACAAACTCCAGACAAACCTGTGCAGTTATATAATATATGGCGAAAAAGTAAACAGGTAACAAGCAATTAAAACTGGGGAAGGGAAACATGCCTCGGGGATACCTGATAAAGCAAAATAGCAAGGAATAAATAAGGAAGCTGACAATATAACTTCTAACACAGATAAAGAAAAGTAAAGACAACTTTCACTTTTAGTTTCCATCTTGTTACAAGCGTGCAACCCGATCCCATTTCTCATATCTAGTGGTAGGCGTACCACCCGCTCCCATTTCATAATATCTTGTGGTAGGCGTACCACCCACTCCCATTTTATAATATCTTATGGTAGGCATACCACCCGCTCCCATTTCATAATATCTTGTGGTAGGCGTACCACCCGCTCCCATTTCATAATATCTTGTGGTAGGCGTACCACCCGCTCCCATTTCATAATATCTTGTGGTAGGCGTACCACCCGCTCCCTTTTCATAATATCTTGAATTTTTAAGGAATTCCAACAAGGGAAAATAATCAATATAATAACTTCCCGGCAAGGGAACACAATAATGTAATAATTTTCCCGGCAAGGGAACAACGATATTGAAATAGTCATCCCGGCAAGGGAGAATCATCTATAACCAATCTCAACTTAGCTTGTACTCAGTTCAATTATTGAAAATGCTCAATCATAGAAGATCATTAAGTAAAGCACCCAAGCGTCATTTAAGAACACAACAACTTTCAATTTAAGACTCACGGTCATGCTTGACACCAACGTATAGATACTCGTCACCATGCCTATACGTCGTACTCAACAAGAAGCAAGTAGCAAATATGACTCAGCTCCTAATCCCTCAATCTAGGGTTAGACCAAACACTTACCTTGATGCCTTAATCACCACTCAAGTCTCAACTATAGCTTTACCCCTTGATTCCACCACCAATCCGCTCGAATCTAGTCACAAGTTACTTAATTACATCAATACGTGCTAAATGAATCAACCCCAATACATGAAAATGAGTTTTTCCAAAGTTTTACCCAAAAAGTCCAAATCACCCCGAGCCCATTTGGTCGAAACCTGAGGTTCGGACCAAAACATGGTTACCCATTCCCCTACGAACCCAAATATATTATTTGTTTTGCAATCGGACCTCAAATTGAGGTCAAAATCCCCAATTTTAGAAAACCTAGGTTCTACCCAAAACACCCAATTTCCCCCATGAAAATCTTTGATTTGAAGTTGAAATCATATTAAAGGATGTTAAGGAGTGAAGAAAATGAGTTAGAAATCACTTACCAACGTTTTGGAGAAGAAAGGTTGTTTGAAAAATCGTCTCTTATGTTTTTGGGGGTTTGAAAAGTGAAAAATAACTGAAATTCCCGATTATTTATACCCCTCTCAGACCCCCAGTGCGGACCGCATCAAATGGACCGTGGACGCACAAGCTCCACCGCGGACCGCACAAAGGCGACCGCGGCCGCGCTAGCCCCTCCCTAAAGACCTGCAGTTCGACACCCTGTGTGGACCGCACAAAGGCGACTGCAGCCGCATAGCCTCCACCGCGGACCGCACAAAGGCGATTGCGGATGCGCTGGCCCCTCTATGGTCCCACACGATTTCTCGTCGTCCGTACTAGAGGGTTCAGAGACTGCAACTTCCTGAACCTGCAACATCTGACTTTCTAAGCCTAAGGCATCCCGGAACCCACTCGAAACTCACCCGAGCCCTCGAAACTCCAACCCAAGTATACACACAACCTCAAAAACATCCTACAGACATATTCGTGTAATCAAATTACCAAAATAACATTGCGAGCATCGAATTAAACCTCGAGATCAATAAAATTTCTCAAAACTCTTTTAAACATCAAATTTCTCAATTAAGGTCCGGATCACGTCAAACGACGTCCGTTTTTAACCAAATTTCACAAGAATGACTCAAGTCATATATAAGACCTGTACCGGGTGCCGAAACCAAAATACGGGCCCGATATCATTGCTTTCTAATCAGTTTTCATTTCAAATTTCCTTAAACAATTTCAAAAAAACCATTTCACTTAAAAAATTCATTTCTCGTGCTTGGGACCTCGGAATTCAATTCCGGGCATACGCCCAAGTTTCATATTTTCCTATGGACCCTCCGGGACCGTCGAATCACAGATCCGGGTCCGTTTACCCAAAAAGTTGACCGAAGTCAAATTAACTCATTTTAAAGTCAAGACTTAGCATTTTTCACAGAATTTCATATTTAAGCTTTCCGGCTTTGTGCCCGGACTGCGCACGCAAATTGAGGATACTCTAAATGAGGTTTCTAGGGCCTCAGAGGCACAAAATTCAATTAAAAATAGGTGATAGCCCTTTAGGTCGTCACAACAATGATCCAAACAGAGTGTAAAATACCATTTTTTTGAGCAATTGTGTTCTTAGATCTTGACAATGATATTCATCTGGCAGGAGTTACAAAAGAGATTGTGGATTTATGATGAAATAGTCCAGGTAATGTTTTCTTCATTTTTCTTTGTTTAATGTGCTGAGTTTATGGCTAATCTGTTACTTTTTTATTTTTTGGGTAGTTATTGTAGGATTTCATATATGCATGTAATAATTTTTTTTGATTTATTATTTTATATAAATATTTTTACATTCCTATATACTATATGAAACTATATTATCCTCTCTACTCAAGTTTTACTATAATTACATTTTATATATCCAATTACCATTTATGTACATTTTAAGGAAATTAATGATAATAATTAGTGTCCTAAAATTACTCTAACATATCTTCCACTCCCCTACATTTCTCTCTCAACATCCCCTCCCCCTTCCCCACGTATCTTGCACCCACCCACGATTCCACCATTGACAACCATTAAAAAGCTTTGAAGCTTTGAATTCGAATTTGGATTTTCAAAAAACATTATATGTTTGAATTGGATGTTGTTGCAAAGAATTGGGAATTCTCTCTACGTCTCTCTCTATCTCTCAATCCCTAATTTCAGTAATGTAAAGCAATGGAAAAGAGAGCAGCAATGCCACCATTGACAGCCATTAAAAAGCTTTGAAGCTTTGAATTCGAATTTGGGTTTTCAAAAATCATTATTTGTTTGGATTGGGTGTTGTTGCAAACAATTGGGAATATGGTTTGGAGTTTATAACTCAATTTTGAGGGGTTTTGGTGAAGATTCGACTTGGTTTTGGCTGAATTTCAGATTGAAACTTGAAGAAGAAGAAGACAACATGATATACATTATGTTTACAAAATTATAGTAAAATTGTATTATGTTGTTTATATATTTTTCTTTTATTTATTTAAATAACGTATGGAAAGTTGAACAATATTGTATTACAATTATATTTAAGTTGTATGATATTGTAGTTGTATATAACTGAGTAGAAATAATGTATGAAAATTGTAGATAAGTTGTACAATATATAATTAGTTGTATGAAATTTGTTTTTACTATGTATAAATTAGATAAAAAATATACAAAAGATATATTGTATAAAATTTGTATTTAAATTGTATGTTATTGTAGTTGTATTTAATTGGGTAGAAATAATGTATGAAAGCTGTAGATAAGTTGGAGGTAAGTTGTATAATATATAATTAGTTGTATAAAATTTATTTTTACTATGTATAAATCAGATACAAAATATACAAAAGACATATTGTATAAAAATTGTATTCAAGTGGTATGACATTGTAGTTATATATAAACTGGGTAGAAATTGAATCATTTACAATTAACTGTTCAAGAACTCTAGGGTGAATTCATAGTGGAAGTTGCAGATTAGGCACAATTGAATTCGAATCTTCAACTCAAGCTATATACATCAGTTGAGATATGAGGGATTAGATTCTCTAAATCCATAAAAATAAGTTCAATTCGGAGATAAAATTTAACAAGGAAATTAGAAAACACCTAGCAAGAGACGATACATACGACGGAAAGGGACGATGAGTTTTTGTTTTAAGATGCAGTGATGTGTGAGAGTGAAGGTATAATCCACCAAAAAACGAAAGTTTTTGTCTTTGATGTGTGAAAATTGGTTTATTTCCACTTTTCCCTCCTTGTTTATGGCTGGTAGTTTAACTAAGGAATTTTTAACATGGAAATCAGAAAAAGGGAGAGAAGAGGGGATAGAGGAGAGAAAAAAGGAAAAGAGTTTAACTAAATTCCTTGATTCAAGGCACAAATAATGGATTGGAAGCTTTTTAAGGTGCATTATATATATTTTGTAACTAAAATGTGTTTAGGTCGGGTAAATACTAAACATGGACATTTTTCGTAATAAGGTTTCAAATAGTGTATAGGAATGAAAAAATCCCTTTTATATATATACAATCTCTAACTTTTTGTGGGTTATCTCACATTTTTCTTTTTAAATCCGCTTGTAATATTAGTGATGCCCATAAAGTGCTTGATAATATCTCCACTAGGAAAAGCTTACATATTTTTTAATTTGCATTATTATCATTATTATTCTATTGGGTCTGTTTGAAACGGTAAAAGTATTCCCATATTATCTTTATGTTTATAGGCAATAAAGAAAATATTTAATATTTCTTTATGTTATCTTTGTTCTATATTTTGATGAGTTTGTTAACATTTAGTAGTTCATATGGATTAGTACTTTTGTGTGTTTGAATCATGCTTTTAGGTTTGGAGTTTAAAGATCACGGTTTTAGAATTTGGGTTCAACCGTATGGTTTGCTGTTTGCGTGTTAGAGCTTATGTGTCACGACCCTGGTTTGACATCCGTGAACCATCGTGACGGTTCCTAGTCTCTATGACTAGGTAAGCCTAACTTTGCGTAAGAAAACCAAACTTGCAGACGTAAAACAATTTAAAAACAGAAATAAAGCAATAACAATGTGTAAATGTGCCGCTCGGCATACACCATGTTTTACTCTCAACACCAAACATAAATCCATGACCGAAAACCCTTGAATCACAAGCTAAGAAAAGAAATACTACATTGCTCTAACTCCGGAATTTCTAATAAAGAACAGAAAAGTACAGAAGGGCTAAATACTACACGCAGGAATAGAAAAGGGACTCCTTGGTCTGCGGACGTGGCAAATGTACCTCGGAGTCTCTAAGCAGTCGCCTCTCTCAATGATAGTAGGCCTGATCAGCGGTAATTGGATCTGCACATGGAAAAACATGCGCAGAAGGGGCATGAGTATACCACAGTGGTACTCAGTAAGTGCCAAGCCTAACCTCGGTTGGGTAGTGACGAGGAAGGTCAGGGACCTACTGAGATTAAATAAATATATTGAATATGAGACATGACAGTATAAGATAAGCAGTACAGTTGAAAATCTACAGTAAGAATCTATGCAGGGTAATAAGGAGTACAATAACGGAAACAGAAATAATGGCAAACACCAGGAAGTACCACTCATAACAAGGATGATAACCGGGGATCTCTCAGTATCCCGAAGATCTCTTAGTACCCTCAATATATGCCAGGGATCTCTTAGTATCCCGAGGATCTCTCGGTATCCTCAATGTATGCTAGGGATCTCTTGGTATACCAAGGATCTCTTGGTATCCTCAATATATGCTTGGGATCTCTTGGTATCCTCAATAATGCTAGGGATCTCTTGGTATCTCAAATGTATGCTAGGGATCTCTTGGTATCCTCAATATATGCTAGGGATCTCTTGGTATCCCGAGGATCTCTTGATATCCTCAATAGTGCTAGGGATCTCTTGGTATCCCGATGATCTCTTGGTATCCTCAATATACGTGCCAGAGATCTCTTGGTATCCCGCACCTCGGTTTAGATCATAAATACGTACAAGGGATCTCCCGGGATGCCGTCCCGTAGTCCCAAATTTAAAACACATAGAAGCAACACAAGAATACACAATTAAATGCAAAATTTCGTACCAATTAACAGTTAATTCTAGCCTAACATGCTTCATGTAATGCAATTAAGGCAGTTTAAGCAGATAGGCAATTAAATCAACTAAACATGCTTTCTAAACTATAACAGGCTAAATTCGTAAGTGAATAAAGCACGAAAAAGGAACTCAATTGAAATACTTAAAGTAAAACCGGATTTTCAACAATTAGCTCGAGTACGCACTCGTCACCTCACGTACAAGGCATCTCAATTACCAAATATATCATATCCTAAGGGGAAGGTCCCCCACATAAGGTTAGACAAGCCACTTACCTCAAACCGACTCCAAAATCAACTCGAAACCACACATTTACCACGAGTATCCGACTCCAAATGGCCCAAATCTATTCAATTCAATTACATATCGTAAATAACATCTCAAGCAACTGATTCTACGATTTAATTCAAAGCTAAGACGCAAAATTAGGTAAAATGACCAAAAGGCCCCTCAGGACAACGTCTCGGAATTAGGTGAAATTAACATTTTCAGAAACCTCGTACTCTCATGAGTCTAACCATATAAAAATCTCTCAAATCGGATGTCAACAACCCATTCAAAACTCAATAATTCGGCCTAAGAAGTTTCTTCCAATTTTTTCCAATTTTTAATCCCCAATACGAATTTAGATGATGAAATTAACTATAGATTGATGGAATATAACTAGAAAGGGGTAAAGAATCGTTACCCAATGATCTTCTCTTCAAATCCCTCTCAAAATCGCTTCCCGAGCTCCAATTTGATTTTTTTAGCTTTTGAAACTAAACCCTTGAATTTCATATTTCAGCCCAGTGATTTTCGCATCTGCGGTCCCGCTTCTGCGGAACATTGATCGCATCTACGACTTTCATTAAATGGCACAGGAGTCGCATCTGCGATACTACTTTCGCAGATGCAAAACCGCATCTGCGAACACTGAAGGGACATCTAAATTACGCTTCTACGATCTCCAAAGCCGCATCTGCGGTACCGCATCTTTGGTCCTTAAACCACAGATGCAAAAGTACCAGAAGCAGCAAAAAAATCTGCAGCTTTTCAACTTCAAAATTCTTTCGTCAACCATCCGAAATTACCCCGAGGCCTCCAGGACCTCAACCAAAAGCACCAATATCACCTAATACCTTATTTAAACTTGTACCCATCCTTAAAACACCTAAAACAACATCAGAAACTCGAATTAATCAAGGATTTAAGCCTAAGAACTCTAATTTTTCCTCAAAATACGCTTTCGATCAAAAACCTAACCAAACCACGTCCGAATGACCTGAAATTTTACACACACATCCCAAATGACATGATGAAACTACTGCAACTTTCGGAATTCCATTCTGACCCTCGGGTCAAAATCTCACCATCATACCAGAAACTTTAAAAATTAAACTTCGGCATTTCAAGCCTAAATTAGCTACGGACCTCCGAAACACAATCCGAACACGCTCCTAACCCCAAAATCACCTAACGGAGCTGGCGGAACCATCAGATTTCCATTTCGAGGCCGTCTTCATACTGCTCTGACTACAGTCAACTTTCCAGCACTTAAGCTCTCATTTAGGGGCTAAGTGTCCCAAAACTCTCCGAAACTCAAAACCGAACATCTCGGCGAATCAAATTAGCAGAATTAAAATTGGGGAAGCACTTAATAGGGGATCAGGGCGTTAATTCTTAAGATGACCGGCCGGGTCGTCACATTATGATTGTTTACTGACAAAGAGAAATTGCTATCTTTCTCTTTATACACAATATATATTTCACTGATATGTTCGCTGCATGAAGTGCAACACTTAATTGTCAGTGGCATAATTAGTAAATATATTATGTGTTATATATTATACTGAAGGATGTTTCATGTCATGGCCTAAAGCAATACTCTTTCTGGTGGTGTTTAGTTCTATTATTCTTTATTGATCTATTGATACATATTACAAAACTAAAATCACTTTTCATCAACTTAGATCTAAAAAGAAGAAAAAGGCCAAACCTTTTCTTTAATTGCAAGAAAAATCCACATAGATGTCATTGTTACGTTTTCAAATGAGAAGCTGGTTAAAGATACCAACAGATGGAATACTTAATTTTAACAACTTATAATGTAAGTTCCCCAGAAATAATTGGAATTGAATTGATCAACATGGATATCATGATATAATAGTAGCTTTCTCAGATTACTTATTGTTTTTCTATTCATGTAAAAAGTTTGTAATATTGCGAAAGAGTTTCTTTCTCAGATTATTTAAAGTTCAGCTTTATCTCTTAAAGATCTATCATCTTACTGCTTTGCTCCTGGAGTTGTATTCATCTTTATATCTTATGGTTTCAGATAAAATTTTCACTAATTATATTATTCATATGCACCAGCACAATTTAATAGTGATCGAGGTGGAAAATATGATACACATGTAGTCTCTAAACGTTTCGATTTCATACTACTACTGATTGCTAAGCATACACTTTTTTCGGTAGACTTTTGTTCATATTGTGGATCTTGAAGACATGATCCCTAAAGAAAGGGGTATTGCATCTTAAATACATAACTGGGGCTATCCAAAGATCTAATCCCTCTTCTTTCACCCAGCACAACAAGAGCATTCTTTCTTGACTTAGTATGTGTACCACAAAAATATTTAGTTCCTGATGTTATTCTCAACTTGAATCATTCTCAACTTATCCCTTAGATCTTGCAATTATTATCTCATATTATGTTCATTCTTGGGGTTGAATATTTACAAATTCCTCCTCCTGAAAATTGTGGTCATCACTTATTTTAAAATAAAACTTCCGTATTCTGAGGCCTTGAAAACCTTATTTAGAGTCACCTCGATTTTAGTGCGCAGTCCGGGTGCGTAGCCGGAAAGCTTAAATATGATAATCTGTGAAAAATGATAAGTTTTGATTATAAAATGAGTTAATTTGACTTCGGTCAATATTTTGGGTAAACGGACCCGGACCCGTAATTTAACGGTCCCGGAGAGTCCGTAGGAAAATATGGGACTTGGGCGTATGCCCGGAATCAAATTTTGAGGCCCCAAGCCCGAGAAATGAATTTTTAAAGGAAATTATTTTCTGGAATTGTTTAAAGAAATTTGAAATAAAATTTTATTAGAACGTGATGGTATCGGGACCGTATTTTGGTTTCGGTGCCCGGTACAGGTCTTATATATGATTTAAGACATTTCTGTGGAATTTGGTGAAAAATGGATGTTATATGACGTGATTCAGACTAAAATTGCAAAATTTATGTTTAAAGAAGTTTTGAAAAAAATTTCATTGATCTCGAGACTTAATTTGATGTTCATGATGTTATTTTGATGATTTGATTACACGAGTAGGTCCATATGATGTTTTTGAGTTAGTATAACATTTGATTTGGAGCCCCGAGGGCTCGGGTGAGTTTCGGGATGTTTTTATACTTAGGAAAAAGTTGTAGATTCAGAGAAGTTGCAGATCTCTGAAGCCAGGTCTCGCGGTCCACGGTGAAAGCTTCGCGGCCGCGGTGGGGACTTCGCGACCGCGGTGGGGACTTCGCGACCGCGGTGGAATTTGTGCAGTCCGCGGTGAGCAAGGCCCAGCCTTTGCGGCCGCGCTCGATTTGTGCGGTCCGTGGTGAGCAAGGCCCAGCCTTCGCGGCCGCACTCGATTTCTTGCGGTCCGCGGTGGAGCTCCGCAGTCGCAGTCCTTTTTATGCGGTCCGCGGAGAAGGTCTAAGAGGAGTATATATAGACGGTATTTCCAGTTATTTTCATTTTTTAATACCCCAAAAACATAAGAGGCGATTTTTCAAACAACCTTTCTTCTCCAAATCAATTTTAAGTCGTTTTTAACTAGTTTTCTTAAATCATTAATATCTTTTAACATGATTTCAACTTCAAATCAATTATTTTCATGGGGGAAATTGGGTGTTTTGGGTAGAACCTAGGGTTTTCAAAAATTGGGGATTTGGACCTCGATTTGAGGTTCGATTTCAAAACAAATTACATATTTGAGCTCGTGGGGGAATGAGTAACCGGGTTTTGGTTCGAACCTCGGGTTTTGACCATGTGGGTCCGGGACGATTTTTGACTTTTTGGGTAAAAATTTAGAAAACTCATTTTCATGCATTCAAACTGATTCATTTAGTATTTATTGATGTAATTAAGTAACTTGTGACTAGATACGAGCGAATTGGCGGTGGAATCGAGGGGTAAAGCTATAATTGAAACTTGAGTTGTGTTCGAGGCATCGAGGTAAGTGTTTGGTCTAACCTTAGCTTGAGAGATTAGGAGTTGTGCCCTATTTTCTATTTTCTTCTTGTCGAGTACGACGTATAGGAATGGTGACGAGTTTCTATACGTTGGTGTCAAACATGACCGTGAGTCTTATATTATGATTTTTCCTAATTTCATTGTATTATTCATGCCTTGGTGAATATTTTTCTTATTGTTGTATAAAGTTTGTGGAAGGAATTGTGACCTATGAACATTGAGGAGTATTGACTCAAGTTATATTATGAATTGTGAAAGTATATGAGATGATTGAACCCTTTGGAGCATTGGCTCAAGTGGTAAAGTGAGTCATGAAATAAAAGTGAAAGAAAGAGAAAGAGTTATTAAATTGTCCCTTTGCCGGGATATTGTTGCTTTGTTGGTTATCTCCCTTGCCGGGATGTTTAGATTATTGATGTTGTTCCCGTACTGGGATTTAATTGTTTAACTGTTGTTCCCTTGCCTAGATTTAATTATTTAACTGTGGTTCCCTTGCCGGGATTTAATTATTTAACTGTTGTTCCCTTGCCGGGAACTCTATTACTATTTTGTTTATTCCCTTGCCCCTTTGCTTGTGATTGTTGTTTGGGTAAGGAAGAGTGTTAAAGCACGAAGGGTGATGCCGTGCATTGTTTGCTATTGTGAGGAAAGAGTGTAAAGCACGAAGGGTGATGCCGTACCATACGATGTACAATTCCGTACCGATTTTCATTGATTATATAGTAAGGAAAGAGAGTAAAAGCATGAAGGGTGGTGCCGTGCACATATTTATTATGTAATTGAATTAGTGAGGACGAAAGTAAAAGCACGAAGGGTGATGCCGTGCACACTTTTATTATAAAATTGCTTTGGAGAGGATGAGAGTAAAAGCACGAAGGGTGATGCCGTACAAATTGTTGATTTTTGATTCTTTGTTGATATTCGAGTTATGTTGTTTCTTTCCTTACTTGATGCTTTTTATTTAGAACTGTTATCTCCCCCACAACATGTTTCCCCCTCCCACACTGACTGGTTATTTTCTGTATTTCTTTTCCGCTGTATATACATTTGAACTGCACAAGTTTATTTGGTAGTCTAGTCTTAGCCTCATCACTACTTCGCCGAGGTTAGGCTAGACACTTACCAGCACATGGGGTTGGTTGTGCTGATACTACACTCTGCACTGTGTACAGATCCAGGAGCAGCTTTAGGACAGTAGTTGGAGTGCTTCCTTCAGTCCACCGGAGACCTAGGGTAAACCTACAGGCGTCCGCAGGCCCTGGCGTCTCCCTCTATCTCTATTTCCTGTTTCATTTCCTTTTGTTTAGGAACAGTGTATTTTATTTCTTCAGACCTTATATGTAGTAACTCTTAGACAGTCTGTGACACTGCGACACCAGATTTTGGGTATTGGAGGCTTTAAAGGTTGTAATAGACGTAGCCTTAAGATATATAATTGTTGACTTCCGCTTATTTATTTAAAATTCTGCTTTATCATATTATTGACTTGTATTTGTTAAAACAAAAATGAAAGTGTAGCAAGTTGTTAAGGTTTGGCTTGCCTAGCTCCCATTAGTAGGTGCCATCACGACTCCCAAGGGTGGGAAATCCGGGTCATGACAAAAATTGTCCAGTGTACAAAGGTATTGGAAGCTCTAAGATTTTAGACATGGGGCAAGTAAATAATATGTGTACGTGATATAAACTAGAAAAATGAATTACCAATAGTTAATGACTTGATTTAGGAATGACTTGAATGAAAAAATACTGAACTAGAATCGAATGCATGAGATTCTTTTCTTAATCTTATTTTTTGAGTAATTTGATGTCTCTATGTGTTATATACCTGAAACGACTAAATAATGTTTTACTGCATTTTTCTTTTGACTGATGTGTATTGGGAAAAATTGAGTTTACATATTGAAGTGATTGAAAGATGACGTGTCATGACATGGAGGCTGGTCAAAGGATGATGATTAGCAAAGAGGCACGAGTTGCAATAGATACGAGTAGAGGAACATGAAGAGGCACTGGCAGTTATTCAGAAGACTCAACGCTCGTACCTATTTAATCCAAAAATCAAGGAGAATAAATTTGACAGCACAAGAGAGTACGTATACAATATTTAATAAGTATTAAATATTTAAAACATTAGGGAATCTGTATTGAATCCCAATGATTATGTAACGCAGTATTTAATGCCTTAAATTGTCTATAATGGCCTTATTATGACAAATGCATAACATATAACTTGGAGATAGCTATAAAAGGAAGAGAATGGATTATTTGTAAAGACACGAAATACTATCTGAATACATTGATTTACTTTGTTTTCTTATGATTATCTTATTGTTGTCAAAATCACTTTCCTTTATTCATTCTTTGATTATCAGTAACCCGAGTTCTTCTAAATTAAGGCTTTAACCAAAATTCCACTTTTTGGTTAAACAAATTGGTTCCGTTACCGGGAATCAGGTAATCTATTCTTTCTTAGGCTAACCTTTTTTGTTGTATCAACTATGTCGAACATTAATGACAATACCCAAGGAAACCAACAACTCCAGGGGAATCCACAGGATGACCACATCCCAATCCCTTCTCCACAAAGCTCCCTTCGACGATCTCGAGAGGGCACTCCTGATGGATCGCATGCAAATGGAAATGCTCAATTTGAAAAGTTGAAGCTATTGATGAAGCTTTGCAAAAGTTAATCGCTCAACGAGTCAACAAAGCTCTTAAGGCTTTTGTTAATTAATTACCTGCCGCACCACCCACACCTACTCCAACTAACAGCATTTTGGAGAACCCTCGTTCTGGGCTTGCTAATTCAGGCAGTGGTGGAACCCCCATTGAATCATGAGAATGAGAACTAGGTAACTTAGTTAATTTTGATTTACAAAATTTAGTACTAACATTGCAGAAATAGCTCAAGGAGCAAAGTGACCGCATAGAGCATATTCTTGGGGTCTCGCCCGTACTTAAAGGGATAGATATGGATAAATATTCACAACAACCCTGGAAGCCAAGTGCTACTGCTCTCCCAATTCCAAAGAAATTCAAAATGTCCGATATCCCAAAATACGATGGAACAACTTATCAACGAGACCACGTGACTGCATTCACAACAGGCGTAAAAGGCAACGACTTGACCAAACAGGAAATTGAATCAGTATTGGTCAAAAAATTCAATGAAACACTCACTAAGGAAGCATTAACATGGTATTCTCTTTTACCCGAAAATTCCATAAACTCTTTTGCTGAGCTTGCAGATTCTTTCATTAAATCACACTCGGGGGCTCAAAAAGTCGAAAAAAGAATGGAAGATATTTTCAAAATCAAGAAAGGGGAGTCAGAATTGCTTAGAGAGTTCGTGGACAGGTTCCAACGTGAAAGAATGACGTTACCGCGTGTACCTGACAATTGGGCAACTATAGCCTTCACAAGTAATTTGAATGAAAAAAGCTTTGAAGCCACGAGACGACTCAAGGAAAGTCTTCGTGAATTCCCAGCAACAACATGGAATGACATTTATAATAGGTACAACAAGAAGCTAAGGATAGAAGAGGATATTATCTTACGATCTCAAAAAGAAGAAATGGTGAGTTCGAGACGGGCAGAAACCGAAAAAAAGGTCTGGTAAAAACAGCTATGAACCATATATGGGTCAAGTAGGAAAAGATTCACGGTCAAAACAGGACAATCCAAGGTATGATCATAGGTCGAGAAATAGAGAGTCGGGGTCGTCATCAAGATTTGGGAAAGATCGAAACGAGCGAGAGTCACGGGATGATGATAGAAACTTGAAAGCAAGGTTTGGTGGCTATAATTTTAATGTAAGCACTTCCGAGCTCGTAGCTGTTTTAAGAAGCATAGGTGATAATGTACGGTGGTCAAAAGAAATAAGATCGAACCCAAACAGGCGCAACCCTGATCACTGGTGCGAATTTCACAATGATCACGGGCATAAAACGACAGACTGTAGGTTGATGCAAGGTGAAGTTGGTCATCTATTAAAGCAAGGGTATCTTACAAAATTATTCAGTGAGAGAGGTAAGCAAGCATATATGAAGAATAGGCAAGAGCCCCCAAAACCACCTTCTCCTAAAAGGACTGTTAATGTGATAAGGGGAGGTGAAGACATCAATGGTGTGACGTATACAACAGCCAATAAAGTCTCCAAATTCACAATTACCTACGGGAAGCGGGTGCGGCATGTCTTAGAGGAAGAAAGCATTACGTTTGATGATGCAGATGCGGATGGCATATTATCCCCACATAACGATGTACTGGTAATATCTTTACTTGTACATGATACTAATGTGAAACGAGTTTTGATCGATCCAGGTAGTTCTGTGAACATTATTTTGCTAAGAGTACTACGTGAGATGCAAGCTGAAGATAAATTAATATCAAAGGCACATACTCTGTCTGGATTTGACAATTCCAACGTAGTGATGAAAGGGGAGGTAATACTTACAACATTCGCAGAAGGAGTTGTCAAGGATACAAATTTCAGGTGGTAGACATGAAGATGGCTTACAATATGATCCTTGAGAGACCATGTATCCACAAGATGGATGCCGTTCCGTCAACCTTGCACCAAGTTATTAAATTTCCATCACCATAGGGAATATGTCAAATTCGTGGGGATAAACATACATCTAGAAGCATCAATTCTGTAGTAGATTCAAGTACGGGAAACGAAGAAAAATAGAAATTACAGAATCCAGTTGAGGGTACCACAACACAAACCTCAACTGAACAAGGATGAACAGACGTGGACTCAAGGCCAGATGCCATTCAAGAACCAGAAGAAAATGAAAATATCAAACAATGATTGAAGAACTGGAAGCTGTAATATTTTTTGCACAATGGCCTGAAAGGAAAGTCTACGTAGGGGCCAATCTAAGCCAAGACATGAAAGGTAAGGTGATTGAATTTTTAAAAACTAACGTGGATTGTTTTGCTTGGTCCCACTCTGATATGACAGGAATACCACCGGAGGTAATGACTTACAAATTAAATGAAGACCCATCATATCCACCTGTCAAACAAAAGAAGAGAAAGCAAGGAACTTTCAAAAATCAGAAGATGAGGTTCAAAAATTACTAAAAATTGAGTCTATTCGCGAGGTAAAGTATCCTAATTGGTTAGCCAATACTGTTGTAATACCAAAGAAGAATGGTAAGTGGCGAGTTTGTGTAGATTACATGGACCTTAACAAAGCTTGTCCTAAAGATTCTTTTCCATTGCCACATATAGATCAACTAATTGATGCTACCACAGGGCATGAGTTGTTAAGCTTTTTAGATGCGTATTCAGGATATAATCAGATTAAAATGGATCCTATGGATGAAGAAAAAATTTCATTTATAACAGACAAGGGGACTTACTGTTATAAAGTAATGCCCTTTGGTCTTAAAAATGATGGCGCAACATATCAAAGACTGGTGATCAAAATGTTTCAAGAACTTTGGTTTCAGCATTCAGGAGATCATATATCACACCTGTCTTCTACGTTTCAGATTTTGCGAAGATTTAACATGAAATTAAATCTTGAGAATGTGCATTCGGTGTTGCATCAGGTAAGTTTTTAGGGTTTCTTATTTCTAATTATGGTATTGAAGTGAATCCCACACAGATTAAGGTCATTGAAGAAATTCCTGACATGCTTACAAGTAGAAAAGAAGTGCACAAGTTGACAGGAAGAATTGCAGTCTTGGGGAGATTCATTTCTAAATCATCAAAAAAATGTTTTAAGTTCTTTTTCAGCTCTTAAAAAGCAAGATCAGTTCGAACGGACTGAGGAATGTCAGCAGGCACTCAAAAATTTGAAGGCATACCTGTCAAATTTTTCATTACTCGCAAAACCAAAGGCTGGGGAAAGATTGCTTATCTACCTTGCTGTCTCAGAAGTAGTGGTAAGTACTGTTTTAGTCCTTGAAGACCAAGGTAAACAATCTCCGATGTATTATGTCAGCAAATCTTTATTAGATACGGAGACACGGTATCCTTAGTTAGTAAAGCTAGCACTTGCGTTAATCATGACATCTAGAAAATTAAGGCCTTATTTTCAGTGTCATCCTATCGGTGTAGTAACTGCTTATCCATTACGCAATATATTACATAAGCATGAGTTGTTAGGTAGGTTAGCTAAATGAGCTATAGAATTAAGTGAATATAACATCACATACCAACCTAGAACCACGATAAAATCTCAAGTGTTAGCAAATTTTATGGCTGATTTTAGCCAAGGAATACAATTGGAAGCAGAAAAATAATTGCAAGTGTTCAACGGATCTAATCCGGGAATTTGGACCTTATTCGCTGATGGTTCTTCTAATGTGAAAGGTGTAGGCTTGGGAATTATTTTGGTACCACCTACGGTGAAACCATTCGACAAGCCATTAAATGTCATTCTATAACTAACAATGAGGCAGAGTATGAAGCTATGATTGTAGATTTAGAACTAGCACGAGAACTCGACATTAATCAGATTGTGATCAAAAGTGATTCGCAGCTCGTAGTTAATCAAATGTTGGGTACTTATATGGCTAGGGAAGCACAGATGCAACAGTACTTAGAGAAGGTACGAGATCTAATCAAGCAATTCCAAACCTGGAAAGTTATGCAAATATCAAGAGATAAAAATGTCAACGCAGACGCCCTAGCCAATCTCGCATCTGCAGCAGACGTGGCAAGCAATGAAAATGCTTCTGTAATTCATTTGTTTCATTCAGTGCTCGATCTAGACAAAAATAAGGTAAATTTTAATAACTTAACCTGGGATTGGAGGAACGAGATTGTTGTTTTTTTGCTGTATGGAACCGTCCCTGAAGACAAGAAAAAAGCTCATGCGCTTCGGAAAAAGGCTGTTCCATATTGTTTTAAGCAAGACAATCTTTATCGAAAAATATTCGGTGGACCCTTAGCAAGATGCCTCGGGCCTTTACAGACGGAATATGTAATGGGAGAGATACACGAGGGGCATTGTGGAAATCACGCCAGAGGAAGATCACTGGTAAGATGTGATGACCCAAAAAGTCATCACTTGTTTTAAAACGAAACATCCGTGTTTTGAGGCCTTGTAAACCTCATTTAGAGTCACCTCGATTTGCGTGCATAGTCCGAGCGCGTAGCCAAAAATCTTAAATATGAAATTTTATAAAAAATGATAAGTTTTGACTGTAAAATGAATAAATTTGACTTTGGTGAACATTTTGGGTAAACGGACCCGGATCCATGATTTGATTATCCCGGAGGGTCCGTAGGAAAATATGGGACTTGGGCGTATGCCCGGAATCGAATTCCGAGGTCCCGAGCCCAAGAAATGAATTTTTAAAGGAAATTGTTTTCTGAAATTTTTTTGATGGAAATTTTAAATGATGTTTGATTAGAAAGAGATGGTATCGGGCCCGTATTTTGGTTCCGGTTCCCGGTACAGGTCTTATATATGGTTTAAGTCATTTATGTAAAGTTTGGTTGAAAACGGACGTCGTTTGACATGATTCGGACCTAAATTGCTAAATTTGATACTTGATGAAGTTTGAGAAAAACAAAGTTCTTGATTTTGAGGTTTGATTCATTGTTATTGAGGTTATTTTGGCAATTTGATCGCACAGATAAGTTCGTATGATGTTGTTGAGTTAGTACGTGTGTTTGGTTAGGAGCCCGAGGGCTCGAGTGTGTTTCAGATGTGTTTGGGAAAGTTTTGAACTTAGGAAAAAGTTGCAGATTCAGAGAAGTTGCAGGTCTCTGAAGCCAGGTCTCGCAGTCCGTGGTGGAAACTTCGCGGCCGCGGTGGGGACTTCGCGACCGCGGTGGGTTTGTGCGGTCCGCGGTGAGCAAGGTCAAGCCTCCGCGGCCGCGCTCGATTTCTTACAGTCCGCGGTAGAGCTCCACGACCAGAGTCCTTTTATGTGGTCCGCAGTGGAGCTCTGCGGCCGCAGTCCTTTTTATGCGGTCCGCGGTGGAGCTCTGCGGCCGCAGTCCTTTTTATGCGGTCCGCGGAGAGGGTCTGAGAGGAGTATATTTAAACGGATTTTCAGCTATTTTTCATTTTTCAAAACCCCAAAAACATAAGAGGCGATTTTTCAAATAACCTTTCTTCTCCAAATCAATTGTAAGTCATTTTTAACTAATTTTTTTTCAATCATTAACATCTTTTAACATGATTTCAACTTCAAATCAATTATTTTCATGGGGGAAATTGGATGTTTTGGGTAGAACCTAGGTTTTTCAAAAAAATGGGGATTTGGACCTTGATTTGAGGTTCGATTTCAAAATAAATTACATATTTGAGCTCGTGGGGGAATGGGTAATTGGGTTTAGGTCTGAATTTCGGGTTTGGACCAAGCGGGCCCGGGGTCAATTTTTGACTTTTTGGGGAAATCTTTATAAAACCTATTTTCATGCATTAGAATTGATTCATTTAGCATTTATTGATATCGTTAAGCAAATTGTGGCTAGATACAAGCGAGTTGGTGGTGGAAACAAGAGGTAAAGCGGTAGTTGAGGCTTGAATTGTGTTCGTTGCATCGAGGTAAGTGTTTGGTCTAACCTTAGCTTGAGGGATTAGGAGTTATGTCCTATTTGCTATTTGCTTCTTGTCGAGTACGACGTATAGGCATGGTGACGAGTATCTATATGTTGGTGTCAAGCATGACCGTGGGTCTTATATTGTGATTTTCATGATTTTGTTGTATTATTCATGCCTTGGTAAAGATTTCTAATTGTTGTATAAAGCTTGTGGAAAGAATTGTGACCTATGAACATTAAGGAGCGTTGGCACAAGTTGTATAGTGAGATTGTGAAAGTATAAGTGACAATTGAACTTCTAGAGCATTGGCTCAAGTTGTGAAATGAGTTGTGGAAGAATAAGTGATAATCAAACCTATAGAGCATTGGCTCGAGTTGTGAAGTGAATTGTGAAGTAAAAATTGAGGAAGAGTTATTAAATTGTTCCCTTGCCGGAATATTGTTGCTTTGTTAATTATCTCCCTTGCCGGGATGTTGAGATTATTTATGTTGTTCTCTTGCCGGGATTTAATTGTTTAATTGTGTTCCCTTGCCGGGATTTCTATTTTTATTTTGTTTATTCCCTTGCCCGTTTGTTTGTGATTGTTGTTTGGGTGAGGAATAGTGTTAAAGCACGAAGGGCGATACCGTGAATTGTTTATTATTGTGAGGAAGAGTGTTAAAGCACGAAGGGTGATGCCGTGCATTGTTTGTTATTGTGAGGAAAGAGTGTAAAGCACGAAGGGTGACGCCTTGCCGCACGATGTACCATTCCGTGCCGATTTTATTGATTATATGGTGAGGAAAGAGAGTAAAAGCACGAAGGGTGATGCCGTGCACATTTTTATTATATGATTGCTTTGGTGAGGGCAGGAGTAAAAGCACGAAGGGTGATGCCGTGCATTTGTTGATTTCTAATTCTTTGCTGATATCCGAGTTATGTTGTTTCTTTCATTACTTGTTGTTATTTGATTTACTTCGAGGTTACAGATCTTACCCTATTTGCCTTGTGATTGTTGTTTGGGTGAGGAAGAGCGCAAAACACGAAGGGTGATGTCGTGTATTGTTTTGGTGGGAGAGAGTTAAAGCACGAAGGGTGATGCCGTGCATTTGTTTTTGATTTCCTAATTTTTTATTGATAATTGTGTTACGGTTTTCTCTACACTAAATTGCTGATTTCCTGTTGATACTTGTTATTTCCTCCTCCCACATTGACTGGTTATTTCTGTATTTCTTTTCCGCTGTATATATATATATATATATATATATATATATATATATGTTTATTTGGAGTCTAGTCCTAGCCTCATCACTACTTCGCCGAGGTTAGGCTAGACACTTACCAATACATGGGGTCGGTTGTGCTGATACTACACTCTGCACTGTGTGCAGATCCAGGAGAAGCTTTCGGACAGTAGTTGGAGTGTTTCCTTCGGTCCACCCAGAGACCCAAGGTAGACCTGCAGGCGTCCGTAGGCCCTAGCGTCTCCCTCTATCTCTATTTCCTGTTTTATTTCCTTTTGTTCAGAAATAGTGTATTGTATTTCTTCAGATCTTGTATGTAGTAACTCTTAGATAGTCTGTGACACTGTGACACCAGGTTTTTGGGTATTTGAGGTTTTAAAAGTTGTAATAGACGTAGCCTTAAGATATATAATTGTCGACTTCCGCTTATTTATTTAAAATTCCGTTTTTATCACATTATCGGCTTGTGTTTGTTAAAAGAGGTAAAAGTGAAAGTGTAGCAAGTAGTTAAGGTTTGACTTGCCTAACTCCCATTAGTAGGCGCCATCACGACTCCTGAGAGTGAAAAATCCGGGTCGTGACATAAGAAACATGATTAGGGCAGGTTATTACTGGCCTAAAATGGAAGAAGAAGCGGAAAATTTTGTGGCTAAATGTGATAAGTGACAAAGATACGGTAATAACATGCATAGACCTGCAGAGTTGTTACATCCGGTCATTACACCGTGGCCATTTATGAAATGGGGAACGGATATCGTGGGTCCACTACCACAAGCAAAAGGACAGGTAAAATTCTTGCTTGTACTTATTGACTATTTTACTAAATGGGTGGAAGCAGGAACATTCAAACAAGTGCGAGAAAAAAGAAGTTAGAGATTTCATTTGGCGAAATATCATATGTCGATTCGGTATGCCAAAGGAAATCGTGTGTGATAATGACCCTCAATTTATAGGCACACAAATTACAGAGTTTTTTCAAAGTTGGCAGATCAAAAGGATTACATTCACACGTTATCATTCGGTTGGCAATGGACAAACTGAGTCAACAAACAAAGTCATTCTCAACAATTTAAAGAAGCGTTTGGAGGAATCCAAAGGTAATTGGCCAGAATTGTTACCTAATGTTTTATGGGCATACCGCACAACAACAAAAACAAGTACGGGAGAAACACCATTTTCATTGGTTTATGGAGATGAAGCTTTAATTCCAGTTGAGATAGAAGATCCAAGAACAAGGTTTACACAAGCATCAGAAGAGTCTAATGGCGAAGAAATGCGCATAAATCTTGATCTACTTGAAGGGAAAAGAGAAGCTGCATTAATAAGAATGGCAGCACAAAAGCAGGTTATAGAACGATACTACAATCGAAAAGCACGCCTAAGATTCTTCAAGATTGGGGACTTCATGCTCAAAAAGGTTTTTCAATCTATGAAGGCAGCCAATACGGGAAAATTGGGTCCAACCAGGGAAGGACCCTACAGGATTCATGATATTGCAGGAAAATGAGCATACGAGCTGGAA
The DNA here is from genome assembly GCF_000393655.2 of Nicotiana sylvestris. Classification (NCBI taxonomy): domain Eukaryota; kingdom Viridiplantae; phylum Streptophyta; class Magnoliopsida; order Solanales; family Solanaceae; genus Nicotiana; species Nicotiana sylvestris. The sequence goes on along the minus strand of NC_091059.1, from coordinate 123,515,153 downwards.
ATGATAGATGACAAGATACTACCTTCACACTAGAATGTTGTTCATTCGAATAGATACTATTTCTAAGGAATACCTATGGTCAGGTATCTATGTTTTAAAATTCTATTTTTGAGTTGCTAAAATTTTACTAATGATTTTATATGATAGGCAAAAAGCTAGCCCGTACTAAATGATGAGTCACGACCTGCAAGGCACGTGGAATAAATTAAACTTTCCGGTCTAGGGTTATAATTATTTTGATAGAAATTCAAACGGGTTAAGCAGTTTTCATCTATAATCGCTCCGAGTCGCGTATGTTTTTCCTTTTCAGGGAAAGGACCAAATGAGAGGAACAATCAATTGCTCGAGTCTTCATACTTCAATGCTCAAACACTTGAGGGGACTATATAATATACACATGCTTGTGTATAAAGAAGGCAAAGAAGATTGGGAAATAATCAAAGATCAAACCTGAAAAAGTTCACTCATTGAATGAGTCAAGTGCAGAGCAAAGTCACGAGCTAAGGCCAAAGAAAAACCTTACCATAGTTAGGGTAAAGGCAATGTACTGAAATGGGTTATAAATAAAAACCTTATGTCTATTTTTCTTTTTTAAATCTGTTATAAGAAAAACAGTTACGAGAAAGTTATAGATGTAATTCAAATACATGTAAAGTGTTATTCAAAACTAGACAAAGTTCAAATAAAAATTTGTCAAAGTTATTTCAAGAAACATGTGTATTCCTATTTCTTTTATCGTAAATTAACACCGTTATGAAGTTGAGACGTCTTCTTCATTAATTGTCGAATATAAAATGGCCTTCTTTTATAAAATTCATGATTAATTTAAGTATTCATGATGTTAACAGAAGCATTTTTGAAGAATAAAAATGCAAGTTATTCAGTAAGTCCATAGAAATAAAGACAAGAATAAACAAAATAGAAGTTCAAATAGTAATGTAAGCTTCATAATATTAGAAAGTTTAGATTAAGTATGAACTTAGTCATAAACCAAAAATTATTTATACATATTGCCCCATAAAAGGTCTGGGGACTTAAGTTTCCAAAACAAACCCTCAAATGAGACCAAGGGTTATAACCACATTTCACCAAAAAGAGAAAAAACACAACACAAAGGAGTTCAAATAAACTTTTCACTGATTTGATGAAGGGACTGAAGCATGGACCTCAACAACAGCGGGCTCAAGATGGCTTGAAGGAGTGGGGATACCCATATCAATTTCAACATTTTCAGAAGCTTCAGCTACGGGAGAAGAAAAATCTTGGTTTTGCTGAGCCTTCTCAATAGTCTCTTTGATCTTGGCTAACTCAGATTCCAAGTTAAAATTCTCTTGGCTAGCTTCAACAAGGGTATCGTGGCGAGAATTCAAAAACGCCCAACTCACTTCAATGACAGATTTATCTTCAAGGATCTCGTAGTCTCTTTCCCAATCAGCAATTTCATTTTTTAGCTTTTCATTTTCAACCAAGGAAGATTTGTAAGAAGCTTGAAGAGAGGCAAGGGAATTTTCTAAAGAACAAACCTTATCAGAAGATACCCGGAGGTCTTCCTAAGTTTGGGTCAAATTTTGCACAAGTTCATCAACATATGCTTCCTTATCAACCAAGAGAGCTTTCAACTTTCTGATCTCTTCACTTGCCTTAGAAAGCTGCTCGGAAAAAGAGGTTTCAAGACGAGCCTTCTCCTTATCTGCTTGACTTGAGGAAGCCTTTTCAACTGCCAATTTCGAAGTCAAGGCCCGCACCTGCTACTCCAAGGTACTCTTACTTTCTTCTAAGAATTCCACATCCATCTGAAGACTTTCATACTGTTCCTTCCAATTATACGCCTCCAATTGATAATCACGCACTAACTGCTCTAAGAGAGTAACCCTTCTCATCATCTCCGTGCCGATGAGGTTGGCCTAAAAACAAAGAAGGGAAAGATAAAGAAATAAGAATCCTGAAGATAGAAAAATGGCAAAGTAAAAGTTTAAAGAAAGGAATACCTTCAAAGAAGCATGCACTATGTCATTCATCAAGGTCAAAGAACTATGGCTGTCTAGCTTAGCTCTCTCAATAGGACCAATTAAAGGCTTTAGCCACATGTCAGCTTGACCTGATTTCCTTAAAAGGTTACCCTCAGTAGGGACTTTAATAGTAACTTGCCTCATAACACCACTCCTACTTGAGTAACCAACCTCAGTATGATGAACGGGTGGAGGGGGAATTGTTGAAGAAGGAACAGTAGAAATAGTAAAAACAGCCTGGGAAGGAATGGAAACAGCCACGATCGGCAAGGAAGGAGTCACAGGAATGGAAGTAGAAAAAAGAAGCCAGGGGTGCTTCATCAGAAATTGGACCTAAACTTTCACTACCAAACCCGCGGTCAAAAAGCTGCTCAATAGAATCATGAGCAGCAGCGGGAACACCATCAACATCATCAGGGATTACTACCGGGGTTCAGTAGACTTGGTAAGAGGAATAGAACGGCGGGGGGATGCTTCTGCTTCATCATCAGAAATAATACGTCTACGAGCCCGTAGCCTTGTTATCAAGGAACCCCCGTCTTCATCTTCTTCGGAGTCTCGGTCATCAACGACTTTTTTTTCCGATGAAGAGCCCAAAATTATTTCTTGGGCCCTTTCCAAAGAAATACGAGAAGCCGCGACCGCCTCGACACTAATCCCTCGAAGTGCAAATCCTGATAGAAAGGAGGATTAAAATCAGTTCAGGAAAAAGACACCGAGGAATTAAATAAAAACTCTTAGTAAAAGAATTTTTCCTTACCATGAGTTTTTACTTTCCAACCATAGTGGTGAGAGAGATTTTTCCAAGATCTACCCTCCACTGGGGCTATATTCAACAACTTTCCTACCCAATCGCGGAAATTGGAAAGTTCTTCAACGATTCCCATGGTTGCTAGAAAAGAAAAGCAAAATTAGAATAATAATCTTCAAAACCGAGGAAAAAGGTACGAGACAATTACTGAAAAGAAGACTCACGTGCAAAATTCCACTTCTCAAGGAAGAGAACATTCTCATCACCCACTAAACTAACAGTGGGGCCAACAACAAACCTGGCATACCAGCCACGGTCTTTGTCATCTTCGGGGCTAACCAGAACTCTTTTGCTCCTTGCTACTAGTGTAAAAACACCATTGCAAAAGAGTCTGTGGGGGTAAAGATGAATTAGATGGGAGAAAGTAAAAGGCACACTAGCCCATATTGCTCAAATGCCTCAAACAGGTAACAACCCTTCATACTATTGGGCCAATTTGGTTTAAGAAAACATCGAAGAAACGACAAAACTCGAGAATAACATGATCAATAGCAGGTTTGAATCCTAATGTGAAAGGGCACGTATAGACAAAGGAAAATCCGGTTAAGTAGGAGGTGATTCTTTGATTTGGATTGAGAATAACAATAGGAAATTCATTACTCCAATGACAGTCATTACGAACTAGAGAAATTAGACCTTCTGTGATCTGAGTTGGATAGATATCAGCACGATCTAAAGAGGACAATTGATTTCTCAAGGACTCCCTATCATTATAGAAAGATAGTTTAGCAGGAACTATTTCATCCACTATGAGTTCACGAACAGGCTCAGAGGGTTCTTTTCCTTTAGAATAAGATCTTTGAGAAAAAGAACCTCTGGTTCTAAAAGCAGGACTGGAACCAGACAAAGGAAGAGAAGAACCATGTAGAGATGAAGATCCTAAATTACGAAGCCTACCCCCTATTCTACTCCTACTGGGGGCATTAGGGAAGCTATCAACTATGGGGACCCTTTTAGGGTTAGGGTTTGATGAAGACATGATAGTACAAGGAAGTAGCAAACAAAGAATCGAGAATTGGATATTCAGAGAACTTTATGTAGTAAAGACAAAGAAGAAAACCATGAGAAGCAACCATAAAAGGAAAAGGTACAATTATGGAAAGGTCATAATGAGAACTGACGCTTCGTGATTAGTGAAGCTGTGAAGAAGCCCTAAAAAGCGCTGCAAAGTTGCAGAATCAATAAAAGGGTGCCACGTGTCAAGAGCATTAAATGGAAGTGACAATTTAAGCGTCGTTTCTGTCATAGCATTAATGGTGACAAAAATTCTCGCTTTAATGAATTCCACTTCCCAAATATTCAATTGATGAATAAATGGCAAGTGGGAGGACTATCTGTATTGGGAAAAATTGAGTTTACATATTGAAGTGATTGAAAGATGACGTGTCATGACATGGAGGCTGGTCAAAGGATGATGATTAACAAAGAGGCACGAGTTGCAACAGATACGAGCAGAGGCACATGAAGAGGCACAAGCGGTTATTCAGAAGACTCAACGCTCGTACCTATTTAATCCAAAAATCAAGGAGAATAAATCTGACAACACAAGAGAGTACAGATACAGTATTTAATAAGCATTAAATACTAAAAACGTTAGGGAATCTGTATTGAATCCCAATGATTATGTAATACAGCATTTAATGCATTTAATTGTCTATAATGGCCTTATTATGACAAAGGCATAACGTATAACTTGGAGATAACTATAAAAGGAAGAGAATGGATCATTTGTAAAGACACGAAATACTATCTGAATTTATTGGTTTACTTTGTTTTCTTCTAATTATCTTATTGTTGGCAAAATCACTTTTCTTTATTCATTCTTTGATTATCAGTAACCGAGTTCTTCTAAATTAAGGCTTTAACCGAAATTTCACTTTTTGGTTAAACATGATGTTCTAAAACATACTTATGTATCAGTCATGAATTTTGTACATTATTTACTTCTATTCGATATTAGCGGTTAACAATATTTATGGGGTTGGCTCAAGCATACTTTCATTGTTATGCCTGTACTATGGAAAATTATTTCAAGGTCAGTCAACTTTTTGTTTTTCTTTATTATCTTTGTTTAGTGCAAAGAAATATGGTCATTGCCAATATTGGATGTAACTTAGAATCTAAAAGTACAGTTGGCTTTATACTGATTGTGAAGAAACAGATATCGAGTGTAGCTCTTTCTTCTTTTTTTTCTTTTTCAAACTATAAAGGCCAATTATGCATATACTACACTTTGTAAAAAGGTTGTCCTTTCTTGGATATCAATAAATATGCCAACTATGATGTCAAAGTTCTCTATATAAGCTGGACAAAATTGTTATTTTTTTGGATTATTAATGTAGGTTAATAAAGAGGAACACGAAGAAGAAAGGATTTTCAGATTTGCTGTATCTTGATTTAATCAGCAAGTGATATCTGGAATAGGTCTCTTTATTATATCCCTTATCAAGGTAAGACTCTAACAGCCAGCGGAATTATCGCTAGCACTCCATGCCTAACAGTCATTGAAGCGTTATCACTACTAATTACCTTTTTTTGAGATTAAGATAGACCAAGAGATTTTCATATAAAGTGGAAGAAGATTCATGCTTCAAATGTGTGCTTTTTCTTTGAAGAGTATAAGATATTCGTGAGGTTTAAGCACACAGAGATAGTGATTGTAATTTTTTGACAACTTCAGTTTCTATTAGTTTGTTGTTGCAGCTGGTGTTGATTTATAATGCTGCAATAAATAGAAGAAAACATGACGACATATTATTTAACGTTGTTGCAGATCCTTTAATCAGTCAGACATGCGTGTCTTAGGTACTTTTGAGGATTTATTTAATTTTGCGATATATATATATATATATATATATATATATATATTGTTGATACCTAATTTTTTCCTATGTATTTTTTATATATAAAATAATTTCAAAATAGAATATATATGCATATATAAGTATGTCCAAGTATTTTAGTATTTTTTCTAATTTTTTAAAAGATTTTTAAATCAATTTATTGCCCTATTTTAACAGTACAAAAACCAATAATTGTTCCTCAAATCATCATTTTGGTGATTAACTTATTTTATTCTCATATTTATACCAAAATATAGCTAATGTAAGTTTTACACATTTTTACAAATTCATTTAGTATTTTTAAAGCTAAATTGCATATAATTGCAATTTTAGCCTATTTTAAGATTTAATTGCGTTTATAATTACAAAATTGACTACAGTATTTTTAGTTTAATATTTGTACATTATTATTTAATTTAGTACCTTTAATTTATTTTTAGAAATTGTTTTATTATTTTTCATAAAATAAAAGGGGAAAAAGTGGCTATTTAAAATTTAGCCCTAACTATTTTGATTTTAGCCAAATCAGCTTCCCCAATTAACCCAATATCAAACCCCAAATTGATCGGCCCAGTTTCAATTTATCACGCTCCTAACCCATTTATTTTTACCCGCTCGGCCTCCCCTTTTGATCCAGGCCGTTGATCATTTTGATCAACGACCACAATTCCCCCTTTCCTTTTTTAATTCACAAACACCCCCCAACCTAATTCATTTTACCTAACCGTCCCCTGAAACCCCTCCCCTCTCTCAAACTCTCTCGAACATTCCCTAACCCTTGCCGCCTCTCACCGTCTTCAACCTTGAAACCGCCGGAATCCATGGCTTCTCAGGCCATGGGAGCCCTATACTCACCTCCCTTTGCTCTTATACACTTGATACTTCAAGATTCGAGGGTTGGCCTTGAAGGTTTTCACCCAAGCCTCTCCGATTCAAGGTTCCACGGCCCTCTCCGGCTCTGTTCCGGCGTACCATGGTCGTCTGAGCTTGTTTCTGACCTTCTTCGACTCAGATCGGTGACCTTTTCAAAGCCTTTCTCATTCTAGGGTTCTCTTGAAACACTAACTCTTCGAGTTCTTCTCCGATTTTCTTAGATCTGTTGTGTATCCATGCTCTACTTGAGTTTTCAAACGATTTCCCCAACTTTTCTTTAAAAAATTACTTTCAAAATCGCTTCTTTTCGATTTAGGGTTTTCTGAAAATGCTTAAAGTGTTTCTCTGACTTTTCTTTTCCTTTTTTTGTGTGTATTTGTCTTTGCTGTGTTCTTATGTTTTCTTCTACCACGTATGCTCTTCTATTGTATTTTCTATACCCCGTTCTTGTATATTCTTCTACTGTGTTTCTATACTATGTGCTTGTATGCTCTTCTACTATGTTCTGCTATTTTCTTCCACTATGTTCTGATATGCTTGCCTACTGTATCCTTCTACCATGTTCTTAAGTGTTCTTACTGTTTTACCTTGTTTAAAGTTTCTTCTAAAAGACCTGCTTAAGCGTGTTTCTTCTACTATCAGTTGTTCTCTCCTTATGCTACTGTGTTTTCATGTTTTTCTCAGGGGTTTCTGAAAGAAACCTCTTAGTCTGTTTCAACTACTGGCCTCCTCATCTTTGTATTTGATTTAAGGTAGAAACCCTAGAATTTGGGGATTCTGCTGAGGTCTGATTATGTGAACAAGGGTTTTATTTTTTAGAACCCTTAACTCTTTCAGATTGATTCTGAGTCTCTAAACTGAGTTTGGACATTTTCGTTTTCATACAATGTTGAATCCTTTGCTAAACTCTTCTATACTGGAGTTTCTACTGATTTTACAATGGCATAACAAGTTTCTTTCATGTTTAACGTGTCTGTATGCTTTTATATGTGATGAATCTTTCTTCAAAAAGGTTTTCAAACTAGTGATTGATTCAGAATTCCTTTTAAATAGGTCTAATTGATTGTCTGCTGATTTTCCTTGAGTTAAAACCTTTTCCATCTTTCTAACTTGGTTCATTCATAACAAATGTCTGACCTCTGATTTCTTGGCTGTTAATTGATTTTCTTTCCTTAAATGGTACAACCGTATATTTCAAAGACCTTCTCCTTAAATAGCCTTTATGTATTTGTCCCTAATTTGCTACTTTGCACAAAGGGTTTGATAAATTTCTTTCCTTAATTGATTTATACCCGTTTGAATCTGAATCCCTTAATCAAGAGAAGCCTTGTTTAATTGATTGATAATCAGTTTTCAAATTATTTTCTTACCCTATTTCTACCTGCTTTATACACTATAAAAGGCACGACCCTTTTACACTTCACACAACAATTTTTTCCACAAACTCTTCAGAATTCACATTTATAGCATTTTGTCTTCTGTTTGCACTTTGGCTTTTACAAGACTACTGCTTTTCTACTTGTTTCTTTGAAACTAGTATGTCCTAATTTAAGTTTCAGCATCACCCCAATGTGTTTGCTAACAACCTTTATATCCATGTCTACTTTACTGTTTATGTAGAGTTCAACATTTAACTTAGTATGCCTATATTCTACTGCCTGTTTCTACTGTGAATCTTTGCTCCCTATCTGTGACGACCCGACCCGTCGTCTCATGAGTTACCGCTCCGTTTTCCCCATTTTCAACATCTTTATGCATCATTATCTGTAATTGGTGTGATCGAGTCGAATTGGATTGGTTTTGGTAGGAAATGAGACACTTAGTCTCTTTAAGGAAGACTTAGTTTGGAAAAGTCAATCGGATGTTGACTTATGAGTTAGAGGGCTCGAATGTGATTTTCGGTGATTCGGTTAGCTTCGGGGGATGATTTGTGACTTAGGAGCGTGATCAGAAGGGGTTTTGAAGGTCCGGTGTAGAAATTAGTTTGTTTTGGCGAAGTTAGTACTTTGGCGATTTCCAGTTGGTAGGTGAGATTTTGATCCGAGGGTCGGAACGGAATTCTGAGAGCTGCAGTAGCTTCGTTAGGTGATTTGGGATGAGTGTGTAAAATTTCAGGTCGTTCGGAGGTGATTTGGTCAGGTTTTTGATCGAATGCGTGTTTCGGAAGTTTTAGAGGAACTTAGGCTTGAATTCGATGTGAATTGATGGTTTTGGTGTTGTTTGAGGTAATTTGATGATTGGAACAAGTTTGAATGATGATTTAAGATGCGATTGTGTGTTTGGTTGAGGTCCCGTGGACCTCGGGGTGGTTTTAGATGGCTAATGGGAAGGGTTTGGACCAGTGTTGTTGCAGATTTTCTGGTGCTTCAGGTATTTTCGCACCTGCGGTTTGGGGACTGCATGTGCGGTGTCGCAGATGCGGGTTGGGGGTCGCAGAAGCAGAAAAGGCAAGGATTGGCTGGGACCACAGAAGTGGATAGGGAGCCGCACCTGCAGAGCCGCAGATGCGGCTATTGGACAGCAGATGGGGCTATTGGACCGCAGATGCGGCCAGGCGGGACTTAATGTGGTTCCGCAGATGCAGAGTATTAACCGCAGAAGTAGCTATTTGACCGCAGATGCGGTTATGGCTGGGCAGAAGGTATTTAAGTTCTTCTTCGCGAATTTTAAAGGGTTTCTCATTTCTAACTTCAGACTTGGAGAATTTTGGACGATTTTGTAGAGGGATTTCAAGGAGCTTCGATAAGGTAAGGATTTTTGGACCTAAAACACAATCCGATGGTGTTATTACATGAATTAAGACTGGAAATTTAAGAAAATCATGGACTAAAAATGGATGTTAGGGCTTGAACTTAAGAGAGCTAAGATTAGGGATTTGAGGGGTCAATTGAACTTCGATTCTTGTGATTTTTATATGTTTGAACTCGTGGCGAGATAAGAAATCTAATGATGTAAAAATTTCTGAGTCTCGAGAAATGGGCCCGGGGCTCGGGTTTTGCCAATTTCGGGATTTTTGATATTTTTTGATTGTTTTCGATTGGGTATTGTTCCCTTAGCCTATTGTGACGTATTCATTGTGGTTTTGGTAAGATTCGACGCGCGAGGAGGCCGATTTGAGAGGCAAGGGCATAGCGAACTAGAGTTTTGGCCGGTTTGAGGTGAGTAATGATTGTAAATGATGTCGTGAGGGTTTGAAACCCTGGATTGCACAACATAGTGCTATATTGAGGTGAGACACATGCTTAATGGCGGGCACGGGGTCGTTTACTATTGGGGATTGTGACTTGGTCCATCTCGATTGATGTTTTTACCGCGTATTTGACTGAGACTTAATTGTTATCATGATGACTCGGGCTTATTGCCATATTTGTGCTTCGTGCCGACTATTTGAATCCTTTGTGGACTTTTATCACTGTTTCCTAACTATTTTGACATACTACTTGAACTCTGTCCTATTGATTTACACTGCTTTACAAACTCAGCCACTTTACTTGAATTTGAGACTTAAATGATCTTTCAAATGTTGTTTTGGGCTGAGCACTACTGTTTTACTGATGCCCAAGGGGCTTGTGATGATTTCTGGACTGAGTGAGGCCGAGGGCCATATGTAAGGACATGCTGAGTGATATGAGATACTTTCTATTCCACGAGGTGGTTTGAGTGATGTGAGGCCGAGTGCCGAGTGATATTGCCACGAGGTGGCTTGATATAGCGCTTAGGCCGTAAGGGGCCCCTCCGGAGTCTGCACGCCCACATTGAGCGCGGGTACCCATTATGATATGAGAGTGAGCCCGAGGGGCTGATACTGTTCTAAGTGATTGATACTAAGCCCGAGGGGGTGATACTGTACTAAGAGTGAGTCCGAGGGGCTGATACTGTAGTGAGAGTGAGCCCGAGGGGCTGATATTATTCTGAGCGATTGATACTGTGCCCGAGGGGCGGATTTCTACTTGTTATTTACCTGTAAAATTATCTGTTTTATTTGTTTTTAAAAAGGAATATAATTTGATTTTTTCACTGATTTACTGCTTTAAGTGATTTTACTACTTGATATAGAATTGCTTTATGCCTTTACGCGTTTTCATACTTTTAGCCATTATTCATAATTATTACTCACTGAGTCGGAGTACTCACATTACTCCCTGCACCATGTTTGTAGATTCAGGCATCGCAGAGTTCGCTCCTGAGTGCTAATTCTCCCAGTTCAGGCAGTGATTCGGAGACTACGAGGCAGCTATTTCATGTTTGTAGAACTATTGTATCGAATTTAGTGTTCAGTAGACTGTATCCGGATTTCTTAGTTGCTCATGACTTGTGACACCCCAGTTTGGGCTGTGTCGGGATGGTTTCTACTGTTGTTATTGTTAATTCCGCAATTTATGGATATTATATCATGTTTTAGAACTATTTATGATATTTAACTGTTTAAAAGAGGTGTTCTATTTGGTCTAGCTGGCCTTGTCTTGACGAGAGGTGCCATCACGACCGGGTTTAGGAATTGGGTCGTGACAAGTTGGTATCATAGCCTAGGTTACTTAGGTCTCACGAGTCATGATCAGGTTTAGTAGAGTCTCGCTGATCGATACAGAGACATCTGTATTTATCCTCGAGAGGCTGCAGAACCTTTAGGAAAAACTTCATATTCTTGAAACTTTTGTCGTGTGAACTCGTTGGTCCAAGAATTAAACTTCTGTATTCTATTCTCTCGCAGATGGTGAGGACTTGTGCAACCGGACGATGCGGATGACCACCAGTACCACCCACTGAGTCCAAGAGGCCGTGGATGTGGTCGTGGTCGTAGTAGAGGTAGAGCAGCGAGGACAACACCTGTTGATCCACCAACTGCCCTAGCTTAGGACCAGGCTCCGGCTATGGATGCTCCAGCAACACCAGTTCAGGCACCAACTGTGCCCATCGTGATTTTGGGTCTTTAGGAGGCCCTGGCTCAAATCTTATCAGTTTGCACTGGCCTGGCTCAGGCAGTTTCAGCTACCACAGTAGCAACTACTTCACAGGCCGAGGGAGGCAATCAGACCCCTACTGTTCGCACACCTGAGCAGGTAGTGCAGGGATTGCAGACGCCGGGAGCACCTCTAGCTCAGCCGGTTGCACCAGTTCAGGAGTTCGTAGTTCCAGCTATGCCAGACGATGAGCAGCGTCGTCTCAAGAGGTTTGGTAGGCTTCAACCTCCTTCATTCAATGGTGCTGAAGGCGAGGATGCCCAGTGTTTTCTCGACAAGTGTCAGGGGATGCTCCGTACGATAGGGATTGTTGAGTCTAGTGGTGTGGCATTTACCACCTTTCAATTCACTGGGGATGCCTTCACTCGGTGGGAGGCGTATGAGAGGCATAGGCCGACAGGTTCATCGCCTTTGACTTGGAAAGAGTTCTCCACTTTCTTCTTGGAGAAGTATGTACCGCAGTCCCGTAGGGAGGAGCTGCGTAGGTAGTTTGAGTGGCTTCAGTAGGGGGATATGACTGTGTCTCAGAATGAGGCGAGGTTTTCTGAGTTTGCTCGTCATGCCGCCTAGATGGTCCCGACAGATCGTGAGAGGATCAAGAGGTTTGTGGATGGCCTTAACTATCATCTCCATATTCTGATGACTGGATAGAGAGTCTTGGGTATTTCATTTGAGGAGATGGTTGATATCGCTCGTGAGATTGAGACGGCTCACCGGTAGGATAGAGAGGAGAGGGAGGCCAAGAGTCCTCGAGGTTCTGGCAGTTTCAGTGGTGCTCTATCTAGGGGCCAGTTCCAGCATGGTAGAGGCCGTTCTTTCAGGTCCGCTCAGTCGGCCCATCCCGAGTATCATGGGGCATCTTCAGGACATGGTTATCATGGTTCTCAGTAGGGTCAGCCTTCACTCAGTGCCCTTCCAGCTTAGAGTTCATCTCGTGCCCCGTCTGCTCAGGGTTCTTCCATGCCGAGTGGATCAGCTAGTCACTCCGGTGCGAGGGGTTCCCTTCAGTCCCATTCTCTAGCACCTGGGAGTTGTTTTGAGTGTGGAGAGTTTGGACATGTGTGGAGGCAATGTCCTCGTTGTGCTGCTAGTTCATCACAGCAGAGGGGTCAGCCCTCGTCTTCTGCTCTAGTTACTTCAGCACCTGCCCAGCCAGTTAGGGGTGGAGGTCAGGCAGCCAGGGGTTGCCCCAGAGGTAGAGGTCGATCAGGTAGTGGCTAGGCCCGTTTTTATGCTATTCCAGGCAGGACCGATGCTATTGCTTCTGATGCTGTCATTATAGGAATTATTTCAGTCTACCACAGAGATGCCTCTGTCTTATTTGATCCTGGTTCCACCTATTCTTATGTGTCCTCATATTTTGCTCATCATTTGGTTACGTTCCGAGGGTGTCTTGCTTTACCTTTCCACATATCTACCCCGGTGGACGATACTATTATTGTAGACCATGTGTACCGGTCATGTGTTGTGACTATTGAGGGCCTAGAGACCCGAGTTGATCTATTGCTATTGAGCATGGTGGACTTTGATGTTATTTTGGGCATGGATTGGTTATCTCCGTGTCATGCTATTCTAGACTGTCATGCCAAGACAGTCGCTTTAGCTATGCCGGGTGTACCGAGGATCGAGTGGTATGGTGTGACTGATTACGTTTCTAGAAGCGTGATTTCTTTCTTGAAGGCCCAACGTATGGTTGGGAAGGGTTGTCTTTCATATTTGGCATTTGTGAGGGATGTTGGAGCTGAGACTCCTAGCATTGATTCTGTTCCAGTTGTGAGGGGGTTTCTCGATGTATTTCTTGCAGACCTGCCGGGCATGCCACCGGACAGGGATATTGATTTTGGTATTGACATGGTGCCGGGCACTCAACCCATTTCCATTCCGCCATATCGTATGGCACCAGTAGAGTTGAAAGAGTTGAAGGATCAGTTTTAGGAACTCCTAGATAAGGGGTTCATTCGGCCTAGTGTGTCACCTTGGGGTGCACCAGTTTTGTTTGTGAAGAAGAAGGATGGCACGATGAGAATATGCATTGATTATAGGCAATTGAACAAAGTAACAATTAAGAACAAGTATCCTTTGCCTCGCATTGATGATTTATTTGATCAGCTTCGGGGAGCGAGGGTGTTCTCTTAGATTGATCTCCATTCGGGCTATCACTAGTTGAAGATCAGGGATTTAGATATTCTTAAGACTGCTTTCAGGACTAGATATGGTCACTATGAGTTTCTTGTCATGTCTTTCGGGCTGACCAATGCCCCAAAAATGTTCATGCATTTGATGAACAGTGTATTTCGACCTTATCTGGATTCGTTTGTTATTGTATTCATTGATGATATTCTGGTGTACTCGCATAGTCAGGAGGAGCACGCGGAGCATTTGAGAGTTTTATTGCAGAGATTGAGGGAGGAGAAGCTTTATGCAAAATTCTCCAAGTGTGAGTTTTGGCTCAGTTCAGTGGCTTTCTTGGGGCACGTGGTGTCCAGCGAGGGTATTCAGGTTGATCCGAAGAAGATAGAGGCGGTTTAGAGTTGGCCCAGACCGTCCTCAGCCACAGAGATTCATAGCTTTCTTGGGTTGGCAGGCTATTATTGCCGGTTTGTTCATGGATTCTCATCTATAACATCGCCCTTAACCAAGTTGACTCAGAAGGGTGTTCCATTTGTATGGTCGGACGAGTGTGAGGAGAGCTTCCAGAAACTCAAGACAGCCTTGACCATAGCTCCAGTGTTGGTTTTGCTATCAGCTTCAGGTTTATATACCGTGTATTGTGATGCTTCGAGAGTTGGGATTGGTTGTGTATTGATGCAGGAGGGTAGAGTTATTGTTTATGCTTCTCGTCAGTTGAAGCCCCATGAGAAGAACTACCCTGTTCATGATTTGGAGTTGGCTACCATAGTACATGCATTGAAGTTTTGGAGGCATTATTTGTATGGTGTATCTTGTGAGGTATTCACCGATCATCGCAGTCTTCAGCATTTGTTCAAGCAAAAGGATCTTAATTTGAGGCAGCGGAGATGGTTGGAATTGCTTAAGGATTATGATATCACTATTCTGTACCATCCAGGAAAGGGCAATGTAGTGGTCGATGTTTTGAGCCGAAAGGCAATGAGTATGGGGAGTTTGGCATATATTCCAGTTGGGGAGAGGCCCCTAGCAGTTGATGTTCAGGCCTTGGCCAATCAGTTTGTGAGATTGGATATTTCGGAGCCCAGTCGGGTGTTGGCATGTGTGGTTTCTCGGTCTTCCTTATATGATCACATCAGAGAGCGCCAGTATGATGATCCACATTTTCTTGTCCTTAAGGTAGAGTTCAACATGATGATGCCAAAAATGTGACCATCGGTGATGATGGTGTGTTGCGGATGCAAGACCGGATTTGTGTACCCAATTTGGATGGGCTTAGAGAATTGATTCTGGAAGAGGCTCATAGCTCACGGTATTCTATCCATCCGGGTGCCGCGAAGATGTACTAGGATTTGAGGCAGCACTATTGGTGGAGAAGAATGAAGAAAGATATTGTGGGATTTGTAGCTCGGTATCTCAACTGTCAGCAGGTAAAATATGAGCATCAGAGACCGGGTGGCTTGCTTCAGCAGATGGTTATTCCCGAGCGGAAGTGGGAGAGAATCACTATGGATTTTGTGAGTGGTCTTCCTCAGACTTTGAAGAGGTTTGATGCTATTTGGGTAGTTGTGGATCGGCTGACCAAGTTCGCGCACTTCATTCCGGTGTGTACTACCTATTCTTCGGAGCGGCTGGCAGGGATCTTTATCCGAGAGATTGTTCGATTGCATGGTGTGCCAGTGTCTATTATTTCAGATAGAGGTACTCAGTTTACTTCTCAGTTTTGGAGGACTTTTCAGCGAGAGTTGGGTACTCAGGTGGAGTTGAGCACATCATTTCATCCGTAGACGGACGGGCAGTCTGAGCGTACTATTCAAATATTAGAGGACATGTTGCGTGCATGTGCTATTTATTTCGGAGGTTCTTGGGATGAGTTTTTGCCGCTTGTAGAGTTTGCTTACAACAACAGCTATCAGTATTCAGATGGCCCCGTATGAGGCATTGTATAGGAGACAGTGTAGATCTCCAGTTGGTTGGTTTGAGCCTGGCGAGGTGAGGTTATTGGGGACAAATTTGGTTCAGGATGCCTTAGAGAAGGTGAAGTTGATTCAGGAGAAACTTCGTACAACGCAGTCGCGTCAGAAGAGTTATGCAGACCGGAAGGTTCGAGATGTATCTTACATGGTTGGCGAGAAGGTCTTGCTGAAGGTTTCTCCCATGAAGGGTGTTATGAGATTTGGAAAGAAAGGGAAGTTGAGTCCGCGATTCATTGGGCCTTTTGAGGTGCTTCGGAGGATTGGGGAGGTGGCTTATATGCTTGCCTTGCTACCTAGCTTGTCGAGTGTGCATCCGATATTTCATGTTTCTATGCTCCGGAAGTATGTTGGGGACCCGTCCCATGTTTTGGATTTCAGCATAGTTCAGTTGGATGATGATTTGACCTATGATGTGGAGCCAGTGGCTATTTTGGGTCGTCAGGTTCAGAAATTGAGATCAATGGATATAGCTTCGGTGAAAGTGCAGTGGAGGGGTCAGCCCGTGGAGGAGGCTACCTGGGAGACCGAGCAGGAGATGCAGAGCAAATATCCTCACCTGTTTGAGGCTTCAGGTATGTTTCTTGACTCGCTCGAGGACGAGCGTTTGTTTAAGTTGGGGAGGATGTGACGACCTGACCCGTCATCTCATGAGTTACCACTCCGTTTTCCCCGTTTTCAGCTTCTTTATGCTTCATTATCTGTAATTAGTGTGATTGAGTCGATTTGGATTGGTTTTGGTAGGAAATGAGACACTTAGTCTCTTTAAGGAAGGCTTAGTTTGGAAAAGCCAGCCGGATGTTGACTTATGAGTTAGAGGGCTCAAATGTGATTTTCGGTGATTCGGTTAGCTTTGGGGGGGATGATTTGTGACTTAGGAGCGTGATCGGAAGGGGTTTTGGAGGTCCGGTGTACAAATTAGCTTGTTTTGGCGAAGTTAGTATTTTGGCGATTTCCGGTTGGTAGGTGAGATTTTGATCTGCGGGTCGGAATGGAATTTCGAGAGTTGCAATAGCTTCATTAGGTGATTTGTGATGTGTGTGTAAACTTTCAGGTCGTTCGGAGGTGATTTGGTCGGGTTTTTGATCGAATGCATGTTTCGATAGTTTTAGAGGAACTTAGGCTTGAATTCGATGTGAATTGACGGTTTTGGTGTTGTTCGAGGTAATTTTGATGATTGGAACAAGTTTGAATGATGATTTAAGATGCGATGGTGTGTTTGGTTGAGATCCCGGGGGCCTCGGGGTGGTTTCGGATGGCTAACGGGAAGAGTTTGGACTTGTGTTATCGCAGATTTTCTGGTGCTTCAGGTATTTTCGCTCCTGCGGTTTGGGGACCGCAGGTGCGGGTTGGGGGTCGCAGAAGCGGAAAAGGCAAGGATTGGCTGGAACCATAGATGCAGATAGGGAGCCGCACCTGCGGAGCCGCAGATGTGGCTATTGGACCGCATATACGGCCAGGCGGGACTTAATGAGGTTCCGCAGATGCAGAGTATCATCTGCAAAAGCGGCTATTTGACCGCAAATGCGGTTATGGCTGGGCAGAAGGTATTTAAGTTCTTCTTCGCGAATTTTGAAGGGTTTCTCATTTCTAACTTTGGACTTGGAGAATCTTGGACGATTTTGAAGAGGGATTTCAAGGAGCTTCGATAAGGTAAGGATTTTTGGACCTAAAACACAATCGTATGCTGTTATTACATGAAGTAAGACTGGAAATTTAAGAAAATCATGGACTAAAAATGGAGGTTAGGGCTTGAACTTAAGAAAGGTAAGATTAGAGATTTGAGGGGTCAATTGAACTCCGATTCTTGTGATTTTTATATGTATGAACTCGTGGCGAGATAAAGAATCTAATGATGTAAAAATTTCTGAGTTTCGAGAAGTGGTCCCGGGGCTCGGGTTTTGCCAATTTTGGGATTTTTGATATTTTTCGATTAGGTATTGTTCCCTTAGCCTATTGTGATATATTTGTTGTGGTTTTGGTCAGATTCGACGCGTGAGGAGGACGATTTGAGAGGCAAGGGCATAGCGAGCTAGAGTTTTGGTCGGCTTGAGGTGAGTAATGATTGTAAATGATGTCCTGAGGGTTTGAAACCCCAGATTGGACAACGTAGTGCTATATTGAGGTGAGACACGCGCTAAATGGTGGGCGTGGGGTCATTTACTATTGGGGATTGTGACTTGGTCCATCCCAATTGATGTTTTTACCGCGTATTTGATTGAGAGTTAATTGTTATCATCATGACTCTGGCTTATTGCCATATTTGTGCTTCGTGCCGACTATTTGAATCCTTCGTGGACTTTTGTCACTGTTTCCTCACTATTTTGACATACTACTTGAACTCAGTCCTATTGATTTACACTGCTTTACAAACTCAGCCACTTTAACTTGAATTTGAGACTTAAATGATCTTTCAAATGTTGTTTGGGCTGAGCACTACTGTTTTACTGATGCCCAAGGGGCTTGTGATGATTTCTGGACTGAGTGAGGCCGAGGGCTATATGTGAGGACATGCTGAGTGATATGAGATACTTTATATACCACGAGGTGGCTTGAGTGATGTGAGGCCGAGTGCCGAGTGATGTTGCCACGAGGTGGCTTGATATAGTGCTTGGGCCGTAAGGGGCCCCTCCGGAGTATGCACACCCACACTGAGTGCGGATACCCATTATGATCAGAGAGTGAGCCCGATGGGCTAATACTGTTCTGAGTGTTTGATACTGAGCCCGAGGGGCTGATACTGTACTGAAAGTGAGCCCGAGGGGCTGATACTGTACTGAGAGTGAGCCCGAGGGGCTGATGCTGTTCTGAGCGATTGATATTGTGCCCGAGGGGAGGATTTCTAATTGTTATTTACCTGTTAAATTACCTGTTTTACTTGTTTTTAAAAAGGAATATCATTTGATTTCTTCACTGATTTACTGCTTTAAGTGATTTTACTACTTGATATAGAATTGCTTTGTGCCTTTACGCGTTTTCATACTTTTAGCCATTATTCATAATTATTACTCACTAAGTCGGAGTACTCACATTACTCCCTGCACCATGTTTGTAGATTCAGGCATCGCAGAGTTCGCTCCTGAGTGCTAATTCTCCCAGTTCAGGTAGTGATTCGGAGACTACGAGGTAGCTATTGGCGTTCACAACCCTGTGCCTCCCTTATCTTATCATTTTCATGTTTGTAGAACTATTGTATCAGATTTAGTGTTCAGTAGACTGTATCCGGATTTCTTAGTTGCTCATGACTTGTGACACCCCGGTTTGGGCTGTGTCGGGATGGTTTCTACTGTTGTTATCGTTAATTCCACAATTTATGGATATTATATCAAGCTTTAGAACTATTTATGATATTTAACTGTTTAAAAGAGGTGTTCTGTTTGGTCTGGCTGGCCTTGTCTTCACGAGAGGCGCCATCATGACCGGGTTCGGGAATTGGGTCGTGACACTATCCAATTACCCCTATGTGTTTGTGAGTGGTGGATTAGGGCATGTCAATATGAGTTGTTGTCCATGAACTAAGTTTTGAACCAATGAGGTCTTAATCTCTAAACAGGCTGGAGGGTGTACCAGCATAACCCATTGCTAGGTATGCCCACCAGCCTACTCTTCTTGTGTTATTACAAATTCCCCACTCCTCTATACCCCTATGTGCACTGATTTTAAGTTGTTTCCTTTTCCTCTTTTAGAATTTCACTTCTACACTTACACTATCTTCTAGTCTCTAAGCTCTGCCCTCCTCTTGTGAGCCTTGCCTTGGGACCTTGAGTTCCCTCTAAACTTGGACACTTGAAGGCTCGCTCTTCCACACTGCACTATATCCTAACCTGGTTACACATTTGGGTGTGAGCACTGCCCGGAGTCCATATGAGGCTCATAGGGAACTCTGACACATCCAAATGAGAGAAAGGCTTTGGTTCATGATCTCTTGAAGCTGGTTCATCTCATATTTCAGACATGGAGTCTGAATTAGGCTCCCATTGGTTGCACTGTTAATTTTTGATGTACTTTTTCTTTTATTATTTTGGGCTGTAATAACTTGTAATAAACTATTAGGGATGGCTAATGAAAATGGATGGGATAATTGTATGTAGAGGGTAGATATCCTGCCTATAGGTTTGTGATTTCTACATTCATATAGATATCCTGCCTCTAGTTTGAAATTCTGCATTCATATAGATATCCTGCCTATAGTTTATTTCTGAACTTCTGCATAGCGTATAGATATCCTGCCTATAGGAATTTTTGAATTTCTGCACATCATGTAGATATCCTGCCTATAGGTTCTTTTTGAATCTTGCATATCACTCATCATCAGGCAAATATGTTCGTAGGTCTTAAATAACCAACTGCATTTTGAATCATGTTCATGTGAGCACGTGATTTTTGCCCTAAATATGATTATTCCCAAAATCCCAAATAAAATAATTTTTCTTTATTTTTACAATTTTTGTGCATTTCGGTATCATTTTCTGGTAATTGTTGCATTCTATTTGTGCATGTTAATTTTTATAAAATACAAAAATATGCATTTTTGCATTTTGGTTTTAGTTTTATGTTTTTTAGTATCAACTAAAGTTTAAGTTGTCTAGAACAAAACATGAAAATCACAAAATTAGTTCATTTTTGCATTTTAATGATTTCTATTGGGAATTCGTCATGAAATAGTTTTCAAACAATTTTAAGAATTAATTAGTCTTCATTTTGAAATAATTAGGATTTCATGTTAGTTTTACATCTCCATAAAAATTATAAAAAATTATAAAAATTGTAAAAAGTAAGAAAGGAAAATAAAAAGAAAATAAGAGTAGAAATTCAGTCTTAATAGAAGACCCAAATTTGGGTCAATTTGTTGGATTTTTCAGGCCCAAACGCCCTAAACCCGCTGCAAACTAGTCCAGCCCGAACCACCAACCCGGTCCGGTCCCTAGTAAGTCCAAACGACGTCGTTTCCCCAACATTCAACCACGACCGTTGGATATCATCAATCCAATGGTCCGGATCTAACTAGGTTGTTTGTATATAAATGTCCGAAAACTCCCCCTACCCCATTTGCCTCATCTTCCTCACCCTACCTATCCTCAACGAACCCTAATCCACGCCGCCATCAAACCCCTCGCCGGCGGTGAACGTCACCTGCATCGTTCAAGCCCAAAATTACACCACTCGTCCTCCTCACTCCCCTCTTTCCGTTCCACCCATTGGTTCCCCTCGAATAAGGCCGGAGCTCGTCGAATCTTCGACTGAAGTTTCCGGTCAGATCGCAGGTTGATCCAAACCAGCCCAAAGTCATACCATACAATCCACGGTCTTCCCTCAACACTAATCCATGATTATTTTCCTTCAAATCTCTATGAAACGGCTCGAATCTTAGATCTAAGAGTTTCTGGCCAAAACCCTAAACCAAAATCTTTGTGATTTCGAACCGTAGTATCCTTAACCATGTGTTCTCTTGTAAGAACACATGGTTAGGGATGTTACGCGTCAAAAATCTGAAAGGATTCAGACGTTAGTGACTGGCCGGAGTTCCTCGTGCTTCTGTGAGTTTTTCCTGTTTCTTTTTACTCGCATGGTTGAAGTTTTAGTTACAGTTTTTGTTTCATTAATTGTTCTATTAATTTTATGATTTATTTGTATTAGTATAGTTCTGTCAATTACTGTTAGTTCTGAGTTTGATATTTGAATGGTCGATTATGAGTTTATTGGTTAAGATTTAGTTTAATTTCATTTAACGTTGATCATGTTAGCTTAAGCCCTGCTTTGATTGATCCTAGTTTCTGGTTTGTCTTAGTTTGATTAAGTGGGTGTATTTGAGCAATTGGGATTGGTTAGTTTAATTAGTTGATTTTTGAGTGCTAATTAATCAATTTCAGTTAGTTTTAGATTAAATTAGGGGATTGGTTATAGCTGTTAAGGATGAGGGTAGGATCAGTAACTTAGAGAAGCCTTCAGGGGTAGTCTGGGTATGGAAAAGGGTAGTTCTGATAGGAATAGTAATTTCAAAGTATTTGAAAGGGTAGTATAGGTATTGTATGGGTAGAAGAATACCCTAGGGCCTTCTAGAATAGGATTTTACTGCACATTTCAGCACAATAGGGGTGTTTACTTGTTTAGCAAGTCAAGAATAGAGGGACTAAATTGAAATAAGGGAGGGACTAAAAAAGAAGGCCTAAAATCTGATCTATTCTCTTTGGTTGCCTATATAAAGGCATGAAATGCCTTGGGAAAGGGGGTTCTTCTTCGGCCTTCAGCTCCAAGCTCAAAAATCCTCACAAAAGGCTCTCCTCTCTGCTTTCAATTCCAGCTAGTATTTCCATTCCAGTATTCTTAAAAATAAAAACATCTAAAATGAAGAAATCAAAAACAATCTTACAGTTTCATTATTAGTTTTGGATTTCAGTTGGGTTTTGGGTTTAGCAGTATTGCAGAGGTGTTTGGGTTCAGCTGTGAGGGCTAGGAGTGCATTTGAAGTGTGTGTTGAATTGATCTGTGGAGTCTGCTTGTATCTCTGGTTTTCAAAAGCAGTTCCTGGCTGTTCTGTGACGCTATACTGTTGAGTTGTGTTGCTGTTGCTGTTCAGAATAACTGATTTCTTTTCTTCTCATATTTTCCCTTATCCAGGTACATACCTCAAAGCTGTCTCAATGTAATTCTCCTGAAGGGAAATGAAGCTGCAGTTTCTATTATCAATTTTCTTCTAATATGTTTAAGTACTTCTGTGTATGATTTAATATGATTTAGTTAATTGTTTAGTATAGTTAAATATGATTGGAATTGGACTGTGTTATATGATACTAATTGTAGTTTACTAACTATAATTTTTCTGTAGGTGAAGTTTTATCTGTAGAATACATGATTGAATTTAGCTTCCTGTCAGGGTAATAGGATAATCTATGTAAATTGGATTTGATTTCTTGTGAGGGAACCTTCTTAGATCTGTAATTAACAGGAATGGGTAATTAGTGATTGTTCACATTTTAACCTGCAGTGTTGGATTTGTTTTGTCAAAAATGTGATTAGTCATTTCATGAAGCATGCTTAGTTTGTGTAAATAATATTAATATCAGTAGGTAATTAGAATAGGGTGGATTTTTATTTAATGTAGGAATGATTACGAAATTAGGATCGCAACCTGTGTTGATGAGTAATCGTTTATCAAATGGCACCACCGTTTAAAGTATACCATCACTCAAGTTAAAATAATCACCAGATTCTCTATTTTTGCTGCTTTGTTAACATGATTGGGATTTTGATTCACTTGAATTGGAATTAAAGTATTGGGCCAATGCTGGCCAATAAAAGGCATTCAAGCCCAAAGGTGAAATGGCAGTTGATCCCTTATAATAAGAGGGGTAGCCGTGGGCTTTAAGCTAGGTAGCGGGTCCGAGCTAAAGGGTACTCCCTTTGGTTTGGGCCCAAACTTGAATTTGAAGCCCAATCTCCACAATATCAAGTAAGTAGGATTTTTATTGTTTAGAGATGAAACAAAAAGGAAAACCATAGTCATCTTAGGATTGACATTAAATAAATGTTGAAACGAGCCTCACCGAATCAAAATAATTGCGGGCCCTCAATGTGGTTATTAAAAAATGATTAGAATTTGGGATGACCATTTAGCGAACTCCACGGTCTTCCCCAAAATAATTTTACGTTAGAATCTTTAGGCGCGATTTTAATTAAAGTACCTTCTTAAATTCGGGTGCGCATTGATGCGACCCAAATCCAAATCTCGACGAAGTCGAAACGTGTTGACAACCACGGGTGCATTGATTGCGACGTGGTTCGAAACGCGTTTTCACGATGTTGCAATTCTTTTAAAATAAATAAATGATGAAAAGCGGTTTACGAACAAAAGCACATAGTCTAGCATGTATCAAAAATCAGATAAAATTAAATACAACAGTTAAGCGACCGTGCTAGAACCACGGAACTCGGGAATGCCTAACACCTTCTCCCGGGTTAACAGAATTCCTTACTTGGATTTCTGGTTCGCGAACTTTTAATAGAGTCATAAATTTCCTCGGTTCGGGATTCAACCGGTGACTTGGGACACCATTAATTTCCCGAATGGCGACTCTAAATAATTAATAATTAAATCCCGTTCCGATTGTCCTTTAAATGGAAAAACTCCTTTACACCCTTTGCCGGGTGTACGTAGAAAAAGGAGGTGTGACAGCTCTGGCAACTCTGCCGGGGACACGAACCCAGAATCTCTGGTTCAGGGTTCAGAATTCAAGCTTAGATAAATTGTTGTATTTGGTTGTATCTGATTTTCCTACATGTTTTGTGCTGAATGTGCTATATGTTACCGCTTTAATATTATCTGAATTGTATATAAACTGTGCCGACACCCTTCTCTCTTCACCTCCGGGGATGTGCTTACTGGTTGAGACTCCCTATTCTGTTAGTGTCATACCTTGAAATAAGAAAGAGGCCGGACAAGTTACGAAGCCGGATGACCTTTTGGTTCCCGGTAAGTTGCCCCCTCCTCGACTTGAGTTGTCCGCTCGAGTACACAGTCTAGAACACTGACCCAGGTTTTGAACATAGAATAACATGACTTCATGCCGGATCCCTAGTAGGAACGCTTATTTGCATCACGTTGCATTTGACTTAGGGGACTCAACACAGGGGTTGGGTCCATCTAGGGCTAGCACCCTGAAATGAAAAGACCATCCTAATGCATCCTACTTGCTCTGTACATATATTTGTTTCGAACCTGCATGTTGACCGGTTTCTGGATCTCGGGAATGTGGGAAAATTGAAAAAAAGAAAAGAAAGGAGAAATAATATATTTCAGTTAGGGAGTTAATTGATTATTTTAGAAGTAAAAAACCCAATGCCCAAACACTGTCGAACTCTGCCAAAATTTTGAGAAAATGAAAAAGAAAAATACTTTATTTTAGTTTTACTAAAAGCAAAAGAAAAATAGATAAAAAAAGAAAGTCTTTTATTTTGGAAAGTGTTTGTTGAAAAGAAAAAAGTCTTTTATTCTTAGTTTGGAAAATGGGTTGTTTATTATTCGAAAATTGAAAATAGAAAAGAGTCATGTTTTAAAATAGTTCGGTTAATTTGCCCGAACTACGCAGGTTTGATTCTCTCAGGGCGTGAGATAAGTAGGCAACCCTCATCGGGTCCAACCTCCCTTTTGCAAAAATAACCAAAAATACCAAAATTTTAATTTTGTCATAAATAAACCAGGTGATGCCGTTTTTGTCAAAATTAGCCAAATGTTCCCAAACGGAACGCCGGAAGGCTGACCTTGCATAGATAGCCACCTTTGGTCATGTGTTTTTAACCCTCACAGCCTTAAGTTTCCGTCCTTGAGGCGTTGAAAGGCCGTGTTGCAATACTGGGTATTTTTTTTATCTTAAAATTAAAAAAAGGAGAAGTAAGAATTGTGAATAAGCTAAGTAGAGCCGTCTTGTCATAAATAGCCTTGAAATCTTTGTTCCCAAACTGCTGAAAGGCCATGTTTGAAAGTCAAGTTCTTCGCTTGAAAATATATAGGTAGTTTTTTGAGTCGAATAAGAGTTTTCTTTTTGCTTAAACGCTTTAATAAATGTGTAGAATGAGCACGATGATAAATGAGCCCTTTTCAATAATGACCAAAATCCCTTTTGAGCTGCAATTATGGTGAAATGATTTAGGCAAAGAAGGGCAAGACGAAGTGAAAAAATATTTGAAAGACCTTCCGGATTTATTAAACATTCAGCCTCGGGGGGATATTATCAGGGCATTGGTCGCCCATTGGCATTCGGCACATAATGTATTTCATTTCTCAGACTTTGAGCTCACCCCGACATTGGAAGAAATAGCGGGGTATATTGGAAGTGATCAAGCTCCATTGAGGTTCAAATACTTGATTGCTCCTAGGGCCATCACCATACACCGATTCTTGGATTCCTTGAAAATACCCCGAACAGTTCATCATCCAGATTTTGCAAAGGGTTTCTGCAGTTTCCGCTTCATGTATGATAGATATGGCCATGTGGGTGGGTTCAACAATCCAGCTTTTAAGCTATGCAGTAGAAATAGCCGACAAAAATGGGAGGAACACAGACGGGTGGCATTTATGATAGCCTTTTTAGGCCTCATAATATTCCCAAGGAAATATGGTAATATTGATTTGAAAGTAGCAGGAGTCGTCAGTACCTTGCAAACCATGGGGAAAAGCACTTTAGCACCTATGATCGTGGCTGATATCTTCCGAGCTCTCACTGCGTGCAAAGCTGGGGGCAAATTTTTTGAGGGATGTAACCTGCAGTTACAAATGTGGATGACTGAGCATTTGTGCCCTCGCTCTCAGTTATTGAGTTATGGTTCGGTTGAGAAAACTTGTATAGGTGAATTTTACACAAGAATCAAAGGGGCTAGTCTACCTGAAGGAGTCACGGCCTGGGCATTATTATTTCGGAACCTCAATGCCAGCCAGATACAGTGGGTGCTTGGATGGTTGCCTGTCGAAGAAGTCATATATATGCTAGCAGCCCGACCACATTTTTTGTTGATGGGACTCAAAAGCATCCAGCCCTATGCACCATATCGGGTTTTGAGGCAACTCGGGAGGTATCAAGTAGTACCGAGAGATGAATATTTGAGTACCCAGGTGGTCGAAATTAGTCCTGACGGTCGGTTCCCCGAGGAAGAGGTTCACCAAATCTGGAGTGAGTGTCAACATCTGATGGCAAACACTTGTGTGTCAGATAGGGTCAAAGGGGAAGTTGCCCCAGGGTATCACGAGTGGTTCAGAGGTGACGTGGCATTTGGAAGACCGGCTAAAAGACCTCATCTCGAAGATTTTTCCAAGTCATCCCAAGAGCAGTGGGACTGGTTAGCAAAGGAAGAAGGCTATCGAGTTGAGATTGGTAAACTAAAGCAGCAAGTTGAGAGTCTGAAATTCGAGAACAGTGTACAGGTTGCCGCGGATCAAGGTGAAAAGAATAGACTGGCTCGAGAAAATGAAGCACTTAGGGCCCAAATCCGGCAGTTGAAGATAACCATCGATAAACAACCGAGGAGCCGATCCGATGAGCAATTGATAAAAAGATTTGAAAATGAAGTCAGGGAATGGCAGGATGAATTAGAAAAATCTGAGAATGTCATGGCAGAACTTAAAGCACAATGGGCTACAAGAACAGAGGAGCGTCGCCAGTACTTGAATCAGTTGAAAAGAGACCATGAGAAAATTGTTGCCAACTTAAAAAGAAAAGTGGTTGCCCTTGAGGATAAAGCGGTTAGGCAGGCTAGAGATTTTGAAATTGAAAGTGGACATTGTTACGACTTGTTGGCCCAAATGGAGGTAGAAGTGCAGCGGCTGCAAGACCAACACCTGCAGGACTCTCGAGCTTTAAAGACGTGCAGCGATCAGATAAGATGCTTGCTCATAGAAAAGAAGCAAACAAAAGACAGGATTAGAGCCATTGCCCATGCCATTTTCAGGAGATGCCAGGTTTGTGAAGACATGACCCATACTACTTTTGTCTTAGCAGTAATGATCTATGTGAAGCGAACCATGAATGAATTAGAGCAGCTTGAAAGGGATTTGAATCCTAGGCCCGCGGCGAGGCCGAACGACGCCCCGCAGACACCTAAGTTTGAAGCACTAGAATATGCATAGTCCGTGTCTGTAATTTTCTACCATTTTGAGTCAGTCTTTTGTATGTCCGTTATCTTTCCGGGTCAAGTATGTTTGCAGTCTTAGAGTCTGTGGTTTGCTTTTAAGTTGCATCTGTTAGTTTCATTCCAAAAAAAATGTTGAGTTTGTTTTAGTAATGAAAGTTGAAAATTTTATTTCCACCTTTATTTTTTGCATTTATTTTCACGAATTACGCTTGGTCTGATTCGTGCGGGGTCACGATACGTAGGCAATCTCCATAGGATTCGACCATAATCGTAAGAAAAATAGAAAGAAGAAAAAGAAGAAAATAGAAGGAAAACCGAGAAAGAGAGAAAGAAAGAAAAGAGCGGAAAAACAAAAAGAGAAAGAAAAAGCACAAGAAAGAGACGAGGTGATGAAATTTGAAAGAAGGGTAAAAAGAAACTAGGAACGAAGTGTCGAGATGACGCATGCAATCGAGCAAACGCATAATAAAAGTGATTAACTGTATAAGTGCATTCATGCCAACGTGCGGTTGTTAAATCTATTAAGACTTAATCGCTAACAAAGTGGTTGTCTAAATGTGTGAGTTCAGGCAGGTGGTTAGTTGATTGGCAATTTTGGCAACTCACCCATACAACACCCGGTCAAAAGATCAAGTAAAAATGACAGGGCAGGATTCAGAAATCAGCATCGTAGACCCTTCAAATGAAGTTGAGGTAACAGATGTGGGTGCTATGAAAGAAGAGATGAGGAAATTAAAAGCATAAATGGCTGAAATGCATCGGGCATGGTCTCAGAGACATCTGACACCACTATATCCCGCTAATCCATCTTACATCCCACCCCTGGCTCAAGCTTAGGAGCCTACCACTCCCCACACATCTTCAGCCTTCCCCTATCACTCCCAAGGTTATGGTACCACTTCATATGCTCCCCCAGCTCCACCCCCCAAACAGAACCCTCCACCACCCATGGTTCCAGTCTTTGTGGCACCTCCCCCAGCCCCACTACATAGATCATCTAGTGAGCCGCTATTCCAAGCTCACGACACCCAATATTACCCTCCCGAACCCACTTTCAAAGTGCCTGAGCCATATACCTATTCTCCCCATTTTGAAATCCCTGGAGAGGTTGAGAAACCGGTTAAGAATACAGAACAGGAGGAAGTGATTCGTAAAGTCAAAAGCCTGGAGCAATCCTTCAGGAACATGCATGGTTTAGGTAACCAAGTCAGCGTCGCATACAAAGATTTGTGCCCTTTCCCTGATGTTCAGTTGCCTGCGGGGTTTAAAATGCCTAAGTTTGACTTGTATGAGGTGCACGGTGACCCAGTAGCCCATCTGTGTGGCTTTTGTAGCAAAATGAGAGGTGCTGGGGGAAAGGATGAATTGTTAATAGCATATTTCGATCAAAGTCTGAGCGGGTCAGCGCTAGAATGGTACACGAAATAGGACCCCGGCCGATGGTATACATGGGATGATTTGGCACAAGCATTCATTGGCCATTTTCAATATAACCTTGAGATAGTCCCTGACCGTTTGTCATTGTTGAAACTGGAAAAGAAGCCTGGGGAGAGTCTTAGAGAGTTTGGTTTCCGCTGGAGGGAACAAGCTGCAAGGGTTGATCCTCCAATGAGGGAGAATGAGATGGTAGATTACTTCTTGCAAACATTGGAACCTACCTATTTTGGTCATCTAGTGACATCTGTCGGAAAGTCGTTTAATGAAGTGGTAAAGATGGGAGACATGATTGAATAAGGATTGAAATCTAACAAGATCTTGAGCTACTCGGCACTGAAAGCAACCACCCAGGCCATCCAAAGCTATACTGGTGGTGTGCTCGGAAAGAAGAAGAAGGAAGAAGTTGCTACGGTTGAAGCTAGTGCTTGGTCCAGACCCAATAACCCTCCACTCTACTACAATCAACCCAGACACCACCACCCAAACTACCAATATACCCCATATGGCCCACCGCAACACTACTATCCACCACCAGAACCACACTTTTCTATCCACCACGCACAGACCTACACTCAGCCCCTGGTGCACTCGCAATGGCGTGCCCCGAATCCCCAAAACACACATCCACCCCCGCAAAACACTTATCCCCCTCCCAGGGCAAATAGACCAGGAACCAACTTCCGCCCAAACCAAGCTTTTAGAAGTGAGAAGGTCCCAAACAGAAAAACATTTACTCCGCTGGGAGAATCTTATACCGCTCTCTTCCATAGATTGAAACAGTTGGGAATGTTGACCCCGATTGAATCCAAAACACCAAACCCCTTTCCCAGAAACCTGGACCATTCTGTTAGCTGCGAGTATTGCTCAGGGATGCCGGGACATGATACTGAAAAATGTTGGAAGTTGAAAAACGCAATACAAGAGCTCATTTATAATCACCGTATTGAAGTACAGGCTCCAGAGGCCCCGAACATCAACCAAAATCCGTTACCAGCGCATTTTGAGGCCAATATGATCGAACTGATACATAAGGGGGCCGAGCCTAAAAAACCTTCGCAGGTGGTTATGGTGATTCGTTCTACGGAAGCCAAACAGAAGACAGTGAGTGCAAGGCCAGTGGTTCAGTTAAAAGCAATAAAAGACAAGCCAGTGTTGGTAATGGGAAAGGGACCATTTGTGGCTGCAAAAAAGCCAGAGCCAGTCAAATTAGTGGTACCAGGGTCATCATCTACACCCGTGGTGGTTGTGAAAGGAGCATACGTAGAACCGGTTGTCATAAAACCGGTAGTCCAGTTACCCATAGTTGATAGCAAAGCCGTACTATAGAGATATGACAAGGTAGTGGTGACATACAAAGGAAAGGAAATTGAGGAAGAGAGTTGTGAAGCACAAGGACTAACTCGGTCGGGACGCTGTTTTGCTCCTGTAGAGTTGAGAAAGGCTAAGGGTGCTAAAGACAATACAGTGCCAGTCAAAAAAGCTGTGACGGAAGAAGAGGCAGAAGAGTTTCTGAAAAAGATGAAAGTGCAAGATTATTCCATTGTTGAACAACTGAGAAAAACACTGGCCCAAATCTCGTTGTTGTCGTTATTAATTCACTCTGATGAGCATTGCCGAGCTTTGATGAAGATATTGAATGAGGCTCATGTGACCGACAAAATTTCAGTGAACCATTTGGAGACAATTGCCAACAAGATCTTTGAAGTGAAAAGGGTAGCATTTTCTGATGATGAATTGCCTGTGGAAGGCACATAACACAACAAAGCTCTCTATTTGACGGTCAAGTGTGAAGGTTCAATGGTTACTCGGGAACTGATCAATAACGGGTCAAGTACTAATATTTGCACGTTGTCCACGTTGAACAAGTTGAAGATCGATGAGGATAGAATCCGAAAAAATAGCATCTGTGTTCGAGGGTTCGACGGAGGGGGAACAAACACAGTAGGGGATATTGTACTCGAATTGACTATTGGCCCGGTCGAGTTCACTATGGAATTTCAGGTGTTGGATGCTGCAGTATCCTACAATCTTTTGTTGGGTCGACCATGGAATCACGCGGCCAAAGCCATGCCTTCCACGCTACACCAAATGGTCAAGTTCGAGTGGGACAGACAAGAAATTGTGTTATATGGGGAAGATCCCACATGAGCCATAAGTGATGCCATTGTGCCATTTATAGAAA
This sequence comes from Nicotiana sylvestris, assembly GCF_000393655.2. Classification (NCBI taxonomy): domain Eukaryota; kingdom Viridiplantae; phylum Streptophyta; class Magnoliopsida; order Solanales; family Solanaceae; genus Nicotiana; species Nicotiana sylvestris. Next base: position 123,484,315 of record NC_091059.1, on the reverse strand, counting down.
CTGAAGATGACAAGGGACCATGGGTTTATCAGGTTTTCGACACGGTCCCGGTGAGCAGAGTGCCCGAGGGTAAAAGCATGCCATGTCCCAGGGTGACAACTGCGACCGTCATGGTAGTATCAGAAATGCTGAATAACGGGTTCGTGCCAGGGAAAGGTCTGGGGGCTGAACTTCAGGGCATTATTCAACCTGTGTCCCTGCCCAAAAATCTGGACACCTTCGGATTAGGGTTCAAACCAACAGCGGCAGATGTTAGAAGGGCCCGTAAATTGAAAAAGAAAGCTTGGGTTCTTCCCAAACAAATTCCACGATTGTCCAGGTCCTTCGTCAAGCCGGGTAGCAAGAAACAGTCATTGGCAAAGATGTCAGGTTCATTGATTGGGGTAGAGGGGAATTTGGATAAGGTGTTCTAGAGAGTATTTGCTGAAGTAAACATGGTTGAGGCCGGGGAAGGGTCAAGCGGAGCAGATATACAGTACATCGGACCACATGCTAACATCAACAATTGGGAAGCTACTCCTCTTCCAATTCGGAGGGAGTCGTGGTAGTGGGTTTTGTTTTCCTTTTGTCACCTGGATTATTCCAGGGTTTGTAATCCAGTTGCTATGTTCCGTCCGTTTGGATGAGTTAAAACCTTGTTATCTTTACATTTAATGAAATGCAATTTTCTTCGTCCCTAATTCTCTTTCCATTTTCTTTTTTTTTCTTTTTTTACATTTCTTTTTATGCTGATATCAATGATATGACATGTATGAGGAATCTTCGGCCCAGTTTTAAAAGCCAATCTAGCTCGGAAGTAATAATACAAGAAATCGAGTGTGATGATGGGGTGGATTGTAACAACGATGAAGCTTATGAGGAAATTAGTAAAGAATTAAGTCATTTTGAAGAAAAACCCAAACCTAACCTAAATGACACAGAAGCAGTTAATCTAGGGGACCAAGACAATGTGCGGGAAACTAAAGTAAGTGTTCATCTGGAGCCACAACTCAAGGAGGAGATAATTAAAGTATTGCATGAGTACAAAGATGTTTTTGCATGGTCATATGATGATATGCCAGGTCTAAGCACCGATTTGGTGGTTCATAAATTACCCACTGATCCGACACTCCTCCCTGTCAAGCAGAAGTTGAGAAAGTTCAAAACGGACATAAGTGTGAAGATCAAAGAAGACATTACCAAGCAGTTTGAGGCAAAGGTCATTCAGGTTACACGATACCCCACTTGGTTAGCTAATGTCGTGCCTGTGCCAAAGAAAGATGGCAAGACCAGGGTGTGCGTCGATTATCGAGACCTTAACAAGGCAAGTCCAAAAGATAATTTCCCACTGCCCAACATCCATATACTGATTGACAATTGTGCCAAACATGATATTGGCTCTTTTGTGGATTGTTACGCGGGTTATCATCAGATTTTAATGGACGAGGGAGATGCAGAAAAGACGGCATTCATCACGCCGTGGGGAACATATTGTTATCAGGTCATGCCGTTTGGTTTGAAAAATGCTGGGGCAACTTATATGAGGGCCATGAAAACCATATTCCATGATATGATACATAAGGAAATCGAGGTATACGTGGATGATGTGATCGTGAAGTCTAGACAGTAATCCGACCATGTCAGAGATTTGAGAAAGTTCTTTCAAAGGCTTCGCAGGTACAATCTTAAGCTCAATCCTGCAAAGTGTGCTTTTGGGGTGCCATCTGGGAAGTTGTTGGGGTTTATAGTCAACGGCGGGGAATTGAATTAGACCCGTCGAAGATCAAATCCATTCAGGAGTTGCCACCTCCAAGAAACAAAACCGAGGTGATGAGTTTGTTAGGAAGACTGAACTATATCAGCAGGTTCATTGCTCAACTCACGACAACTTGTGAACCAATCTTCAAGTTGTTGAAGAAAGATGCCGCGGTCAAATGGACTGATGAATGTTAGGAGGCTTTTGATAAAATAAAGGGGTATTTGTCGAACCCACCCGTGTTGGTCCCGCCAGAACCAGGGAGGCCTTTGATTCTATATCTGACAGTTGTAGATAGTTCATTCGGCTGTGTACTGGGGCAGCACGATGTTACGGGCAGAAAAGAGCAGGATATCTACTACCTCAGCAAGAAGTTCACATCTTACGAGGTTAAGTATACTCATCTGGAAAGGACATGTTGCGCCCTAACTTGGGTGGCACAGAAGTTGAAACATTATTTGTCATCTTACACTACTTACCTTATATCTCATTTGGACCCGTTGAAGTATATTTTTCAGAAACCCATGCCCACAGGGAGGCTTGCAAAGTGGAAGATCTTGCTTACAGAGTTCGACATTATCTATGTGACACGGACTGCCATGAAAGCACAGGCATTAGCCGATCATTTGGCTGAGAACCCCGTCGATGAAGATTATGAGCCTTTGAAAACTTATTTCCCTGATGAAGAGGTGATGCATATTGATGAATTGGAACAAGCTGAGAAGCCGGGATCGAAACTTTTCTTTGATGGGGCTGCAAATATGAAAGGCGTGGGAATAGGAGCGGTACTTATTTCTGAAACAGGTCAGCACTACCCTGTAGAATATGAAGCATGTATATTGGGATTGAGATTAGCTGTAGATATGGGTGTACGGGAAGTCTTGGTCATGGGTGACTCGGACCTACTGGTACACCAAATTCAAGGAGAATGGGAAACGCGGGATTTGAAGCTTATACCGTATCGGTAGTGTCTGCATGAGCTTTGTCAGCGTTTTCAGGCCATAGATTTCAGGCACATTCCAAGGATTCATAATGAGGTTGCTGATGCTTTGGCTACTTTGGCGTCGATGTTGCATCATCCATATAAGGCTTATGTTGATCCATTACAGATTCAGATCCGTGATCAGCATGCTTACTGTAATATGATAGAAGAGGAAATTGATGGCGAGCCGTGGTTCCATGATATCAAAGAGTACATTAGAGCGGGAGTATATCCGACACATGCCATTGGTGATAAAAAAAGAATGATTCGGCGATTGGCAAATGGGTTTTTCTTTAGTGGAGGGGTGCTATACAAAAGAACTCTAGATCTCGGGTTGCTGAGATGCATAGATGCAAGACAAGCCACATCTATCATGACTGAGGTACATTCCGGAGTTTGTGGACCGCATATGAGTGGGTACATCCTGGCAAAAAAGATTCTTCGAGCAGGTTATTATTGGATCACGATGGAGCGGGATTGTATCAGTTTTGTGCGTAAGTGTCATCAATGCCAAGTACATGGAGATTTGATTCATTCTCCACCATCAGAATTACATACGATGTCCGCACCATGGCCTTTTGTTGTGTGGGGCATGGATGTTATTGGGCCAATTGATCCAGCAGCATCAAATGGGCACAGTTTATTTTGGTAGCTATAGATTATTTTACCAAATGGGTGGAAGCTAAGACGTTCAAGTCTGTAACTAAGAAAGTTGTAGTCGACTTCGTGCATTCAAATATCATCTGTCGGTTTGGGATTTCAAAGGTAATCACCACAGATAATGGGGCTAATATTAATAGTTATTTGATGAAGGAGACATGTGAGCAGTTTAAGATCACCCACAGGCATTCTACTCCATACTGTCCCAAGGCAAATGGTGCGGTTGAAGCAGCCAATAAGAATATAAAGAAAATACTCCGGAAAATGGTTGAAGTTATAGATAGTGGCAAGAGAAATTACCTTTTGCATTGTTAGGATATCGCACCACCGTTCGTACCTCGGTGGGGGTGACTCCTTACTCATTGGTATATGGTACCGAGGCAATAATACCCGCAGAAGTGGAAATCCCATCTCTGCGAATCGTTGCAGAGGCTGAGATCGATGATGATGAATGGGTGAAAAGCCATCTTGAGCAGTTGAGTTTGATTGACGAGAAGAGATTGGCATCAGTGTGTCATGGCCAACTGTACCAACGAAGAAGGGCAACAGCTTACAACAAGAAAGTACGTCCAAGAAAATTCGAAGTCGGACAATTAGTACTGAGGCGGATCTTGCCTCATTGGGTTGAAGCAAAAGGAAAGTTTGCCCCAAACTGGAAGGGACCATTTTTAATAACCAGAGTGTTGTCTAACGGAGCATTGTATTTGACAGATGTAGAAGGAAAATGTATAGAAATGACCATCAATTCCGATGCGGTCAAGAGATATTATGTATGATTTCTTTATTTTCTCAATGTATCTGTTTGTATTTGGCATATCTTAAAGATTGAAATGAGGAAGGCGTTTTGTTCCGCTATCCAAACACTTTTTTCCATTGTCACCCCTTTTGAGCCGTGTTTATTTTCTTTCATACCCCTCTTTCGGAATCAACGGAACACAGGTGCCGAACATAAAAGAAAGAAGAGAAAAACAAAAGGAAAAGAAAGAAGAAAAAAACAAAGGAAAAGAAAAGAAAGAAAAGAAAAAGAAAAGGAAGAAGAAGAAAAGGAAAAGAAAGAAAAGCAAAGGAAAAGAAAGAAGAGAAAAACAAAGGAAAAGAAAAAAAAAGAAAAGGAAAAGAAAAAGAAAGAGAAAGAAAAGGAAAGAAAGAAAAACACAACAACAAAAGTTAATTATAATACAGTGAATTACGTTTGACTTGATCCCGAAAAGGTACGTAGGCAACCTTACTCCGAGGTTCAGTCATACCAAAATAGAAATCAAATCCCCAAGCAAGAAACTGGGGCAGAAGTTGTGATTGTGGTGGAAATTGGATTCCGAAAGTTGTAATTTGAACCCATTTGAATTGTTTTGAGCCTTTTCATACCTTTATTTCTAACCCGATCCAAAATCCTACATTATGGTCCAAAGAAAGACCTTCTGATCAATTTTAGGAAATGCCAAAATCAAGCAGGTAACGGTAATTCGTGGCTGTGGCAACATTCTGGTTCAAAGAAAAAAACAAAAGATAAAAATGAGAGAGTCTTATGGGTGAAAACCCTCACGGGCACCGTAAGGCGACGATAGCTGAGAGAAAATAAATGAGAGAGTCTTATTGGTGAAAACCCTCACGGGCACCTTGAGGCGAAATTGAGTTGGAAAATGTTTAAATGACAAAAGGTCCGTGGGTGGAAAAATGTTTCGAGGTACCGCAGGAAAGCAAGGTTAAGGTCTGGGTAATTCAAACAATTGATGGAAACTGGGCAATATAAGTATGGCAATTGAAAGTTGGTTATTTGGATAGATTGGGCCGATCAATCCAAAATGCATGTCATAAACCATTGGTACCAGCTGTCTCGCTCAGATAAGTTTCTTTTCCTTCTCTTTTTAAAACAGCCATCTAGTTTGGATTCTTCTTATCCTTGACTAAAAACCATCGCATTTCATTTTCTTTTGAGGGTTTTATCTAGTTGAGATGTTTCAGTACTAGTCTTGGTCAATGCAAGCAGAAAGGACTTCAAAGCTCACTACCGGTTTCTAGAATTGTAAAGCACAACGTGGTCAGAGCATGTCAAAAACAACTTGATGTCAAGTGGAATACAGGGAATTAATGGAAGTTTCATCGGTGAAATGATTGGGGAATGTCGTGGGAAAGGCAAAAGCTTAAACAAAAGGTCAGAAAAATGAAATAACAGCGTGGGTGTAAACATTTAGGTCGCCGGATGTTGGGAAATTTAAAAGTTGGTCAGAAAGTCAAGCGGTTCAGGGTCAGTGCGTGGAAGGCAGTCAACACAAAGCAAGGCAGTGGAAGGATTTTTCAGCAAGAAGGCCATCAACTAACCACCGTTTTAAACTAACGAAATTTTCTTTGATTGTAACAGGGGCAGAAAGATAGCCGTTGAGAAGGAATTCTCCAAGAAGGAAAAACAGGCAGTAATCAGGTTTGATCGCAAAATGCGGTTTGATTAAACACAAGATAATCCTGAATAGCATAAGGGGAATGTAATTTGGTTGCAAAGTTTGCATGATTAGAATAAGTGCAAGTTGTCAGGACCTTCCTGGATAATAGGACGTAATTCATATACCCGGGTAAGATACCTTGGTACAGTGAGAAGTAACACCTTAGGTTCATAATTGTTTGGAGCAGTCAGGAGCCCGCCTGGATAACGGAGGAATACGTTCAATTTCAAATTCAGAAATCAGGAGTTCGCTTGGAGAATAGAGACATACAATTTAATTTTAGCAATCAGGAGTCCGCCTGGAGAATAGAGACATACAATTTAATTTTAGCAATCAGAAGTCCGCCTGGAGAATAGAGACATACAATTTAATTTTAACAATCAGGAGTCCGCCTGTAGAATAGAGACATACAATTTAATATTAGCAATCAGGAGTCCGTCTGGAGAATAGAGACATATGATTTAATTTTAGCAATCAGGAGTCCGCCCGGAGAATAGAGACATACAATTTAATTTTAGCAATCAGGAGTCCGCCTGGAGAATAGAGACATATGGTTTAATTTTAGCAGTTAGGAGCCCGCCTGGAAAATGGAGGTGTTAAATATTTTAAGCAGTCGAAGTCAGGAGCCCGCTTGGATAATAGAGGAGCAGCTTCAATTTTAAGTTCAGCAGTCAGGAGCCCGCCTGGAAAATGGAGGTGTTAAATATTTTTAGCAGTCGAAATCAGGAGCCCGCCTGGAGAACAAAGGTGACATAATTCAATTTTAGTTTTCAATCAATCTCTTTGTCTATTTTGAAGCCAGGAGCCCGCCTGAAGAATAGAGGCATGCAATTCAAGTTTCGGAAGTCAGGGGCCCGCCTGAAGAATGGAGTTGAAGTCAAGAGCCCGCCTGGAAAATTGAGGTTGTTATATTTTAAGTTATAGTTGAAGTCAGGAGTCCGCCTGGTGAATAGAGGTATTATAATTCAAGTTTTAGTTTTTAAAATCTCAGCCAGTAACATGTGCTCAGTTTTCAAACTGGGGCAGAAAGTTTTCGTTGTTGTATTTGTGTTGTGAAGTCAGGAGCCCGCCTGGATAACAGAGGAAATACATACAGTTCAAGTTTCAGAAGTTGGGAGTCCGCCCAGATAATAAAGGAATACATTCGAGTGCGAGTTTATTCAAGTTCAGCTGTTTGGAAAGAAGGAATAACATCTCAAGTCACCAGGGGAAATAGCAACAGGGAATTTTATCGAGAAAGAACAAGACAATGAGGCAATAAGGAGACACAAGACAACAAGGCAGCAAGGAAGTACAAGAGCAAGTTTGAAGAATTTAGATAGAATTTTTGTAATTCATAGAGCATAGTTAGTTTAGCTTCTTTTATCTTTGACGGGGTGTAATAAGGAAGGTCAGCAAGCAGTAACAACAACAGTAACAACAGCAAGCGCAGTGCAATCACAGTTCCTGGTAGTCCCAGCTACCGGACATTCCCGAACTACACTAACCTAATTCCTGTTTAGCCCAGGATATGTAGGCAACCTCCGAAGCAGGATGCAGTCAAACTTTTCAAAAATGCTTCACACGGAATTTTCAAACGGGCAAAAATCGCTCGTATTTGCTCACTTATCTTTGCCCGAAAACATTTCATGTTTTCAAGCAAAGAGGGGCAGCTGTGAGCACGTGATTTTTGCCCTAAATATGATTATTCCCAAAATCCCAAACAAAATAATTTTTCTTTATTTTTACAATTTTTGTGCATTTCGGTATCATTTTCTGATAATTGTTGCATTCTATTTGTGCATGTTAATTTTTATAAAATACAAAAATATTCATTTTTGCATTTAGGTTTTAGTTTTATGTTTTTTTAGTATCAACTAAAGTTTAAGTTGTCTAGAACAAAACATGAAAATCACAAAATTAGTTCATTTTTGCATTTTAATGATTTCTATTGGGAATTCGTCATGAAATAGTTTTCAAACAATTTTAAGAATTAATTAGTCTTCGTTTTGAAATAATTAGGATTTCATGTTAGTTTTACATCTCCATAAAAATTAGAAAAAAATATAAAAATTGTAAAAAGTAAGAAAGGAAAATAAAAAGAAAATAAGAGTAGAAATTCGGTCTTAATAGAAGACCCAAATTTGGGCCAATTTGTTGGATTTTTCAGGCCCAAACGCCCTAAACCCGTTGCAAACCAGTCCAGCCCAAACCCCCAACCGGGTCCGGTCCCTAGTAAGTCCAAGCGACGTTGTTTCTCCAGCATTCAACCACGACCGTTGGATCTCATCAATCCAACGGTCCGGATCTAACTAGGTTGTTTGTATATAAATGTCCGAAAACTCCCCCCCCCCACCTCATTTGCCTCATCTTCCTCACCCTACCTATCCTCAACGAACCCTAATCCACGCTGCCATCAAACCCCTCGCCGGCGGTGAATGTCACCTGCACCGTTCAAGCCCAAAATTACACCACTCGTCCTCCTCAGTCCCCTCTTTCCGTTCCACCCATTGGTTCCCCTCGAATAAGGCCGGAGCTCGTCGAATCTTCGACTGAAGTTTCCTGTCAGATTGCAGGTTGATCCAAACCAGCCCAAAGTCATACCACACAATCCCCGGTCTTCCCTCAACACTAATCCATGATTATTTTCCTTCAAATCTCTGTGAAACGGCTCGAATCTTAGACCTAAGAATTTCTGGCCAAAACCCTAAACCAAAATCTTTATGATTTCGAACCGTAGTATCCTTAACCATGTGTTCTCTTGTAAGAACACATGGTTAGGGATATTACGCGTCAAAAATCTGAAAGGATTCAGACGTTAGTGACTGGCCGGAGTTCCTCGTGCTTTTGTGAGTTTTTCCTGTTTCTTTTTACTCGCATGGTTGAAGTTTTAGTTACAGTTTTTGTTTCATTAATTGTTCTGTTAATTTTATGATTTATTTGTATTAGTATAGTTCTGTCAATTACTGTTAGTTCTGAGTTTGATATTTGAATGGTCGATTGTGAGTTTATTGGTTAAGAATTAGTTTAATTTCATTTAACGTTGATCATGTTAGCTTAAGCCCTGCTTTGATTGATCCTAGTTTCTGGTTTGTCTTAGTTTGATTAAGTGGGTGTATTTGAGCAATTGGGATTGGTTAGTTTAATTAGTTGATTTCTAAGTGCTAATTAATCAATTTCAGTTAGTTTTAGATTAAATTAGGGGATTGGTTATAGCTGTTAAGGATGAGGGTAGGATCAGTAACTTAGAGAAGCCTTCAGGGGTAGTCTGGGTATGGAAAAGGGTAGTTCTGATAGGAATAATAATTTCAAAGTATTTGAAAGGGCAGTATAGGTATTGTATGGGTAGAAGAATACCCTAGGGCCTTCTAGAATAGGATTTTAGTGCACATTTCAGCACAATAGGGGTGTTTACTTGTTTAGCAAGTCAAGAATAGAGGGACTAAATTGAAATAAGGGAGGGACAAAAAAAGTAGGCCTAAAATCTGATCTATTCTCTTTGGTTGCCTATATAAGGGCATGAAATGCCTTGGGAAAGGGGGTTCTTCTTCGGCCTTCAGCTCCAAGCTCAAAAATCCCCACAAAAGGCTCTCCTCCCTGCTTTCAATTCCAGTTAGTATTTCCATTCCAGTATTCAAAAAAATAAAAACATCAAAAATGAAGAAATCAAAAACAATCTTACAGTTTCATTATTAGTTTTGGATTTCAGTTGGGTTTTGGGTTTAGCAGTATTGCAGAAGTGTTTGGGTTCAGCTGTGAGGGCTAGGAGTGCATTTGAAGTGTGTGTTGAATTGATCTGTGGAGTCTGCTTGTATCTCTGGTTTTCAAAAGCAGTTCCTGGCTGTTCTGTGACGCTATACTGTTGAGTTGTGTTGTTGTTGCTGTTCAGAATAGCTTATTTCTTTTCTTCTCATATTTTCCCTTATCCAGGTACATACCTCAAAGCTGTCTCAATGTAATTCTCCTGAAGGGAAATGAAGCTGCAGTTTCTATTATCAATTTTCTTCTGATATGTTTAAGTACTTCTGTGTATGATTTAATATGATTTAGTTAATTGTTTAGTATAGTTAAATATGATTGGAATTGGATTGTGTTATATGATACTAACTGTAGTTTACTAACTATAAATTTTCTGTAGGTGAAGTTTTATCTGTAGAATACATGATTGAATTTAGCTTCCTGTCAGGGTAATAGGATAATCTATGTAAATTGGATTTGATTTCTTGTGAGGGAACCTTCTTAGATCTGTAATTAACAGGAATGGGTAATTAGTGATTGTTTACATTTTAACCTGCAGTGTTGGATTTGTTTTGTCAAAAATGTGATTAGTCATTTCATGAAGCATGCTTAGTTTGTGTAAATAATATTAAAATCAGTAGGTAATTAGAATAGGGTGGATTTTTAGTTAATGTAGGAATGATTACGAAATTAGGATCGCAACCTGTGTTGACGAGTAATCGTTTATCAAATGGCACCACCGTTTAAAGTATACCGTCACTCAAGTTAAAATAATCACCAGATTCTCTATTTTCGCTGCTTTGTTAACATGATTGGGATTTTGATTCACTTGAATTGGAATTAAAGTATTGGGCCAATGCTGGCCAATAAAAGGCATTCAAGCCCAAAGGTGAAATGGCAGTTGATCCCTTATAATAAGAGGGGTAGCCGTGGGCTTTAAGCTAGGTAGCGGGTCCGAGCTAAAGGGTACTCCCTTTGGTTTTGGCCCAAACTTAAATTTGAAGCCCAATCTCCACAATATCAAGTAAGTAGGATTTTTATCGTTTAGAGATGAAACAAAAAGGAAAACCATAGTCATCTTAGGATTGACATTAAATAAATGTTGAAACGAGCCTCACCGAATCAAAATAATTGCGGGCCCTCAATGTGGTTATTAAAAAATGATTAGAATTTGGGATGGCCATTTAGCGAACTCCACGGTCTTCCCCAAAATAATTTTACGTTAGAATCTTTAGGCGCGGTTTTAATTAAAGTACCTTCTTAAATTCGGGTGCGCATTGATGCGACCCAAATCCAAATCTCGAAGAAGTCGAAACGTGTTGACAACCACGGGTGCATTGATTGCGATGTGGTTCGAAACGCGTTTTCACGACGTTGCAATTCTTTTAAAATAAATAAATGATGAAAAGCGGTTTACGAACAAAAGCACATAGTCTAGCATGTATCAAAAATCAGATAAAATTAAATACAACAGTTAAGCGACCGTGCTAGAACCACGGAACTCGGGAATGCCTAATACCTTCTCCCGGGTTAACAAAATTCCTTACTCGGATTTCTGGTTCGCGGACTGTTAACAGAGTCATAAATTTCCTCGGTTCGGGATTCAACCGGTGACTTGGGACACCATTAATCTCTCGAGTGGCAACTCTGAATAATTAATAATTAAATCCCGTTCCGATTGTCCTTTAAATGGAAAAACTCCTTTACGCCCTTTGCGGGGTGTAGGTAGAAAAAAAAGGTGTGACAGTTCATAGGCTTAAACGAAATACAACATTTAGATGCCATGCCTATTGGATTTCTGTACTGTTGCTATGTTTGTAAAAAGTTTTAAAATCAACAACGCCTAGAAAGCATGTCTATAGGAATTAATAACCAAGTCTGAAACGTCTCACTCGCCTACAAATCTAAAATCATTGTCTAACGTCTGCAGAATTTATGATCTTTTGTCAAAACTCATCTTTCCTGCATAACTGACAACCTTTTCTAAAGTTATTATACTTCATCTTTTCTGAAATCAGTAGATATCATGCCTATAGGTTTTGTCTAACACTTAGACAAGCCGTAGGACAATTATGAAATGAATTAGACTTTTATCAGCTACAACCAACAGGCAGGCCTGATTCGGACTTCTTATCTGAACTATGTAATAAATCAATCTGCCTCCACCTTTTAAGTTTAATCAGACCCTAATCAGTACGTGTAATACATGCTAAACTATATGGTTTCTTTGATTTAAGGAGGTCTGTTTGAGCCTTATTTGTTTATATGTTTCCCCATACTTGCTATATATATATATATATATGTTTTGTTTGTCGCCTTAGTATTTTTACCTTTGAAACCACAAATAAGCCCGACTTCTCCTCCCTTTTAGGAATAGTAGTACCAAATACCTCCAGGGCTGATAGGATTGGGGCGGGTAATAGCATGCAGTAAGTAAACGAGACCATTCCGCGCTTTAATACCTTAATGGGGAAGAAAAGGGTAGATATGGATATGATGACCACAAGATAACATCACGTGTAGCCCCTCATTGAGGAGTGATTACCAGATATTGTGTGGGGTTATCCATATTATTAATAAACCTATGACCCCATTTCTTTTGTTTTCTTTGTTTCTTTTAATTTTTTTTTAAAATTATTTATTCTAAGAAAATCAACTCTTTTTAGTTCCTTTTTCTTACTTTTGTTTATTTGTAACCATTACATAAAAGTCCCCTCTTATTTGAAACCTTTACTTGCCTATGTGTTATTTGCATTTAAGTCACAACAATAGTTTGGCGGGAATCACACTAGTGGATCCTGAGGAGTGACTAACACCTTTCCCTTGGGATAATTTCAAGCCCTTACCCAATCTCTGGTTACTAAAAACAAACCCCTCCTAGTGTTCTAATGCACTTTAATCATTAGGTGGCGACTCTTCAATTACAAACCCAATTCCCGAAAGGGAACGAGTTGTCTCCCAAATGTCACAAAACCCGATTTCGCGAGAAAAAAGGGGGCGCGACAGTATGACGACTCTGCTGGGGATTATCTTTTAGGCTTTTACCATTTCATGCTATTACTGTGACTTTACATTTCTTATGTGCCTTATTTGTATAATACCATTAAGCATTTAATTCCCTCTTCTACTGCAAAAACTAACTTGTCTCTTGTTTCTTTCACTGTTTTCCTTTACTGCACTCCTTTATTACTGTTGTAATTATTATTTTATGAATGTGAAAATACGTGACAACTTGTTTTAATTATTGCATATGCATGTTTCCAACATCATATTCCACTCGTGCCAAACAAATACCATAGCAACGCTTATAATGAGTGGTTGCGCTCTTCCGATATTATCACCCTTCAAATCTGGCAAAGGCGTATTTGCGGTAAAACCAGTCGATCAACGGTGTAATCGACGGTTCCGTGCCTTTCCCTCTTGAGTTGTCCGCTCAAGGGTACCAGTCTAAAAACCCCATAGAAACCTTACTCTATTTAATTGTGCATACATCATGGTCAAACCTAGCCGAGTCAGTTATATTGTTCGCATAATGACTCTTTAAGATAGTCTTGTCCAAAGTCCACTAGGTTTCCCAAAAACCCAAACGGACACTATCACGTTTTGTGCATTTATTTGGAGAACTAAATGCTTTTATACCAATTATTGGTATTTAATAGTCGAGTCTGGTAGGGGTAAGGGCCTAACCCTTTTGTCTTGCAAAAACATGAGGCACGAAGTCCCCAGATTCGGCATGGTCACAAACATCCAATCAAGGTTGCTAAGCTGGTGGGAGGATCTTCATTCAAGTGATCAGACTCTTGTCCGGAAATACCTAGGAAATCTACCTTCCCTCCTGGAGGTCCAACCCAACAACAAAATGATAGAAGTTTCTACTCTGTTATGGTATTATGATAAGTCTGTGTTTCGCTTAGGAGAGATTGAGATGACACTCCTACTGGAGGAAATAGAAGGATTAGCTGGTATACCATGGGAAACTCCGGGTTTGTTCATACCGGAAAATCAAGGGTAGAGGTTTCCTTAAAATGATGGGTCTAAAGAATAATCCAGACTTGACATGTTTGAAGGAGTCCTACATTCCCTTTGATTATTTGTACGAGAGGTTTGGTCACAGCAAATCCTACTGTGCTCATCTTGAGGAGTTCGCCCACACATCATTGGGGTATATTCACCGAAGGGTCTTTGTCTTCATGTTTTGCTTCCTGGGGATGATAGTATTTCCAATGAAAAAAGCCAGGATCCACACCAGGCTAGCCATGGTCACCAAAACTTTGATAGAGGGAATTGGTGGGCAACCATTTAGCATAGTGCCCATGATCATCGCAGAGATATACCGAGCCGTGAAAAAGTGTCAACAAGGAGCCCCACACTTTGAGGGCTACAACTTACTACTCCAGATCTGGCTCATGGAGCATCTTCAATGGGGTGAATATCGGCAAGAGATTCAGTGTAGAGACTGGGACAACCATATAGCCTTCCATCAACCAAGGCGAATGAACTACATGCCCTACATGTTTGCTCAGCCAGAAGATGCCAAGGGGTGGGTGGAGCTGTTTGAAAATCTAACTGAGGATCAAATACAATGGATGTTTGAGTGGTTCCCTACTAAAGAGTTCATCGCCCGATCCATGGACGCACCATTTCTGATACTGATTGGTTTGAGAGGTGCCTACCCTTATGTCCCTCTCCGAGTTATGAGACATGATAGTAAGAAGCAGGTTATAAGTGCCAAGCTCAGCATATGTGGCATTTCAAGATCATCATGGGAAGAGATACTATCGAACCAGACAGGTACCATGCTGGTTGCACCCCATACTATTCAGGTTGGCTGGAGGATAATCACAATGGTCTGGGCCAGCCCAGGTTTGTTCGAGGTCACAGAACCATCGATGAAAGGGCTGAAGCACAGGTCAAATACAACCAACTGTGCAAGAGGATTCGGGAATGTGAGAGAGAGCATGAGAGATCCAAGAAGCCCACCAAAAACTGATTGAAGAGTGTAAAGACATGGCTGTCAGTGCCCACAAACGATTAGGATACCTGGAATGAGGTTTAGTGGAGCTAGAAAGGAAGTTTCTTAAGAGGATCGAGGACTGGCAGAATGTTGAAGGAAACGAGGGTGGACACCTGGCAAGAGCCTACCTGCTGCTAGGACTTCGTGAACTGGTGAAGCTATTCGATGGAGCCAAAGATGCCGAGTCAGGGGAAGGTCCTTCTGGGACCAAATAGATAGGAGTTTTCTTTTACTTTATAAAATGTAATAAGGCCAAAGGCCGCTAGTGACATTTTATTCCTTGTTATTTAGTGTCGTTTTGGGATTCATCTACTTTTTATCAATAAAATGAGGCATTTAGCATTCTAAGTTCTCCAAATAAATTTGTCGCTAGGCCTACCTCGGGCACAACGAGGCTCCCAAATTAGGACACGATTTACATTCTTGCACTGTGTGTTTAAATATCGCAACATCTTTTACTTATAATCCTCACTGACTTGTTACCTTTTTGTTTTTACTTTTTGTTATTTATTCCCCTCCCCAAAGGTTAGTTCGAGCACTCTGGCATCATCATCATATTCAACAAGATCAAAGGGTCCTCCACCCACTCCTCCTCTTAGTCCTATCAGAAGCAGGAACAAAGGAAAGATGGAAGATTTGAACAACACCAGAAAGGAAAACTCAACTGAACGGGTAGAGGTCACTCATGGTGCTCAGGTCTCCAAAGAAAGTGCGTCCCAACTCGAGCAGAAACTGGTGAAATTTCAGGAGGAACTTGATCAGGTTCAGAATTTGGCAAATCTGTCATTTTCCCTCACCACTCCAGATGTCAACTTCCCAAACGCTCAAAATCCCACACCCCACAAATGTCCCCAAGCCACAAAACCATCCTGCTTCTCACCACCACTGCAACACCTGCTGTACTTCCAACAATACTCCACTGCTCATCCCGAACCCTTGAATTCCACAAATGACCATTTCCACCATAATACCCCCATCTATGTGGAAACCATGCCACCCTCCACCCAACCTGTCTCAAGCACACCCGAGTCAGATGATAAAGACTCACTCATCAAGAACCTGGCTACAGAACTCAAGAGATTGACTAGTCGAATTCAGGGTGTCGAAGGAAGTAAGGGGATAAAAGGATTGAACTACGAAGATCTTTGTATACAATCGGATGTCGAGTTTCCCGAGGGGTACAAACCTTCTAAGTTCGAGATGTTTGATGGTACAGGGGATCCGAGATTCCACTTGAGAACATACTGCGACAAGCTGGTCAGAGTAGGGAAAGACGAAAGGATTCGTATGAAACTTTTCATGAGGAGTCTGAAGGGAGATGCTCTATCTTGGTACATTAACTAAGACCCGATGAAATGGTTGGGCTGGGTGAGTATGGCATTCGACTTTATGGACAGGTTCAGGTTCAACAGAGAAAATGCACTAGATGGTTCTACATCCAGAACTTAAATAAGAAGCCCACGAAAACATTCTACGAGTATGCCACTCGCTGGAGATCAGAAGCTGCTAAGGTCAGGCCTGCTTTAGAAGAAGAACAAATGAACAAGTTTTTCGTCCGGGCTCAAGACCCGCAGTACTATGAAAGGCTGATGTTGATTGAGAGCCAGAAATTTTCCGACATTATCAAGCTAGGGAAAAGTATCGAGGAAGGCATCAAAAGTGGTATGGTTACAAACTTTGAAGCTTTGCAAGCTACCAATAAGGCTTTACAATCTAGTCGTACGTCCTGGAAAAGGGACGTAGGTGCCGTAATGGTTGCACAAAGAGTCAAATCCCCTATCAAATACCAAGCCTATCCGATACCCCTACTTACATATCAGCCTACTCCGAATTACCAAGCACCCTCACCCTCTTACCAAGCTCCATCACCTACTTACCAATCACCCCCACCTCCTACATATCAACCTACTTCACCTAGATATTCCTAACCCACACATGTCTACCAAGCCTACAATGCTCAGCCATCCCACTATTAATCACCTCCCACATGTCAAAACTTTCCTGGACCTCGACCAAATCTCGACCACAGACCCCCAAAACAGTATACCGCCATTGTTGAATCTATTGACCAGATGTACGAAAGGCTCAAAGCTGCTGGTTAGGTTACCCCTATCCATGCTATAACCCCTGCAAACCCTTCTCAGTGGGTCAATCTAAATAAATCCTGTGCATACTACTCTGGCATGAAGGGATATACCATTGATGAATGCCGCTCTCTGAAAGATAAGATCCAGACTCTGATCAATAACAAGATCATTGTATCAAGGAGCCTACTCCGAATTTCCGCAACAACCCTCTGCCAGACCATAAGGGTGGAGATGTTCACATGATCGAGATAGAGGATGATTGGGATCCCAAAGGATCGATCGGTTTGATCACAAAAGGTGACGAACCAAAAAAGCCAATAGTCACCCTTAATCTGATACTCAATCTTATGGGGATGCCGAGATAAACATGTCTGTACCACTTGAGTTTGAAGCATAGCCCCCTACAAAGACGCCAATACCAATTGAGGTCGAATTCGTGACTCCATCAATGACATCTCCACCATTTGAAGTTACAATTTTACCTCCTAAAGCTCATGCTCCGTTCAGAGTAAAGGTGCCCATCCCAGTAACAATGTCGGTCGTAACACCGTTCCATAAAAATGCCATACCTTGGGATTACACAGTCGAGGCGAGAAGGAAAGGGAAAGCTAAATTCGGGGAAACAGTTGCGACACAGGGTATGACAAGAACCGACAGGGTTTATACTCCGGAGCATTTAGTTGAGCCGAGTAAGCAGGCCTCTGGTTGGCCGACCATCACTGAAACCGGGCCCAATGATCTATGGAGAAAGATACAAGCCAAGAAATACTCAGTCATTGATCAGCTGAACAAAACACCGACACCGATTTCTATCCTATATTTGTTGCAAAGTTCCGACGTACATAAGAATGCCTTGTTGAATGTGTTGAGTGAGGCATATGTACCAAACAACATCACCGGAGGAGAAATGTCAAACATGGTAGGGCAGGTATTAGAAAGTCACAAGATCACTTTTCATGAAGATGAGTTGCCACCAGAAAGGTTGAGTCACAACAAAACGTTGCACACCACTGTGCAATGCAAAGATTATTTTATTACTAGGGTCCTGATTGATGGAGGGTCCAATCTCAATATTTGTCCGTTGGTAGCACTCAGAACATTGGGAAGAGGGCTGCATGAGATCAAGGATGGGGCCATCAACGTCAAAGCTTTCGACGGTTCCCAAAGATCCACCATTGGGGAAATCAGCTTGTGTTTGGAAATGGGGCCTACTTGGTTCGACATTGATTTTTAAGTTATAGACGTGCCGACATCTTACAACTTACTGTTGGGACGGCTGTGGATTCATGCCGCTGGGGCCGTAGCATCGAAACTGCACCAGGCAGTAAAATTTGAGTGGAATCACTAAGAGGTGATCATTCACGGCGATGGTAGAAATCCCATATACAGTCACCAAACCATCATAGAGATTGGAGGAAGGAGAAGGATAGGTGGGGAAACCTATCACCACATCGAGCGAGTCAATGCCGTCGACAAAGACAAGTGGTGGGGGAACAAAATTGAGAGCATACTAAATTGGTGCGGATATGAACCTGGCAAGGGACTTGGCAAGAACCTCCAAGGAATCGCCAAGCCTATCAAACTGAAGAAACATGGCACCACTTTTGGTCTGGGATATGAGTATACTTGGGAGGAATTTAACAAATGGTTGCCACCATGGTGCGGTCCATACTGCCCGCTGGAGCAGCCAATACCACATTTGGAGCAGGCTTTCCAGTCGGCCAATGTTATCTATGGGTCGGAAGAAGAGGAAGCACTGGCAGTAGTAATGAATTTGTTCTTAAAAGATGATAACATGGATTGTTGTGTCATTTTCGAGGAGGAGGGGGAGGAAGGCCCTTCCGTACAGGCCGTAAGCCGAGGAGCACGCCTCAACAATTGGACCATCAGAACCACAAGAGCTCGGAAAGCCTCGGGTTAGCAAGGCTGAACAAAGCATCATGCACTATCTTTTATTTTTACTAGTTGATTTTCCTTTCGTATCTTTGAATTTTCGCAATAAGATCTTCCAATGTTCAAAACAGTTGTGAAATTTATCAAAGCATTTTGGTTTCCTTGCAAATCTTACTCTTATTATTTTCTCTCATTACTTTACTTATAAAGCATTACTATTACCTATCTTGATGAACCAATGGCTGTGAAACGAGACAACGCAACAAATGGATATAGATTCAGAGAAAGATGATATACCGGAAGATATTGTTAAAGAGGTCAAAATTTTTGAGAATAGACCTAAGTCCAACCTGGATGAGACCGAGATTGTTAACCTGGGAGATGCAGAAATATCAAAGAAACCCGGATCAGCGTTCATTTGTCACCGTTAGAAAAGGAAGAATACACATAATTTTTGAAGGAATATGAGGACATATTCGCCTGGTCATATGATGACATGACTGGTTTGAGTACATCTGTTGTGGCCCACAAACTGCCAACCGATCCGACATGTCCACCAGTAAAATAGAAGCTCAGAAAGTTTAAACCCGACATGAGTCTGAAAATCAAGGAAGAAGTCACTAAGCAGGTTAAAGCTAAGGTCCTCAGGGTAGTAGAATATCCGACATGGTTGGCCGATATTGTGCTGGTACCGAAGAAGGATGGGAAGGTCAGAGTCTGTGTCGACTATCGGGATCTCAATCGAGCCAGTCCAAAGGATGACTTCCCCTTACCGAACATACACATCCTGATTGACAATTGCCCCAAGCACGAGTTGCAATCATTTGTAGATTGTTTCACTGGTTATCATCAGATCTGGATGGATGAAGAAGATGATGAAAAAACGGCTTTCATTACGTCATGGGGGATGTACTGCTATAAAATGATGTTGTTTGGGTTAAAAAATGCAGGGGCCACCTACATGAGGGCCATGACCACCATTTTCCACAATATGATACACAAGGAGATCGAATTATATGTAGACGATGTTATCATCAAGTCCAAGAAAGCCACTGATCACGTGGAAGATTTGAGAAAGTTCTTCAATAGACTGAGAAGGTACAACCTGAAATTGAATCCTACGAAATATGCATTTGGGGTTCCTGCCGGAAAACTACTTGGGTTCATTGTAAGTCGCCGAGGAATAGAACTGGATCCATCTAAGGTCAAAGCTATTCAAGAACTACCACCGCCAAAGAACAAGAAGGACTTAATGAGCTTCCCGGGAAGACTTAACTACATCAGTCGGTTCATAGCACAATCTACGGTCATCTGTGAGCCAATCTTTAAGATGTTAAAGAAGGACGCCGCTACTACATGGACTGATGATTGCCAAAATGCTTTCGACAGAATCAAGGAGTACCTATCAACACCACCAGTCTTAGTTCCGCCTGAGCTGTGTAGACCTCTATTACTCTACCTTGCAGTATTGGATGGAGCGTTCAGTTGTGTTCTGGGGCAGCATGATGAAACAGAGAGGAAGTAGCAGGCCATCTATTACCTCAATAAGAAGTTCATCCCGTACGAGGCTCGATATTCTCTATTAGAGCGCACCTGTTGTGATTTGACTTGGGTATCTCAGAAGTTGAGGCACTACTTCTGTGTCTATACTACATATCTCATATCAAGAATAGATCCCTTGAAGTACATCTTTCAGAAGCCCATGCCCACTGGCAAGCTGGCCAAGTGGCAAATCCTGTTGAGTGAATTTGACATTGTTTACGAGACTCAGAAAGCAATCAAAGGACAGGCACTAGCAGATCACCTTGCTGAAAATCCCGTGGACGGAGAATATGAACCCCGGAAAACATATTTTCCTGATGAAGAGGTATCATTCATAGGAGAAGACATTGCAGAATCCTATGACGGTTGGAGAATGTTTTTCGATGGAGCAACAAATTTCAAAGGAGTTGGCATAGGAGCAGTCCTAGTATCAAAAACCGGTCAGCATTATCTGGTCTCTGCCAAACTCAGACTCCCATGTACTAATAACATGGCCGAATACGAAGCCTGCATCTTAGGGCTCAAGATGTCTATTGACATGAACATTCAAGAGTTGCTAGTAATTGGGAATTCAGATTTGCTTATACATCAGGTCTGAGAAGAATGGTCAACCAAGAACTCCAAAATACTCCCTTATCTGCATCGCGTACAAGAGTTGAGAAAGAGGTTCACCAAGATAGAGTTCCAGCATGTTCCCAGAGTCCATAATGAATTCGCCGATGTACTGGCTACCCTATCATCCATGATACAATATCCGGACAAGAATTTCATTGATCCCATTCCGGTAAAGATCCATGATCAGCCAACTTACTTGCTCATGTGGAAGAAGAAGCAGACGGAAAGCCTTGGTTTCATGATATCAAGGAATACTTAGCAAAAAGAGAATACCCAGAACTCTTAAACGCCACTTAGAAACGCACACTTTGGAGGTTGTCCAACAATTTCTTTCACAACAGAGGAATCCTTTATAGGAGGACTCCTGATTTAGGATTGCTAAGGTGTGTCGATGCAAATGAAACATCCAGGCTATTAGAGGAAATTCATGCATGGACCTGCGATCCACATATGAATTTCTTTGTTTTAGCAAAGAAAATACTTAGAGCTAGTTACTTTTGGATGACCATGGAAACAGACTGCATCCAGTATATCCAAAAATGCCATCGCTGCCAGATACATGCAGACAAGATAAAGGTGCCTCCAAATAAGCTTAATGCAACAAGCTTGCCGTGGTCGTTCGTCGCCTGGGGAATGGATGTTATCGGACCAATCGAACCCGCCGCATCAAACGGACGCAGGTTTATCCTAGTAGCAATTCATTATTTCACCAAATGGGTTGAAACAACATCTTATAGGGCAGTGACTAAGAAAGTCGTGGCGGATTTCGTCTGCAACCGTATCATGTGTCGGTTCGGAATTCCAGAGTCAATCATTATTGGTAATGGCTCCAACCTCAACAGTGATTTGACGAAATCCATATGTGAAACCTTCAAGATCAAACACAAGAATTCTATAGCTTACAGACCTCAGATGAACAGAGCTGTAGAGGCTGCCAAGAAGAATATCAAGAAGATACTAAGGAAAATGATAGAGAAGCATAAGCAGTGGAACGAGAATCTCTCATTCTCTTTATTGGGATACCACACCACAATCCGCACATCGACAGTAGCAACCCCTTATATGTTGGTTTATGGTACAGAGGCAGTCATTTCTGCCGAGGTGGAAATTCCCTCATTAAGAATCATACATGAAGCAAAGCTAGACGATGCAGAATGGATGAAGAATAATTACGATCAGCTAGCTCTTATATATGGAAAGAGAATGAATGCAGTTTGCCATGGTCAACTTTATTAGAACAGCATGTCCAGAGCCTTCAACAAAAGAGTCAAGCCGAGACAGTTCACACCGGGGCAGCTAGTGTTAAAGAAAATCTTTCCACATCAAGATAAAGCCAAAGGGAAATTCTCTCCCAACTGATAGGGTCCGTACATGGTTCACTAGGTTCTAACAGGAGGAGCCCTCATACTCGCAGAAATGGATGTAGAAGTTTGGCCAGAGCCGATCAATTCAGACGCAGTCAAGCGATACTATGTGTAACCTTTATGCTTTCTTTTATGATGTCATTTGAACTACGCCTGACCTGATTCCCATTTAAGAGGGGATATGTAGGCAACCTTATGGGTTCGGTCATAATTCAATGAAATTTCCATTTCCCCCGCTATTGGAAACTGGGGCAGAATTTTGAGAGGGACCCTCAAAATTCCGAAGTCGATTCCGGCCATTTATCATTAATAGCCGTTAGGAGCAGCAACCCAATAAACTGGGGCAGAATTTTGAGGAGGACCCTCGAAATTCTGGAGCAAGCAAAGTTGCAATGTTTTGAACCACGTCGCAGTCGTCGATTCATCTAAATAAAATTATTCTTAATTATGCACTTATGTTATGCTTTTACTAAATCGTGCATGTTTGTTACTAAAATTTCCTTGTTTAGCAATGCTACCTTGATGATACGTACAATATCACCAAATCAAAGCCGAGCAGGTCAAGAAAAGCCAGCGGGGATACAGACTAACCTTTCCCCCTTTACAAACTCACGATTTTTCTTTGGATGGAGGCACTTGAGTTGCAAAATCATCAAACATACTATACGCTCACTCACAAAGTTCAGGAATATATCTCTCCGAACCGTTGCACTTGCTCTCAACTGCTACCCACAATATAGTGTCCCCAGCAGGCACAATGTCCCCAGAAATCACGATACCGCAATCTACTATCAGCTAAGAAAACTCTATTGCCATTTGCTATTTTTACTTCCTGCATAAGACTACCATTCTGCCTTCCGAGGTTAAGCTCTACCTCCATCTGCATTTCCTGCATTACATAAGGCTACCATTCTGCCTTCCGAGGTTAAGCTCTACCTCTCTCTGAACTTCCTGCATAAGGCTGCCATTCTGCCTTCCGAGGTTAAGCTCTACCTTCCTCTGAACTTCCTGCATAAGGCTACCATTTTGCCTTCCAAGGTTAAGCTCTACCCCCATATGCATTCTCTACATTGCATAAGGCTACCATTCTGCCTTCTGAGACTAAGCTCTGTCTCCATCTACATTTCCTGCATTGCATAAGGCTACCATTCTGCCTTCTGAGACTAAGCTCTGTCTCCATCTGCATTTCCTGCATTGCATAAGGCTACTGTTTTGCCTTCCGAGGTTAAGTTCTACCTCTATCTGCGTTCTCTGCATTGCATAGGGCTACCATTCTTCTTTCGAGACTAAGCTCTGTCTCCATCTGCATTTCCTGCATTGCATAAGGCTAGGATTCTGCCTTCCGAGGTTAAGCTCTATCTCCATCTGCATTCTCTGCATTGCACCATTCTGCCTTCCGAGAGTAAGCTCTGTCTCCATCTGCATTTCCTGCATTGCATAAGGCTACCATTCTGCCT
The DNA here is from genome assembly GCF_000393655.2 of Nicotiana sylvestris. Classification (NCBI taxonomy): domain Eukaryota; kingdom Viridiplantae; phylum Streptophyta; class Magnoliopsida; order Solanales; family Solanaceae; genus Nicotiana; species Nicotiana sylvestris. The sequence continues at coordinate 123,460,811 of NC_091059.1, read as the reverse complement.
TCTGAGGTTAAGCTCTACCTCCATCTGCATTTCCTGCATTGCACAAGGCTACCATTCTGCCTTCCGAGATTAAGCTCTGTCTCCATCCGCATTCCCTTGCATTGCATAAGGCTACCATTCCGCCTTCTGAGGTTAAGCTCTACCTACTTCTTGCATCGGTTGAAATATCGCCACCTTTATTTACATCTTGCATCAGCTGAAATATTGCCACTTATTTACGTTTTGCTTGGCTGAAATATCGCCACCTTTATTTACATCTTGCATCGGCTGAAATATCACCACCTTATTTACGTTTTGCCTGGCTAAAAGATCGCCACCTTTATTTACATCTTGCAACGGCTGAAATATCGCCACCTTATTTACGTTTTGCCTGGCTGAAAGATCGCCACCTTTATTTACATCTTGCATCGGCTGAAATATCGCCACCTTATTTACGTTTTGCCTGGCTAAAATATCGCCTCCTTTATTTACATCTTGCATCGACTGAAATATTACCACCTTATTTACTTTTTTCCCGGTTGAAAGATCGCCACCTTTATTTACATCTTGCACCGGCTGAAAGATCACCACCTTTATTTACATCTTGCACCGGCTGAAAGATCGCCACTTATTGCATTTCATGGGCTGAAAGATCGCCACCTTCTGCATTTCATGGGCTGAAAGATCGCTAAATTTTCCAATGGCATCATTGTTCAGAGGCACCATTTTCATAGCCCGAGAACGCCATGACATGGCCTGAGGACCCCTTTTTCTTTTGCATAGCATTATTCAAAGGCATCATAGCTTAGAGGCATCATCCTCATAGCCCGAGAGCATAATTTCATGGCCTGTGAATCCTTTATCATATGCTTCATGGCCCAGGACGTCATGGTCTGAGGACATCATCCTAACTGTCCAAAGACAGCATTCATGGTCCAATGGGAACTTGCATCATGTTTAAATTTTTTCGCACAGTATACACTTGTATTGCTTATTTGTAGGTAAACCAGAAAACAACGGCCGTCTCAGCAGGAGCGATTCCTCTCCAGTTCCCGCATCCCTATTAGACTTTAACTATCCATCACAACCGGAATATCGCGTTCCTTTTTGGAAAACCTCCATCGGCATATTCCGTCGACGGATCCTGAACTACATATGGCCTAATTCCTGTAAGACTAGGGATATGTAGGCAGCTCAGGAACCAGAGCATGGTTAAATCCTTTAAACCATTTCGTTAGGTCAAATTGGCCATCATATCTTCACCCGACAACTCTTTCATTCTTCCTAGGTAAAAAGGGGCAGCTGTTGATACCCAATTTTTTCCTATATATTTTTTATATGCAAAATACTTTCAAAATAGCATATATATGCATATATAAGTATGTCCAAGTGTTTTAGTATTTTTCGTAATTTTTTAAAAGATTTTTAAATTAATTTATTGCCCTATTTTAACAGTACAAAAAAACCAATAATTGTTCCTCAAATCATTATTTTGGTGATTAACTTATTTTATTCTCATATTTATACCAAAATATAGCTAAGGTAATTTTTATACAGTTTTACAAATTTATTTAGTATTTTTAAAGCTAAATTGCATATAATTGCAATTTTAACCTATTTTAAGATATAATTGCGTTTATAATTACAAAATTGATTCCAGTATTTTTAATTTAATATTTGTACATTATTAGTTAATTTAGTACCTTTAATTTGTTTTCAGAAATCGTTTTATTATTTTTTATAAAATAAAAGGGGAAAAGGTGGCTATTTAAAATTTATCCCTAACTATTTCGATTTTAGCCAAATCAGCCTCCACAATTAACCCAATTTCAAACCCCAAATTGACCGGCCCAGTTTCAATTTAACTCGCCCCTAACTCATTTATTTTTACCCGCCCGACCTCCCCTTTTGATCCAGGCCGTTGATCATTTTGATCAACGACCACAATTCCCCCTTTCCTTTTTTAATTCACAAACACCCCCAACCCTAATTCATTTCACCTAACCCACCGCCCCTGAAACCCCTCCCCTCTCTCAAACTCTCTCGAACATTCCCTAACCCTAGCCGCTTCTCACCATCTTCAACCTTGAAACCACCGGAATCCATGGCTTCCCAGGCCATGGGAGCCCTATACTCACCTCGCTTTGCTCTTATACAATTGATATTTAAAGATTCAAGGTCTGACATTGAAGGTTTTCACCCAGGCCTCTGCCGATTCAAGGTTCCATGGCCCTCTCCGGCTCTGTTCCGGCGTACCATGGTTGTTTGAGCTTGTTTCTAACCTTCTCCGACTTAGATCGGTAACCTTTTCAAAGCCTTTCTCATTCTAGGGTTCTCCTGAAACCCTAACTCTTCGAGGTCTTCTCCGATTTTCTTAGATCTGTTGTGTATCCATGCTCTACTTGAGTTTTCAAATGATTTCCCCAGCTTTTCTTTCAAAAATTACTTTCAAAATCGCTTCTTTTCGATTTAGGGTTTTATGAAAATGATTAAAGTGTTTCTCTGACTTTTCTTTTCCTTTTTTTTTGTGTGTATTTGTATTTGCTGTGTTCTTATATTTTCTTCTACCACGTATGCTCTTCTACTATATTTTCTATACCTCGTTCTTGTATATTCTTCTACTGTGTTTCTATACTATGTGCTTGTATGCTCTTCTACTATGTTCTGCTATTTTCTTCCACTATGCTCTGATATGCTTCGCCTACTATATCCTTCTACCATGTTCTTAAGTGTTTTTACTATTTTACCTTGTTTAAAGTTTCTTCTAAAAGACCTGCTTAAGCATGTTTCTTCTATTATCAGTTGTTCTCTCCTTATGCTACTGTGTTTGCATGTTTTTCTCAGGGTTTTTTGAAAGAAACCTCTGAGTCTGTTTCAACTACTGGCCTCCTCATCTTTGTATTTGATTTAAGGTGGAAACCCTAGAATTTGGGGATTCTGATGAGGTCTGATTATGTGAACCAGGGTTTTAATTTTTTAGAATCCTTAACTCTTTCAGATTGATTCTGAGTCTCTGAACTGAGTTTGGACATTTTCGTTTTCATACCATGTTGAACCTTTTGCTAAACTCTTCTACACTGGAATTTCTACTAATTTTACAATAGCATAACAAGTTTCTTTCATGTTTAACGTGTCTGTATGCTTTTATATGTGATGAATCTTTCTTCAAAAAGGTTTTCAAACTAGTGATTGATTCAGAATTCCTTTTAAACAGGTCTAATTGATTGTCTGCTGATTTTCCTTGAGTTAAAACCGTTTCCATCTTTCTGACTTAGTTCATTCATAACAAATCTCTAACCTCTGATTTCTTGGTTGTTAATTGATTTTCTTTCCTTAAATGGTACAACCGTATATTTTAAAGACCTTGTCCTTAAATAACCTTTATGTATTTGCCCTAATTTTCTACTTTGCACAAAGGTTTTGATGAATTTCTTTCCTTAATTGATTTATACCCGTTTGAATCTGAATCCCTTAATCAAGAGAAGCCTTTTGTAATTGATTGACAATCAGTTTTCAAATTATTTTCTTACCTTATTTCTGCCTGCTTTCTACACTTTAAAAGGCATGACCCTTTTACACTTCACACAACAAATTTTTTTCCCCAAGCTCTTCAGAATTCACATTTATAGCATTCTATCTTCTGTTTGCACTTTGGCTTTATGACTACCTGGCCAGTCATCTCATGAGTTACCGCTCTGTTTTCCCCTATTTTAGCTTCTTTACGCTTCGTTAACCGTGTTTTATGTGATCGGGTTGATTAGTTCGAGTTCGGAGAGGATTTGGTAAGAAATGAGACACTTAGTCTCTTTTAAGAAAGCTTAAGTTGAAAAGGTCAATCAGATGTTGACTTATGTGTTAGAAGGCTCGAAAGTGAGTTCCAATGGTTCAGTTAGCTTCGGGAGGTGATTTGTGACTTAGGAGTGCGATCGGAATGGGTTTTGGAGTTGTAGAAAAGATTTAGGCTTAAATTGACGAAGTTGATATTTTGGCGGTTCCGGTTGATAGGCGAGATTTTGATATAGGGGTCGGAATGGAATTCCAAGAGTGCCAATAGCTTCGTTGTGTCATTTGGGATGTGTGTGCAAAATTTTAGGCCATTCGAACGGTATTTGATAAACTTTTTGATCGAAAGCATAATTTAAGAGTTCTTGGAGTTCTTAGGCTTGAATCCCCTGTTAAATTGATGATTTGATGTTGTTGTGAGCGTCCCGAGGTTTTGAACAAGTTTGAACGATGTCAGGGGATGTGTTGGTACAATTGGTTTGAAGTTCCGAGAGTTTCGGGTAGGTTCCGGGATGTTTTAGGGCAAAATCATTGCTGTAGCAGGTCTAGAAGGGTTCCAGGCCTCGGAACCCACCCACGCGGACCGCACAAAAGGAAGTTCGGCCACGGTATGTGCGGCACGGACCGCACAAAATGAAGCATGGCCACAGTGGTTTTGTGAGGGCGGCGGTGGTTTTGTGCAGACCGCGGTGCTTTTGCTCGGACCGCGGTGGTTCTGTGCGGACCGCGGAGGCTGAGATCTGAGGGGCACTCTATAAATATGAGGTTTTGGGTTTTATTTAATATTTTGACCTAGAGAGCTCGGATTTTGGCGATATTTCGAAGGTTTTTCAAGAAATTCATTGGGGTAAGTGATGCTAACTCAGATTTGGCTAGAGTACATGAATCTATCATTGAATTCATCATTTAATTCATGATTTGGGATGGAATTTGGGAAGAAAATTGTGAAATCTTTCAAAAATATAAAATGATGATTTGAAGGACCAAATGATATCGGAATTGGATAATTTTGTTAAGGTTAGACTCGGGAGAGTATGATGATTCTGAAAATGTAAATTTTACCCGATTCCGAGACGTGGGCCCGGGGCTCGGGTTTTGCTAATTTCGGGATTTTTGATATTTTTTGAGTGTTTTTGCTTGGGCTTTGTTCCCTTAGCATATTGAGACGTATTCATTCTGATTTTGGATAGATTCAACGCGCATGGAGGCCAATTCGAGGGGCAGAGGCATCGCGAGCTAGAGAATTAGCCGGTTCGAGGTGAGTAATGGTTGTAAATGATGTCCTGAGGGTTTGAAACCCCGGATTGCACATCGTAGTGCTATATTGAGGTGAGACGCGGGCTGGATGATGAGCGTGGGGTCTTTTACTACTGGGGATTGCGACTTGGCCCGTCCCGATTGATGATCTTACCGCGTATTTAACTTAAACTTATTTGTTATCATCACGATTTGGGTTGATTGCCACATTTGGGCTTCGTGCCAACTATTTGGATCCTTCGGGGATTTTTATCACCGTTTCCTCACTGCTTGACTTATTATTTGAACTCAGTCCTGTTGATATCTACTATTTTACAAACTCAGCCACTTTTACTCAGATTTGAAACTTAAATGATATTTCTACATCATGTTTTGGGCTGAGAACTACTGTTTTACTAATGCCCAAGGGGCTTGTGATGAATTTTGGACTGAGTGAGGCCGAGGTCCATATGTGAGGATATGCTGAGTGATATGAGGCCTAGAGCCTGAGATACTTTATGTGCCACGAGGTGGCTTGAGTGACGTGAGGCCGAGTGCCGAGTGATGCGAGGCTGAGTGTCGAGTGATGATGCCACGAGGTGGCTTGATATAGCGCTTGGGCCGTAAGGGGCCCCTCCGGAGTCTGTTGTGACGACCCAACACGTCGTCTCATGAGAACCGCTTCGTTTTTCCCATTTTATGCTTCTTCATGTTTCGTTATCGGTATTCGGTGTGTTAGAGTTAAATCGGATTGGTTTTGATAGGAAATGAGACACTTAGTTTCTTTAAGGAAGGCTTATTTTGGAAAAGTCAACCGGATGTTGACTATTGAGTTAGAGGGATCGGATGTGATTTCCGGTGATTCGGTTAGCTTCGGGGGATGATTTGTGACTTAGGAGTATGACCGAAAGTAATTTTGGAGGTCTGATGTAGAATTAGTCTTGAATTGGCGAAGTTAGTATTTTGGCGACTTCCGGTTGATAGGTGAGATTTTGATCCGAGGGTCGGAATGGAAATCCAAGAGTTTCTGTAGCACCGTTAAGTGATTTGGGATATTTGTGCAAAATTTCAGGTCATTCGAACGTGATTTGGTTGGGTTTTTGATCGAATGCGTGTTTTGGAAGTTTTAGAAGAACTTAGGCTCAAATTTGAGGTAATTTGATGGTTTTTGTGCTGTTAAAGTGTTTTGATGATTGGAACGAGGTTGAAAAATGTTTTAGGATGTGTTGGTGCTTTTGGTTGAGGTCCCGGGGGCCTCGGGTGTGTTTTGAGCGAGTACGGACATCCCAGAACTTAGAAAATGGATGGGGCAGTCATTGGTGCGTGGGGCGCGGCCCTTTTTGCGCTGGGCGCGGTGGCCTAGCTCGGGGGCGCGGTCAAGTGCGCTTCCGCGCGAAATGAAGACCTGCAGGTTGCTGGTCCTATTTCAGAAGCTCATATCTTTTGATCCACAACGAATTTTGAGGTGATTCAAAAACAAAAGTTATAGCCCTTCGTGTCTAGTTTCCATAAAGGTAAAGATGTCGCAATTGGGACATCTGTAGCGAAAGTTATGGCCAAAATACTAAAGCCTGTCCCTGTAGAGCAAGACCTGCGCGGCCGCGGTCGTTTTTGCGCGGACCCCACTGGTTATGCACGGACCGCGGTCATTTTGTGCGGTCAGCGGTGTCGGAATCCGAGGGGTACTCTATAAATATGAGGTTTTGGGTTTTATTTGATATTTTGACCTAGAGATCTCGGATTTTGGCGATTTTTCGAAGGTTTTTCAAGAGATTGGCCGGGGTAAGTGATTCTAACTCAGATTTGGTTAGAGGACATTAATCTATCACTGAATTCATCATTTAATTCGTGATTTGAGATGGAATTTGGGAAGAAAATTGTGGAACCTTTCAAAAATGTAAAATGATGATTTGGAGGACCAAATGGTATCGGAATTGGATAATTTTGGTATGGTTAGACTCGTGAGGGTATGAGCATTCTGAAAATGTAAATTTTACCCGATTCCGAGACGTGGGCCCGAGGCTTGGGTTTTGCTAATTTCGAGATTTTTGATATTTTTCAAGTGTTTTTGCTTGGGCTTTGTTCCCTTAGCATACTGTGACATATTCGTTCTGATTTTGGATAGATTCGACGCGTGTGGAGGCAAATTCGAGGGGAAAAGGCATCGCGAGCTAGAGAATTTTCCAGTTCGAGGTGAGTAATGGTTGTAAATGATGTTCTGAGGGTTTGAAACCCCGGATTGCACATCGTAGTGCTATATTGAGGCAAGATACGCGCTGGATGATAAGCGTGGGGTTTTCACTACTAGGGATTGTGACTTGGTCCATCCCGATTGATGATTTTACCGAATATTTGACTGAAATTCATTTGTTACCATTATGATTTGGGCTGATTGCCATATTTGGGCTTCGTGCCAACTATTTGAACCCTTTGGGGATTTTTATCACTGTTTTCTTACTGCTGGACTTATTATTTGAACTCAGTCCTGTTGATATCTACTGTTTTACAAACGCAGTCACTTTTACTCAGATTTGAAACTTAAATGATATTTCTACATCATGTTTTGGGCTGAGAACTACTGTTTTACTTATGCCCAAGGGGCTTATGATGATTTCTGGACTAAGTGAGGCCGAGGGCCATATGTGAGGATATGCTGAGTGATGATGCCACAAGGTGGCTTGATATAGCGCTTGGGCCGTAAGGGGCCCCTCCGGAGTCTGCACACCCACGGTGAGCGCGGGTACCCATGTGATTTGAAACAGTGGTAACAATGACATTGTTTGATGTAATTTGGTCAGGTAACAATGGCTGACCATTATGCTTGTAATTTGAAACAGTGGTAATAATGACACTGTTTGATGCAATTTGGTCAGGTAACAATGGCTAACCATTATGCTTAGTAATTGTGAGGTACCCCGAGGGGCTGATATTGTACTGAAAGTGAGCCCGAGGGGCTGATACTATGCTGAGCGATTGATACTGTGCCCTAGGGGCGGATTTCTACTTGTCAATTACCTATTAAATTACCTGTTTTACTGTTTTAAAAAGGAATATCATTTAATTTCTTCACTGATTTACTGCTTTAAGTGATTTTGCTGCTTGATATGGAATTGCTTTGTGCCTTTATGTTTTTTCATACTTTCATCCATTATTTGTAGTTATTACTCACTGAGTCGGAGTACTCACATTACTCCTTGCACCATGTGTGCAGATTCAGGTATAGCAGAGTCCGCACCTGAGCGCTGATTCCTTCCAGGCTAGGCAGTGATTTGGAGTTACGAGGTAGCTGTTGACGTCAGCAGCCCCTTGTCTCTCTTATCCTCTATCATTTATGTTTTCTCCAGACTGTTGTATCGGATTCCGTACTTTGTAGACCTATAGTAGATTCTGTAGTAGCTCATGACTTGTGACACCCCAGTTTGGGCTGTGTCGGGATGGTTCCTACTGTTATTATCGTTAAATTCCGCAATTTATGAGCATTATATTATATGTTATTACTATTTATGATGATTAACTGTTTAAAAGAGGTGTTCCATTTTGGTCTGGTTGGCCTTGTCTTCACGAGAGGCGCCATCACGACCGGGTTCGGGGATCAGGTCGTGACAGGTTGGTATCAGAGCCTAGGTTACTTAGGTCTCACGAGTCATGAGCAGGTTTGGTAGAGTCTCGCAGATCGGTACGGAGACGTCTGTATTTATCCTCGAGAGGCTGCAGAACCTTTAGGAAAACTTCACATTCTTGGATTCTTATCGTGCGTCCTTGATTCAGCTTGAAAAGTGACTCTTGAAATTCCTTCCACGTGTTCGTATGTGTGTATGAGCGCTCAACATCAGATGTGCATCAATGGTTTGTGAATCCCTGTGAGTTTATGTTGGGCCAGTCTAGAGGACTTGAGGTCGGATTTTTGCCTATGGCTTGAGCACCGTGGTGCTGATTGTGTGAGCAAGTGTTTTGAACTTATATGTTCAGTATTGTCCCTAATAATGGGAATGACAGTTGGATAGCTATGTGATGAATATGCTAGTACTGCGTGATGTTTCTATATGACTTGGAAGTGTCGAGGAAGATTTGTTGGATGATAGATGGACTACTAAGTGTATGATTTCCATTGTGAGTGGAAGTGTAGTTCCGAGATTATAGGCGTATGAAGAATCTTTTCAAGTCTCCTAGTTGAGAGTGAAGTAAATTTCATGTTGCGGTATGAGTACAGACTCAAGAAGATCAAGTGACTGCGTAATGCTTATAGCGGTGGAAGGTATACAAAAAGGTTATATTGAGGCGAAGCAGGTGGGTTATCTCCTGCTAAGTGTGCTGAGGCGGTGTGATCCTTAAGTGAATGATAGAAGACCTCATGTGCCAGTGAATTGTAAGTGTTGAAGTTTGAAATTTTGGGGTCGCATAAAAGAGTGAGTTTAACTGTTGTGAGATCAGCCGAAGAGTTAAAGGTACTAGATGATTTGTGTTTTCACAAGATTACAAACGATTTGAGTTTAATCTCACTACGGTATTAAGGCGGCAGTGGAGTATATGCGTTATGAGTATTGTGTGTTCTGATCTATGTCTTTGAGCCAAGTTGGGGAGTTTGCTATTGGTCAGCTGATTATACGGTGGAATTCCGAGAGTTGTTGTAGCTCCGTTAAGTGATTTGGGATATGTGTACAAAATTTCAGGTCATTCGGACGTGATTTGGTTGGGTTTTTGATCGAATGCGTGTTTTGGAAGTTTTAGAAGAACTTAGGCTCGAATTTGAGGTAATTTGATGGTTTTTGGTGTTGTTGAAGTATTTTGATGATTGGAACGAGGTTGAAAAATGTTTTAGGATGCGTTGGTGCTTTTAGTTGAGGTCCCGGGGGCCTCGGGTGTGTTTCGGGTGAGTTTTGAGCGAGTACGGACATCCCGGAACTTAGAAAATGGATGGGGTAGTCATTGGTGCGTGGGGCGCGGCCCTTTTTGCGCTGGTCGCGGTGGCCTAGCGCGGGGCCGCGGTCAAGTGCGCGGTCCGCGCGAAATGAAGACCTGCAGGTTGCTGGTCCTACTTAGGAAGCTCATATCTTTTGATTCACAAAGAATTTTGAGGTAATTCAAAAACAAAGGTTGTAGCCCTTCGTGTCTAGTTTCCATAAAGATAAAGATATCACAATTTGGACATATGTAGCGAAAGCTATGACCAATATACTAAAGCCTGTCCCTGTAGAGCAAGACCTGCGCGGCCGCGGTCGTTTTTGCGCGGACCCCGCTGGTTTTGCGCGGACCGCGGTTATTTGTGTGCGGTCAGCGGTGTCGGAATTCGAGGGGTACTCTATAAATACGAGGTTTTGGGTTTTATTTGATATTTTGACCTAGAGAGCTCGGATTTTGACGATTTTTCGAAGGTTTTTCAAGAGATTGGTCGGGGTAACTGATTCTAACTCAGATTTGGTTAGAGTACATGAATCTATCACTGAATTCATCATTTAATTCGTGATTTGAGTTGGAATTTGGGAAGAAAATTGTGGAACCTTTCAAAAATGTAAAATGATGATTTGAAGGAACAAATGGTATCAAAATTGGATAATTTTGGTATGGTTAGTCTCGGGAGGGTATGAGGATTCTGAAAATGTAAATTTTACCCGATTCCGAGACGTGGGCCTGGGGCTCGGGTTTTGCTAATTTCGAGATTTTTGATATTTTTCAAGTGTTTTTGCTTGGGCTTTGTTCCCTTAGCATACTGTGACATATTCGTTCTGATTTTGGATAGATTCGACGCGTGTGGAGGCAAATTCGAGGGGAAAAAGCATCGCGAGCTAGAGAATTTTCCAGTTCGAGGTGAGTAATGGTTGTAAATGATGTTCTGAGGGTTTGAAACCCCGGATTGCACATCGTAGTGCTATATTGAGGCAAGATACGCGCTGGATGATGAGCGTGGGGTTTTCACTACTGGGGATTGTGACTTGGTCCATCCCGATTGATGATTTTACCGAATATTTGACTGAAATTCATTTGTTACCATCATGATTTGGGCTGATTGCCATATTTGGGCTTCGTGCCAACTATTTGAACCCTTTGGGGATTTTTATCACTGTTTCGTTACTGCTAGACTTATTATTGAACTCAGTCCAATTGATATCTACTGTTTTACAAACTCACCCACTTTTACTCAGATTTGTAACTTAAATGATATTTCTACATCATGTTTTGGGTTGAGAACTACTGTTTTACTAATGCCCAAGGGGCTTATGATGATTTCTGGACTGAGTGAGGCCGAGGGCCATATGTGAGGATATGCTGAGTGATGATGCCACGAGGTGGCTTGATATAACGCTTGGGCCGTAAGGGTCCCCTCCGGAGTCTGCACACCCACAGTGAGCGCGGCTACCCATGTGATTTGAAACAGTGGTAACAATGACACTGTTTGATGCAATTTAGCCAGGTAACAATGGCTGACCATTATGCTTGTGATTTGAAATAGTGGTAACAATGACACTGTTTGATGCAATTTGGTCAGGTAACAATGGCTGACCATTATGCTGAGTGATTGTGAGGTAGCCCGAAGGGCTGATACTGTACTGAGAGTGAGCCCGATGAGCTGATACTATGCTGAACGATTGATACTATGCCCGAGGAGCGGATTTCTACTTGTTAATTACCTATTAAATTACTTGTTTTACTGATTTAAAAAGGAATATCATTTGATTTCTTCACTGATTTACTGCTTTAAGTGATTTTACTACTTGATATGGAATTGCTTTGTGCCTTTACGTGTTTTATACTTTCAGCCATTATTTGTAGTTATTACTCACTGAGTTGGAGTACTCACGTTACTCCTTTCACCATGTGTGCAGATTCGGGTATAGCAGAGTCCGCACCTGAGCGCTAATTCCTTCCAGGCTAGGCAGTGATTTGGAGTTACGAGGTAGCTATTGACGTCCGCAGCCCCTTGTCTTTCTTATCCTCTATCATTTATGTTTTCTTCAGACTGTTGTATCGGATTCCGTACTTTGTATACCTATAACATATTCTGTAGTAGCTCATGACTTGTGACACCCCGATTTGGTCTGTGCTGGGCTGGTTCCTGTTGTTATTATCGTTAAATTCCGCAATTTATGAGCATTATATTATATGTTATTACTGTTTATGATGATTAACTATTTAAAAAAGGTATTCCATTTTGGTCTGGATGGCCTTGTCTTCACGAGAGGCGCCATCACGACCGGGTTCGGGGATCGGGTCGTGACATCTGCACACCCACAGTGAGCGCGGGTACCCATTATGATCTGAGAGTGAGCCCGAGGGGTTGATACTGTTCTAAGTGATTGATACTAAGCCCGAGGGGCTGATACTTTACTGAGAGAGGCTGATACTGTTCTGAGCGATTGATACTGTGCCCAAGGGGCGGATTTCTACTTGTTATTTACCGGTTAAATTACCTGTGTTACTTGTTTTGAAAAGGGATATCATTTGATTTCTTCACTGATTTACTGCTTTAAGTGATTTTATTGCTTGATATGGAATTACTTTGTGCCTTTACGTGTTTTTATACTTTCAGCCATTATTTATAATTATTACTCACTGAGTCGGAGTACTCACATTACTCCCTGCACCATGTGTGCAGATTCAGGCATCACAGAGTCTGCTCCTGAGTGGTGATTCTCCCAGTCCAGGCAGTGATTCGGAGACTACGAGGTAGCTGTTGGCGTTCGCAGCCCCGTGCCTCCCTTATCTTATCATTTTTATGTTTTTAGAACTATTGTATTGGATTTAGTATTTAGTAGACTTGTATCCGGATTTCCTAGTTGCTCATGACTTGTGACACCCCAGTTTGGGCTATGTCGGGATGGTTTCTACTGTTGTTATCGTTAATTTCGCAAATTAGGGTTATTATATCATGTTTTAGGACTACTTATGGTATTTAACTGTTTAAAAGAGGTGGTCTGTTTTGGCCTGGCTGGCCTTGTCTTCATGAGAGGCGCCATCACGATCGGGTTCAGGGAATTGGGTCGTGACAGGCTTTTACAAGACTACTGCTTTTCTACTTGTTTCATTGAAACTGGTATGTCCTAATTTAAGTTTCGCCATCACCCTAATGTGATTGTTTACAACATTTATATCCATGTCTACTTTACTATTTATGTAGAGTTCAACATTTAACTTAGTATGCCTATGTTCTGCTGCCTGTTTCTACTGTGAATCTTTGCTTCCTATCCCATTACCCCTATGTGTTTGTGAGTGGTGGCTTAGGGCATGGCAACATGAGATGTTGTCCATGAATTGAGTTTTGAACCAATGAGGTCTTAATCTCAAAACAGGCTGGAGGGTATACCAGCATAACCCATTGTTGGGTATGCCTATCAGCCTGCTCTTCTTGTGTTCTTACAAATTTCCCACTCCTCTATACCTTTATGTGCATTGATTTTAAGTTGTTCCTTTTTCCCCTTTCAGAATTTCACTTCTGCACTTACACTCTCTCCTAGTCTCTAAGCTCTGCCCTCCTCTTGTGAGCCTTGCCTTGGGACCTTAAGTTCCCTCTGAACTTGGACACTTGAGGGCTGGCCCTTCCACACTGCACTATATCCTAACCTGGTTACACATTTGGGTGTGAGCACTGCCCGGAGTCCATATGAGGCTCTTAGGGAACTCTGACACATCCAAATGAGAGAAAGGCTTTGGTTCATGATCTCTTAAAGCTGGTTCATCTCATATTTTAGACATGGAGTTTGAATTAGGCTCACCATTGGTTGTACTGTTAATTTCTGATGTACTTTTTCTTTTATTATTCTGGGCTGTAATAACTTGTAATAAACTATTGAGGATGGCTAATGAAAAGGGATGGGATAAATGTATGCAAAGGGTAGATATCCTGCCTATAGGTTTGTGATTTCTACATTCATATAGATATCCTGCCTATAGTTTGAAATTTTGCATTCATATAGATATTCTGCCTACAGTTTATTTCTGAACTTCTGCATAGCACATAGATATCCTGCCTATAGGAATTTTTGAATTTCTGCACATCATGTAGATATCCTGCCTATAGGTTCTTTCTGAATCTTGCATATGCACTCCTCATCAGGCAAATATGTTCGTAGGTCTTAAATAACCAAGTGCATTTAGATATCATGTTTATAGGCTTAAACGAAGTACAACGTTTAGATGCCATGCCTATAGGATTTTTATACTCTTGCTATGTTTGTAAAAAGGTTTAAAATCAACAATGCCTAGAAAGCATGTCTATAGGAATTAATAACCAAGTCTGAAAAGTCTCACTCGCCTACAAATCTAAAATCATTGTCTAACGTCTGCGGAATTTATGATCTTTTGTCAAAACTCGTCTTTCCTGCATAACTGACAACCTTTTCTAAAGTTATTATACTTTATCTTTTCTGAAATCAATAGATATCATGCCTATAGGTTTTCTTCTAACACTTAGGCAAGCCATAGGACAGATATGAACTGAATCAGACTTTTATCAGCTACAACCAGCTGGCAGGCCTGATTCGGACTTTTTATCTGAACTATGTAATAAATCAATCTGCCTCCACCTTTAAGTTTAATCAGACCCTAATCAGTACGTGTAAGACATGTTAAACTATATGCTTTCTTTGATTTAAGGAGTCTGTTTGAGCGTTATTTGTTTATGTGTTTCCCCATACTTGCTATATATATGTTTTGTTTGTCGCCTTAGTATTTTTACCTTTGAAACCACAAATAAGACCGACTTCTCCTCCATTTTAGGAATAGTAGTCCCAAATACCTTCAGGGCTGATAGGATTGGGGCGGGTAATAGTATACAGTAAGTAAACGAGGCCATTCCGCGCTTTAATACCTTAACGGGGTGGAAAATGGTAGATATGGATATGATGAACACATGATAACATCACGTGTAGCTCCTCACTGAGGAGTGATTACCGAATGTTATGTGGGGTGATCCATATTATTAATAAACCTAGGACCCCCTTTCTTTTGTTTTCTTTGTTTCTTTTAATTTTTTTTAAAACCATTTCTTCTAAGAAAATCAACTCTTTTTAGTTCCTTTTTCTTACTTTTGTTTATTTGTAACCATTACGTGAAAATCCACTCTTATTTGAAGCCTTTACTTGCCTAAGTTTTATTTGCACTTAAGTCACAACAATAGTTTGGTCGGGAACCACACTAGTGGATCCTGAGGGGTGCCTAACACCTTCCCCTTGGGATAATTTCAAGCCCTTACCCAATCTCTGGTTACTCAAAACAAACCCCTCCTAGTGTCCTAATGCACTTTAATCATTAGGTGGCGACTCTTCAATTCAAAACCCAATTCCCGAACGGGAACGAGTTGTCTCCCAAATGTCACAAAACCCGATTTCACGAAAAAAGGGGGCGCGACATATATATATATATATATATATATATATATATTTAAACATGTGACAACAATTGGATGGTTCAAAATGTCTGCACAGTAAGTTCCACTTCTATGAATTTTCAAAAAAGAACATAAGTCATTGCCCTGAATTTTCTTTCTCTTCTTCATCTGACTTCTTCTACTCTTCAAAAGAATCATCCAGCAAAGCAAGATGAGTAACTGCTTCCATAGTACTTTTTTTTAGTAAGCGATGCTTGCACGATTGGCTTATTATTTCAACTACTCTATGTTTCCTTTTTGGTCGTCCATCACATGTCTAAGAGGGGCTCTTAAATCTAGTTGGACGTCTAATATCCCTAAAAACTTTAGTATCATATATCTTCACCAAATAATTCAAACTTTTTTGAATATCATCCAAAGATTTTTTCACATTTTTCGAATGTATCTTTAAATATTCCTCAATCATACCTATCCGCTCCTCAAAACTATCTTTAATCAGCTTTACTACAAGAATGCTATCCATCAAAACTTGAAGCCAACCTATTAAAACCAGAAGCAGCAATACCAGAAATACTAAAATCATTCAGACAATAGTCCATCGTAGGTGTCTAATGTGCACATGATACTTTTTCCAGCGGAGGACTTGCATGAAGACGAACATCTTCATTAATCACTTGTCTTTGCTCAACAATATCTTTATTAATCACATGTGTTTTTTCAACCTCATGTTGTTGGTCTTGCCCTTGTTGTTGTTGTTGATTCTCATCTATGCCATCAAGAGGACCTAAAACCTCTATTTTATACCAACTCTCTTACTAACTGATCAATAGTTTCGTCTTTCTCAACCACCAATTCTTCAAAGCACTTTATCTATTTACTTTTAGTTTCTTTCTTAGATGTCTTTATTATTGGAATGCAATGCACCAGTGATACTGTAACTATCCGATCGGTTATTTTGAGCTCTAGTACTTTTCGGCATTTTGAGGCCTTGAGTAGTTTCACTTCATGTATTATGACTTGTACGTGTGGTTTGAATTAAATTTCGGAAAGTTTGTGTGGATTCGGATGGAAAATTCTCAATTCGGAAGCTTTAAGTTGGAAGAGTTGACTAAGGTTTGACTTTTGAGTAAATGACCTTGGAATAAGGATTTGAAGGTTCCAATAGGTTCGTACAATGATTTTGTACTTGGGCGTATGTTCAGGTTGAGTATCGGGTGGTCCGAGAGCATTTTGATGCTTATTTTGGAAAATTGGCAATTTGAAAGTTTTAGATATGAAGTGGACTTTGATTTTATCGATGTCCGTTTGGGATTTCGAGCCTTGAAATATGTTAGTATTGTGATTTATGACTTGCACGTAAAATTTGATGTCATTCCAAGTTGATTTGATAGGAATCGGATGCGTAGAACTGTTTCTAGAAGTTCTTAAGTTTCATGATTGAATTCATGTGTTTTGGCATCCGATTCGTAATTCAAGATGTTATTTCAGTGTTTTGATCGGGCGAGCTAGTTCGTATGAAGTTTTTAGACGTGTGTGGATGTTTGGTGTGGAGCCTAGGGGGCTCGAGTGAGTTTTGAGCGTGTTCAGAGTGTTGGAGGAACTTTAGTTTTCTGGTTTCTGGTCTAGTGTTGTAGGTCTCTCAAATGCGAGGTTTTGTTCGCATTTATGAACCTCGCATTTGCAAGGAAGGGTTCGCATTTGCGAGGTTGGGAAACACTGAGGGGTTTGCATTTGCGAACATTTTGCCACTTTTGCAAATCTGCCCATCTTCGCATTTGCGATGTTTTTGGTCACAATTGCAACCTTGGCAGAGGTGGCCAGTCATCGCTTTTGCGATGCTTTTGTCGCATTTGCGAATAAGATATCGCAAATACGACATCTGTGACTGGTGCAAGGGCTTTTTATTATGGGACTTAGCTTCATTTCCCTCATTTTTCACTTGGGCTTAGGCAATTTTGAGAGCATTTTGTGGGGGAATTTCATCAACATCAAGAGGTAACCAATATCTGTCAATTCTTTAGCTAAACACACGAATTAAAGGTAGATTAAACATGAAAAAATTATGAAATTAATAGGATTTTGTGAATAAACTAGGGTTTAGGTAAAATCGGGATTTGATCATCGTTTTGGTGGTGGAAATTGGAATAAATTATATATTTAAATTCATGGTATTATGAGTAAAGTTTATTTCAGAAAATTTTCGGAATCGGGGCACGTAGGCCCGATGGTTGACTTTGTTGACTTTTCGAGCGGAGTTGGAAATTTGTTATAAATTGATTAGTTATGAGTGTTGGAGTATGTTTTAATTAGTTTTCCCATTGTTTGACTAGTTTCGGGTCGATGTGCATCAGTTTGAGGTGTTAGAAAGGTGTTGGAGCCGGTTATGGAACTTCTGAACGAGGTAACTCTATTGTCTAACCTTGTGAGGGGAAAATTACGCCATAGGTATTACATTTATTACATGCTACATGTTGTGGGAGCTACGCACCTACCAGGTGACGAGTGTCCGTGCGTAGGCTAGAATTCCTGATTATATCCGGGCAGAGTAGGATTCACGCCATGCTTTAATTATACTATTTGAGTTATTCTTGTCTGTTTAATTACTTTAATCCGCACTATGACTTTAGACTAGACTCGTGTAGAGTAATGGACATGCTATTTTAGATATTTGACTTGCTACTCGATTAGCCATAGAAATTGTACTTCTCTTACGGATTTCTCCCGCTCTGTGCGTATTCATTGGAAAGTTTTTCTTGAATTCCATATCTCACACGTATCTTCGTGAGTGGGGTTAAGGACCCGTAAAATCTTCATACTCTAATGGGATCGGGCTGAACGCCTCAGCAATACTCTTATGGGATCGGGCCATTCGCCTCGGCAGTATCATGTAGCACACTCTTATGGGATCGGGCCATTCGCCTCAGCAGTATCATATAACACACACTTATGCAATCGGGCCATTCGCCTCGGCAGTATTATGTAACGCACTCTTATGGAATTGGGCCATTCACCTCAGGGGTATCATGTATCACACTCCTATAGAATTGGGCCGTTCGCCTCGGCAACATCATGAAATACTCTTATGGGATCAACCTGTTCGCCTCGGCAGAATCGTGTGTAATTTTTGACAAGAAGCTACTGTCTCCGTGGGTTTTTCTGATTTGAGTTGTGACGACCTATCTGGTAGGGACCATTTTATATATACTCCGGTTGAGGCGGTAACCGATATTTGAGAACTTGTGTTTACTGTTCAGAGGAGGATCGTACCACGTACCTATATTTGTTTACACTATTTATTTACCATGATTCATACTTATTTACTTTCTACTGTACTTGATTTATTGGACCACTAGTAAGTCTCGATGTCGACCCCTCGTCACTACTTCTCCAGGGTTAGGCTACATATTTACTGGGTACGCGTTGATTTACGTACTCATGCTACACTTCTGCACTTATTGTGCATGTATGTATACTTCTGGTGGTCTTTTAGGCGCAAGGGCGCAGCTACTGCGGGGACTTTATAGTGAGCTGCATCCTATGTTTACGATCCGCAATATATGGAGTCTCCATCATAATTATTTACATTATCATGTCTATCTTGTATTCCAGACAGATGTTGTATTGTTATTGTACTTCCTAGTAGATGCTCATTCATTTGTGACACCGGATGTTTGAGTATTCTAGAACTTGTTTATGATTTTGCTTACCGTTAAGACACCTTTACTTTGTATTTTACTTAAAATCATACCAATCTACGATTTTTAGATGCATCGATCTCTCTATCTAATAAGATTCATGATTTCAAAAAATTAATAAAGTACACAATTAAGTTGGTAGTTCACCATTGGCTTGCCTAACGACAACGTTGGGCACCATCACGACCTATAGTGGATTTTGGGTCGTGACAGATACAGCACCACAAATTAATATTAGTAATAATTTATCTATTCGCTAAGTTATTTAATATTAGTAATATTTTATCAGTAACAAAACCATAATTCATTTTCACTTATCAACTTATCGTACCAATCACAACTCAAGTGCTCTAGATTTTTTTCCAATGCCATCGAACGATTCGGGGTATTGCATTATCCAAAGCCAAAGACTTCTTTTCAAGTTTGTAAAATTGAAGGATATGTAATTTATATATAATCCATAAATAATATGTTTATAATTGTGTGTTATCAGTATATCATCTATTTATATTAGCTATAAAAAGTAAACAATAAATATGGCCGGATATTATGTAAATATTCCATAATATTTTAGTTTTTTGAGTTTATCCATGATATAACTTCAATTATAATAATTTTAAAACTCTCTACTAATGTTCAGAAATATCTTATCTTTTTATTATTTTTGAATTAAAAAAAGTAAAGAGTTTTTTCGAAATAATTTGTTTACATTTAAAAAAAAAATATTTCACGTCATACCAATTTTTTCTTTATATATACTCCTTGTTACACTAAAAGTCGCTATAGAAACTATCAATTAGAAACCAATTTCTCTCTTGTTGAGTTTGAAAAAAAAACCTTTCACATAATCTAATGATTCAAAACTAATATTCTTCAACGAAAAAAACTATTATACTTGTCACGACCCAATCCCCGATCCGGTCGTGATGGCGCCTCTCGTGAAGACAAGGCCAGCCAATTAAACCCGATACATCCTATTTAAAGCGGTTAAACAGTTCATAAGTAGTTTAAATGTGATTAAACGATAATAATTAGCGGAAGTACAACCCGACATAGCCCAAATCGGGGTGTCACAAGTCACGAGCATCTATTAGAATATAAATACAACTGCAAGGCCTGAAACATATAAAATAGGGCTGATAAACAAAAGAAAGAGATGCGGTGCTGCGAACGCTGGCAGTCACCCCACTAAACTCCGATAACTTAGCCTCCGACCAGCTTAAAACCGGCTACCAGGTGAACAAATACCTGCATCTGCACACGAGGTGCAGGGAGTAAAGTGAGTACTCCAACTCAGTGAGTAATAAAGGTAAATAATAACTGAGCAGTAAGAAATCACGAAAAATGCATCATTATGCTGTATAGAGCAGTCTAAACCCCTTTGAATAAAAGCAGTGAAATTGTGAAATACTTGGAAAAACATCTTAGCTCAGTTTAAACCTTTTTTAAAAATGACTTTTTCAACTGTTACACAAATGAATGCAAACAAATAGTGCAGATAAACACGAAAATCCTCCCCTCGAGCACAACACTCAATTAACAGATAAGTTCTAGGCGATCAGATAGATATCACATGAAGTAGCACAAACAAAAGATAATGGCAGACAGATGAAGTAAAGTAAACACGTAGAGCAGTACCAACACCGCTGCGGCGTGCAGCCCGATACATATATCGTTGTGGCGTGCAGCCTGATCCATATATCTCGTTGACGGCGCTCACTGGGGGTGTGCAGACTCTGGGAGGGGCCCCTTACGACCCAAGCGCAATATCAAGCCATCTCGTGGCATCAAATCAAGGCCCTCGACCTCATATCAGTATCAATATAACACTGTTGCGGCGCGTAGCCCGATCACATAGTATCCTCACATTTGGCCCTCGGCCATACTCAGTCCAGAAATCACATAAGCCCCTCAGCCGTTAGTAAAAACAGTAGTTCTCAGCCTCAAAACATAATTTCATATATCATTTTAGTTTCAAAACCGAGTAAAAGTGGCTAAGTAGTACAACAGTGGAAAACAATACGACTGAGTTCAAGTAGTAGGTCAAAACAGTGAGGAAATAGAGATAAAAATCCCCGGAGGGTTCAAATAGTTAGCTCGAAGCCCAAATATGGCAATCAGTCCAAATAATGATGGTAACAAATAAGTTTCAATCAAATTCGCGATAAAAGTGCCAATCGGGACGGACCAAATCACAATACCCTACAGTAAACGACCCCACGCTCATCATCAAACACGTGTCTCACCTCAATATAGCACTACGATGTGCGAATACAGGGTTTCAAGCCCTCAGGATATCATTTACAAGCATTACTCACCTCGAACCGGCGAAATCTCTAGCTCGCGACGCCCTTACCACTCAAATCGGCTTCCACGCGCCTAGAATCTATCAAAAATCAGAATGAATACATCACAATATGCTAAGGGAACAAAGCCTAAGTGAAAACAATCAATAACGGGCACAAATCCCGAAATTACCAAAACCTGAGCCCCGGGCCCACTTCTCGAAACTCAGAAATTTTTACATCAACGGGTTCCTTTTCCTTCTACGAGTTCATACATATCAAAAGTTCTCAAATTCGGCCTCAAATGGTCCTTCAAATCCCAATTAAAAGTTTCAAAAATCCCAAACCCTAGTTCTTCCATTTTTTGCTTAGTTTCCATAAATTTCTAGGTGGATTTCACAATAAATTCGAGTTTTAGGTTCGAAAATCTTACCTCCAAACGTTTCTCCTTGAACCCCTCTTCGATTTCCTTCAAAAAGCTCACAAAAATGCTCAGCTATGGAGGAAAAATGACTCAAAATCGCGGATGAAATAACTTAAAACATTTTGCCCAGGGGTTTTTGCATTTGCGACCCCACCACCGCTCCTGCAGTACCGCTTCTGCGGTCATTTCTCCGCATCTGCGGAAATCACTCAACTGGCCAACAATCGCATCAGCGATCAAATCCCCGCATCTGCGACATCGCAGATGCGGCCCGCCTAACCGCTTCCGCGGTCTCTACCTAGCAGGCGTATTTTCGCTTCTACGACTAATCAACCGCACATGCGGCGCCGCATCTGTGGTCCACAACCCACAAATGCGAAAATAACAGAAGCAGCAAATCTGAAGCTGCAAAAATTTCCAAATTTTCCGATAACCACCCGAAACCACCCCGAGGCCCCCGGGGCCTCAACCAAAAGCACGAACATAACCCAATACCTTATTCAAACTTGTTCCCATCATCAAAACAATTCAGACAACATGTCTGAATTCAAGCCTAAGTTTTCTAAAAACTTCTGAAATACGCTTTCGATCAAAAACCCAACCAAACCATGTCCGAATGACCTGAAATTTTGCACACACATCAAAAATGATATAATGAAGCTACAAAAACTCTCGGAATTCCATTCCAACCCTCGGATCAAAATTTTACCTATCAATCAAAAATCGCCAAAATTCTAACTTCGCCAATTCAAGCCTATTTCTACTCCGGACCTCCAAAACCAATTCCGATCACACTCCTAAGTCATAAATCACCCAACAAAGCTAACGAAATCATAAAAATTTCGTTCCGAGCTCATATACAAATAAGTCAACTCTTGGTCAAACCTTTCAAATTCAAAGCTTTCAACTGAGACTATTCTTTCAAATTCATACCGATTTCTGTGAAAACCAAAATCAACGATTTACATCAGTCATAATACATCATATGGGCAAGTCATGCCCGAGAACAGGCGATCAAAGTGCAAAAGCTCAAAACGACCGGTCGGGTCATTATATCCTCCCCCACTTAATCACACGTTCGTCCTCGAACGTACCCAGAGTTGTTCTAAAAGCCAACCCATAGCTGAATAACTTTACCATGCATATACCCGAGGGTGATCCCATGACCCTATCTCATATAGGTCCGATAACACATTGGAATTGAAATAGCACAATCCGATCTGGCCCATAAGCCATATAACCACATTTCCACTTCCGAAACCATCAATACGATCAAAACCTCACACCTATACTCTGAATAGACCCGAACCAGCTCTAATAACCCATGCCTGAAACCTCGGGAGAAATCCCATAATATACCACATAACTCAAACACTCGTAGCGATAACTTCTATTCACAGCAGCTACCCACAACAACCGAATATTGGTAGAAAACCTCTTATCAACTAAAGTCTCATTCCAACACTTTCATATACTGCCAATGATAAATGAAATACGCACTAAACCATGACCATTTCTCAGGTCAACCATTCATGAAGTTACTTCTCCTTTGGCAAATACCATAGAAAATTTCCGAGCCGAACCTTGATATTATCCTTCCAACATGCTGAAATCGAATCCATTCATATTCATTAATGATCCCAACGATCTCCTCTAATCCAACACACCACTCTGGTGACATGACATGTCAATATAGGCTTAGGCCACAACTTGGGCAGTACACGCACCAATAGGCAACAGTCCGAACATACTCAAATCGTGAAAATGACTTAAATGAAAGAGTTGTACCTCAAGCTCACTAGAACCACCACAACACAAGGCTGAGGACCCATCTCACATCATAGAAATAGAACACACGAATCTAACCCGAAAGATCATACCTCCACATAATCTTTGTTGCGATGCACGACTCTATCCAAACACTATTCCACTTGAACCACCTCAAGCCATTATGCTTGAAGTCGACAACCACGCACAATTTGATGTCTGGAACCAAAGCAATTCATTACACCCACGGTGAAACAAGTAACATATACCACGCAAACCCGATAGGACATGACCGATACGCCAATCACCGAGCAATACCCAAATACTCTTCCCGCTCGACTTCGACTATGAACCCCAAAAGAACCGCACCATATGTGCCCATAACCAACAAATCATAACGTCTCGCAACACAGAAAGGCAACTCATAGATCTCCCAGATCACTAGTAAGATCAATAACGGTCGATTCAACCTGTCCCTCAACAATATAGTTTGGGGCCAACTAAGCCGACTTAGCTAGAACACGCATCCACATAGGCCTGCCAACGAACTCCTTATCAAGGAAGCCTGAAGCTGCTCCTTCCACTACTATAACTCCTGCTGGAGCCATACAATACGGTGCCCGGCACCAATTCAATACCGAAATCAACAACCCTGCCCGGCGACATGCTTGGCCACAAGAAACACATCCGGAGAGTCCCTCAACACCGGAACTGAATCAGTGGTAGAATCCTCAGCACTAGCATCCATGACGAAGGCTCAATTAAGAACGACAATCCTTCCCAGCCGTTCACTGGGTCCTTGAAATATAAACCACTCTACTAGAACATAATCTGCCGCACCTCGCCACTCAACCCGTGGCATTTTCGGCATAGCCCACAGCGTAATAGTCCAGAATAACCCAACACTGAGACAACCAGTCTGAACTACAACATCACATCCAACATCTAACATACCAACAAAGAAAGATCCACTCGAGCCTCCAAATCCCGATAGTCGCTAAACAATGCCGATACACACGATCCACAGCCACAACATAGCCTGAATATGAGAACTTCCGTCTCCAAATCCACACGGCTCATGAATCACCATATCTGATCCCAATTTCGCCGTCCGAATACATGCTATGCCTCAAATACCCAATCATTCCACAATAGATACTCAAAAATTTCCCTGTACCACCAAGAAAACTCGAATATCACCAGTCGATCTAACAAGAAAGTGCTGCAATACTACCGAAGTACCATCAACTTAATCACATTGTCTTTTCTACTAAAATATATACTTTTGTCAAATCACTTCAATTAGCACTACCACTTCCTTAATCATCTGAAACTGGCCGTGCTGCTTAAGAATTCATGACTTTCCGTTCAGAACTGAACCGTAACCTTCCACACGCAATTGGCAATCCTCCATAACCTATCGCATATACCATACCATCTCAGGATAACATGCGAACTTCATCTTCCTTCCGAGCCACAAACATCTACGTACTCAATTGGTCAAGAACTTTCCATTGGTCCCAATCTAGAAGAAAAATCACTATACATCCCATACTCCGCATGCCCATAGAAAATATACATCTCCAAGCCGTGGTAAAAACCATCAAGAACTCCCCGAGTTCCCTTTGCACAAATCAAACATGTCAGGACTGAATACTTCTAACTCGATCACGCTAAGCAAGCCATCAAAACTTATGAGCATCGCCGCTAAATACCTAAAAGAACTCACTACCTCGAACACACACAAGGAATTAATCATATCCTTACCATACCGGTTCGGTCTACTATCAAACTATTCCATCTATCTAAATTTCCTTCTGATTGATTTTCAACTTGATATTCTCTCTTGCTGTAGCACCACAATTCCTCAACCCAGGCTCACCACATGAGACCCAAGCACAAGACCACATTGTCTAAGACCTATACGCTGCTGAATACTCACTCAATTACTCCTAGAAACACCACATTCCAGAACACTTTACTCTGAGGAACTTTTTGCGAATCTAAATCCGTTACCTTTGCTTTCCTGATACTGATACATAGAATCCCATAATTAACGTAGAAATACCACAAGTCTTGACCTTTTCTAATGAAAACACAGTTTCTAACCGCATATGCAACTTTAGAATACTCAATTGATGTATGCAGACTCTTTGAACACATTAGAATCATTCTCGCAAGTCATTCACTCTTATTCAAACTGCAATTTACCTAACCCAACGAACAGAGCCACCCGTGCCTCATTGGCACTCCAACACCACAAAATGAAATCCTCAACTAATACAACCAAGCAACTTCGTGCCCTATGCACCGAGCATTCTTTACCAACAACCACTTAAGACATCCCATGATTCTCATACCCTATGAAGCATAATATAACCTTTGTCAAAAAAAAATTTCCTTTACTCGAGCCGTCCTCGGTCTCAATTTCCGTAAGCCATAACTGATTCACCCGCACGCCTCAAGCTGGAACCTATATAGCACCTAACTGTGCAATCAACCACTCACAGCAAAATCCCCCCACTTGGCTCGAAGCCATAGATCAAAATACACTTAATAACTCATTACACTTATACTCTATTGATGCCACAATACCATAGTGAGATTAAACTCAGATCCTTTGCAAGCTTGTGAAAACACAGATCATCTAGTACTCTAAATCTTCGGAAAATCTTGCACTCATTCTCGCAACAGTTAAGCCCCCCTCTCTCAAGCAACCCAAAATTCAAATTTCAACACTTACATTCCACTTGAACATGAGATCTTCTAACAGTCACATAAAGGTCACACAACCCCAGAATTCTTCGTAGGAGATAACCCACCTGCTTTGCCTTCAATTAACATTTCTATATACCTTCCACCGTCACAATCCGTACGCAATTACTTAGTCTTCTTGAATCTGAACTCATACCGCAACATGGAATCTACCTCACTCTCAACTGGGAAACATTGAAAGATCCTTCATACGCCCATAACTCGGGGCTACACCTCGAATCAAGATGAAAATCAAGCACCTAATAGTCCTTTTATCCTCCAACAGACCTTCCTCGTCACTTCCAAGTCATATAGATACATCTCGCAATACTAACATACTCATCACATAGTCATCCAGCCGTCACTTCCACTAATAGGGGCAAAACTGAATATATAAGTACAACACACTTGCTCACACAATCAGCACCTCGGTGCTCAAGCCACAAGCAAAGATTCGGCCTCAAGTTCTCCAGACTGGCCCAACATCAAACTCACAGAGATCACATCTCGCCCCTCGTTCAGGGAATCACAAGCCATCAAGGCACGTCTGATACTTAGCACTCATGCGAACGCGTGGAAGGAATTTCAAGAGTTACTTTTCAAGCTGGACTAAGGACGCACGATAGGAATTCAAGAATGAGAAGTTTTTCCTAAAGGTTCTGCAGGCTCTCGAGGATAAATATAGACATCTCCATACCGATCCGCGAGACTCTACTAAACCTGCTCATGACTCGTGAGACCTTTGTAACCTAGGCTCTGATACCAACTTGTCACGACTCAATCACCAATCCGGTCATGATGGCGCCTCTTGTGAAGACAAGGCCAACCAACTAAACCCGATACATCCTATTTAAAGAGGTTAAATAGTTCATAAGCAGCTTAAATGTGATTAAATATTAATAATTAGCGGAAGAATAACCCGACATAGTCTAAACCGGGGTGTCACAAGTCACTAGCATCTATTAGAGTATAAATACAACTGCAAGGCCTGAAACATATAAAATAGGACTGATAAACAAAAGGAAGAGATGCGGTGCTGCGAACGCTGGAAGTCACCTCACTAAACTCCGATAACTTAGCCTCCGACCATCTCAAAACCCACTACCGGGTGAACAAATACCTGCATCTACACATGAGGTGCAGAGAGTAAAGTGAGTACTCCAACTCAGTGAGTAATAAAGGTAAATAATAACTGAGCAGTAAGAAATCACGAAAAATGCATCAACATGTTGTATAGAGCAGTCTAAAACCCTTTGAATAAAAGCAATGAAACAGTGAAATCCTTGGAAAAACATCTTAGCCCAGTTTAAACCTCTTTTAAAAATGCCTTTTTCAACTGTTACACAAATGAATGCAAATAAATAGTACAGATAAGCACGAAAATCCGGCCCTCGGGCACAACACTAAATTAACAGATAAGTGCTAGGTGATCAGATAGATATCACATGAAGTAGCACAAACAACAGATAATGGCAGACAGATGAAGTAAAGTAAACACGTAGAACAATACCAACACCGCTGCGGCATGCAACCCGATCCATATATCGCTGCGACGTGCAGCCCGATCCATATATCTCGTCGATGGCGCTCACTGGGTGTGTGCAGACTCCGGAGGAGCCCCTTATGGCCCAAGCGCAATATCAAGCCGTCTTGTGGCATCAAATCTAGGCCCTCGGCCTCATATCAATATCTGTATAACAGTGCTACGGTGCGCAACCCGATCCCATAATATCCTCACATCTGGCCCTCGACCTTACTCAGTCCAGAAATCACATAAACCCCTCAGGCGTTAGTAAAAACAGTAGTTCTCAGCCTCAAAACATCATTTAATATATCATTTTAGTTTCAAAATCGAGTAAAAGTGGCTGAGTTGTACAACAGTAGAAAACAATACGACTGAGTTCAAGTAGTAGGTCAAAACAGTGAGGAAATAGTGATAAAAATCCCCGGAGGGTTCAAATAATTGGCTCGAAGCCGAAATATGGCAATCAGTCCAAATAATGATGATAACAAATAAGTTTCAATCAAATACGCGGTAAAAGCGTCAATCGGGACCGACCAAGTCACAATCCCCTACAGTAAACGACCCCACGCTCATCATCAAGCGCGTGTCTCACCCCAATATAGCACTGATGTGCGAATACGGGGTTTCAAACCCTCAGGATATCATTACAAGAATTACTCACCTCGAACCGGCGAAAT
The DNA here is from genome assembly GCF_000393655.2 of Nicotiana sylvestris. Classification (NCBI taxonomy): domain Eukaryota; kingdom Viridiplantae; phylum Streptophyta; class Magnoliopsida; order Solanales; family Solanaceae; genus Nicotiana; species Nicotiana sylvestris. The sequence continues at coordinate 123,432,365 of NC_091059.1, read as the reverse complement.
CTCTAGCTCGCGACGCCCTTACCCCTCAATCGGCCTCCACGCGCGTCGAATCTATCCAAAATTAGAACGAATGCATCACAATATGCTAAGGGAACAAAGCCCAAGCAAAAACAATCAATAATGGGCACAAATCCTGAAATTACCAAAACCCGAGCCCCGGTCCCACTTCTCGAAACTCAGAAATTTTTAGATCAACGGGTTCCTTATCCTTCCACGAGTTCATACATATCAAAAGTTTTCAAATCCGACCTCAAATGGTCCTTCAAATCCCAATTTAAAAGTTTCAAAAACCCCAAGCCCTAGTTCTTCCATTTTTTTGCTTAGTTTCCATAAATTTCTAGGTGGATTTCACAATAAATTCGAGTTTTAGGTTCGAAAATCTTACCTCCAAACATTTCTCCTTGAACCCCTCTTCGATTTCCTTCAAAAAGCTCTCAAAATGCTCAGCTATGGAGGAAAAATGACTCAAAATCGCGGATGAAATAACTTAAAACATTCTGCCCAGGGGTTTTTGCATCTGCGACCCCACCACCGCTCCTGCGGTACCGCTTCTGCGGTCATTTCTCCGCATCTGCAGAAATAACTCAACTGGCCAACAATCGCATCTGCGATCAAATCCTCGCATCTGCGACATCGCAGATGCGACCCGTCTAACCGCTTCTGCGGTCTCTGCCCAACAGGCGCATTTTCGCTTCTGCGACTAATCAACCGCACATGCGGCGCCGCATCTGCGGTCCACAACCCGCAGATGCGGAAATAACAGAAGCTGCAAATCTGAAGCTGCAAAAATTTTTAAATTCTCCGATAACCACCCGAAATCACCCCGAGGCCCCTGGGGCCTCAACCAAAAGCACGAATATAACCCAATACCTTATTCAAACTTTTTACCATCATCAAAACACTTCAGACAACATCAAATCCATCAATTCACATCGAATTCAAGCCTATGTTTTCTAAAAACTTCTGAAATACGTTTTCGATTAAAAATCCAACCAAACCACGTCCGAATGACCTGAAATTTTGCACACACATCACAAATGACATAACGAAGCTGCAACAACTCTCGTAATTCCATTCCGACCCTCGGATCAAAATCTCACCTATCAACCAGAAATCGCCAAAATACTAACTTCGCCAATTCAAGTCTATTTCTACTCCGGACCTCCAAAACCAATTCCGATTACACTCCTAAGTCATAAATCACCCAACAAAGCTAACCAAATCATAAAAATTTCGTTCCAAGCTCATATAAAATAAGTCAACTCTTGGTCAAACCTTTCAAATTCAAAGCTTTCAACTGAGATTGTTCTTTCAAATTCATATCGTTTTCCGTGAAAACCAAAATTAACGATATACATTAGTCATAATACATCATACGGGGAAAGTCATGCCCGAGAATGGGCAATCAAAGTGCAAAAGCTCAAAACAACCGGTTGGGTCGTTACAATACCCTTCCAATATTAGCCGGACCACAGCTAAATGAAGGGGTTTCAACTTATACCGTTCAATTCCTTGAATGTGCTAAATTGAAATTAATTATAGAAATTGTATAGCCAAAGTTTTGTTATTTGTTTGATGTTCATTTATGCAAATTGACTCTTCAAACAAATATTCTTCAAAAAGAAAAAAGAAATAACTTTTTTTTAATATTGACTGCTTGTGTGATGTTTCTTTCTCCGGCATGCATGTTTACTTTATTATATATGTAAGTAAACTTTTATTTGGTTTTGTAAACTCTTTTTGTTATTTAGATAAACATAGATGTGTACCCTATATATTACATTTATTTTAAAAGAATTTCATTTTATTCAAATTTAGCTACAGTGTTTCAAAGAACTCTACTTATAGGATTTTAAATGTGAAAGAGTTTTATAGTTATATGGAGTAGTTTTTTTTTGCTAGAGGCGAAGTAATATTTAAATAATTAGAAAAAATAACAAAAATTCCTAATGTGATTGCATATGATAACATGATAAAAAAGATATATTTAATTTTTAATTTAAATTCGAATTCAAAATTATCTTTTAATTCAAATTCCGTATATATATATATATATATATATATATATATATATATATATATATATATATATATATATATATATATATATATATATATATAGATTCCTAGATATTTATATGGATTCATAAATCCTAAGTCTTATTGGTCAACTGTTTCATGGATTTAATCTTCTATTCTATAGAGTTGAACCCTTGTGGTTTACTAAATTTATCACTTCTGTTATATTTCTTGTGTTATAAGCCTTTTATCTCGTCCAACATGAGATAAATCTCTTACGACCATGAGTGGATCTCTCAAGTTAAATTTAGTAGTCACTCTTTATTGTGTTTATTATTATTCAATTAAAACGCAATTTATCTTTTTGAAACGTGTAAATTTAATTGATAGTAAGTGTGATCATCCTTGTTAAGTAATTATTCATAATAACTTCAAGTTACAACGAAAGAAAGAAAATACGTATATTATAGTCTTAAAATCTTATGAACAATTAATGATCTCTTACGACCATGAGTAGATCTCTCAAGTTATATTTAGTGGTCACCTTTTATTATGTTTATTATTTTTTTAACTACAACACAATTTATCATTTTGAAACTTTCAAATTTAATTGTTAACAAATGCGATCATGTTTGTTAAGTAATTATTCATAATAACTCTAAATTACAACGAAAGAAAGATAATATGTATATTGTGGTCTTAATCACTTATGAACAACTAATGATCTTTTATAGCCATGACTTAGATCTCTTACGACCATGAGTAGATCTCTCAAGTTATATTTAACGGTTACCCTTTATTATGTTTAATAATTTTTAATTAAAATACAATTTATCTTTTTGAAACATTTAAATTTAGTTGATAGTAAGCGCGATCATGCTTGTTAAGTAATTATTCATAATAACTCCAAATTACAATAAAATAAAGATAATACATATATTATGATCTTAATCTCTTATTAACAACTAATGATCTCTTACGACCATGGATATTTGAAGCAGGAGATTTGTGTAGTAAACTGTAAGAGATATTAATATAAAATGTAGGAGATTCTTCTACTGCAATGTAGGAGATATTTTTGTTCAAACAAGAGTTTGATATATAAAGCATAAGAGATCTCTTATGATTAAATGTTAGATCTCTTACACATGAGATTATAAATTGCAGGATACTAATGAACTTAAAAAAATATATTTTAGAATAAAGCATAGGAGAAAAAAATACATATATATATATATATATATATATATATATATATATATATATATATATATATATATTAATACTATATATAAATGGGAAAGAGTGTACGAACACTGCAAAGGACAGTTGTACATAAAGTTATATTGATTGTATTGTAAAAGTGGACTGCTATAACCACGTGTATTGCTTCTGAACACGTGTACTTTCAATTGTTGCTCTTCTTTCCGGGTCTCCTCCTTTCCCTTTCATTCTCAAACGGTATGTTGCTCAATTTCTCATCTCTACAGCTGCTTTCTCTCTAGCTCTCTTCCATTTTTTTGCTTCTCGAATACCCGTTATTTCTTTCGACTCCTCGAATTTTAGCACCCATTGATGAATGATTCTGTTTTATTTGCCATTTTGGAGTTTTGTTTCGGTCGAACAACTCTTGCAAGTCTTTTTTATCTAACAACTTGTTTGCATGATTGTTCCTTACTATATCGTATTGTATTGTTATCCCAAAATAATGTTTTAATTGTTCCATTAAAATTGGTTGTATTATATTGTTAAATCTATTTTTACGGAAAGTTCCCTTTTTGAAACAACCGATTTGGTGTGGTGGGATTGTTTCCTATTTTTCTTTCCAATTATGCCCGAACTTATTACTCCACAATTCTATTTTAACCTTTACATTTTTTTATATTTTAACTCCAAATCTCAAATCTATAACCTACTTTATTTTTTTCCAAAACATCTGCTGCCAACGTTAAAGATGATTTGTCGCCTTCTGTTTTATTTTTTCTCCTAATTTGCTTTTAATTCAATTCTAATTAGTTGTGCTCCTTTGTTTTGCCTTCTTCTGTCTCGCTCCTTTGTTCTGCTTTCTTAAGGTGTTTTGCCTCCTTCTATTTTGTTTTTTAAAATTATTTTTATACATAATTTTTTATAAATTTAATATTTAAACAAGTGAGGGTATTTTAGTAAACTTATCAGTTATAGTACAGTACGATACAGTCGAACCAAACAGCAAAATATTATTTAACAATTACAAACACTACAATCTACCCAAACATTGTATTCATAAAACAATACGATAAAATACGATACAATACAACACAATACATTAACGATGGGGAACAATGATCCAAACAGAGTGTAAAATATCATTTTTTGAGCAATTGTGTTCTTAGATCTTGATAATGATATTCATCTGACAGGGGTTACAAAAGCGATTGTGGATTTAAGATGAAATAGTCCAGGTAATGTTTTCTTCATTTTTCTTTGTTTAATGTGCTGAGTTTATGGCTAATCTATTACTTTTCTATTTTTTGGGTAGTTATTGTAGGATTTCATATATGCATGTAATAATTTTATTTGATTTATTGTTTTATAAAGATTTTTACATTCCTATATACAGATGAGACTATATTACCCTATCTACTCAAGTTTTACTATAATTGCATTTTATATACCCAATTACCATTTATGTACATTTTAAGGAAATTAATAATAATAATTAGCGTCCTAAAATTACTCTAACATATCTTCCACTCCCCCACGTTTCTGTCTCAACATCCCCTCCCCCTCCCCCATGTATGTTGCACCCACCCACGATTCCACCATTGACAACCATTAAAAAGCTTTGAAGCTTTGAATTCGAATTTGGGTTTTCAAAAACATTATTTATTTGAATTGGATGTTGTTGTAAAGAATTGAGAATTCTCTCTATGTCTCTCTCTATCTCTCAATCCCTAATTGTCACGACCCGGAATTCCCACCCTCGAGAGTCGTGATGGCGCCTACTCGTAGAAGCTAGGCAAGCCACGAGCTTAGACATCTTTAACTCTTCCATGTTAATCCTTTTTACAACTCATATTAACAAGTGATAAACACCTACATGACAGCGGAATATAAGATTTAAGAAGAAGTCTTAAATAAATATAAAACCAGAATGTTTCGAAAGTCAATACATGCCTCTACCCAGAAACTGGCATCACAATATCCACGGACTACTAGGAGTACTATATACAGCAGTCTGAAGGAAAAATAACACTGTTTGTCTCAGATACTTGAGATGACCGAACATAATAAACGATAGAGGAGACGCCGGGCCTGCGAACGCCTGCAAGGCTACCTCAGTGTCTCGGTGGACTGAAGGCTGGCTCCCCTACTGTTGTTGATCAAGTGCCGCTCTGATATCTGCACAGAGTGCAGAGTGTAGTATCAGCACAACCGACCCCATGTGCTGGTAAGTGTCTGGCCTAACCCTGGCGAGGTAATGACGAGGCTAGGACCAGACTCCAGATAAACCTGTGTAGTTATATAATATACAACGGAAATATAAATAGGTAATAACAGTTTAAAAGGGAGGGGGAAACATGCTTCAGGGAAACATATCAATTCTATCAGAAACTTAATAATGTATGAAAGAACACTCGATGTCTACAATCAATACAATGACAATACTATTGCGGCGCGCAACCCGATCAATTATCATTTAACATTGTTGCGGCGTGCAACCCGATCCACATATATAACTGTTGCGGTGTGAAATCCAATCCAATATAACATATATTGCGGCGTGCAACCCGCTCCAATATAATATCTGTTGCGGCGTGCAACCCGATCCACATATATAACTGTTGTGGCGTGCAACCCGATCCACATATATAACTGTTGCGGCGTGCAACCCGATCCAATATAATATCTAATAATGTTGCGGTGCGCAACCCGTTCCAAATATATAGGCAACAATAATCGTAGTTACCCGTCCCAGCAAGGGATCAACAATAGACTACACTGTCCCGGCAAGGGAACTCAACAGTATAAGCATATACGTCCCGGCAAGGGAGAAACAACCATAACCAAACTTGTTCCAACATCTAACTACCTCAACTATAACTCAACTAGTTTCAACATCTAACTACCTCAGCTATAACTAAACTTGTTACAACACCTAACTACCCATCTATAACCAAACTTATTACAGCACCTAACACGAAGAATCATCTACCTAAACATCCGTAGGTATCAATTAAGAACACAATGCAAGGGAACCTCAACTCAACAATAGCCCGGTAAGGGGGCAACATAATGATCTCTTTTCTTTCTCACTTTTACTTCACACTTCACTTCAGAACTCGAACCAATGCTATAGAGTTTCGATTATCACTTATACTTTCACAATTCGTTATACAACTGGATCCAACGCTCCTCAATGTTCATAGGTCACAACTCTTTCCACAACTTTACACAACAAATAGAAATCTTTACCAAGGCATGAATAATACAACGAAATCATGAAAATCACAATATAAAACTCACGGTCATGCTTGAAACCAACGTATAGATACTCGTCACCATGCTTATACGTCATACTTGACAAGAAGCAAATAGAAAATAGGACACAACTCGTAATCCCTCAAGCTAAGGTTAGACCAAACACTTACCTCGATGCCTTGAACACAACTCAAGCTTCAATTATAGCTTTACCCCTTGATTCCACCGCCAATTCGCTTGTATCTAGTCACAAATTACTTAATTACATCAATAAACACTAAATGAATCAGCCACAATGCATGAAAATGAGTTTTCCAAAGTTTTACCCAAAAAGTCAAAAATCGCCCCTGGGCCCACATGGTCAAAACCCGAGGTTCGAACCAAAACCCATTTACCCATTCCCCCACGAACCCCAACATATGATTTGTTTTGAAATTGGACCTCAAATCGAGGTCCAAATCCCCAATTTTTGAAAAACCTAGGTTCTACCCAAAACACCCAATTTCCCCTATGAAATTCATTGATTTGAAGTTGAAATCATGTTAAAAGATGTTAATGATTGAAGAAAGCTAGTTAAAAACGACTTACAATTGATTTGGAGAAGGAAGGTTGTTTGAAAAATCGTCTCTTATGTTTTTGGGGTTTTGAAAAATGAAAAATGACTGAAAATCCCGTCTATTTATGCCCTTCTCAGACCCCCCTGTGCGGACCGCACAAAGTCGACTGCGGCCGCGCAGCAGTGCCCTATGCGGACCGCACAAAGCCGACCGTGACCGCACAGCCTTCACCGCGCACTGCACAAGGTCGACCGCGGGCCGCACTAGTGGGGTTCAGAGACCTGCAATTTCTGGGTTTTAAGCCTAAAACATCCCGAAACCTACCCGAAACTCACCCGAGCCCTCGGAACACCAAACCAAGTGCACACAAAACCTCAAGAACATCCTAGAGACTTATTCGTGTAATCAAATCATCAAAGTAACATCATGAACATCAAATCAAATCTCAAGATCAATGAAACCTTCTCAAATCTTCATTAAATATAAACTTTGCAATTTAAGTCCAAATAACGTCATATGACATCCGTTTTTCACCAAATTCCACAGAAATGTCTTAAATCATATATAAGACCTGTACCAGGCGCCGAAACTAAAATACGGGCCCGATATCATCATGTTCTAATAAAATTTCATTTCAAATTTCAGAAAACAATTTTCTTTGAAAATTCATTTCTCAGGCTCAGGACCTCGAAATTCGATTCCGGGCATACGCCCAAGTCCCATATTTTCCTAAACCCAAAACGTTGACCTAAGTCAAATTAGCTCATTCTATTATCAAAACTTATCGTTTTACACAGATTATCATATTTCAGCTTTTCGGCTACGCGCCCGGACTGCGCACGCAAATCGAGGTGACTCTAAATGAGGTTTACATTCTCCACCTCTAAAACAACTGTTCGTCCTCGAACGGACAAATGAAGGAAGTACCTGAGTCGGGCAAAATGTGGGGATAACGGCTCCGCATATCGGACTCGGACTCCCAGGTCGATGTCTCAGGAGGCTGACCTCTCTGCTGAACACGAACAGAAGGAAAACTTTTCGACCTCAACTGACGAATCTGCCAGTCTAGAATAGCTACCGGCTCCTCCTAATAAGAGAAGTCCTTGTCCAACTAGACAGTGCTGAAATCTAACACGTGGGATGGATCACCGTGATATTTCCAAAGCATGGACACATGAAACACTGTGTTAATGACTGATAATCTCGGCGCAATGCAAGTCTATAAGCCACCTCTCCCACTCGATCAAGAATCTCAAACGGGCCAATGAACCTAGGGCTAAGCTTTTCCTTCTTCCCAAATCTCATCACGCGCTTCATAGGCGACACTCGGAGCAATACCCACTTTCCAACCATAAAAGCTACATCTCGAACCTTGCGATCTGCATAACTCTTTTTCCTGTACTGAGCTGTACGAAGCCTATCCTCATAATCCTAACCTTGTCCAAAGCCTCCTAAACCAGATCCGTACCCAACAATCGAGCCTCTCCTGGCTCAAACCACCCAACCGTAGATCGACACTGCCTACCATATAAAGCCTCATAAGGAGCCATCTGGATACTCGACTGGTAGCTATTGTTGTAGGAAAACTCTGCTAAAGGCAAAAACTGGTCTCATGAGCCTCCAAAGTCAATGACACAAGCTCGGAGCATAACCTCAAAATTTTGAACAGTTCGCTCAGACCGCCCGTCCGTCTGAGGATGAAATGTTGTACTCAACTCAACCTGGGTGCCCAACTCTCGCTAAACTGCTCTCTAGAAATGCGAGGTAAACTGCGTACCTCAGTTCGAAATGATAGATATAGACACACCATGAAGACGAACAATCTCCCGAATATAGATCTCAGCTAACCTCTAGGATGAATAGGAGACTGCCACGAGAATGAAATCCCGCTGACTTGGTCAGCCTATCAACAATGACCCATACTGCATCGAACTTCCTCCGAGTCTGCGGGAGTCCAACAACAAAGTCCATAGTAACCCGCTCCCACTTCCACTCGGGAAGCTCAATCCTCTGGAATAAACCACCAGGCCTCTGATGCTCTTACTTAACCTGCTGACAATTCAAACACCGAGCTACATATGCAACGATATCCTTCTACATCCTCTGCCACCAATAATACTGCCGCAAATCCGGATACATCTTTGCGGCGCCCGGATGAATAGAGTACCAGGAGCTATGGGCCTACTCTAACATCAACTCCTGAAGCCCATCCACATTTGGCACACAAACTCGACCCTACAATCTCAAAACTCCATCATCATCTAGGGTAACCTGCTTGGCACCTCCGCGCTGCACCGTGTCTCTAAGGACACACAAATGGGGATCATTATACTACCGATCATAGATACGCTCCAATAAAGAAGAACGAGCAATCGTCCAAGCTAATACCTAACTAGGCTCAGAAATATCCAACCTCATGAACCGAATGGCCAAGGCCTGAACATCTAATGCAAGCAGCCTCTCACCGACCGGAATATAAGCAAGGCTGCCCATACTGGCTGACTTTCTACTCAAGGCATCGGCCACCACAATTGGCCTTTCCTGGGTGATATAAGATAGTGATATCATAATCCTTCAACAACTCCAACCACCTCCTCTGCCTCAAATTCAACTCCTTTTGCTTGAACAAATACTGAAAGACTATTGTGATCCGTGAACACTTCACATGCCACGCCATACAGATAATGCCTCCAAATCTTCAATACGTGAACTATGGCTGCCAACTCTAAATCATGAAGTGGATAGTTCTTCTCATGAATCTTCAACTGCCGCGAAGCATAGGCAATGACCTTGCCATCCTGTATCAATATTGCACCAAGCCCAATACGGGAAGCATCACAATAAACTGTATAAGGCCCTGACCCTGTGGGCAATACCAATACCAGTGCCGTAGTCAGAGCTGTCTTGAGCTTTTGAAAGCTCGCCTCACACTCATCCGACCATCTGAACTGGGCACCCTTCTGGGTCAACCTGGTCATCGGGGCTGCGATAGATGAAAACCCCTCCACGAACCAACGATAGTAACCTATCAATCCCAAGAAACTCAGAATCTCTATAGCTGATGCTGGTCTAGGCCAGTTCTTGACTGCCTCAATTTTCTTCGAATCAACCTGAATACCCTCTGTGGGCACAACATGACCCAAGAATGCAACTGAACTCAACCAGAACTCACACTTCGAGAATTTAGCATATAACTAACTATCCCTCAAGGTCTGAAGAACCAGTCTAAGATGCTTCTCGTGCTCCTCCCGACTGCGGGAATATATCAAAATATCATCGATAAAGGCTATCACGAACAAATCCAAATAAGGCCTGAACACTCGGTTCATCAAATCCATAAAGGTTGTAGGGGCGTTTGTCAGCCCGAATGACATAACTAAGAACTCATAATGCCCGTACCAAGTGCGGAAAGCTATCTTAGGGACTTCGGATGCCCTAATCCTTAACTGATGGTAGCTAGATCTCAAGTCAATCTTCGAAAATACCCTGGTACCCTGAAGATGATCAAACAAATCATCAATCCTCAGCAATGGATACTTATTCTTGATTGTAACCTTGTTCAACTATCGGTAATCAACACACATTCTCATCGATCCATTCTTCTTCTTAACAAACAACACTGACGTACCCCACGACGAAATTACTCGGCCTAATGAAACCCTTCTCAAGCAAGTATTGCAACTGCTCCTTCAACTCTTTCAACTCAGGCGGGGCCGTACGATACAGCGAGAAAAAAATCGGCTGAGTGCCCAGAGCCAAATCAATGCAAAAATCAATATCCTTATCGGGTGGCATACCCGACAAGTCTGAAGGGAATACCTCAGGAAACTCATGAATAACGGGCACATAATCAATAGAGGAAACCTCAGCACTAGAATCACGGACATATGCCAAATAGGCCAAACACCCCTTCTCGACCATGCGCCGAGCCTTCACGTAAGAGATAACACTACATGTAGAATGACCAGGAGTCTCTCTCCACTCTAAACGAGGCATACCCAGCAAAGCTAAGGTCACAGTCTTGGCATGACAGTCCAAGATAGCGTGGTAAGGTGATAACCAGTCCATCCTCAATATAACATCAAAATCGACCATGTCTAAAAACAACAAATCTACACGAGTCTCAAGACCCCCAACCACCACAATACAAGAACGATGGACTCGATCAACTACAATAGAATCACCCACAGGTGTAGACACATAAACAGGAACACTCAATGAATCACTAGGCATAACCAGATACAGTGCAAAATAAGATGACACATACGAGTAGGTGGACCCTGGATCAAATAACATTGAAGCATCTCTATCACAAACCAGAACCATACCTATAATAACTGCATCTGAAGCCTCAGCCTCGGGCCTGGCTGGAAGAGCATAACATCGGGGTTGGGCCCCACCACCCTGAGCTCCATCTTTGGGACGGCCTGCAGCTGGCTTGCCTCCACCTCTAGCAGCCTGAGCTCCACCTCTAAATCCTCTACCTCCACCTGTAGCACCTCTACCTCCACCTCTAGCTGGTTGGGCGGTCTGTGGAACACTTGGTGCCGGGACCATAGCACGGGAACCCTGCTGCTGCGACTGAGTACCCACCAACCTCGGACAAGTCCTCCTGATATGACCATACTCACCACACTCAAAACATCCACCTGAGTTCTGTGGCTGATGAAACTGAGACTGACTCTGGCAACCCGAATGACCACCCGGAAAACTCTAGAGCGGTGGCGCACTGATAGGAGCTGGTGGTGTACTATAGAACTGCTAATCGGAATACCGCATCTGCGAACCACGGCTACCTGAAGCGCTGTAAGAGACCTGAAGAGCTGACTGAAAGGGCCTAGGAGGATGGCCTCAACCATATGAATCCCTGCCTTTAGACAAGGCACCACTAAATCTACTTGAATGACAGGGCCTCTTATCCGACCCATGAAAACCTCCATGCAACAGGACCATCTCTACTTTATGGGCCACATTGGTTGCCTCCTGAAAAGTGATCTCACTCCCAGCCTCTCTAGCCATCTGAAGGCAAATCGGCTGAATAAGACCATCAATAAACCTCCTCACCCTCTCTCTCTCTCAGTAGGAAGTATGACAAGAGCATGGCGAGCTAGGTCGATGAATCTGGTCTCATACTGGGTGACCGTCATGGAACCCTACTGGAGGCGCTCAAACTGCCTCCGATAAGCCTCTCGCTGAGTAATGGGGAGAAACTTCTCCAGAAATAGCTGTGTGAATTGCTCCCAAGTCAAGGCTGGCGATCTAGCTGGTCTAGCTAAGCAATAATCTCTCCACCAAGTCTTGGCGGATCTAGACAAGCGAAATGTAGCAAAATCAACCCCATTGGTCTCAACAATACCCATGTTCCTGAGAACCTCGTTGCAGCTGTCTAGATAATCTTAGGGATCCTCGGTAGATGCACCGCTAAAAGTGGCAGTGAAGAGCTTGGTGAACCTATCCAACCTCCACAAAGCATCGACAGACATAGCTACCACACCCGGCTGAACTGCTCCAACTGGCTGAACCATTGGAGTCTGAATCTGAGGAGCTACCTGCTCCGGAGTGCGAGTAGCAGGAGTCTGGGCCCCTTCTCCAGCCTGAGAGATGACTGGTGCTACAGGAAGCAAGCTCGCTCGGGTGACACTCTCCATGAGGCCCACTAATCGGATAAGAGCATCTTGAAGGACTGGGGTAGCAATAAACCTCTCTAGGGCCTGAGCTGGGCCCACCAGAGCTGCTGGGTCTGGAACCTCGTCATCAAAGTCAACCTGAGGCTCCGCTACTGGGGCTGCTACTTGGGGCTGATTTCTACCCCTACCTCGGCCTCTAGCATGGCCTCGGCCTCACCCTCTGCCCATCGTGGGAGCTACTGCTCGGAGCTCGGGCTGCTGAGCGGTAGATGAGGAAGCGTGTGTTCTCGCCATCTACGAAAGAATAGAGTAGAAATTCAATTAGCATTGAGAAAAAGAACCACACGACATGAAAGAACAAATGTAAAGTTTTTCCTAACTCTGTAGCCTCTAGGGGATAAATACAGACATTTCCGTACATATCCCTCAGACTCTACTGAACTTGTCCATGAATTGTGAGACCTTTGTAACCTAGAGCTTTGATACCAACTTATCACGACCCGGAATTCCCGCCCTCAGGAGTCGTGATGGCGCCTACTCGTAGAATCTAGGCAAGCCACGAGCTTAGAAATCTTTAACACTTCTATGTTAATCCTTTTTACAACTCATATTAACAAGTGATAAACACCTACATGACATCGGAATATAAGATTTAAGTGGAAGTCTTAAATAAATATAAAACTAGAATGTTTCAAAAGTCAATACATGCCTCTACCCAGAAACTAGAGTCACAATATCCACGAACTACTAGGAGTACTACATACAACAGTCTGAAGGAAAAATAACACTGTTCGTCTCGGATACATGAGATGACAGAACATAATAAAATATAGAGGAGACGCCGGGCCTGCAGACGCCAGCAAAGCTACCTCGATTGTCACACATCCTTTTTACACACCCGAAGGTAGTACAAGGGAGTTTTTCCATTTTAAGTGACATTATTCGAAATGAGATTATTTTATTCAGAGTCGCCACTTGGGATGGTTTGCTTTCTGGTGTCTCAAGTCACCGGTTTATTTTAAAATCCCAAATCGAGGAAAATTCGACTTTCCTTTTGAAGTCTGCGAACTAGAGATTCTAAATAAGGAATTCTGTTAACCCGAGGGAAGGTGTTAGGAACCCCCGGATTCCGTGGTTCTAGCACGGTCGCTTAAACTATTACAATTGGCCTATTATCTGATTTTAATACATGTTTTAGCCTATGGTACATTTTTAAACTTATCAACCACGTTTAATTAATTTTAGGAAAATTCAACATTATCTAAAGCACGTCTTGAACCACGCCACATGAAATGCACCCGCGGTCCATGACACATTTTATTTAACGTTGTTGAGATTTGGAATTGGGTCACATGAAATGCACACCCGAATTTAAGGAAAATAATTTTTTAAATAGCACGCCTAAAGCAACTACGCACTTTCACATTTGCAAGGGCCATGAAAAATTCAACTAAATGGCACGCCTCGATTTCTAAGGATTAAAATTAAATAAAATGAGGGCCATGCATTTTGAGATTTTATTTGGCACGGCACACCTCAAACCCGATTTTAAGAGTCTAATTAATTGAGAAAGGCTTAATGGAATTCTAATTATTTATTCGAACCTATGTAGAAACTACCAAGCACTGTATTGAGCAACCAATCGTCTAAAAGGGAAATTGCCTCCACAATAAAGCAACTAAACGAAGGAGCTGAATTTGATGAAATGAAACAGGCCCAAGTAACAAGAGGTAAACAATCCATTTACAGATGCCTTCAGGCTTGGGCCCAAAATGAGCCCAATTCTTAGTGAGGCAAGGACGTCCAGGGACACAGAGCATGCAGTCAAATCTGAGGTTAAACCTTTTGTCAACCGGGCCAACATTAGGCCCAAACTTCAGAACAAATATTTGTACAAAACCATTTAAATGACAATCAACTAAGACCATACAAGACACGAAATTGAACTAACATTTTATTTCTGAATTTTAAACTACTCAAGCATAGAGTAACCAACTAAGCATTTTGAATTTTAACTCACAACTCCAACTTACACATGCTCATAAGTAAAACAAAAGTAAATCAGTACCTCCCTCTACTCTTAAAGCGATATTTTTAGACCATTTTTCTTGTTCACAATAACTGTAAGCTAACTACTAAACTTGGAAGCCACAATTAACAGTTCATGAAATAAATTGCTATATGGTTTTCCAAATAGTAGAGTACAAACCAGATAGACTACAACGTGAAACTTTCTGGTTCCAAACCTTAAGAATTTAAACAAATTCAAATAAATTCCCACAACAGCACTGGTTTCAACAGGCCAACACAAATCTGAAGCATGCTTAACTCTACTGAAGTTTCTACTGCACTAATTCTTTGCCACCCACATATATAATCAGAAACTTCAAACATTTAAACTAAACAAATGAAAAGAAGCATTTGTCCAACACTATAACAGAGCCTAAAAATACAATAAACAAGAACTAAACAGCTTATGAGCATATGCAGATTGATCTTCAAACACAAAACGAGCTCAGTTGCATTTTTTAACAAACTCCAGGTTTTCCATACACAAAACGTACTTTATAACTTCCCTTGCCATTCAATAGTTCAAAGAGATACCTGGAAATAAAAGGGAAACAAAGAAGTGAAGAATCAGCAAAAGAACAGCAGCAGACTAAACCCAGAGTCAGCAATAAAACAGTGCAGAAACCAGCAAATTAACACCAAGACTTCAAACCAATTTGAATCCTTTCAAACCCAGATTCATGATCTTGGAAGCCTTTGAGAAATTATAAACTCTTCAGAGGAATCAAAGAACCAAAAAAACAGGTCCTCACTCAAGCAATTTTCAGTAACTTTCAAACATAAAATGAGACTCAGCCGTTTTTAATTCTTTGTATTTTTCAATCTCCAAAAAATCCTCCTTGCTAAAGAAGAAACTATGCCTTTATAGGCAAACCTTAGGGCAACAGAATGAATTCAGTTTATTGCTTTTTACCCCTTTTGAAATTTTTATTTTTGCTCTCATGTCCTTAGTTAAAAAATCAAGTTTTCACATAAGTCCCAATCCTAGCTTCTAGGCAGATTCCCATTCAGTTATTAAAGATTCCCTCACCTAAAATTCCTAGACTACCCCTTGAACCCCTGCTATTTACTTCAGAAAACTCATGGATCATGGGTCAAATTAACCCAATTTGCAAATGGGTCAGAAACGACCCAAAGCCCAAACTAAAATTTGTATTCTACGGAAGGCAGAAGAAAAGGAAAAGCCATTCAGATGATTTCAAAACTAAACCTAAACAAAAATGACTAATTACTAATCACAAGTGAGCATGGAATTAACTAAGTTATTAAATTGAAATAAACCTAATTAAATTAAACTATGAGACTAAAATAACAGGACGAAATTAGAAGTTTAACTATGACATTAATAAAACTAAACAGACCAAAAATCCGAGAAAAGCTTTAGAGGTGTGAAAAAAAGAAACAAATAGAACAAACGAACACAAACTCAATTCTAGGCTCAGAAACTTGGTCGAGTTTCAATTAAGGTGAAAACTTAACCGAAGGAAAGGAGAAGAAAAGAAGAGGAATAAGAGGTAAAAATAAAACAAAAATAGACAGAAAGATGGAGAGAACTCACCGCCTAAACTTGAAATCACACTTGATATCCTGACTTACACGAAACTGATGCTAATCACTTGTTCTTTATCAAGAACAAATGAACAACATCAGTTTTGTAGTGAATCAGCCTTCTAATTGTGAAAAACTAAGGCCTGAGTCGATGCATGCCACCGGGTTCAACGGAAATTGATTTTGAACTTTTAGGGTTCGAACTTAGATTTAAGATTCAAGAGGTTCTGGCAAGATTCGAGGGAAAAGGAGTGAGGGTTCGGAAAGAGGAGGGTGTGATTCTTTTGGGGTGTTGATTTGGGGCCGGTCAAAGGTGGCGCTGACGACCTGAGGTGGTGGAGAAATGGGGTGGCGCTAGGGTTTATAGGGACGGATCTCTGAAGATGGGAGAGTGAAGAGAGATGAGTTTAAAAGGGGGGGGGGGTAGGGATTTAGGACAATTAAATAGTAACATGGACCCCAGTTCCGAACCGTTCGATCAAATAAGATCAACGGTCCTGATCGATGGCTATTAAAACGGGGTCGTTTGGTCTCTGCGTGGGCAGACCGTGTTGGGGCAGAAATTGGGCCGGTTTTAACGGGTTTCAGGTATTAAAACAAATGGGCTTGGGGAAATTAAGTGGATTTGGCCCAAATCCAACTTCTTTTGTTTTCCTTTTCTTTCAATTTCTTTTCAAAATTCAAGTCTTTTTTCCTTTTTTTTTTAAATTAAAAATAAAACCCTAAACTTATTTTTAAAAACTAAATTAGCCTACCAAATTATATTAATTATTTAGAATATTATTTGCAATAACTAATTAAATACCAAATTAAGAAAACTACCAAAATTCGAAGCAAAAAATTAAAAAATGAGTTATTTTTTGTGATTTTTCAATTTTTGTAAAACAAACTAATTTACTAATTAATCTAAAAAATGTAAAATTAAATCCTAAATGCAAATGCAATGTATTTTTTATGAATTAAATAAGATTAAACTTGCACACAAAAATGCAAAAAATCAGAAAAATTCTACAATAATTCCTAGAATAACAAATAATTAAAATAAAAAATCTAATTTTGGAATTCTGTATGAGTAATTCATGTGAGACAAAAATCACGTGCTCACACCTGCCCCTCTTTGCTCGGAGACACGAAGGGTTTTCGGGTAAAGATAAATGAGCAATTATGAGGGATTTTTGCCTATTTGAAACTCCATGAGAAACATTTTTGAAAAGAGTCTGACCGAACCTTGCTTCAAAGGTTGCCTACATATCCTTGGCTATAAAGGAATTAGGTTAGTGTAGTTCTGGAAGTTTTGGTAGCTGGGACTACCGGGAAGCTGTGATTTCACTGTTGCTATTGCTGCTACTGCTTGTTGAACTCCTTATTACACCAAAAATAAAAAGCTAAACTAGCTAAGCCTATCAACTTACAAGATTCCTATCTATAAACCTCTTGAAGCTTGATCTTGAATGTTGGTTGGTTCTTGCTGTGGACTCCGATCTGAATCTTGATGCTTGTCAGCTATAGGTACAAGTTATTTCTTCATCTTTGGATCAAGGCGGGACATGCGAAGCTTATAACTTCAATCATATCTGGAGCAGTACGCATCCTTCTCCGTTTCAACCTTTGAGTTCACTTCTTTATTTTTTGTTCTTTTTCTTCTTTTCTTTGTTTTGGATTGAGACTCAATCTTTTGGTCATCTCGAACCCTGTGCCTCGAGGTAAAACCTGCTCAGACACCAAAACAAATAGACGAACGAAATTTTCTGCCCCAGTTTACACTAGGAAAATTTCGTGAGTTATTTGTAACTAACTTTTTGGAAAGCGATAACATAAGGATTGTGTGCCTTCAGGAGGAAGATATTAGGGAATGGAGCCCTAGATCTAAAAATCTCAACTCAGGGATTGGAGCCCTGGTGTTGGCAAGAAGGGAGACTAGGGAATGGAGACCCTATGTCTAAAATCTCAACTCAGGGATTGGAGCCCTAATGTTGCCAAAAAGGCGACTAGGGAATGAAGGCCCTATGTCTAAAATCTAAACTAAGAGATTGGAGCCCTGATGTTGGTAAAAAGCGACTAGGGAATGGAGGCCCTATGTCTAAAAATCTCAACTCAGGGATTGGATCCCTAATGTTGGCAAAAGGCGACTAGGGAATGGAGGCCCGATGTCTAAAATCTCAACTCAGGGATTGGAGCCCTAATGTTGGCAAAAAAAGGTGACTAGGGAGTGGGGGCCCTATGTCTAAAATCTCAACTCAGGGATTGAAGTCCTAATGTTGGCAAAAAAGGTGACTAGGGAATGGGGGTCATATGTCTAAAATCTCAACTTAAGGATTGGAGCCCTAATATTGGTAAAGAAAGGCGACTAGGGAATGGAGGCCCTATGTCTAAAATCTCAACTCAGGGATTGGAGTCCTGATGTTGGTAAAGAGGTGTAAAAGATTGAGATTCGAGATTCTAAACTATCATTTTGTTCGGATTTTCTTCTTTTCTTCTCTTTTTTTTTTTCATTTTCCTTTTCATTTCCTTTTATTTCAATAAAATGCAAGAAAGAATTTTGGAGGAAAACTTCCCTTTTGGATTGATTGTTACTGCGAAGCTGTTTCTAGCTTTTGCGCAGCTTTTCTTTTGGCTACACCTCCTTTTGCACGGTTGCCTTGGGCTGCACCTGTTTCAATTTTAAACAAAGAACAATTGTTAGTTTGAAACGGTGGTTGGTTTTGTGGCCTTGATTGTCTCGATCACTCGATCTCGGCCTGAACCTTTGTTGAGAACCTCTGCTACTTGGTGGTTTTCTGAAGATTGATCTATCTTTCAAACCGAGGGACTCAACTTTTAATATTTCATGACAGCTCGCCCATGTGGGGCTTCAACCCTTTCACTTTATTCCACCTTTAGGGCTTTTGCCTTTGGCTTTCTTTTCCTTTCAATAACTTTGATTTCAGAGCATCAGCCATCATGGCCAATCGGGATCGACTTGATGCACCCGCTGAAGCTGGGTACTTTTCTTTAGCTTTTGTTAGGCAGAACCCTGTAAAACCAATCTTGCCACCTTTTCTTTGTATTAGTTTCGGAAACAGAGTTAGACCAAAAGGGATTCAAGGAAAAGTAAGCAAAAGGCAAGAAAATGAATTTAGAGAGAAGTGTCCCTTTCGGGAAGGGAGGAAGGACTTATCTGGGGTGCATGAAGGCTTCAATAGACATGACATGCTTCTTGGACTGGATGCCCGACCCGCACAAACTCTCCCCACTTCTCATAAACCCATTGCGACCCGTGTTTCAAAAACGAGGAACCTTGCCAGGACTCTTTCAATACCAATGGTGGTGAGGGGTTTCTTCTTTTCGATCAACGGCGCCATTTGCGGGTTTTCGCCAATCGACCTCTCTCATTTCTCTTCTTACCATCGCCTTATAGTTCTCTTTTACGAGTTTTCACTAACAAGACTCTCTCATTTTAAATTTCTCTTCTTACCATCGCCTTACGGTGCCTATAGGTTTTTACCAATAAGACTCTCTCATTTTATTTGTCTCATATTGATTGCATCGAATCCAAACAACTGCGTTCTTTGTTTTTTAAAATCCTTCACCGATTGATCGGAAGGACTTTGAACAAGGTTTGGGTAAAAAGAATCTGGACGAAAATACAACTTTGGAACGTTTCGGTGAACTCATTGCCGAACCATTATAACATCTGCCCCAGTTTCACTTTTGGGGGAAATTAGATTTTTGTTTTGGTGTGACTGAACCCTAGAGAGAGGCTGCCTACGTATCCTTTCGGAATCAAGTCGAACGTAGTTCAGGAAACATTTTGTTTTGTTGTTTTTTTTTTTTTTTGTACAAACGTCTTCGAGTTCCAAAGAGGGTAATGAAAGGAAGGTAACCAGCTCAATGGGTTAACAAAGGATTGGAGTGTTTGGGGTAGCGAGAATGAAAGCCTTCATCATCCCAATTGAATAGTGCTATTGCTACAGAAGGACTAGACATAGTAACTTTTGACCGCGTCTGCGTTCATAGCTGCCTCGCGGTCATTTCCTTTGGTATCTCCCAAATATAACGCTCCTATTGGTAATATCTTTCGGATAATGTATGGGTCTTTCTAGTTAGGAGCAAATTTCCCTTTTGCTTCCTGATGATGAGGAAGAATACGCCTTAAAACAAGTTGTCCCACTTCAAAATTCTGGGCCGTACTTTATTGTTCTAAGCACGGGCCATTCTTTGTTGGTAAAACTGCCCGTGGCAGACTGCGGCCATTCGCTTTTCATCAATCAGGGTTAACTATTCCAGATGGGCTTTGACCCACTCACTATCTTTAATTTCAGCTTCAACAATGATCCGAAGAGAAGGGATTTCAACTTCTGCGGGTATTACGGCTTCAGTGACATAAACCAAAAGGTACGGGGTTGCTTCGACCGACGTGCGCAAAGTAGTCCGATACCCCAACAATACAAAAGGCAACTTTTCATACCACTGCCTGGAACTTTGAGTCATCTTTCTCAAAATCTTTTTGATGTTCTTGTTTGCTTCTTCGACGACACCATTGGCTTTAGGCCGATAAGGCGTAGAGTTCCGATGCGTTATCTTGAATTGTTCACATATCTCCCCCATCAAATGACTATTCAAGTTTGCAGCATTATCTATGATAATAGTTGCAGGAATGCCAAAATAGCAGATAAGATTGGAGTGCACGAAATATACCACAGCTTTCTTGGTAACAGATTTGAGAGTGATTGCTTCAACCCATTTTGTGAAATAGTCGATGGCGACCAATATGAATCTGTGCCCATTTGAGGCTTTTGGCTCGATTGGCCCAATGACGTCCATGCCCCAAGCAACAAATGGCCAAGGCGCTGACATGGGATGCAGTTCTGTGGGAGGTGCATGAATCAAATCACCATGCACCTGACACTGATGACATTTCTGAACAAAACTGAAGCAGTCTTTTTCCATGGTCATCCAGTAATAACCCACTCGAAGGATTTTCTTTGCCAAAACATATTCGTTCATATGGGGTCCGCACACTCCTGCGTGCACTTCGTACATGATTCTTCCGGCTTTTTCGGCGTCAACACATCTTAACAAGTTGAGGTCCGGGGTCCTTTTGTACAAGACATCACCACTCAAAAAGAAACCACTTCCGTGCTGTCTAATGGTTCTCTTTTGGTCTCCACTAGCTTGCTCAGGGTATTCTTTAGTTTTCAGAGATCTCTTGATGTCATGATACCATGGCTAAATATTTGGTTCTGCCTCAACCGTATTGCAGTAACCGTGCCTTTCCCGGATTTGGATTTCCAAAGGATCAATGTAGGCATTTCCTGGGTATGGCAGCTTCGAGGCCAAAGTAGCAAGTGCATCAGCTAATTCATTGTTACAGCGAGGGATGTACCTGAAAACTATTGACTTAAATTGCTTGCCAAGATCTTCCACATGTTGCCTATAAGGAATAAGCTTGACATCTCGGGTTTCCCATTCTCCTTGATCTTGTCAGATAATTAAATTCAAGTTTCCCATGATTAACAATTATTCGACATCTTGGTCGATTTCCATGTTCATACCCATAATGCAGACTTCATACTCGGCGGTGTTGTTTGTGCAGAAAAACCGAAACCAGGCTGTGGCTTGATAATGCTGGCCGTTGGGTGAGATCAAGATTGCCCCCAATTCCAACACCTTTTGCGTTTACCGCCCCATCAAAGAACATTTTCCAAGCATGGATGTCTTCAGATATTGCCTCAACTGAATTTACCTCTTCAAGTGGGAAGTAAGTACTTAAAGGTTGGTATTCCTCATCAACCGGGTTCTCAGCCAAATGATCTGCTATTGCCTGGGCTTTCATTGTCGTGCGAGTGACATAAACTATGTCAAACACCATGAGCAAGATCTGCCACTTTGCTAATCTCCCAGTGGGCATTGGTTTCTGAAATATGTATTTTAAAGGATCCAACCTGGTTATGAGGTAAGTGGTGTAAGCTTGCAAATAATGCCTCAGCTTCTGAGCGACCCATGTTAAAGCACAGCAAGTTCTTTACAATAAAGTGTACTTGGCTTTATAACTGGTAAACTTCTTGCTCAGATAGTAAATGGCCTGCTCTTTCTTTTCGGTCACATCATGTTTCCCGAGGACCCAACCGAAAGAATTTTCCAAGACTATTAGATACAAGAACAGAGGCCTCCCTAGCTTAGGTGGGACCCATACTAGCGGATTCGACAAATATTCTTTGATTTTATCGAAAGCTTCTTGGCACTCGTTTGTCCATTTGATCGCCGCATCTTTCTTTAACAACTTGAATATGGGTTCACATGTGGAGTTCAACTGGGCAATGAACCGGCTAATGTAGTTCAATCTACCCAGCAAACTCATAACATCCTTCTTGGTTTCCGGAGGAGGAATATCCCGAATGGACTTTATCTTTGTTGGGTCTAACTCAATGCCCCTTCGGCTGACTATGAAACCCAAGAGTTTGCCAAATGGGACTCCAAATGCGCACTTGGCAGGGTTTAGCTTCAAATCATATTTGTGTAGCCACTCAAAGAATTTTCTCAAGTCCCGAACATGGTCATCCTGAGTTTTGGACTTGATGGTCACATCATCCACATACACCTCTATCTCTTGGTGCACCATATCATGAAAAATGGCAGTCATGGCCCTCATGTAGGTTGCCTCGGCGTTCTTCAGACCAAACGGCATGACCTTGTAATAGTATGTGCCCCAGGGTGTGGTGAAAGCTGTCTTTTCTGCATCTTCTTCATCCATCAACACCTGGTGATATCCTGTATAACAATCCACAAAGGACTGTATCTCATGTTTGGCGCAGTTATCGACAAGGATGTGGATGTTAGGCAAAGGGAAATTGTCCTTGGGACTTGCTTTGTTTAAATCTCTGTAATCCACATACACCCGGGTCTTCCCATCTTTCTTTGGCACTGGAACTACATTAGCTAGCGATGTGGTATATCAAACTACTCGGATCACCCCCGCTTTCAACTGTTTTGTGACTTCTTCTTTGATTTTGTCACTGATGTAAGTTTTAAACTTTCTTTTCTTTTGCTGGATAGGGAGGTAGTCAGGGTAAGTCATCAATTTATGAACCACCAAATCAACACTTAGTCCTAGCATGTCGTCATATGACCAAGCAAATACATCTTTGAACTCAAACAGGAGTTGGATTAATGCGTCCCTGGTTTTTTCACCTGTGTGAATGTTTATCTTGGTTTCCCTGATTTCTTTAGAACTACCCAAATTAACTGGCTCGGTATCATTTAAGTTCGGCTTAGGTTTATTCTTAAATTGTTCCAATTCTCGATTGATTTCCCTAAAAGCCTCTTCTTCATCGTATTCCGGTTCTTGGTTCATTATTTCACAGTTAGAGAGCGTGTTTGGATCTGGGCATGATGTCCGCAAGCATGTCATGTTATTTAAAGCCGCATTATTAGAACTAAAAGAAGAAATAAAAGAGAAAAATAACCAAATTAGAAATAATAAAGAAAGATGGACGATGAAATATTTATTTCATTTCATTGAATTTGAAGATAACATGGTTTACATTAAAAGACAGAAAACTAAATAAAACATCCGAGTTACACCCTGGAATAACTCATGATGCAGAAGAAGTGGCAGAATAGGTCTACCGGGACTCCCGCCTAATTGGGAATAGCGTAGCCTTCCAATTCTTCAATTTGGCATTAAGTCCCATATACAGCACCTCAGCGGTTCTTGAGCCTTCCCCTGGTTGAACCATGTGGGCTTCATACAGTATCTTTCTCATGGCCCCAAAGATTTCTTCGATTTCTTCAGCCGTAAAGGCCTTATCTTCCTCTTTCTCATTGAATTTCGGCTTGAAAAATGTTCTGTAAAGATGCAGCACCGGCTGAGGCAAGACCCAATCATCATTCTTTCTATCATCTGCCCATCTTACACCAGTTAGAGTAGGTCGGAAGCCTACCCCAAAGAACTTTTCACTAGCGGTCAGAGTAATAGGTTCAGTTGTTCCTTGCAACAATTTCCCAAGCCCTTTCCCAGGTTTGTAGCCGTCCCTGATCATTTCTTTGGCCACCATGATTGATGCATTAGAAAGGAAGGGTTGAGGGCAAGGTTTTCCTTCTTCGCATTGATCAGCGACCACGATTTCAAAGGCCTGATAGACTATGTTCTAACTTCCCTCTCTTGCTTCAAGACACGGGACTGATGGGTACCGATAAATTGATTGTTCATCTTCCCCGTGGACCACAATCTCTTGATCCTCGTGCTCGAACTTCACCATCTGGTGAAGAGTAGAGGGTATAGCCCCTGCTACATAGATCCACGGCCTCCCCAAAAGAAAGTTGTAGGATGTGTCCATGTCCAGAACCTGGAAGGTTACTTCAAAGTCTACTGGACCGATGGTAAGAATCAAATCAATCTCTCCAATTGTGTCCCTTTTGATGCTATCGAAGGCACGTACACAGACGTTGTTGGGTCGGATTCTTTCAGAACCGATTTCCATACGCTGCAGAGTTGAGAGTGGGCAAATGTCTACCCCAGAGCCTCCGTCCAACATAACCCTTTTCACTTAGTACCCTTCGCATTTGACTGTCAGGTGCAGGGCTTTGTTATGTGCGGCTCCTTCTGGGGGCAAGTCATTTTTGCTGAAGGAGATCTGGTTGATTGCGAAAAATCTTTCAGCCATTCTCTCCAACTGCTCTACAGAAGTCTCAACAGGCACATATGCTTCGTTAAGGGTCTTGATCAATACCTTTTGATGTTCGGTGGAGTTCATCAACAGAGATAACAAGGAGAATTGTGCGGGAAATTTTTGAAGCTGGTCGATCACCTCATAATCCGCTATATTCATCTTTTTAAAGAAGGCCTCCGCTTCTTCGGCACTCATGGGCTTTTTAGATGGGAAACGCTTTCTAGTGGCATTGTTCACCTCTTTCAAATTGAAATACTTTTCAGCCGGGTTATTTTCTTGCACTTCTCCTGAGATTTCTTTGCCTTTGTAAGTCACCACTGATTTGTTGTAGTTCCAGGGAACAGCGGTAGGATCTGTCATGGGCTTTTGTGGTGCGCGGCCAATAACTACGGGCTCACTCAGCCTTAGTGGATTAATTGGCCCCCGCATCACATAAACTCCCTTGGGCACATACATTTGGGTTATCTTATTCAGCTTGAATCTCCTGGGAGGACTCAAAGTCATCTGCTTTTCTTCGCGGCCTCGAGGGACATAGAGAACAACATCTTTGGGAGGCATTGCCCCAGTTTCCACTTCAACTTTCTTCTCTGACTTTGGAGGGTTGGTTTTGTTCTTTTTCTCCCCTTTGTCTTGCTTCGGGGCAGCTTTTGGTTTCTTTTCTACATCAGCGATGGCAATGATGGCCTTCAACGCTAGGTCAAATTCTTTGTCCTCACAAATCATTCCAATTACCGGCCCGTTATTGTGGGCCGGCAGTAGGTTATTAGTCATATTGGGAATATCTTCATCCCTTAGCACTTCTTCCTTTGTTCTATAAAGTTCTCCATGGATCTCTTCAGAGTCCAGCAATCATTCGTGTCGTGCCCTTCTGCCCCTGAGTGATAGGCACATCGGGTACCGGCTATGTAAGCGGGTGATGCTGGGTTTTGCCTGGTTTGAGGAACAGGCTGTAGCAGACTCATTTGAACAAGCTTTGGTAACAGGCTGGAGTAGGGTTCACCAATTAGTGTAAAATTTGGCCTCTTGGGTGGTTCACGAGGGTGGAAATTATTTTGTAGAGGCTAGGGGTTGTAGTGGTTTTGGTAAGTAGGCTGGTTTCTAGAAAATGGAGCTTGGTTCCGGTTGGTTTGTTGTTGTGGCCGGATATAAGGTTGAGCATTCATAACCGTATATGGCTGAAGAGCATAGGCTACGTCTTGGTGGGGGTAATAGTGCTGCAGGGTCCTTTCTGAGAAAAGGGATCTGGAAGCATGGTGTTTTCTTGCACCCGACGCTGCCATGGATGTTTCTTCCTTTTTCTTTCCCTTCGCTACTCCTCCAGACCCACCCTGAATGGCTTGGGAGGTAGCTCTGATGGCGGATTGGCTTAAGATTTGCCCTGTTTTTAACCCTTTTCAACCATTTCACCAATTTTGATGGCTTCGGCGAACGACTTACCCATTGCGGACATCATGTTTTGAAAATAATCAACCTCTTAGGCTTGGAGGAAGATCGTGGCCATTTCAATCTTGTCCATTGGAGGCTTTACCCTGGAGGCTTGCTCACGCCATTTGATAGTGTACTCTCGGAAGCTTTCCGAGGACTTCTTCTTTAGATTTGTCAATGATTTCCTATCAGGGGTAATATCAATGTTGTACTGAAACTGCCTGACGAAGTCCCAAGCAAGGTCATCCCAGATATGCCAACGAGATATATCTTGATCCATATACCATTCAGACGCGATTCCGGCCAAACTCTCTCCAAAGTGGAGCTCTTCTTTTCCGCCCTCTCCCCACAACTGGTTGCAATATATTTTGAGGTGGGCAATGGGATCTCCGTGCCCATCATATTTCTCAAACTTCGGGATTTTAAATCCCAATGGTAGATGCACATGAGGGAACATACATAAGTCGGCATAGGATACACTTTTTCATCCACTCAAACCGTGTATGTTTTTGAGACTCTGCTCCATGCTTCTCATCTTTCTCGCAATTTCCTCTTGCTCAAGGGTTTTGGTGGCTTTGTCTTGCCCTACAGTGAACTCATGCTGGGGTGGTTGGGAGTAAGTATAGGTGGGAAACTGTGTATGTTCCAGTGGGAAAGATGGTTTTTGGAAGGTGAAGGAGATGGGTCAAAGCTGGGCCTGGGCAGTGTAGGCTATGCCGTAGCCGAGCAAGGCGGAGCAGTGAAGATATTCGAAGCTGCACCTGAAGCTAACGCCTGGAGTCGAGCCTCAGAAGGTGTTCCTACAAAGTTGGCGAAAATAGTAGGGTATCCTAGTGGGGTATTTGGATAGTTTATGGGGATGTTAGAGGTCCCACTTCCCTGTGAAAAAATAAATACGAAAACTAATGAAGAACGATTTTTTTGTTTTTTTTTGGGAATTTTTGATTTTCATTAATAAAAAATCCTAAACTTTCTATTACAAAAGACTTCAAACTACTCATTTTCTTGTAAAACTACGAACAGACTCCAAATAAACCAAAATACAGACTCGATAAGTGAAAAATCAGGAATACATTAAGGCTTCGACTCCTAGGGCCTGTGGGACATCATTCGGTCTCGCCACGGGCCTATATGCGAGATCCCCTTGAAGCTGCTCCAAATCACTCATTATCTGGCGGACAAATGTCATCACTGCAGCGAAGAAAGTGGTTCGAGTCATGTCCTCACATGTTTGGCATTTCATGACAATGTAGTCGGCAATGACTCTAACCCTCTCTCGGATCTACCCTTTTCTTGAAGCAAACGCCCGACCTGCTGATTCCTGGCTTATAATACCTGAGTGTCGTGATGGTTTTGATTTTGTAATTATTGCATTTCTTCCTCCATCTGAGCCATCAAAGCATAACAATGTTCCCTATCAGCTTTAAAGTCCTTGTCCTGCTTGGCCGCCTCATTCTCAAGGGTAGTTAACTTTCTCTTCAGATTGGTGATTGTCCCTTCATATTTTCTTTTCATTTGATGCACAAACTGTGCCCGCCCTTCTGCGTTCTTTGCCAATTGGGACCGGACTTTTGCTAGATTGGCTTCAGACTTTTCTGGGTCATCTTGACACTCAAGTGCTTTCTTTCTCAGACTGCTTATAAGCCTTTCATCCGCTCGGCTTCTTTCCGGGTTTCTAGGAGCTATTCTCATTTTCTGGATTTGAGCTTTGAGGGCTTCGTTTTCCTGAGTTAGCTTTTTCTTTTCCCCTTCATTTGCGGCAGCCTGGATACTGTTGCCAAATTTGAGGTCCCTGATTTGTCCCTCTAATTTACTTATTTGACCCTGTAGCTTTCTTCTTTTGCCAACCAGCCCCACTGCTCTTGCGAGTTATTGGTGAATTGTTGAACATAAGCTCTCTTAGCAGGTCTCTCAGGAATCTGGAACCTTCTACCTAACCAAATAATGTACTTGGGGTCTACTTCACCTCTAGTTAGATCCCATACCATAGTCTTAGGTTCAAGAAATCTACATTCATTCCACACTTGGCGAACTCTTCCTTCCGAAAATACGGCTTTGGGCCCAATTCAATGACATGTTTACTCAAATCTTCGTCATGGGGGACGGTTTGAAATCTTCCTAATTGGCGCAAAACCCTGTGGGGAGCATACGGCTGGATGCTCCGGATGCCCATCAGGAGGAGATAACACACTTCAGTTGACATGTATACTGCTTCGGTGACAGGAAGCCATCCGAATGCCCGCTCAATTTTATCGGTAGTCAAGAAGCTCAAATGTGCAATCCAAGCTTCATTACCCTCGGGGAATTCAATACCCACTACTCGTCTTTCAAATTCTTCAATACAACTCAAACCTGTCATACCGTAATTCATATACCCAACCCGGTGGCAGAGATATTCCTGCATCCATAATTGTAGTAACGGATTGCAGCCTTGGAAGAACTTTCCCCCTTCCCGATAGATAGTCAAGGCTCGATAGATTTCAGATAAGATTAGGGGAACCACAGTGTCGTTAGCTTTCTTGATTGCGACGTCAGCCATTCCACTAGGCCCAATTATATGTTGTGGTTTTTTCGCGGAGAGATTATAACTCCCAAGAATGCTACTATAAAGACCAAGCCTCGCCTTGCCTCCCATTTATCTTTATTTCCAACATGAGTCAAACCAGTATTCGGTACTTCAAAGCCTTGGGGGTTACCATAACGTTGGTATAAGAACTGGAAAGTGCATGACCCTTCAGATAAATTCTTATCCTGGATATCCCAGCTAATACTGAACATATCCAAAAACTTGTGGGGAGATACCGGCCTTGGTGACACCGGATACCAACTTCTAAGATTTCCATTAAGGACGGAGGAACCCGCAATTTCTTCTAGTATGGGTGTGAGCTCAAAATCAGAAAAGCGGAACACATTTCGAGTCAGATCCCAAAAAGGTATCAAGGCTTCAATTATGTCCAATCTTGGCTTGATGTTCAATAGTCCGACAAGACCACCCAATACTTTAATCACAGTTCCTCTACTGCCTTTTCCCAAATGATTCCACCACATATGAAGTTGTAAGGGGATTTCCTCAAGAGCTGCGAAGGGTTCATTTGCGTTTGTGCTCATCCTGCACATTTATTAAGGTGATTTAATAACTCATTTTGACTCAAGAAATTAACACTTTTTTTCTTAAAAGTTTTCATTCCAAAACAAAAATATGGCTTTGCAAATATGGCCTTTCAGCACTTCGGGGAAGCAGATTTTAAGGTTGTACTCGACAACGGTCAAAAATTTCAAAAAGAGACCACAGGCGGCAATTCTTGCAAAAATAGCTTTCCTGCGCCCATTTGGTGATATTCAGCTATTTTAGACAAGAATGGCATTACCTTACTTATTCAAAATAAAAAAAAATAATATTTTTGATTTTTTTGGGATATTTTTGCAAAAGGGAAGTTGGACCCGATGAGGGTTGCCTACGTATCCCACATCCGGTGAGAATCAAACTGGCGTAGTTCGGGCAAATTTGTCGAAAACTAAAACCAACTATTTTTGAAAACAAGATTTTCTTTTCCTTTTTTTTTTCTTCAAAATTTTTGCAGTGTTTCAGTACCTTTTGGACATTGGTTTTTCAAAACAGGTAATTATCTCTCTAAGCTCTCAAATTGATTTTTCTTTTTCCAACTTTCTCCTATTATTTATAAGTCGGTCAACATGCAAATCCGAAGCAAATAAATGCACAAGTAGCAAGTAGGATGCATCGGGATGGTCTTTTCATTTCGGGTACACCTGTCCTAGACTGACCCAACCCCTGTGTTGAGTCTCCTAAGTCAAATGCACTTGATGCAAACAAACGTTCCTACTAGGGATCCGACATGAGGCTTTATTATACTAGATTTAAAACCTGAGTTTATTGTTCTAGACCTGGCTTACCCGAGCGGACAACTCAAGTCGAGGGGGGGCAGCGTACCGGGAATACAGAAGCTTCATCGGCTTTGCAAGTTGTCCGAACCTCATTCTAAAATTGGATAAGACTCTAAACATGTAACGACTCGACCGATCACTTTGAACTTTTTCAATTTGATCTCCAGTTCTCGGGCATGACTTGCCCCGTGTAACGTATTATGACTGATGTAGATCGTTGGTTTTGGTTTTCGGGAAAAATCAGAATGAATTTGAAGGAACAATCTCAGTTGAAATCTTTGAATTTGAAAGGTTTGACTAAGAAATGACTTATTTGTATATGAGCTCGGATTGGAAATTTTATGATTTGGATATCTTCGTTGAGTGCTTTATGACTTAGGAGCGCGATCGGAATGCATTTTGGAAATCCGTGGAAGGATTTGGCTTGAATTGGCAAAGTTAATAATTTGGTGAATTCTGGTTGATAGGTGAGATTTTGATCCGAGGGTCGGAATGGAATTCTGAGAGTTGTTGTA
This sequence comes from Nicotiana sylvestris, assembly GCF_000393655.2. NCBI lineage: Eukaryota > Viridiplantae > Streptophyta > Magnoliopsida > Solanales > Solanaceae > Nicotiana > Nicotiana sylvestris. The sequence continues at coordinate 123,401,589 of NC_091059.1, read as the reverse complement.
GCTTCTTTATGTAATTTGTGATGTGTGTGCAAAATTTCAGGTCATTTGGACGTCGCTTGGCCGACTTTTTGATCGAATTCGGATTTCGGAAGTTTTGGAATTCTTAGGCTTGAATCCGAGGGTGATTTGATATTTTGATGTTGTTTTGAGCGTTCCGAAGGTTGTAACAAGTTTGAATTATGTTATGGGGTGTGTTGGCATGTTTGGTCGGGGTCCCATAAGGCTTGGATATGTTTTGGAAGAGTTTTTGGAAGATTTTGCCGTTTTGAGCATAAACATGTAATGATCCAAAGGTCCATTTTTAGTTCTAGAGATCGAAATTTGATTTCGAGACTTCCGGAATTTATATAATGAATTATAGGACTGATCTAGAAAGTTTGGTCTAATTTCATCAAGTCGCGATTGGGTTTTTGACACGAAACATGAGTTAATTGTTTAACGAGCGAAATAGGTATTGAACTGAGCAAATGAACTCCGAATTGAGTTTCAACTAAAGGGCTATGTTCGTATTATTATTTGTGACTCACAGGAACAAGAATCATCAAATTCTGAGTTCGTATGATGGAGTTAGAGCCTTTTTAGTGAAAAGAAAAACAGCTGCAATTTTCTGGCAGTTTCTGCATTTTTCACACGTGTGAAAAGAAACCGCACCTGCGTGAACAGTATCTGTGTACAGTACCATGTACAATAAACATGGACAGTATCCGTGTACAGTACCATGTACAGTAAACATGGACAGTATCCGTGTACAGTACCATTGTACAGTACATATGAACAGTACCCCGTATACAGTACCCATGAACAGTAAAATGCGTGAACAGTAACTACAGAAATTCTAGACAGAATGTTGAGTTCTTTCGTCCCATTTTCCATTTTTACCAAATTGGAGCTCGGGGAGAGGCGATTTTCGGGATATTTTCAGAGAAAATAACGGGTAAGTGTTCTTAACTTAATTTTGGTTAGATTACCCGAATCTATTACTAGTTTTGGCATTTAATTGGTGATTTTAGTTGGGAAAATCTTGAAAACCCTCTTGGTTTAATTTGAAGATTTGAGGGTCGAGTTGATGTCGGATTTTAGTAAAATTGGTATGGTTGGACTCGTGGTTGGATGAGGTTTCATATTCCGTAATTTTTTGTCGGGTTCCGAGATGTGGGCCCCACAGGCGAATTTTGAGTGCAATTTCGGATTTTTAATGGAAAATGTAGAATTTCATATGGAATTAATTCCTATAATTTTTATTAACTGAATCGAATTATTGTGGCTAGATTCGAGGCATTCGGAGGTCGATTTGAGAGACAAAGGCATCGCGAGCTAGAGGATTAGCCGGTTCGAGGTGAGTAATGATTGTAAATGATGTATTGAGGGTTTGAAACCCCGGATTTGCACATCGTAGTGCTATATTGAGGTGAGACACGAGCTGGATGATGAGCGCGGGGTCTTTTACTACCGGGGATTGTGACTTGGTCCATCCCGATTGATGATTTTACCGCATATTTGATTGAAACTTATTTGTTATCATCATGATTTGGGCTGATTGCCATACTTGGGCTTCATGCCAATTATTTGAATCCTTTGGCAATTTTTATCACTATTTCCTCACTGTTTTAACTTATATTTAAACTCAGTCCTGTTGATAATTATTGTTTTACAAACTCAGCCGCTTTTATGCAGATTTGAAAACTCAAATGATATTTCTAAATGGTATTTTGGGATGAGAACTACTGTTTTACAAATGCACGAGGGGCTTATGATGATTTTCGGATTGAGTGAGGCTGAGGTCCATATGTGAGGATATACTGAGTGATATGAGGCCGAGGGCCTGAGATACTATTTATGCCACGAGGTGGCTTGAGTGATGTGAGGCCGAGTGATATAAGGCCGAGGGCCTGAGATACTATTTATGCCACGAGGTGGCTTGAGTGATGTGAGGCCGAGCGATATGAGGCCGAGGGCCTGAGATACTTTATATGCCACGTGGTGGCTTGAGTGATGTGAGGATATGTTGAGTGATGATGCCACGATGTGGCTTGATATAGCGCTTGGGCCGTAAGGGGCCCCTCCGGAGTCTGCACACCCACAGTAAGCGCGGGTACCCATTGTTCTGAGTGATTGATACTATGCCTGAGGGGCTGATATGAGTGATTGTGAGGTAGCCCGAGGGGGTGATACTATTCTGAGAATGAGACCGAGGGGCTGTTACTGATATGATATTGAGCCTGAGGGGCTGTTACTGTTCTGATATTGAGCCCGAGGGGCTGACATTGTTCTGATATTGAGCCCGTGGGGCTGGTTTTGTTGATATTATACCCGAGGGGCGATTTGTTGTACATGGTTTGCCCGAGGGGTTGTTTATATTTCTATCATTTTTGTTACTCACTTGTAAACTACTTGCTTTACTTGTTGGAAAAAAGGGATTTTTACTTAATTTCTCACTGCTTTACAGTTTAAAGTGATTTTACTGCTTTAGTATGGAATACCTTGTGTTTTTTGCGTGATTTCTTGCCCTCAGTCTTTATTTATTATTATTACTCACTGAGTTGGAGTACTCACATTACTCCCTGCACCTTGTATGCAGATTCAGGTATGTTTTGGCTGATCGAAGGCAGAGTCATCAGGGTTTAGCAAGGTAGCTGCCGGCGTTCGCAACAATGCTTTTCTCTCTCCTCATTTCATTAGTCTGTATTTGTACACACCAGGATTTCAGTTGTATTTATACCCTAGTAGATGCTCGTGACTTGTGACACCCCGGTTAGGGTTGTGTCGCGTTGTGCTTCTGTTAATTATATCATTAACTCATATTTAAACTATTTATTAATGTTTAACTATTTTTGAAAAGGCGATATGGGTTGGTTGGCTGGCCTTGTCTTCACGAGAGGCGCCATCACGACCGGAGCGGGGTTTGGGTCATGACAAAACAGAAGAGAAGTCACACGAAGTGCACACTCCCCAGATGATTTAGAAGACTCAGAGAGAAGAAGGGTTTCATAACAGTTTATATACAGTTCACCAAATGTCAAAGCGGTAAAAGCGGCAATTAGCACATTAGGCTTAAACATGTAGAAAATCAAATAATAGATAAAGCAAATTATAACAACTATTCTAAGCTCGAATTCTTAAACCCTAAACCGAAATTTTGGGTTTGGTTCCCCAGTAGAGTCGCCAGAGTTATCGCACATCCTTTTTACACACCCGAAGGTAGTATAAGGGAGTTTTTTCATTTTAAGTGACATTATTCGAAATGGAATTATTTTATTTATTTTATTCAGAGTCGCCACTTGGGATGGTTTACTTTCTGGTGTCCCAAGTCACCGGTTTATTTCGAAATCCCAAATCGAAGAACATTCGACTTTCTATTTGAAGTCTGCGAACTAGAAATTCTGAATAAGGAATTCTTTTAACCCGAGATAAGGTGTTAGGCACCCCCGGATTCTGTGGTTCTAGCACAGTCGCTTAAACTATTACAATTGGCATATTATCTGATTTTAATACATGTTTTTGCCTATGGTACATTTTTAAACTTATTAACCGCTTTTAATTAATTTTAGGAAAATTCAACGTTATCTAAAGCATGTCTTGAACCACGCCACATGAAATGCACCCGCGGTCCACGATACATTTTATTTAACGTTGTTGAGATTTGGATTTGGATCACATGAAATGCACACCCGAATTTAAGAAAAATAATTTTTTAAATAGCGCGCCTAAAGCAACTGCGCACTTTCACATTTGCGAGGTCCATGGAAAATTCAACTAAATGGCACACCTCGATTTCTATGGATTAAAGTTAAATAAAATGAGGGCCATGCGTTTTGAGATTTTATTTGGCACGGCACACCTCAAACCCGATTTTAAGAGTCTAATTAATTGAGGAAGGCTTAATGAAATTCTAATTATTTGTTCGAACCTATGTAGCAACTACCAAGCACTGTATTGAGCAACTAATCGTCTAAGAAGGAAATTGCCTCCACAATAAAGCAACTAAACGAAGCAGCTGAATTTGATGAAACTAAACAGGCCCAAGTAACAAGAGGTAAATAATCCATTTACAGATGCCTTCAGGCTTGGGCCCAAAATGAGCCCAATTCTTAGTGAGGTAAGGACGTCCAGGGACACAGAGCATGCAGTCGAATCTGAGGTTAAACCTTTTGTCAGCTGGGCCAACATTAGGCCCAAACTTCAGAACAAACATTTGTACAAAACCATTTAAATGCCAATCAACTAAGACCATACAAGACACGAAATTGAACTAACATTTTATTTCTGAATTTTTAACTATTCAAGCATAGAGTAACCAACTAAGCATTCTGAATTTTAACTCACAACTCCAAATTAAACATGCTCATAAGTAAAACAAAAGTAAATCAGTACCTCCCTCTACTCTTAAAACGATATTTTTAGACCATTTTTCTTGGTCACAATAACTGTAAGCTAACTACTAAACTTGGAAGCCATTCAATTAACAGTTCATGAAATAAATTGCTACATGGTTTTCCAAATAGTAGAGTACAAACCAGATAGACTACAACGTGAAACTTTCTGGTTCCAAACCTTAAGAATTTAAACAGATTCAAACAAATTCCCATAGCAGCACTGGTTTCAACAAGCCAACACAAATCTGAAGCATGCTTAACTCTACTGAAGTTTCTACTGCACTAATTCTTTGCCACCCACACATATAATGAGAAACTTCAAACATTTAAACTAAACAAATGGAAAGAAGCATTTGTCTAACACTATAACCGAGTCTAACAATACAATAAACAAGAACTAAACAACTTATGAGCATATGCAGATTGATCTTCAAACACAAAATGAGCTCAGTTGCATTTTTCAACAAACTCCAGGTTTTCCATACACAAAACATACTTTATAACTTCACTTGCCATTCAATAGTTCAAAGAGATACCTGGAAATAAAAGGGAAACAATAAAGTGAAGAATCAGCAAGAGAACAACAACAGACTAAACCCAGAGTCAGCAATAAAATAGTGCAGAAACCAGCAAATTAACACCAAGACTTCAAACCAATTTGAATCCTTTCAAACCCAGATTCACGACCTTGGAAGCCTTTTAGAAATTATAAATTCTTCATAGGAATCAAAGAACAAAAAAACCAGGTCCTCACTCAAGCAATTTTCAGTAACTTTCAAACTTAAAAGGAGACTCAGCCGTTTTTAATTCTTTGTATTTTTCAATCTCCAAAAAAAATCCTCCTTGCTAAAGAAGAAACTATGCCTTTATAGGCAAACCTTAGGGCAGCAGAATGAATTCAGTTTATTGCTTTTTACCCCTTTTGAAATTTTCATTTTTGCTCTCATGTCCTTAGTTAAAAAATCAAGTTTTCACATAAGTCCCAATCCCAGCTTCTAGGCAGCTTCCCATTCAGTTATTAAAGATTCTCTCACCTAGAATTCCTAGACTACCCCTTGAACCCCTGCTATTTACTTCAGAAAACTCATGGATCATGGGTCAAATTGACCCAATGGCTTAAACTAAAAATGCATGGGCTGCCTTTTGCAAATGGGCTAGAAACGACCTAAGCCCAAACTAAAATCTGTAGGCAGAAGAAAAGAAAAAGCCATTCAGATGATTTCAAAACTAAACCTAAACAAAAATGACTAATTACTAATCACAAGTGAGCATGGAATTAACTAAGTTATTAAATTGAAAAAAACCTAATTAAGCTAAACTATGAGACTAAAATAACAGGAGGAATAGAAGTTTAACTATGATATTAATAAAACTAAACAGACCAAATATCCTAGAAAAGCTTTAGAGGTGTGAAAAAAAGAAACAAATAGAACAAACGAACACAAACTCAATTCTAGGCTCAGAAACTTGGTCGAGTTTCAATTAAGGTGAAAACTTAACCGAAGGAAAGGAGAAGAAAAGAAGAGGAATAAGAGGTAAAAATAAAACAAAAATGTACAGGAAGATGGAGAGAACTCACCGCCTAAACTTGAAATCACACTTGATATCCTGACTTACACGAAACTGATGCTAATCACTTGTTCTTTATAAAGAACAAACGAACAGTATCAGTTTTGTAGTGAATCAACCTTCTAATTATGAAAAACAAAGGCCTGAGTCGATGCATGCCACCGGGTTCAACAAAAATTGATTTTGAACTTTTAGGGTTCGAACTTAGATTTAAGATTCAAGAGGTTCTGGAAAGATTCGAGGGAAAAAGAGTGAGGGTTCGGAAAGAGGAGGATGTGAGGCTTTTGGGGTGTTGATTTGGGGTCAGTCAGAGGTGGCGCCGCCGGCCTGAGGTGGTGGGGAAATGGGGCGGCGGTAGGGTTTATAGGGACGGATCTCTGAAGATGGGAGAGTGAAGAGAGATGAGTTTGAGGGGGGGGAGGGTAGGGCTTTAGGACAATTAAATAGTAACATGGACCCCAGTTCCGGACTGTTCGCTCAAATAAGATCAACGGTCCTGATCGAAGGCTATTAAAACGGGGTCGTTTGGTCTCTGCATGGGCAGACCGTGTTGGGGAAGAATTGGGCCGGTTTTAACGGGTTTCAGATATTAAAATAAATGGGCTTGGGGAAATTAAGTGGATTTGGCCTAAATCAGACTTCCTTCTTTTATTTTCCTTTTCTTTCATTTTCTTTTCAAAATTCAAGTCTCTTTTCCTCTTTTTTTTTCAAATTAAAAATAAAACCCTAAACTATTTTTAAAAACTAAATTAGCCTACCAAATTATATTAATTATTTAGATTATTATTTACAATAACTAATTAAATACCATATTAAAAGAAAACTACCAAAATTCGAAGCAAAAAATTAAAAAATGCAAAAATGAGTTATTTTTTGTGATTTTTCCATTTTTGTAAAACATACTAATTTGCTAATTAATCTAAAAAATGTAAAATTAAATTCTAAATGCAAATGCAATGTATTTTTTGTATTTTTATGAATTAAATAAGATTAAACATGCATACAAAAATGCAAAAAATCAGAAAAATTCTAGAATAATTCCTAGAATAACAAATAATTAAAAGAAAAAATCTAATTTTGGAATTCTGTAGGAGTAATTCATGCGAGGCAAAAATTATGTGCTCACAACGATATCTCGGTGGACTGAAGGCTAGCTCCCCTACTGTTGTTGATCAAGTGCCGCTCCGATGTCTGCACAGAGTGTAGAGTGTAGTATCAGCACAACCGACCCCATATCTAGCCTAACCCCGACGAGGTAGTGACAAGGCTAGGACCAGACTCCAAATAAACCTGTGCAGTTATAAAATATACAGCGGAAATATAAACAGGTACTAACAGTTTAAAAGGGAGGGGGAAACATGCTTCGGGGAAACATATCAATTCTATCAGAAACTTAATAAAGTATGAAAGAACACTCGATGTCTACAATCAATACAATGACAATACTATTGCGGCGCGCAACCCGATCCCTTATCATTTGACATTGTTGCGGCATGCAACCCGATCCACATATATAACTGTTGCGGCGTGCAACCCGATCCAATATAATATTTGTTGCGGCATGCAACCCGATCCAATATAACATATGTTGTGGCGTGCAACCCGCTCCAATATAATGTCTGTTGCGGCGTGCAACCCGATCCACATATATAACTATTGTGGCGTGCAACCCGATCCACATATATAACTGTTGCGGCGTGCAACCCGATCCAATATAATATCTAATAATATTGTGGCGCACAACCCGTTCCAAATATACAGTCAACAATAATCATAGTTACCCGTCCCGACAAAGGATCAACAATAGACTACACTGTCCCGGCAAGAGAACCCTGTGTACAAGCATATACGTCTCGGCAAGGGAGAAACAACTATAACTAAAATTGTTCCAACATCTAACTACCTCAACTATAACTCAACTAGTATCAACATCTAACTACCTGAGCTATAACTAAATTTGTTACAACACCTAACTACCCAGCTATAACCAAACTTGTTACAACACCTAACATGAAGAATCATGAACCTAAGCGTCCATAGTATCAATTAAGAACATAATGCAAGGGAACCTCAACTCAACAATATCCCGGCAAGGGGGCAACATAATGATCTCTTCTCTTTCTCACTTTTACTTCACACTTCACTTCACAATTTGAGCCAATGCTCAAGAGTTTCGATTATCACTTATACTTTCACAATTCGTTATACAACTGGAGCCAACGCTCCTCAATGTTCATATGTCACAACTCTTTCCACAACTTTACACAACAAATAGAAATTTTCACCAAGGAATGAATAAAACAACGAGATCAAGAAAATCACAAGGTAAGACTCACGGTCATGCTTGACACCAATGCATAGATACTCGTCACCATGCCTATAAGTCGTACTCAACAAGAAACAAATAGAAAATAGGACACACTCCTAATCCCTCAAACTAAGGTTAGACCAAACACTTACCTCGATGCCTCAAACATAACTCAAGCTTCAATTATAGCTTTACCCCTTGATTCCACCGCCAATTCGCTCGTATCTAGTCACAAATTACTTAATTACATCAATAAACTCTAAATGAATCAACCCCAATGCATGAAAATGAGTTTTCCAAAGTATTACCCAAAAAGTCAAAAATCGCCCCCGGGCTCACATGATCAAAACTCGAGGTTCGAACCAAAACCCGTTTACCCATTCCCCCACGAGCCCAAATATATGATTTGTTTTGAAATCATACCTCAAATCGAGGTCCAAATCCCCAATTTTTAAAAAACCTAGGTTCTACCCAAAACACCCAATTTCCCCCATGAAATTCATTGATTTGAAGTTGAAATCATGTTAATGATTGAATAAAACTAGTTAAAAATGACTTACAATTGATTTGGAAAAGGAAGGTTGTTTGAAAAATCGCCTCTTATGTTTTTGGGGTTTTGAAAAATGAAAAATGACTGAAAATCTCATCTATTTATACCCTTCTCAGACCCCCCGGACCGCACAGAGTCGACTGCGGCCGCACAGCATGGCACTGTGCGAACCGCACAAAGTCAACTACGGCTGCGCAGCAGCGCCCTGTGCGGACCGCACAAAGCCGACCGCGGCCGCACAACCTTCACCGCGCACCGCACAAGATCGACCGCGGGCCGCACTGGTGGGGTTCAGAGACCTGTAATTTCTGGTTTTTAAGCCTAAAACATCCCGAAACATACCCAAAACACACCGAACCCTCGGAACACCAAACCAAGTGCACACAAAACCTCAAGAACATCCTACAAACTTATTCGTATAATCAAATCATCAAAATAACATCATGAACATCAAATCAAATCTCAATATCAATGAAATCTTCTCAAAACTTCTTTAAATATCAACTTTGCAATTTAAGTCCAAATCACGTCATATGACATCCATTTTTCACCAAATTCCACAGAAATATCTTAAATCATATATAAGACCTGTACCGGGCACCCAAAATACGGCCCCGATACCATCATGTTCTAATCAAAGTTCATTTCAAATTTCTTTAAACAAATTTCAGAAAATAATTTTCTTTGAAAATTCATTTCTCGGGTTCGGGACCTCGGAATTCGATTCCGGGTATATGCCCAAGTCCCATATTTTTCTACGGACCCTCTGGGACGGTCAAATCATGGGTCCGAGTCCGTTTACCCAAAACGTTAACCGAAGTCAAATTAACTCAGTCTATTATCAAAACTTATCGTTTTACACAGATTATCATATTGAGCTTTCCGGCTAAGCGCCCAGATTGCGCCCGCAAATCGAGGTGACTCTAAATGAGGTTTTCAAGGCCTCAGAACATGGAGTTTCATTGTCATCACACTAATTTCAGTAATGTAAAGCAAAGGAAAAGAGAGCAGCAATTCCACCATTGACATCCATTAAAAAGTTTTGAAGCTTTAAATTCGAATTTGGGCTTTCAAAAATCATTATTTGTTTGGATTGGGTGTTGTTGCAAACAATTGGGAATATGATTTGGAGTTTATACCTCAATTTTGAAGGGTTTTGGTGAAGATTCGACTTGGTTTTGGCTGAATTTCAGTTTGAAACTTGAAGAAGGAGAAGAAGAAGAAGAAGAAGAAGAAGAAGAAGAAGACAACATGATATATATTATGTTTACGAAATTGTAGTAAAAATATATTCTGTTGTTTATATATTTTTCTTTTATTTATTTAACTATTGTATGAAAGTTGAACAACATTGTATATAAGTTGTGTGTTATTGTAGTTTTATATAATTGAGTAGAAATAATGTATGAAAATTGTAGATAAGTTGTATAATATATAATTAGTTATATGAAATTTGTTTTTACTATGTATAAATTAGATACAAAATATACAAAATATATTGTATAAAATTTGTATTTAAGTTGTATATTATTGTAGTTGTATTTAACTGGGTAGAAATAATGTATGAAAGTTGTAGATAAGTTATAGGTAAGTTGTATAATATATAATTAGTTGTATGAAATTTGTTTTTACTATGTAAAAATCAGATACAAAATATACAAAAGACATATTGTATAAAAATTATGTTCAAGTGGTATGATATTGTAGTTATATATAACTGGGTAGAAATTGAATCATTTACAATTAACTGTTCAAGAACTCTAGGGTGAATTCATAGTGGAAGTTGCAGATTAGGCACAATTGAATTCAAATTTTCAACTCAAGCTATATACATCAGTTGAGATATGAGGGATTAGATTCTCTAAATCCCTAAATATAAGTTCAATCTGGACATAAGATTTAACAAGGAAATTAGAAAACACCTAGCAAGAGACGATACATATGAGGGAAAGGGACGAAGAGTTTTTGTTTTAAGATGCAGTGATGTGTGAGAGTGGAGGTATAATCCACCAAAAAACGAAAGTTTTTGTCTTTGATGTGTGAAAATTGGTTTATTTTCACTTTTCCTTCCTTGTTTACGGCTGGTAGTTTAACTAAGGAATTTTTAACAAGGAAATCAGAAAAGGGGAGAGAAGAGGGGATAGAGGAGAGAGAAAAGGAAAAAGGTGTAACTAAATTCCTTGATTCAAGGCACAAATAATGGATTGAAAACTTTTTAAGATGGATTGTATATATTTTATAACTAAAATATGTTTAGGTCGGGTAAATACCAAAACATGGACATTTTTTGTAATAAGGTTTCTAATAGTGTATAGGAATGAAAAAAATCCCTTTTATATATATACAATCTCTAACTTTTTGTGGGTTATCTCACATTTTTCTTTTTAAATCCGCTTGTCTTGATAATATCTCCACTAGGAAAAGCTAACATATTTTTTAATTTGCATTATTATAATTATTATTCTATTGGGTCTGTTTGAAACGGTGAAAGTATTCCCATATTATGTTTATGTTTATAGGTAATGAAGAAAATATTTAATACTTCTTTATGTTATCTTTGTTCTATATTTTGATGAGTTTGTTAACATTTAGTAGTTCATATGGATTAGTACTTTTGTGTGTTTGAATCAAGCTTTTGGGTTTGGAGTTTAAAGATCACGATTTTAGAATTTGGGTTCAACCATATGGTTTGTTGTTTGTGTGTTAGAGCTTATGATTGTTTACTGCCAAAGAGAATTTGCTATCTTTCTCTTTATACACAATATATATTTCACTGATATGTTCGTTGCATGAAGTACAACATTTAATTGTCAGCGACATAATTAGTAAATATAATATGTGTTTATAATACTTAATTAGTAAATATATTATGTATTATATATTATACTGAAGGATGTTTCATGTCATGGCCTAAAACACTACTCTTTCTGGTGGTGTTTAGTTCTATTATTCTTTATTGATCTATTGATGCATATTGCAAAACTAAATCAAAAACCACTCCAATTCAACTCGTCCACATAAGCATAACAAAATAGGTAGTGGAGAAAATGGGGAGGTAACTCACGAGACGACGGGTCGGGTCGTCACACAAATTAAATGAAGACCCATCATATCCACCTGTCAAACAAAGGAAGAGAAAGCAAGCAACTTTCAAAAATCAGGTGATTCAAGATAAGGTTCAAAAATTACTAAAAATTGGGTCTATCCGCGAGGTAATGTATCCTAATTGGTTATCCAATACCGTTGTAGTAATGGTAAGTGGCGAGTTTGTGTAGATTACACGGACCTTAACAAAGCTCGTCCTAAAGATTCTTTCCCATTACCACATATAGATCAACTAATTGATGCTACCGCATGGCATGAGTTGTTAAGTTTTTTAGAAGCGTATTGAGGATATAATTGGATTAAAATGGATCCTGTGGAAGAAGAAAAAACTTCATTTATAACAGACAGGGGGACTTACTGCTATAAAGTAATACCCTTTGGTCTTAAAAATGCTGGCGCAACATATCAAAGACTGGTGACCAAAATGTTTCAAGAACATTTGGGAAAATCCATGGAGTTTATATAGACGATATGCTCGTTAAAACTCAGCATTCAAGAGATCATATATCACACCTGTCTGATACGTTTCAGATTTTGCAAAAATTTAACATGAAATTAAATCCTGAGAAATGTGCATTCGGTGTTACATCAGGTAAGTTTTTAGGTTTTCTTGTTTCTAACCGTGGTATTGAAGTGAATCCCATACAGATTAAGGCCATTGAAGAAATTCCTGACATGCTTACAAGTAGAAAAGAAATGCCCAGGTTGATAGGAAGAATTGCAGCCTTGGGGAGATTCATTTCTAAATCATCAGAAAAATGCTTTAAGTTCTTTTCAGCTCTTAAAAAGCAAGATCAGTTCGAATGGACTGAGGAATGTCAGCAGGCACTCAAAAATTTGAAGGCATACCTGTCAAATCTGCCATTACTCGCAAAACCAAAGGTTGGGGAAAGATTGCTTATCTACCTTGCTTTCTCAAAAATAGCGGTAAGTGCTGTTTTAGTCCGTAAAGACCAAGGTAAACAATCTTCGATCTATTATGTCAGCAAATCTTTATTAGTTACGGAGACACGGTATCCTCAGTTAGAAAAGCTAGCACTTGCATTAATTATGGCATCTAGAAAATTAAGGCCTTATTTTTAGTGTCATCCTATCGTTGTAGTAACTGCTTATCCATTATGAAATATATTACATAAGCATGAGTTGTTAGGTAGGTTAGCCAAATGAGCTATAGAATTAAGTGAATATGACATCGCATACCAGCCTAGAACCGTGATAAGATCTCAAGTGTTAGCAGATTTTGTGGCTGATTTTAGCCAAGAAATGCAATTGGAAGCAGAAAACGAATTGCAAGTGTTCAACGGCTCTAATCCGGGAATTTGGACCTTATTCGCTGATGGTTCCTCTAATGTGAAGGGTGCAGGCTTGGGAATTGTTTTGGTACCACCTACAGGTGAAACCATTTGACAAGCCATTAAATGTCATTCTATAACTAACAATGAGGCAGAGTATGAAGCTGTGATTGCAGGTTTAGAACTAGAACGAGAATTTGGCATTAATCAGATTATGATCAAAAGCGATTCGCAGCTTGTAGTTAATCAAATGTTGGGGACTTATATGGCCAGGGAAGCACAGATGCAGTAGTACTTAGAGAAGGTACGAGATCTGATCAGGCAATTCCAAACCTGGAAAGTTAGGAAAATATCAAGAGATGAAAATGTCGAGGTGGACGCCCTAGCCAATCTCGCATCTGCAGCAGACGTGGCAAGCAATGAAAATACTTCCGTAATTCATTTGTTTCATTCAGTGCTCGATCCAGACAAAAATGAGGTAAATTTTAATAACTTAACCTGGGATTGGAGGAACGAGATTGTTGCATTTTTGCAGTATGAAACCATCCCTAAAGACAAGAAAAAAGCTCACGCGCTTCGAAAAAAGGCTGCTCTATATTGTTTAAATCAAGGCAATCTTTATCGAAAAATGTTCGGTGGACCCTTAGCAAGGTGCCTCGGGCCTTCAAAGATAGAATATGTAATGAGAGAGATACAAGAGGGGCATTGTGGAAATCACGCCAGAGAAAGATCACTAGTAAGAACCATGATTAGGGCAGGTTATTACTGGCCTAACATGGAAGAAGAAGCGGAAATTCTTGTGGCTAAATGTGATAAGTGCCAAAGATACGGTAATAACATGAATAGACCTATGGAGTTGTTACATCTGGTCATTGCACCGTAGCCATTTATGAAATGGGAAATGGATATCGTGGGTCCACTGCCACAAGCAAAAGGACAGGCAAAATTCTTGCTTGTACTTACTGACTATTTTACTAAATGAGTGGAAGCAGGAGCATTCAAACAGGTGCAATAAAAAGAAGTTAGAGATTTCATTTGGCGAAATATCATATGTCCATTCGGTGTGCCAAAGGAAATCGTGTGTGATAATGGCCCTCAATCTATAGGCACACAAATTATAGAGTTTTTTCAAAGTTGGCAGATCAAAAGGATTACATCCACACCTTATCATCCGGTGGGTAATGGACAAGCTGAGTCAACAAACAAAGTCATTATCAACAATTTAATGAAGCGTTTGGAGGAATCCAAAGGTAATTGGCCAGAATTATTACCTGGTGTTTTATGGGCATACCGCACAACAACAAAAACAAGTACGAGAGAAACACCATTTTCATTAGTTTATGGAGCTGAATCTTTAATTCCAGTTGAGATAGGAGAGCTAAGCACAAGGTTTACGCAAGCGTCAGAAGAGTCTAATGGCGAAGAAATGCGCATAAATCTTGATCTACTTGAAGGGAAAATAAAAGTTGCATTAATAAGAATGGCAACACAAAAGCAGGTCATAAAACGATACTACAATCGAAAAGCACACCTAAGATTCTTCAAGATTGGGGACTTCGTGCTCAAAAAGGTTTTTCAATCTACGAAGGCAGCCAATGCGGGAAATTGAGTCCAACCTGGGAAGGACCCTACATGATTTATGGTATTGTAGGAAAAGGAGCATACGAGCTGGAAATGATATATGACAAGATACTACCTTCGCACTGGAATGCTATTCATTTGAAGAGATATTATTTCTAAGGAATACCCATGGTCAGGTATCTATGTTTTAAAATTTTATTTTTGAATTGCTAAAATTTTACTAACGATTTTAGATAATAGGCAAAAAGCTAGCCCATACTAAATGATGAGTCACGACCTGCAAGGCACGTGGAATAAATTAAACTTCCCAAGTCTAGGGTTACAATTATTCTGATAGAAATTCAAATGGGTTAAGCAGTCTTCATCTATAATCACAACTCCGAGTCCGGTATGTTTTTCATTTTCAAGGAAAGGACCAAATGAGAGGAACAATCAAGTGCTCGAGGCTTCATACTCAATGCTCAAACACTTGGGGGACTATATAATATACACAGGCATGTGTATAAAGAAGGCAAATAAGATTGGGAAATAACCAAAGATCAATCCTGAAAAGTTCAATCATTGAATGAGTCAAGTGTAGAGCAAAGTCACGAGCTAAGGCCAAAGAAAAACCGTACCATAGTTAGGGTAAAGGCAATGTACTGAAACGAGTTATAAATAAAAACCTTGTGTCTATTTTTCTTTTTTAAATATGTTATAAGAAAAATAGTTACGAGAAAGTTATAGATGTAATTCAAATACATGTAAAGTGTTATTCAAAACTAAACAAAGTTCAAATAAAAACTTGTCAAAGTTATTTCAAGAAACATGTGTATTCCTATTTCTTTTATCGTATATTAACACCGTTATGAAGTTGAGACGTCTTATTCATTAAGTGTCAAATATAAAAGGGCCCTCTTTTATAAAATTCATGATTAATTTAAGTATTCATGAAGTTAGCAGAAGCATTTTTGAAGAATAAAAATGCAAGTTATTCAGTAAGTCCTTAGAAATAAAGGGAAGAATAAACAAAACAGAAGTTCAAATAGTAACGTAAGCTTCTTAATATTAGAAAGTTTAGACTAAGTATGAACTTAGTCATAAACCAAAAATTATTTATCCATTTTGCCCCATAAAAGGTCTGGGGACTTAAGTTTCCAAAAGAAACCCTCAAATGAGACCAAGGGTTATAACCACATTTCACCAAAAAGAGAAAACAAAACACAACACAAAGGAGTTCAAATAAACTTTTCACTGATTTGATGAAGGGACTGAAGCAGGTACCTCAATAGCAGCGGACTCAACTTGGCTTGAAGGAGCGGGGATACCCGTATCAATTTCAACATTTTCATAAGCACAGGAGAAGAAAAATCTTAGTTTTGCTGAGCCTTCTCAATAGTCTCTTTGATCCTGGATAACTCAGATTCCATGTTAAAATTCTCTTGGCTAGCTTCAACAAGGGTATCGTGGCGAGAATTCAAAAACGCCCAACTCACTTCAATGGCAGATTTATCTTCAAGGATCTCGTAGTCTCTTTCCCAATCAGCAATTTCATTTTTTAATTTTTCATTTTCAGCCAAGGCAGATTCATAAGAAGCTTGAAGAGAGGCGTGGGAATTTTCTAAAGAACAAACCTTATCAGAAGATACCCGGAGGTCTTCCTGAGTTTGGGTCAAATTTTGCACAAGTTCACCAGCATTCTTCCTTCTCAGCCAAGAGAGCTTTCAACTCTCTAATCTCTTCACTTGCCTTAGAAAGCTGCTCGAAAAAAGAGGTTTCAAGACGAGCCTTCTCCTTATCTACTTGACTTGAGGAAGCCTTTTCAACTGCCAATTTCAAAGTCAAGGCCTGCACATGTTGCTCCAAGGTACTCTTACTTTCTTCTAAGAATTCCACATAAATCTGAAGACTTTCATACTGTTCCTTCCAATTATACACCTCTAATTGATAATCACACACTAACTGCTCTAAGAGAGTAACCCTTCTCATCATCACCGTGCCGATCAGGTTGGCCTAAACAAAAGAAGGGAAAGAGAAAGAAATGAGAATCCTGAAGATAGAAAAATGGAAAACTAAAAGTTTGAAGAAAGGAATACCTTTAAAGAAGCATGCACTATGTCATTCATCAAGGTCAAAGAACTATGGCTGTCTAGATTAGCTCTCTCAATAGGACTAATTAAATGCTTTAGCCACACGTCAGTTTGATCTGATTTCCTTAAAAGGTTACCCTCAGCAGGGACTTCAATAGTAACTTGCTTCATAGCACCACACCTACTTGAGGAACCAACCTCAGTATGATGAACGATTAGAGGGGAAATTGTTGAAGAAGGAATAGTAGAAACAGTAAAAATAGCCTGGGGAGGAATGGAAATAGCCACGATCGGCAAGGAAGGAGTCACGGGAATGGAAGTAGAAAAAGAAGCCAGGGGTGCTTCATCAGAAATTGGACCTAAACTTTCACTACCAAACCCGCGGTCAAAAATCTGCTCAACAGAATCATGAGAAGCAGCGGGAACATCATCAACATCATCAGGGATCACTACCGGGGCTTCAGCAAACTTGGTAAGAGGAATAGAATGGCGGGGGGATGCTTCTGCTTCATCATCGAAAATAATATGTCTACGAGCCACTGGCCTTGTTATCAAGGAACCCCCATCTTCATCTTCTTCGGAGTCTCGGTCATCAATAACTTTTCTTTTCGATGAAGAGCCCAAAATTATTTCTTGGTCCCTTTCCAAAGAAATACGAGAAGCCGCGACCGACTCGGCACTAGTCCCTCGAACTACAAATCCTGATAGAAAGAAGGATTAAAATCAGTTCAGGAAAAAGACAATGAGAAGTTAAATAAAAACTCTTAGTAAAAGATTTTTTCCTTACCATGAGTTTTTACTTTCCAACCAAAGCGGTGAGAGAGATTTTTCCAAGATCTACCCTCCACTGGGGTTATATTCAGCAACTTTCCTACCCAATCGCGAAAATTGGAAATTTCTTCAACGATTCCCATGGTTGCTGGAAAAGAAAAGCAAAATTAGAATAATAATCTTCAAAACTGAGGAAAAAGGTACGACACAATTACTAAAAAGAAGACTCACGTGCAAAATTCCACTTCTCAAGGAAGAGAACGTTCTCATGACCCATTAAACCAACAGTGGGGGCAGCACTAAACCTGGCATACCAGCCACGGTCTCTGTCATATTCGGGGCTAACCAGAACTCTTTTGCTCCTTGCTACTAGTGTAAAAAGACCATTGCGAAAGAGTTTGGGAGAGTAAAGATGAATTAGATGGGAGAAAGTAAAAGGCACACTGGCCATATTGCTCAAATGCCTCGTACAGGCAACAACCCTCCATACTATTGGGCCAATTTGACTTAAGCAAACATCAAAGAAATGACAAAACTCGAGAATAACAGGATCAATAGCAGGTTTGAATCGTAATGTGAAAGGGTACGTATAGACAAAGGAAAATCCGGTTAAGTAGGAGGTGATTCTTTGATTTGGATTGGGAATAATGATAGGAAAGTCATGACTCCAATGACAGTCATTACGAACTAGAGAAATTAGACCTTTTGTGATCTGAGTTGGATAGATATCAGCACGATCTAAAGAGGACACTTGATTTCTCAAGGACTCCCTATCATTATAGAAAGATAGTTCAGCAGGAACTATTTCATCCACTATGGGTTCACAAACAGGCTCAGAGGGTTCTTTTCCTTTAGAAGAAGATCTTTGAGAAAAAGAACCTCTGGTTCTAAAAGAAGGACTGGAACCAGACGAAGGAAGAGACGAACCATGTAGGGATGAAGATCCTAAATTACAAAGCCTAACCCCTCTTCTACTCCTACTGGGGGCATTAGGGAAGCTATCAACTATGGGGACGTTTTTAGGGTTAGGGTTTGATGAAGACATGATAGTACGAGGAAGAAGCAAACAAAGATTCGAGAATTGGATATTCAGAGAACTTTATATGGTAAAGACAAAGAACAAAACTATATTTATACTGAGAAGTAACCATCAAAGGAAAAGGTACAATGATGGAGATGTCATAATGAGAACTGACGCTTCGTGATTAGTGAAGCTGTGAAAAAGCCCTAAAAAGCACTGCAAAGTTGCAGAATCAGTAAAAGGGTGCCACGTGTGAAGAGTATTAAATGGACGTGGCAATTTAAGCATCGATTCTGTCATAGCATTAATGGTGACAAAAATTCCCGCTTTAATGAATTCCACTTCCCAAATATTCATTTGATGAATAAATGGTAAGTGGGGGGACGATCTGTATTGGGAAAAATTGAGTTTACATATTGAAGTTATTGAAAGATGACGTGTCATAACTTGGAGGCTGGTCAAAGGATGATGATTAGCAAAGAGGCACGAGTTACAACAGATACGAGTAGAGGCACATAAAGAGGCACGAGCGGTTATTCAGAAGACTCAACGCTCGTACCTATTTAATCCAAAAATCAAGGAGAATAAATCTGACAACACAAGAGAGTATGGATACAGTATTTAATAAGCATTAAATACTAAAAACATTGGGGAACCTGTATTGAATCCTAATGATTATGTAATGTAGCATTTAATGCCTTTAATTGTCTATAATGACCTTATTATGACAAAGACATAACGTATAACTTGGAGATAACTATAAAAGGAAGAGAATGGATCATTTGTAAAGACACGAAATACTATCTGAATACATTGGTTTACTTTGTTTTCTTTTAATTATCTTATTGTTTGCAAAATTACTTTCCTTTATTCATTCTTTGATTATCAGTAACCCGAGTTCTTCTAAATTAAAGCTTTAACTGAAATTCAACTTTTAAGTTAAACATGATGTTCTAAAACATACTTATGTATCAGCCATGAATTTGGTACATTATTTACTTCTATTCGATATTAGCGGTTAACAATATTTATGGGGTTGGCTCAAGCATACTTTCATTGTTATGCCTGTACTATGGAAAATTATTTCAAGGCCAGTCCGCTTTTTGTTTTTCTTTATTATCTTTGTTTAGTGCAATGAAATATGGTCATTGCCAATAGTGGATGTAACTTATAATCTAAATAAACAATTGGTTTTATACTGATTGTGAAGAAACAGATATCGAGTGTAGCTCTTTCTTCTTTTTTTTTCTTTTTCGAACTATAGAGGCCAAGTATGCATATACTACACTTTGTAAAAAGGTTGTTCTTTCTTGAGTATCAATAAATATGCCAACTATGACGTCAAAGTTCTCTATATAAGCTGGACAAAATTGTCATTTTTTTGGATTATTAATTTAGGTTAATAAAGAGGACGCGAAGGAGAAAGGATTTTCAGATTTGTTATATCTTGATTCAATCAGCATGTGATATCTGGTAAAGGTCTCTTTATTATATCCCTTATCAAGGTAAGACTCTAACAACCAGCGGAACTATCACTAGCACTTCATGCCTAACAGTCAATGAAGCCTTATTAGTACTAATTACCTTTTTTGAGATTAAGATAGACCAAGAGATTTTTATATAAAGTGGAAGAAGATTCATGCTTCAAATGTATGCTTTTTCTTTGAAGAGTATAAGATATTCGTGAGGTTTAAGCACACAAAGATAGTGATTGTAATTTTTTTGACAACTTCAGTTTCTATTAATTTGTTGTAGCGGTTGTTGTTGATTTATAATGCTGCAATAAATAGAAGAAAACATGATGACATCTTATTTAACGTTTCTGCAGATCCTTTAATCAGTCAGACATGCATGTCTTAGGTACTTTTGAGGATTTATTTAATTTTGCGATATATATACATGAGAAAGCAATTGGATGGTTCAAAATATCTGCACAGTAAGTTCTACTTCAATGAATTTTCAAAAAAGAACATAAGTCATTGCCCTGAATTTTCTTGTTCTTCTTCATCTGACTTCTTCTATGCTTCAAAAGAATGATCCAGCAAAGCAAGATGAGTAACTACTTCGATAGTACTTTTTTCAGTAAGCGATGCTTGCACGATTGGCTTATCATTTCAGCTACTCTATGTTTCCTTTTTGGTCGTCCATCACATGTCTAAGAGGGGATCTTAAATCTAGTTGGACGTCTAATATCTCTGAAAACTTTAGTATCATGTATCTTCACCAAATAATTCAAACTTTTTTGAATATCATCCAAAGAATTTTTCACATTCGAATGTATCTTTAAATATTTCTTAATCATACCTAACCACTCCTCAAAACTATCTTTAATCAGCTTTACTACGAGAATGCAATCCATCAAAACTTGAAGCCAACCTATTAAAACTAGAAGCAGCAATACCAGAAATACTAAAATCATTCAGACTATAGTCCATCGTAGGTGTCTAATGAGCACATGATACTTTTTCCAGCGGAGAACTTGCATGAAGACGAACATCTTCGTTAATCACTTGCCTCTGCTCAACAACATCTTTATTAATCACATGTGTTTGTTCAACCTCATGTTGTTGGTCTTGCCCTTGTTGTTGTTGTTGTTGTTGATTCTCATCTATGCATTCAAGAGGACCTAAAACCTCTATTTTATACCAACTCTCTTACTAACTGATCAATAGTTTCGTCTTCCTCAACCACCAAACCTTCAAAGCACTTTATCTATTTACTTTTAGATTTTTTCTTAGATGGCTTCATTATTGGAATGCAATGCACCAGTGATACTGTAACGATCCAATCGGTCGTTTCGAGCTCCAGCAATTTTTCGGCAGTTTGAGGCCTTGAGTAGTTTCACTTCATCTATTATGACTTGTACGCGTGGTCTGAATTGAATTTCGGGAAGTCGGTGTGGATTCGGATGGAAAATTCTCAATTCGGAAGTTTAAAGTTGGAAGAGTTGACTAAGGTTTGACTTTTGAGTAAATAACCTGGGAATAAGGATTTGAAGGTGTCACGACCCAAACCCCGAACCCGATCGTGATGGCGCCTCTTGTGAAGACAAGGCCAACCAGTTCAACCCAACTCAACTTTTAAAGCAGTTAATCAACATAAAAATAGTCTAAACATGATTTAAACAATACTAAATAACGGAAATATCGATAACAATGCGGAAAGTCCAACTCGACACAGCCCTAACCGGGGTGTCACAAGTCACGAGCATCTACTAGGGTATAAATACAACTAAAAGTATGAGTGTACAAATACAGACCAATGAATGAATAGAGAGAGAAGCAGTGTTGCGAACGCCGACAACTACCTTGCTAAACTCTGATGAGTCTGCCTCCGATCAGCCAAAACCCGCTACCGGGTGTATAAATACCTGAATCTACACACAAGGTGCAGGGAGTAAAGTGAGCATTCCAACTCAGTGAGTAATAATCATAACTAAAGTCTGAATGGTACGAAATCACGTAAAGCATACCAAGATGTTGTATAGAAGCAGTGCAAAAACCCGTAAGAAAGGAGTAAAGCTGTAAAATCTCTTTAAACATCTTAGCTCAGTTTAAACTTCTTTAAAAATGGCTTTTTCAACAGTACGCAAATGAATGCAAAACAATTAGTGTAGATAAGCACAGAAATCCGCCCCTCGGGCACAAATAATGTAGTTTAACAGGTAAATATGAAAGATAAACACATAAAGGTTCGCCCCTCAGGCTCAATATCAACAACTCTGCCCCTCGGGCAATATCTCAGAACAATACCAACCCCTCGGGCAATCACACAGAACAATACCAGCCCCTCGAGCTATCACATAGAACAATATCAGCCCCTCGGGCTATATCTCACATCACAATGGGTACCCGCGCTCACTGGGGGAGTACAAACTCCGGGAGGGGCCCCTTACGGCCCAAGCACAATATTAAGCCATCTCGTGGCATTAAATCTAGGACCTCGGCCTCATATCAGTGAAGCCACCTCGTGGCGTATATATCTCAGGCCCTCGACCTCATAAACAATATCAACAAGCCACCTCGTGGCATATATATCTCAGGCCCTCGGCCTCAAATTAGTATCAATGTTTCCTCACAACTAGGCCCTCGGCCTTACTCAGTCAAAAATACTCACAAGCCCCTCGGGCATTAGTAAAACAGTATTTCTCAACCCAAAATATCATTTAAGTCTCAAAATGGAGTAAAAATGGCTGAGTAGTAAAACGGTGGAAAATAACATGACTGAGTTCAATTAATAAGTCAAAACAGTGAGGAAATAGTAATAAAAATCCCTGAAGGGTTCAAATAGTTGGCACGAAGCCCAAATATAGAAATCAACCCAAATAATGATGATAACATATATGTTTCAATCAAATACGTAGTAAAATCATTAGTCGGGATGGACCAAGTCACAATCCCCAATAGTACACGACCCCATGCTCGTCATCAGGCGTGTGCCTCACCTTAATATAGCACTACGATGTGCAATCCAGGGTTTCAAACCCTCAGAGCATCATTTAAAATCATTACTCACCTCGAGCCGGCTAAATCTCTAGCTCGCGATGCCTTGCCTCTCAAATTGGCCTCCACGCGTGTTGAATCTATCCAAAATCAGAACGAATATGTCACAATATGCTAAGGAAACAAAGCCCAAGTGAAACAATCGAATTACCACAAAATTCCAAAAATTGGTCAAACCCGACCCCCAGACCCACATCTCAGAATTTGACAAAATTCACAAAACTAGAATCCTTATACTCTCACGAGTCTAACAATACGAAAATTATCCAATTCCAATACCATTTGGTCCTTCAATTCATCATTTTACATTTTTGAAAGATTTCACAATTTTCTTCCCAAATTCCATCCCAAATCACGAATTAAATGATGAATTCAATGATAGATTCATATACTCTACCCAAATCTGAGTTAGAATCACTTACCCCAATGAATTTCTTGAAAAACCTTCAAAAAATTGCCAAAATCTGAGCTCTCTAGGTCAAAATATCAAATAAAACCCAAACCATGTATTTATAGAGTACCCCATAGATTTCCACCTCCGCGGACCGCACAAAATCGACCGCGGTCCGCACAAAACCAGTGCGGTCCGCACAAAAACGACCGCGGCCGCACAGGCTTTCCTCTGCAGTGACATGCTTTAGTATTTTGGTCATAACATTCGCTATCGATGTCCAAATTGCGTTGTTTTTACCTTTATGGAAACTAGACACGAAGGTCTACAACTTTTATTTTAAAATTATCTTAAAATTCCCTGTAGATCAAAAGAAATGAGCTTCCGAAGTAGGACCAGTGAAACGTTCCCCACCGCGGCCGCACAGCATTTTGTGCGGTCTGCACATCACCTACCACGGCCGCACTTCTGTTTGTACGATCCACACAGAACATACCGCAGCTGCACTTCTTTTTGTGTGGACCGCACGGGTGGGTTCCGAGGCCCGCAACCCTTCTGGACCTGCTACAGCTATGATTTTTGGCCTAACACATCCCGGAACCTACCCGGAACTCCCGGAACTTCAAGCCAATTGTACCAACACATCCCATGACATCATTCAAACTTGTTCAAAACTTCGGAATGCTTACAACAACATCAAATCACCAATTTAACATCAGATTCAAGCCTAAGAACTCATAAATTATGCTTTCGATCAAAAGTCTATCAAATCTCGTCTGAATGACCTGAAATTTTGTACACACATCCCAAATGACACAAATAAACTACTTCAACTCTCGGAATTCCATTCCAACCCCTATATCAAAATCTCGCCTATCAACCGGAAAACGACGAAATCTCAATTTCTCCAATTCAAGCCTAAATCTTCTCTACAACTCCAAAACCCATTCCGATCGCGCTCCTAAGTCAAAAATCACCTAACGGAGGTAACCAAACCATAAAAATTCCAATCCGAGAACAAATACACACAAGTCAAATCTTGGTCACACCTTTCAAATTTTAAGGTTTCAATTGAGACTGTTTTTCCAAATTAAATTCTGATTAACCTGAAACCCAACACCAACGATTTACATAAGTCATATTGTATCACTCGGGGCAAGTCATGCCCGAGAACTAGCGAGCAAATGCAAAGGCTCAAAACGACCGGTCGGGTCGTTACAGAAGGTTCCAATATGTTCGTACAATGATTTCGTACTTAGGCGTATGTTCAGGTTGAGTATCGGGTGGTCCGGGAGCATTTTGATGCTTATTTTGGAGAATTGGCAATTTGAAAGTTTTAGATATGAAGTGGATTTTTATATTATCGATGTCCGTTTGGGATTTCAAGCCTTGAAATGTGTTAGTATTGTGATTTATGACTTGCACGTAAAATTTGACGTTATTCCAAGTTGATTTGATAGGAATCGGATGTGTAGAACTGTTTATAGAAGTTCTTAAGTTTCATGATTGAATTCATGTGTTTTGGCATCCGATTCCTAATTCAGGATGTTATTTCGGTGTTTTCATCGGGCGAGCTAGTTCGTATGAAGTTTTTAGGCGTGTGTGGATTTTTGGTGTGGATCCCAGAGGGCTCGAGTGAGTTTTGAGCGTGTTCAGAGTGTTGGAGGAACTTTAGTTTTCTGGTTTCTGGTCTAGTGTTGTAGGTCTCTCAAATGCGAGGTTTTGTTCGCATTTGTGAACCTCGCATTTGCAAGGAAGGATTCACATTTGCGAGGTTGGGAAAACACTGAGGGGTTTGCATTTGCGAACATTTTGCCGCTTCTGCGAATCTACCCATCTTCGCATTTGCGATGTATTTGGTCATAATTGCAACCTTGGCAGAGGTGGTCAATTATCGCATTTGTGAATAAGATATCGCAAATATGACATCTGTGACTGGTGCAAGGGCTTTTTATTATGGGACTTAGCTTCATTTCCCTCATTTTTCACTTGGGCTTAGGCAATTTTGAAAGCATTTTATGGGGGAATTTCATCAACATCAAGAGGTAAGCAATATCTGTCAATTCTTTAGCTAAACACACGAATTATAGGTAGATTAAACATGAAAAAATTGTGAAATTAATAGGATTTTGTGAAGAGACTAGGGTTTAGGTAAAATCGGGATTTGATCATCGTTTTGATAATGGAAATTAGAATAAATTATATTTTGAGTTCGTGGTATTATGGGTAAAGTTTATTTTAAAAAATTTTCGGAATCGGGGCACGTAGGCCCAATAGTTGACTTTGTTGACTTTTCGTGCGAAGTTGAAAATTTGTTATAAATTGATTAGTTATGAGTGTTAAAGTATGTTTTTATTAGTTTTCCCATTGTTTGACTAGTTTCGGATCGATGGGCATCAGTTTGAGGTGTTATAGAGGTGTTGGAGCCGGTTATGGAACTTCGGAACGAGGTAACTCTCTTGTCTAACCTTGTGAGGGGGAAGTTAACCCGTAGGTATTACATTTATTACATGCTACATGTTGTGGGAGCTACGCACGTACCAGGTGACGAGTGTCCGTGCGTAGGCTAGAATTCTTGATTATGTCCGGGCAGACTAGGATTCACGCCATGCTTTAATTATACTATTTGAGTTATTCTTGTCTATTTAATTACTTTAATTCACACTATGACTTTAGACTAGACTCACGTAGAGTAACGGACTCGCTATTTTAGATATTTGACGTGCTACTTGATTAGCCGTAGAAATTGTACTTCTCTTACGGATTTCTCCCGCGCTGTGTGTATTCATTGGAAAGTTTCTCTTGAATTCCATATCTCACACGTATATTTGTGAGTGGGGTTAAGGACCCGTAAAATCTTCATACTCTAATAGGATCGGGCTGAACGCCTCAACAACACTCTTATGGGATCGGGCCGTTCGCCTCGACAGTATCATGTAACACACTCTTATGGGATCGAGCCATTTGCCTCAGCAGTATCATATAATACACTCTTATGGGACCGGGCCATTCGCCTCGGCAGTATTATGTAACACACTCTTATGGAATCAGGCCATTCACCTCAGGGGTATCATGTATCACACTCCTATGGAATTGGGCCGTTCGCCTCAACAACTTCATGAAATACTCTTATGGGATCGAACTGCTCGCCTCGGCAGAATCGTATGTAATATTTGACAAGAATCTACCATCTCCGTGGGTTTTTCTGATTTGAGTTGTGACGACCTATCTGGTAGGGACCATTTTTTATATACTCCGGTTGAGGAGGTAACCGATATTTGAGAACTTGTGTTTACTGTTCAGAGGAGGATCGTACCACGTACCTATATTTGTTTACACTATTTATTTACCATGATTCATACTTATTTACTTCCTACTGTACTTGATTTATTGGACCACTAGTAAGTCTCGATATCGACCCCTCGTCACTACTTCTCCAGGGTTAGGCTAGATACTTACTGGGTACGCGTTGATTTACGTACTCATGCTACACTTATGCACTTATTATGCATGTATATATACTTATGGTGGTCTTTTAGGCGCAAGGGCGCAACTACTGCGGGGACTTTATAGTGAGTTGCACCCCATGTTTACGATCCGCAATATATGGACTCTCCATCATAATTATTTACATTATCATGTCTAACTTGTATTTCAGATAGATGTTGTATTGTTATTGTACTTCCTAGTAGATGCTCATTCATTTGTGACACCGAATTTTGGGGTATTCTAGAACTTGTTTATGATTTTGCTTGCCGTTAAGACACCTTTACTTTGTATTTTACTTAAATCATACCAATCTACGATTTTTAGATGCATCGATATCTCTATCTAATAAGATTCATGATTTCAAAAAATTAATAAAATACACAATTAAGTTGGTAGTTCACCGTTGGCTTGCCTAACGTCAACGTTGGGTGCCATCACGACCTATAGTGGATTTTGGGTCGTGACAGATACAGCACCACAAATTAATATTAGTAATAATTTATCTATTCGCTAACTTATTTAATATTAGTAATATTTTATCAGTAACAAAACCATAGTTCATTTTCACTTATCAACTTATCGTACCAATCACAACTCAAAGTGCTCTAGATTTTTTTCCAATGCCATCGAACGATTCGGGGTATTGCATTATCCAAAGCCAAAGACTTCTTTTCAAGTTTGTAAAATTGAATGATATGTAATTTATATATAATCCATATATAATATATGTATAATTGTGTATTATCGGTATATCATCTGTTTATATTAGCTATAAAAAGTAAACAATAAATATGGCCGGATATTATGTAAATATTCCATGAGATTTTAGTTTTTTTTGAGTTTATCCATGATATAACTTCTATTATAATAATTTTAAAACTCTCTACTAATGTTCAAAAATATCTTATCTTTTTATTATCTTTGAATTAAAAAAAAGTAAAGAGTTTTTTCGAAATAATTTGTTTACATTTTTTTAAAAAAAAAATATTTCACGTCATACTAATTTTTTCTTTATATATACTCCTTGTTACACTAAAAGTCGCTTTAGAAACTATCAATTAAATACCAATTTCTCTCTTGTTGAGTTTGAAAAAAAAAACATTTCATATAATCTAATGATTCAAAATTAATATTCTTCAACGGAAAAAAAATATTATACCCTTGCAATATTAGCCTGACCACAGCTAAATGAAGGGGTTTCAGCTTATACCCTTCAATTCCTTGAATGTGCTAAATTGAAATCAATGATAGCAATTGTATAGCCAAAGTTTTGTTATTTGTTTGATGTCCATTTATGCAAATTGGCTCTCAAACAAATATTCTTCAAGAAGAAAAAAGAAATTTTTTTTTTAATATTGACTAATTTTGTGATGTTTCTTTCTTCAGCATGTATGTTTACTTTATTATATATCTAAGTAAACTTTTATTTGGTTTTGTAAACTCTTTTTTGTTATTTAGATAAGCATAGATGTGTACCCTATATATTACATTTATTTTAAAAGAATTTCATTTTATTCAAATATAGCTACAGTGTTTCAAAGAACTATACTTATAGAATTTTAAATGTAAAAGAGTTTTATAGTTATATGGAGTAGTTTTTTTTTGCTGGAGGCGAATTAGTATTTAAATAATTAGAAAAAATAACAAAATTTCCTAATGTGATTGCATATGATAACATGATAAAAAAAGATAAATTTTATTTTTAATTTAAATTCAAATTTAGAAATCTATCTATAAATTCAAATTTCATATATATATATATAATAAAGTTACCATATACTATTAACATTTATTAGCTTACCACTTGGCTTAACCATAATGTTAATTATATATGGTTACTTTCTTGCTTTAGTATATATATATAGATATATAGATTCCTAGATATTTATATGGATTCATAAATCCTAAGTCTTATTGGTCAACTGTTTCATGGATTTAATCTTCTATTCTATAGAGTTGAACCCTTGTGGTTTACTAAATTTATCACTTCTATTGTAGATCTCCGGTGTTATAAGCCTTTTATCGCGTCCAATATGAGATAAATCTCTTACGACCATGAGTGGATCTCTCAAGTTAAATTTAGTAGTCACTCTTTATTGTGTTTATTATTATTCAATTAAAACGCAATTTATCTTTTTGAAACATCTAAATTTAGTTGATAGTAAGTGTGATCATCCTTGTTAAGTAACTATTCATAATAACTTCAAGTTACAACGAAAGAAAGATAATACGTATATTATGGTCTTAAAATCTTATGAACAACTAATGATCTCTTACGACCATGACATAGATCTCTTACGATCATGATTAGATCTCTCAAGTTATATTTAGTGGTTACCCTTTATTATGTTTATTGTTTTTTTTAACTACAACACAATTTATCATTTTGAAACTTTCAAATTCAGTGGTTAACAAATGCGATCATGTTTGTTAAGTAATTATTCATAATAACTCTAAATTACAATGAAAGAAATATAATATGTATATTGTCGTCTTAATCTCTTATGACCAACTAGTGATCTTTTACAGCCATGACATAGATCTCTTACAACCATGAGTAGATCTCTCAAGTTATATTTAATGGTCACACTTTATTATGTTTATTATTTTTTAATTAAAATACAACCTATCTTTTTGAAACGTTTAAATTTAGTTTATAGTAAGTGCGATCATGCTTGTTAAGTAATTATTCATAATAACTCCAAATTACAATAAAAGAAAGATAATACATATATTATGATCTTAATCTCTTATTAACAACTAATGATCTCTTACGACCATGGATATTTGAAGCAGGAGATTTGTGTAGTAAACTGTAAGAGATATTAATATAAAATGCAAGAGATTCTTCTACTGCAATGTAGGAGATATTTTTGTTCAAACAGGAGTTTGATATATAAAGCATAAGAGATCTCTTATGATTAAATGTTAGATCTCTTACACATGAGATTATAAATTGCAGGATATTAATGAACTTAACAAAATATATTTTAGAATAAAGCATAGGAGAAAAAAATACATACATACATATATATATATTTTACTACTATATATAAATGGGAAAGGGTGTCGAACACTGCAAAGGACAGTTGTACATAAAGTTATATTAATTGTATTGTAAAAGTGGACTGCTATAACCACGTGTATTGCATCTAAACACGTGTACTTTCAATTGTTGCTCTTCTTTCCGGGTCTCCTCCTTTCCCTTTCATTCTCAAACGGTATATTACTCAATTTCTCATCTCTACAGCTACTTTCTCTCTAGCTCTCTTTCTGTCACGGCCCGGATTTCCCACCCTCGGGAGTTGTGATGGCGCCTACTAATGTGAGCTAGGCAAGCCAATTCTTAACTGCTACTTCATTAACAAATTACTTTTTTTGTCAATTATCAGTAATATCATGAAAACAACGGAATTAAATAAATATGCGGAAGACGTAAACTAAAGAAACTGAACAATAATGCGAAAATCAACATATGCCTCTACCCAAGAACTAGTGTCACATTACTCACGAACTTCTAAGAGTACTAAATAAAACCGTTTGAAAGAAGAATATAAACTATTTGTCTCAGAAACATGAGATAACAGACTGAAATAAAAGATAGAGGAGGCGCCGGGCCTGCGGACGCCTGCAAGGCTATCTCGGTGTCTCACTGGACTGAAGGCTGGCTCCCCCGCTACTGCTACTATCCAAGACCTGGATCTGTGCAAAAGAGCATAGAGTGTAGTATCAGCACAACCGACCCCATGTGCTGGTAAGTGTCCAGCCTAACATCGGCGAAGTAGTGACGAGGCTAGGACCAGACTCCAAATAAACCTGTGCAGTTCATATATATATATATATATATACAGCGGGAAAAGATACAGGAATAACCAGTCAATGTGGTTAGGGGAAACATGTTGTGGGGGTGAATATAGTTCCGAATAGAAAGGCATCAAGTAAGGAAGGAAACAACATAACTAGAATATCAACAAGGAAGCAGAAATCAACAATTTGCACGGCATCACCCTTCGTGCTTTTACTCTCGTACTCACCAAAATAATACACGACATCACCCTTCATGCTTTACGCTCTTCCTCACCTAAACAACAATCACAAGGCAAATAGGGTAAGGAAATCTAATACCTCGAAATAATCAAATAACAGCAGGTAATGAAAGAAACAACATAACTCGGATATCAACAAGGAAATCAGAAATCAACAAATGCACAGCGTCACCCTTCGTGCTTTTACTCTCTTTCCTCACCATATAATCAATAAAATCGGCATGGAATGGTACATCGTGCGGCATGGCATCACCCTTCGTGCCTTACACTCTTTCCTCACCATATAATCAATAAATATCGGTACGGAATGGTACATCGTACGGCACAGAATCACCCTTCGTGCTTTACACTCTTTCCTCACAATAGCAAACAATGCACGGCATCACCCTTCGTGCTTTATCGCTCTTCCTCACCCAAACAACAATCACAAATAAGGGGCAAGAGATTAAACAAATAATAATAATAGAAATACCGGCAAGGGAATACAATTAAACAGGTAAGTCCCGACAAGGGAACAATATCAATAAATCTCAACATCTCGGCAAGGGAGTGTCACGACCCCAACCCCGGTCATGATGGCGCCCAACACACTGCTAGGAAAGCCCGACCATTCAACAACATTAACCCAAATTCTTATTCAGATTATATATAAATATCACAGAGAATTTACTAAGTCATTACATTCAAGTGTATAATTAATAATAAAATCTGCGGAAGTTCAATTAAAATACCACACCATAGCCCAATAGAATCCGGTATCACGAATATGAGCCTCTAATACAGAATATCCACCTATTACAAGTCTGTCTAGGAAAAATGCGGAATAAAAGATAGAGATAGAGGGGAGAGATCAAGGCTGCGAATGCCATGCAACTACCTCAATACTCCCGGATACTGCTGTTCAGCTAAACAAATCCTCACTCAGCCTGTGGTGTACCTGGATCTGCACGCAAGGTGCAGGGAGTAATATGAGTACTCCGACCCAGTATGTAATGAACATAAATAAAGGCTGAGAATAAGAAATCATGGAAAAATACAAAGTAAACTATAACTGGCAGTTTAGAACAACAAATAGTGAAGCAACAAGTCAATTAAATTAGAGTACCAAATACTGAGACAGGTATAATCGATAAAAACAAATGCATGAGTGCAATGCAATGCATATGATGGTACACTCTAGTACCCACTACGGCGTGCAGCCCGAGCCATCCATTTATTTATTGTCGACGACGCTCACTGGGGGTGTGTGCAGACTCCGGAGGGGCTCCTACAACCCAAGCACAATATCAAGCCATCTTGTGGCATCAAATCTAGGCCCTCGATCTCATATCAGTCTCAGTATAATCAACCAGGCTCTCGGCCTCAATATCAATGTACTCAACCAGGCTCTCGGCCTCAATATCAATGTAATACTGCTGCGGCGCGCAGCCCGATCCATGCTCAGTCCAGAAACCATCATAAGCCCCTTGGGCATTTGTAAAACAGTAGTTCTCAGCCCGAAATATCATTTAAGTTTTTAAATCTTAGAAATATGGATGAGTTTGCAAAACAGTATTTAAAACCTTGGACTGAGGTCAAATGATATGCAAAATATGAGAAAGCAATGATATCAATCCCTGAAGGATTCAAATAATTGGAAAGAAGACCAAATGTAACAATTAAATCTAAGTAAGGATGATTCTCAATTTAGTTCAAGTAGAAAACACGGTACAAACATCTCTCGGGACGGACCAAGTCACAATCCCCAATGGTGCTCTACCCCACGCCCGTTATTCGGCGTGCAAGTTACCTCAATATAGCGTTATGATGTGAAATTCCGGGGTTTCAAACCCTCAGGACATCATTTACATCAATTACTCACCTTAAGACGGTCAAAGTCTAGCTTTCTATGCCCTTGCCTCTCAAATTACCCTCCTCGTGCGACGAATCTGCCCAAAATCACAATGAATATGTCGCATTATGCTAAAGCGACAATACCCAATCGAAAGCAATCGAAAAATATCAAAATTCACGAATTTGACAAAACCCGAGCCCCGGGCCCACGTCTCGAAAAATCAGAAATTTAACATCAACGGATTCCTTGTCTCGCCACGAGTCTATACATACCAAGAACTCCCAAATACGAGTTCAAATGACCCATCAAATCCTTATTGTTTGGTTTCAAAATTTAAGCCCTAGTTCTTGATTTGTAGGCTTATATTTCATGAATCTCTGGGTGGAATTCACAATAAAAATGAGTTCTAAGTCCAAGAAACTTACCTCAAGTCGTTCCCCCTTGAATCCCTCTTTAATCTCTACCAAGAAGCTCTCAAAATGATCAACCATGGAGGAGAAATGACCCAAAATCACGGATGAACTGTTTTATAAACTCACTGCCATTGTTCATGCGTGCGGTTACTGTTCATGCGTGTGGTCACTGTTCACCCGCGCGGTTACTTTTTACACGCGGTTACTGTTCACGCTGCTAAAAAATACAACAGCAGCCAAAGCAATTGCAGCACTTTTCTTTTTACTAAAATGGCTCTAACTCCATCATACGAACTCAGAATTCGATGATTCTTGTTCCTGTGAGTCACAAATAATGATACGAACATAGTCCTTCAATCGAAACTCAATTTGGAGCTCTTTTGCTCAGCAAAATATCCATTTCGCTCGTTAAACAATTAACTCATATTTCGTGTCAAAAACCAAATCGCGGCTTGATGAAATTAGACAAAACTTTCCAGATCACTCCTATAATTCATTATTTAAATTCTGGAAATTTCGAAATAAAATTTTGATCTCTAGAACTAAAAATGGACCTTTGGATCATTACATGCTTATGCTCAAACGGCAAAAATCTTCCAAAACTCTTCCAAAACTTATCCGAGCCTCATGGGACCCCGACCAAACATGTCAACATAATTCATAACATTATTCAAATGTCTTCCAATCATCAAAACACCTCAAACAACATTAAATTACCCAAAACTCATCTAATTCAAGCCTAATTTCTTAAAAACTTCCGAAATACGCATTTGATCAAAAACCCGACCAAAACACCTCTGAATGATCTAAAATTTTGCACACACATCAAAAATCACCTAACGAAGCTACTGAAACTCTCAGAATTCCATTCCGACCCCCATATCAAAATCTCACCTGCCAACCGGAATTCGCCAAAATACTAACTTCGCCAATTCAAGCCTAATTCTACTCCGGACGTCCAAAATAAATTCCAATCGCACTCCTAAGCCACATATCATCCCCCGAAGCTAATAGAATCACCGGAAATCTTATCCGAGCCCTCTAACTCAATAGTCAAAATCCGGTTGACTTTTTCCAAAACAAGCCTTCCTTAAAGAGACTAAGTGTCTCATTTCCTATGAAAGCCAATCCGATTTAACTCTAACACCGAATACCGATAACGAAACATGAAGAAGCATAAAAATGGGGGAAACAGGGCGGTAACTCATGATACGACGGGCCGGGTCGTCACATCCTCCCCAACTTAAACAAACTCTCGTCCTCGAGCGAGTCAAGAAACATACGTGAAGCCTCAAGCAGGTGAGGATATCTGCTCCGCATCTCCCGCTCAGTCTACCAGGTAGCTTCCTCCACAGGCCGACCTCTCCACTACACTTTTACAGAAGATATATCCTTTGACCTCAATTTCCGAACCTGACGACCCAAAATAGCCACTAGCTCCACATCAAAGGTCAAATCACCATCCAACTGAACCGTGCTGAAATCCAAAACATGGGACGGGTCCCCAACATACTTCCGGAGCATAGAAACATGAAATACCGGATGCACACTCGACAAGCTAGGTGGCAAAGCAAGCATATAGGCCACCTCCCCAATCCTCCTAAGTACCTCAAAAGGTCCAATGAATCGTGGACTCAACTTTCATTTCTTTCCAAATCTTATAACACCCTTCATGGGCGAAACCTTCAGCAAGACCTTCTCACCAACCATGTAGGACACATCTCGAACTTTCTGGTCCGCATAACTCTTCTGACGCGACTGCGCTGTACGAAGCCTCTCCTGAATCACCTTCACCTTCTCTAAGGCATCAAGAACCAAATATGTCCCCAATAACCTAGCCTCACCGGGCTCGAACCAACCAACTGGAGATCTACACTGCCTCCCACACAAAGCCTCATACGGTGCCATCTGAATGTTGGACTGATAGCCGTTGTTGTAGGCAAACTCTGCAAGCGGCAGATACTCATCCCAAGAACCTCTGAAATCAATCATAAAGGTATGCAACATATCCTCCAATATCTGAATAGTACGCTCGGACTATCCGTCCGTCTGAGGATGAAATGCTATGCTCAACTCCACCTGGGTACCCAACTCTCGTTGAAAAGTCCTCCAAAACTAGGAAGTAAACTGAGTACCTCTATCTGAGATAATGGAAACTGGAACACCGTGCAATCACACAATCTCTCGGATAAATATCCCTGCCAACCGCTCTGAAGAATAAGTAGTACACACCGGAATGAAGTGCGCGGACTTGGTCAGCCGATCCACAATCACCCAAATAGAATCAAATTTCTTCAAAATCCGAGGAAGACCACTCACAAAATCCATGGTAACTCTCTCCCACTTCCATTCTGGGATAATCATCCGCTAAAGCAAACCACTCGGTCTCTGATGCTCATATTTCACCTGCTGACAGTTGAGACACCGAGCTACATAACCTACAATATCTTTCTTCATTCTTCGCCACCAATAGTGCTGTCCCAAGTCCTGATACATCTTCGCGGCACCTGGATGAATAGAATACCGCGAGCTGTGGGCCTCCTCCAAAATTAACTCTCTAAACCCATCTACATTAGGCACACATATACGACCCTGCATCCTCAGTACGCCATTATCATCTATAGTCAC
The DNA here is from genome assembly GCF_000393655.2 of Nicotiana sylvestris. Taxonomy (NCBI): domain Eukaryota; kingdom Viridiplantae; phylum Streptophyta; class Magnoliopsida; order Solanales; family Solanaceae; genus Nicotiana; species Nicotiana sylvestris. Next base: position 123,365,647 of record NC_091059.1, on the reverse strand, counting down.
ATCCCTGGAATCATCATGCTGAACTCTGTCCTTAAGGACAAGCAAATGCAGATCATCATACTGGCATTCTCTGATGCAATCATATAAGGAAGATCGAGAAACCACACAAGCCAACACCCAACTGGGCTCAGAAATGTCCAGTCTCACAAATCGATTAGGCAAGGTTTGAACATCAACTGCAAAGGGCCTCTCCCCAACTGGAATGTACGCCAAACTCCCCATTCTGACTGCCTTTCGGCTCAAGGCATCTTCCACTACATTGGCCTTTCCCGGATAATACAAAATAGTGATGTCATAATCTTTTTGCAACTCAAGTCACCTCCACTGCCTCAAATTACGGTCTTTCTGCTTAAACAAATGTTGAAGACTGCGATGATCAGTGAATACCTCGCAAGATACGCCATATAAATAGTGCCTCCAAATCTTCAAGGCATGAGCTATAGCAGCCAACTCTAGGTCATGAACAGGGTAGTTCTTCTCATGGGGCTTTAACTGACGAGAAGTAAATATAATAACTCTACCCTCCTGCATCAACACACAACCAATCCCAACTCTCGAAGCATCACAATATACAGTATATGAACCTATAGCTGATGGTAAAACCAATACTGGAGGTGTGGTCAAAACTGTCTTGAGCTTATGAAAGCTCTCCTCACACTCGTCTGACCATACAAATGGAGCACCTTTCTGAGTCAACTTGGTCAAGGGCGACGCAATGGATGAAAAACCCCTGAACAAACCGGCAATAATAGCCTACTAATCCAAGAAAACTACGGATCTCTGCGGCTGAGAACGGTCAAGACCAACTCTGCACTGCTTCTATCTTCTTTGGATTAACCAGAATACCCTCGCTGGACACTATATGTCCCAAGAATGCCACATAACTTAGCCAAAATTCACACTTGGAGAATTTTGCATAAAACTTCTCCTCCCTCAATCTCTGGAACACTACACGCAAATGCTTGGCGTGCTCCTCTTAGCTACGCGAGTACACCAGAATGTCATCAATAAATACAATAACAAAAGAATCCAGATAAGGCCGAAATACATTGTTCATCAAATGCATGAACGCTGCTGGGGCATTGGTCAGCCCGAAAGACATGACTAGAAACTCATAGTGACCATATCTAGTCCTGAAAGCTGTCTTAACAATATCCGAGTCCCTAATTTTTAACTGGTGATAGCCCAAACGGAGATCAATTTTTGAAAACACCCTCGCTCCCTGAAGCTGATCAAATAAGTCATCAATGCGAGGAAAAGGATATTTGTTCTTCACTGTTACCTTATTTAACTGCCTGTCGTCAATGCACATTCTCATTGTGCCATCTTTCTTCTTCACAAATAGAACTGGCGCACCCCACGGTGACACACTAGGCCAAATGAACCCCTTGTCTAGGAGCTCCTGAAGCTGCTCCTTCAATTCTTTCAACTCTGCTAGTGCCATACGATATGGCGGAATAGAAATGGGTTGGGTGTCCGGCACCAAGTCAATGCCAAAATCAATATCCCTGTCTGGCGGCATTCCCGACAGGTCTGCAGGAAATATATCAGGACAGAATCAATACTAGGAGTCTCAGCTCCAACATCTCGCACAAAAGCTAGATATGATAGACAACCCTTCCAAACCATACGCCGGGTTTTCAAGAAGGAAATTACTCTGCTAGGAACATAATCAGTCATACCATGCCACTCGATCCTCGGAACACCCGGAATAGCCAAAGTAACTGTCTTAGCATGATAGTCTAGAATAGAATGACACGTAGATAGCCAATCCATGCCCATAATAACATCAAAATCTACCATGCTCAACAACAATAAATCAACTCGGGTCTCTAGACCCCCAATAGTCACAATACAAGACTGATACACATGGTCTACAATAATAGTATCGCCCACCGAGGTAGATACGTGCACAGGTAAAGCAAGACACCCTCGGGTCGTACCCAAATGATGAGCAAAATATGAGGACACATAAGAATAGGTGGATCCGGGATCGAATAATACAGAGGCATCTCTGTGGCAGACTGGAACATTACCTGTAATGACAGCATTTGAAGCAATAACATTTGTCCTGCCTGGAATAGCATAGAAACGAGCCTGGCCACCTCCTGATCGACCTCCCCTCTGGGGCAACCCCTGGATGCCTGACCTCTACCCCTAGCTGACTGGGCGGGTGCTGAAGAAACTGGAGCAGAAGACGAAGGTTGGCCCCTCTGCTGAAACTAACCACCACGAAGTCGAGGACACTGCCTTTCTATATGACAAAACTCTCTACACTTGTAGCAACTACCAGGTACTGGAGAAGGGAACTGGAGTGAACCCCTCGCAGCTGAATGACCAGCCAATGCACTCGGCGTAGATGAACCCTGAACTGAAGGGGCATAGGATGAGCTCGGAGCTGGGAGAGCATTAAGTAAAGACTGGCCCTGCTGAAATCCCTGATGACCACGGTCTGAAGATGTCCTACTATACTCTGGACGAGCTGGCTGAGGAGATCTGAAGGAACGACCTCTATCACGCTGGAACTGGCCTCTAGACGGAGCACCGCTGAAACTGCCTGAACCTCTGGGCCTCTTGGCCTCCCTCTCCTCTCTCTCTCTGCGGCGAACTGTCTCAATATCACGAGCAATGTCAACCACACCCTGGAACAAAACACCCAATACTCTCTTTCTAGTCATCAAAATGCGGAGAGAGTAGTTAAGACCATCCACGAATCTCCGGATCATCTCACAATCCGTTGGAATCATCCAAGTAGTATGACGAGCCAACTGTGAAAATCTCATCTCGTACCTGGTCACGGACATATCTCCCTGAGTCAACCACTCAAACTGCCTACACAGCTCCTCTCTGCGGGACTGAGGTGCATACTTCTCCAGAAATAGAGTAGAGAACTGCTGGCAAGTAAGGGGCGCTGCACCAACAGGTCTACGCCTCTCAAAATCTTCCCACCAGGTAAATGCAACTCCCTGGAACTGAAATGTAGTAAAAGATACACCACTCGACTCCAAAATTCCTATGGTGCGAAGCATACGCTGACACTTGTCGAGAAAACCCTAGGCATCCTCGCCCTCTGCACCACTGAATGTCGGAGGCTGGAGCCTACCAAATCTCTCGAGACGACGCTGCTCATCGTTTGGCATAGCTGGGATCACAAGGTTCTGAACTGGTGCAACCGGCTGAGCTGGAACAGCTTCCGGTGTCTGCAATTCCTGCACAACCTGCTTAGCTGTGTGATTAACAGGAGTCTGGGTGCCTTCCCTGGGCTGTGAAGTAGCTGCGTCTATAGTGGCTAAGACTGCCTAAGCTAGGCTAGTACAAACTGTCAAAATCTGAACCAAGGTCTCTTGAAGACCTGGAATCACAATAGGCATAGCTGGTGCTTGAACTAGTACAACTACTGGAGCCTGATCTGGAACTGGGGCAGCTGGTGGATTAATAGGTGCTGCCCGCGCTACTCTACCTCTGCCACGCCCACGACCGCGTCCACGGCCTCTGGAGGCATCAGTGGGTCGCACTGGTGGTCGTCCGCCTCGTCTAGTAGCACGAGCCCTCACCATCTGTGAGAGAACAGAATGATAGAAATTTTTAGTGTTCGGATCAACAAAGTCGCACGACAAGAATTTCAAGAATATGAAGTTTTCATAAAGTTTCTGTAGCCTCTCGAGGATAAATACAGACGTCTCCGTACCGATCCACGAGACTCTACTAAACCGGCTCATAACTCGCGAGACCAATTAACCTAGGCTCTGATACTAACTTGTCGTGACCCCAACCCCGGTCATGATGGCGCCCAACACACCGCTAGGCAAGCCCGACCATTCAACAATATTAACCCAAATTCTTATTCAAATTATAGATAAATATCACAGAGAATTTACTAAGTCATTACATTCAAGTGTATAATTAATAATAAAATCTGCGGAAGTTCAATTAAAATACCACACCATAGCCCAATAGAATTCGGTGTCACGAATATGAGCCTCTAATACAGAATATCCACCTATTACAAGTCTGTCTAGGAAAAATGCGGAATAAAAGATAGAGATAGAGGGGAGAGATCAAGGCTGCGAATGCCATGTAGCTACCTCAATACTCCCGGATACTGCTGTTCAGCTAAACAAATCCTCAATCAGCCTGTGGTGTACCTGGATCTGCATGCAAGGTGCAGGGAGTAATGTGAGTACTCCAACCCAGTGAGTAATGAACATAAATAAAGGATGAGAATAAGAAATCATGGTAAAATACAAAGTAAACTATAACTGGCAGTTTAGAACAACAAATAGTGAAACAACAGGTCAATTAAATCATAGTACCAAATACCGAGACAAGTATAATCGATAAAAACAAATGCATGAGTGCAATGCAATGCATATGATGGTACACTCTAGTACCCACTACGGCGTGCAGCCCGAGCCATCCATATATTTATCGTCGACGGCGCTCACTGGGGGTGTGTGCAGACTCCGGAGGGGCTCCTACAGCCCAAGTGCAATATCAAGCCATCTTGTGGCATCAAATCTAGGCCCTCGGCCTCATATCAATCTCAGTATATTCAACCAGGCTCTCGGCCTCAATATCAATGTACTCAACCAAGCTCTCGGCCTCAATATCAATGTAATACTGCTGCGACGCGCAGCCCGATCCATGCTCAGTCCAGAAACCATCATAAGCCCCTTGGGCATTTGTAAAACATTAGTTCTCAGCCCGAAATATCATTTAGAAATATCATTTAAGTTTTTAAATCTTAGAAAGATGGCTGAGTTTGCAAAACAGTATTTAAAACCTTGGACTGAGGTCAAATGATATGCAAAATATGCGAAAGCAGTGATATCAATCCCTAAAGGATTCAAATAATTGGCAAGAAGCCCAAATGTAACAATTAAATCTAAGTAAGGATGATTCTCAATTTATTTCTAGTAGAAAACACGGTACAAACATCTCTCGGGACGGACCAAGTCACAATCCACAATGGTGCTCTACCCCACGCCCGTTATCCGGCGTGCAAGTTACCTCAATATAGCGTTACGATGTGAAATTCTGGGGTTTCAAACCCTCAAGACATCATTTACATCAATTACTCACCTCAAGACGGTCAAAGTCTAGCTCGTTATGCCCTTGCCTCTCAAATTACCCTCCTCGTGCGATGAATCTGCCCAAAATCACAATGAATATGTCGCATTATGCTAAAGAGACAATACCCAATCGAAAGCAATCGAAAAATATCAAAATTCACAAATTTGACAAAACCCGAGCCCCGGGACCACGTCTCGAAAAATCAGAAAATTAACATCACCGGATTCCTTGTCTCGCCACGAGTCTATACATACCAAGAACTCCCAAATACGAGTTCAAATGGCCCATCAAATCTTAATTGTTTGGTTTCAAAATTCAAGCCCTAGTTCTTGATTTGTAGGCTTATATTTAATGAATCTCTAGGTCGAATTCACAATAAAAACGAGTTCTATGTCCAAGAAACTTACCTCAAGTCGTTCCCCCTTGAATCCCTCTTTAATCTCCACCAAGAAGTTCTCAAAATGATCAACCATGGAGGAAAAATGACCCAAAATCGCGGATGAAGTGTTTTATAAACTCACTGCCCAGTATTTTTCAGAAGTACTGTTCACGCGTGCGGTTACTGTTCACGCTGCTAAAAAAATACAGCAGCAACCAAAGAAATTGCAGCACTTTTCTTTTTACTAAAATGGCTCTAACTCCATCATACGAACTCGGAATTTGATGATTCTTGTTCCTATGAGTCAAAAATAATGATACGAACATAGTCCTTCAATCGAAACTCAATTCGGAGCTCGTTTACTCAGTGCGATATCCATGTCGCTCGTTAAACAATTAACTCATGTTTCGTGTCAAAAACCCAGTCGCGATTTGATGAAATTAGACCAAACTTTCCAGATCACTCCTATAATTCATTATTTAAATTCTGGAAATCTCGAAATAAAATTTCGATCTCTAGAACTAAAAATGGACCTTTGTATCATTACATGCTTATGCTCAAACGGCAAAAATCTTCCAAAACTCTTCCAAAACTTATCCGAGCCTCATGGGACCCCGACCAAACATGTCAACATAATTCATAACATTATTAAAACCTCTTCCAATCATCAAAATACCTCAAACAATATTAATTTACCCAAAACTCATCGAATTCAAGCACTGCGGCCGCACAGGCCTCCCTGAAGACCTGCAGTTCAGCACCCTGTGCGGACCGTACAAAGGCGACTGCGGCCGCACAGCCTCCACCGCGCTCCGCACAAAGGCGACCGCGGCCGCACTGGCCCCTCTGTGGTCGCATGCAATTTCTCGTTGACCGCACTAAAGGGTTCAGAGACCTTCAACTTTATGAACCTGCAACTTCTACAAGGCTAAAACCATTTCGAAACACCTCCGAAACACCCCCGAGCCCTCGGGGCTCCTAACCAAACACATGAACTAACTCAACAACATCATACGAACTTATCCGTGCTATCAAATCGCCAAACTAACCTCAAAAATAATGAATCAAACCTCAAAATAAAGAGTTTTTCCAAAAACTTCATCAAGTTCAAATTTAAGATTTCAAGTCCGAAACACATCAAACGACGTCCAATTTTAACCAAACTTTACAAAAACCTCTTAAATCAGATATAAGACCTGTACCGGGTACCAGAACCAAAATACGGGCCTGATACCAACACGTTCTAATCAATTTTCATTTCAATTTTCCTTGATAATTTCAGAAAAACAATTTTACTCGAAAATTCATTTCTCGGGCTTGGGACCTCGGAATTCGATTCCGGACATACACCCAAGTCCCACATTTTCTTACGGACCTTCCGGGACCGTCAAATCACTGGTCTGGGTCCGTTTACTTAAAATGTTGACTGAAGTCAAATTATTCATTTTAACATCAAAACTTAGCATTTTTCACAAAATTTTATATTTAAGCTTTCCGGCTACGCGCCCGGACTGCGTACGCAAATCGAAGCGACTCTAAATGAGGTTTTCAAGACCTCAGAAGCACATAATGGGTAAGAAAACAGGTGATGACCCTTTGGGTCGTCACATTCTCCACCTCTAAAACAACCGTTCATCCTCGAACGGACAGAAGAAGGAAGTACCTGAGTCGGGGAATAATGAGGATAACGGCTCCGCATATCGGACTCGGACTCCTAGGTCGATGCCTCAGGAGGCTGACCTCTCCACTGAACACGAATAGAAGGAAAACTCTTAGATCTCAATTGACGAACTTGCCGGTCTAGAATAGCTACCGGCTCCTCCTCATAAGACAAGTCCTTGTCCAACTGGACAGTGCTGAGATCTAACACGTGGGATGGATCGCCGTGATACCTCCGAATCATGGACACATAAAAAATCGGATGCACGGCTGATAAGCTCGGCGGCAATGCAAGTCTATAAGCCACATCTCCCACTTGATCAAGAATCTCAAATGGACCAATAAACCTAGGGCTAAGCTTTCCCTTATTCCCAAATCTCATCACACCCTTCATAGACGACACTCGGAGCAATACCCGCTCACCAACCATAAAAGTCACATCTCGAACATTGCAATCTGCATAGCTCTTTTGCCTGGACAGGGCTGTATGCAGTCTATCCTGAATGATCCTGACCTTGTCCAAGGCCTCTTGAACCATATCCGTACCCAACAACTGAGCCTCTCTCGATTCAAACCATCCAACCAGAGATCGACACCGCCTACCATATAAAGCCTCATAAGGAGCCATCTAGATATCGACTGGTAGCTATTGTTATAGGCAAACTCCGCTAAAGGCAAAAGCTGATCCCACGAACCTCCAAAGTCAATGACACAAGCTCAGAGCATATCCTATAATATCTGAATAGTCCGATCGGACTGCCCGTCCATCTGAGGATGAAATGTTGTACTCAACTCAACTTGGGTGCATAACTCTCGCTGAACTGCTCTCCAGAAATGCGAGATAAACTGCGTACATCGGTCCGATATGATATATACCAGCACACCATGAAGGCGAACAATCTCCTGGATATAGATCTCAACTAACATCTTGGATGAATAGGAGACTGCCATAGGAATAAAATGCGCTGATTTGGTCAGCCTATCAACAATGACCCAAACTGCGTCGAACTTCTTCCGAGTCAGCGAAAGTCCAGTAACGAAGTCCATAGTGATCCGCTCCCACTTCCACTTGGGAAGCTCAATCCTCTAAAATAAACCACCAGGCCTCTGATGCTCATACTTAACTTGCTGACAATTCAAACACCGGGCCACATATGCAATAATATCCTTCTTCATTCTACGCCACCAATAATGCTGCCACAAATCCTGATATATCTGCGCGGCGCCCGGATGAATAGAGTATCGGGAACTAAGGGCCTCCTAAAATCAACTCTCAAAGCCCATCCACATTAGGCACACAAACTCGACCCTGCAATCTCAAAACTCCATCAGCATCTAAGGTAACCTGCTTGGCACCTCCACGCTGCACCGTGTCTCTAAGGACACACAAATGGGGATCATCAAACTGCCGATCACGGATACGTCCAATAACGAAGAACGAGCGACCGTGCAAGCTAATACCTGACTAGGCTCAGAAATATCCAACCTCACGAATAGATTGGCTAAGGCTTGAATATCCAAAGCAAGCGGCCTCTCACCGACTGGGATATAAGCAAGACTGCCCATACTGGCTGACTTTCTACTCAAAGAATCGGCCACCACATTGTCCATTCCCGGGTGATATAAGATAGTGATGTCATAATCCTTCAACAATTCCAACTACCTCCTCTGCCTCAAATTCAACTCCTTTTGCTTGAAAAATTACTGAAGACTCTTGTGGTCAGTGAACACCTCACATGCCACACCATACAGATAATGCCTCCAGATCTTCAATGCGTGAACAATGGCTGCCAACTCCAAATCATGAACCGGATAGTTCTTCTCATGAATCTTCAACTGCCTCGAAGCATAGGCAATGACCTTGCCATCCTGCATCAACACTGCACCAAGCCCAATACGGGAAGCATCACAATAGACTCTAAAGGCCCTAAACCCGTGGGCAATACTAACACTAGTGTCGTAGTCAGAGCTGTCTTGAGCCTCTGAAAGCTCACCTCACACTCGTCCGACCATCTGAACTGGGCACCCTTCTGGGTCAACTTGGTCATCGGGGCTGTGATAGATGAGAATCCCTCGACGAACCGACAATAGTAGCCTGCCAATCCCAAGAAACTCCAAATATCTGTAGCTGATGCTGGTCTAGGCCAGTTCTTGACTGCTTTAATCTTCTTCGGGTCAACTTGAATACCCTCTACTGATACGACATGACCCAGGAATGCAACTGAACTCAACCAGAACTCACTCTTTGAGAACTTCGCATATAGCTGACTATCCTTCAGAGTCTGAAGAACCACTCTAAGATGCAGCTCATGCTCTTCCTAGCTGCGGGAATATACCAGAATATCATCAATGAAGACTATCACGAACAAGTCCAAATAAGGCCTGAACACCCGGTTCATCAAATCCATAAAAGCTGCTGGGGCATTTGTCAACCCAAATGACATGACCAAGAACTCGTAATGCCCATACCGAGTGTGAAAAGCTATCTTAGGGACATCAGTTGTCCTAATCCACAACTGATGGTAGCTAGATCTCAAGTATATCTTTGAAAATACCTTGGCATCCTGAAGCTGATCGAACAAATCATCAATCCTCAGCAGTGGATACTTATTCTTGACGGTGATCTTGTTCAACTACCGGTAATCAATGCACATTCTCATCGAACCATCATTTTTCTTGACAAACAACACCAGCATACCCCAAAGCGAAATGTTGGGTCTAATGAAACCCTTCTCAAGCAAGTCTTGCAACTGCTCCTTCAACTCTTTCAACTCTGGCGGGTCCATGCAATATGGCAGAATAGAAATGGGTTGAGTGCCCGGAACCAAATCGATGCAGAAATCAATATCCCTGTCGGGTGGCATACCCGGCAGGTCTGAAGGGAAAATATCAGGAAACTCACGAACCACGGGCACTGAATCAATAGAGGGAACCTCAGCACTGGAATCGCGAACATAAGCAAAATAGGCCAAACACCCCTTCTCGACCATATGCCGAGCCTTCGTGTACGAGATAACACTGCGGGTAGAATGACCAAGAGTCCCCCTTCACTCTAAATGGGGCAAATCTGGTAAGGCTAAGGTCACAGTCTTGGCGTGACAGTCCAAGATGGTGTGGTATGGAGATAACCAGTCCATCCCCAATATAACATCGAAGTCGACCATGTCTAATAACAATAAATCAACAAGGGTCTCAAGACCCCCAATCACCACAATACAGTAACGATGAACTCGATCGACCACAATAGAATCACCCACCGGTGTAGACACATAAACAGGAAATACTCAATGAATCACTAGGCATGACCAGGTACAGTACAAAATAAGATGACACATACGAATACCTAGACCCTGGATCAAATAGCACTGAAGCATCTCTATCATAAACCAGAATGGTACCTATAATGACTGCATCTGAAGCGTCAGCCTCGGGCCTAGCTGAAAGGGCGTAACATCGGGGCTGTGCCCCACCACCCTGAACTACCTCTTTGGGACAACCTGCTGCTAGCTGACCTCCACCTCTAGCGACCTGAGTTCTACCTCTAGGACCTCTACCTCCACCTCAAGCACCTCTACCCCCACCTCTAACTGGCTGGGTGGGTTGTGGAACGCCTGGTGCCTATACCATAGCACGAGAACCCTGATGCTGAGAGCTACCTGGTGCTCGAGGGAAAAACCTGACAATGTGACCAGGATCACCACAAGTGTAACAAGCCCTCGGCTACTAAAATTGCTGGCCCTGTCGACCTGAATGACCACCTCGGAAACTCTGAAGCGGCGGTGCACTGATGGTAGCTGGTGGTGCACTGAAAGGCTGCTGATCAGAATACTGCGTCTGAGAACCACGACCACCTGAAGTACCATGAGAGACCTAGAGAGCTGACTGAAAGGGCCTAGGAGGATGGCCTCTACCATATGAATCTCTACCTCCAGACGAGGTACCACTGAATCTTCCTGAATGACGGGCTTCTTATCCGACCCATGACCACCTCCCTGTGACAGAACCATCTCAACTCTGCAGGCCACATTGGCCACTTCCTGGAAAGTGATCTCACTCCCAGCCTCCTTGGCTATCTGAAAATGAATCGGCTGAATAAGACCATCAACAAACCTCCTCACCCTCTCTCTCTCGATGGGAAGCATGACAAGAGCATGGCGAGCTAGATCGATGAACTTGGTCTCATACTGGGTGACCGTCATGGAACACTGCTGGAGGCGCTCAAACTACCTCCGAAAGGCCTCTCTCTGAGTCATGAGGAGAAACTTCTCCAAAAACAAGGTTGTGAACCGTTCCCAAGTCAAAGATGGCGAACCGGTGGGTCTAGCTAAGCAATAATCCTTCCACCAAGTCTTGGCGGATCCAGACAGACGGAAGGTACCAAAATCAACTCCATTGGTCTCAACGATCCCCATGTTCCGAAGAACCTCGTGACAACTATCCAGATAATCCTGGGGATCCTCAGTAGTGCACCGCTGAATGTAGAAGTGAAGAGCTTGGTGAACCTATCTAGCCTCCACAAAGCATCGGTGGACATAGCCGCTCCATCGCCGGTCTGAGCTACTACACCCGGCTGAATTGCCACAACTGGTTGAACCACTGGAACCTGAACCTAGGGAGCTACCTGCTCTGGAGTGCGCATAGCAAGAGTCTGAGCCCCTCCTCCAGCCTGAGAAGTGGCTGGTGCTACGGGAAGCAAACCCGCTGGGGTGACACTCTCCATGAGGCCCACCAATCGGGACAGAGCATCCTGAAGAACTAGGGTGGCAATAAACCCCTCTGGGACCTGAGATGGGCCCACCGGAACTGCTGGGGCCGGAACCTCCTCCTCAAAATCAACTTGAGGCTCTGCCACTAGTGCTGCTGCTCGGGGCTGAGCTCTTCCCCTACCTTAGCCTCTAGCACAGCCTCGCCCTCTGCCCCTAGTGGAAGCTGCTGCTGGGGGCTCGGGCTGCTGAGCGGTAGATGAGGAAGCGCGTGTTCTCGCCATTTGCGATAGAATAGAGTAGAAATCCAATTAGCATTTGAGGAACAAATACGCACGACAAGAGAGAACAAGTGTGAAATTTTCCTAACTCTATAGCCTCTGGGGGATAAGTACAGACGTCTCTGTACCGATCCCTCAGACTCTGCTGAGCTTGTCTGTGAGTTGTGAGACCTATGTAACCTAGAGCTCTGATACCAACTTGTCATGACCCGGATTTCCCACCCTCGAGAGTCGTGATGGCACCTACTAATGTGAGCTAGGCAAGCCAATTCTTAACTGCTACTTCATTAACAAATTACTTCTTTTGACAATTATCAGTAATATCATGAAAACAACGGAATTAAATAAATATGCGGAAGACGTAAATTAAAGAAACTGAACAATAATGCGGAAATCAACATATGCCTCTACCCAAGAACTAGTGTCACATTACTCTCGAACTTCTAAGAGTATTAAATACAACCGTTTGAAAGAAGAATATAAACTGTTTGTCTCGAAAACATGAGATAACAGACTGAAATAAAAGATAGAGGAGACGCCAGGCCTGCGGACTCCTGCAAGGCTACCTCGGTGTCTCACTGGACTGAAGGCTGGCTCCCGCGCTACTGCTGCTATCTAAGACCTGGATCTGTGCAAAAGAGCACAGAGTGTAGTATCAGCACAACCGACCCCATGTGCTGGTAAGTGTCCATCCTAACCTCGGCGAAGTAGTGACGAGGCTAGGACCAAACTCCAAATAAACCTGTGCAGTTCATATATATATATGTATACAGCGGGAAAAGATACACGAATAACCAGTCAATGCGGGTAGAGGAAACATGCTGCGGGGGTGAATATAGTTCCGAATAGAAAGGCATCAAGTAAGGAAGGAAACAACATAACTAGAATATCAACAAGGAAGCAGAAATCAACAATTTGCACGGCATCACCCTTCGTGCTTTTACTCTCGTTCTCACCAAAATAATACACATCATCACCCTTCGTGCTTTACGCTCTTCCTCACCCAAACAACAATCACAAGGAAAATAGGGTAAGGAAATCTAATACCTCAAAATAATCAAATAACAGCAGGTAATGGAAGAAACAACATAACTCGGATATCAACAAGGAAATCAGAAATCAACAAATGCACGACATCACCCTTCGTGCTTTTTCTCTCTTTCCTCACCATATAATCAATAAAATCGGCACGGAATGGTACATCATGCGGCACGGCATCACCCTTCGTGCTTTACACTCTTTCCTCACCATATAATCAATAAATATTGGTACGGAATGTTACATCGTACGGCACGGCATCACCCTTCGTGCTTTACACTCTTTCCTCACAATAGCAAACAATGCACGTCATCACCCTTTGTGCTTTGTCTCTCCTCCTCACCCAAACCACAATCACAAACAGGGGGCAAGAGATTAAACAAATAATAATAATAAAAATCCCGGCAAGGGAAAACAATTAAACAGCTAAGTCCCGACAAGGGAACAATATCAATAAATATCAACATCCAGGCAAGGGAGATAATCAACAAAGCAACAAACATCCCAACAAGGGAATAATTTAATAACTTTTTCTCTTTCTTTCACTTCTTACTTTATAACTCACTTTACCACTTGAGCCAATGCTCCAAAGGGTTTCATTTATCTCATATACTTTCACAATTCGTATTACCACTCGAGCCAATTCTTCTCGAAGTTCAAAGATCACAATTTCTTTCACATGCTTTCTACAACATATAGAAATCATCATTTAGGGATGAAAGATACAACAAGATCAGAATATCCGCAATATAAAGACTCATGGTCATGCTAGACACCAACGTATAGATACTCGTCACCATGCCTATACGTCGTACTCGACAATTAGCACGTAGCAAATAAGACTCAACTCCTAATCCCTCAAGCTAAGGTTAGACCAAACACTTACCTTGAAGCTCTAAACATCGCTCAAGCCTCAATTATAGGTTTACCCCCTGGATTCCACCACCAATCCGCTCGAATCTAGTCACAAGTTACTTAATTACATCAATAGTGCTAAATGAATCAACCCCAATGCATGTAAATGAGTTTTCCCAAAGTTTTACCCAAAAAGGTCAAAAATCACCCCAGGCCCACATGGTTGAAACCCGAGGTTCGGACCAAAACCCGATTACCCATTACCCCACAAATCCAAATGTATAATTTGTCTTGAAATCGGACTTCAAATTGAGGTCCAAATCCCCAATTTTGGGAAAACCTAGGTTCTACCCAAAATACCCAATTTCCCCCATGAAAATCTTAGATTTTAAGTTGAAACATGTTAAAAGATGTTAATGATTGAATAAAACTAGTTAAAAATGACTTGCAATTGATTTGGAGAAGAAAAGTTGTTTGAAAAATCGCCTCTTATGTTTTTGGGGTTTTGAAAAGTGAAAAATAACTAAAAATTCCGTCTATTTATACCCCTATCAGACCCTCACCGCGAACCACATCAAAATGACCGCGACCGCGGAGCTCCACCACGGATCGCATTAAATTGACTGCGGCTGCACAGGCCTCCCTGAAGACCTGCAGTTCAGCACCCTGTGCGGACCACAAAAAGGCGACTACGACTGCACAGCGTCCACCGCGCCCCGCATAAAGGCGATCGAGGTCGCGCTGGCCCCTCCGCGGTCGCACGCGATTTCTCGCGGACCGCACTAAAGGGTTTAGAGACCTACAACTTCCTAAACCTGCAACTTCTACAAGGCTAAAACCATTCCGAAACACCTCCAAAACACTCCTGAGCCCTCGGGGCTCCTAACCAAATACATGCACTAACTCAACAACATCATACAAACTTATCTGTGCGATCAAATTGCCAAACTAACCTCAAAAATAATGAATCAAACCTCAAAATCAAGAGTTTTTTTCAAAAACTTCATCAAGTTCAAATTTAAGATTTCAAGTCCAAAGCACGTCAAACGATGTCCAATTTTAACCAAACTTTACAGAAAACTCTTAAATCACATATAAGACCTGTACCGGGAGCCGAAACCAAAATACGGGCCTGATACCAACACGTTCTAATCAATTTTCATTTAAATTTTCCCTGACAATTTCAGAAAAACTATTTTACTCGAAAATTCATTTCTCGGGCTTGGGACCTCGAAATTCGATTCCAGGCATACAACCAAGTCCCATATTTTCTTACGGACCTTCCGGGACCGTCAAATCACGGGACTGAAGTCAAATTATTCATTTTAACATCAAAACTTAGCATTTTTCACAAAATTTCATATTTAATCTTTCCGGCTACGCGCCCGGACTGCGCACGTAAATCGAAGCGACTCTAAATGAGGTTTTCAAGGCCTCGGAAGCACATAATGGGTAAGAAAACAAGTGATGACCCTTTGTGTCATCACACTTCCATTTTTTTGCTTCTCGAATACCCGACATTTCTTTCGACTCCTCGCATTTTAGCACCCATTGATGAATGATTCTGTTTTATTTGCCATTTTGGAGGTTTGTTTCGGTGGATCAACTCGTGCAAGTCTTTTTAATCTAACCGCTTGTTTTTATGATTGTTCCTTATTGTATCGTATTGTATTGTTATCCCAAAATAATGTTTTTGTTGTTCCATTAAAATTGGTTGTATTGTATTGTTAAATCCATTTTTCCGGAAAGTACCCTTTTTTGAAACAACCGATTTGGTGTGGTGTAATTGTTTCCTATTTTACTTACCAATTATGCCCTAACTTATTACTCCACAATTCTATTTTAACCTTTACATTGTTTTCTATTTTAACTCCAAATCTCAAATCTATAACCTACTTTATTTTTTTCCAAAACTTCTGCTACCAACATTAAAGGTGTTTTTTGCCTTCTGTTTTATTTTTTCTCCTAATTTGCTTTTAACTCAATTCTAATTAGTTGTGCTCCTTTGTTTTGCCTTCTTTTGTCTCGCTCCTTTGTTCTGCTTTCTTAAGGTGTTTTTCCTCCTTCTGTTTTGTTTTTTAAAATTATTTATGCATAATATTTTATAAATTTAATATTTAAACTATTGAGTGTATTTTAGTAAACTTATTAGTTACAGTACAGTACGATACAATCGAACCAAACAGCAAAATATTATTTAACAATAACAAACAATACAATCTATCCAAACATTGTATTCATAAAACAATACGATACAATACAATACAATACATTATAAAACGATGGGGAACAATGATCCAAACAGAGTGTAAAATACCATTTTTTGAGAAATTGTGTTCTTAGATCTTGACAATGATATTCATCTGGCAGGGGTTACAAAAGAGATTGTGGATTTAAGATGAAATAGTCCAGGTAATGTTTTCTTTATTTTTCTTTGTTTAATGTGTTGAGTTTATGGCTAATCTGTTACTTTTCTATTTTTTAGGTAGTTATTGTAAGATTTCATATATGCATGTAATAACTTTATTTGATTTATTGTTTTATATAGAGATTTTTACATTCCTATATACTCTATGAAACTATATTACCTTCTCTACTCAAGTTTTACTATAATTACATTTTATATACCCAATTACCATTTATATACATTTTAAGGAAATTAATGATAATAATTAGTGTCCTAAAATTGCTCTAACATAGCTTCCACTCCCCCACGTTTCTGTCTCAACATCCCCCCCCCTCTTCCCACGTATCTTGCACCAACCCACGATTCCACCATTGACAACCATTAAAAAGTTTTGAAGCTTTGAATTCGAATTTAGGTTTTCAAAAAACATTATTTGTTTGAATTGGATGTTGTTGCAAAGAATTGTGAATTGTCTCTATGTCTCTCTCTATCTCTCAATCTCTAATTTCAGTAATGTAAAGCAAAGGAAAAGAGAGCAGCAATTCCACCATTGACAGCCATTAAAAAGCTTTGAAGCTTTGAATTCGAATTGGGGTTTTCAAAAATCATTATTTGTTTGGATTGGGTGTTGTTGCAAACAATCGGGAATATGGTATGGAGTTTATACCTCAATTTTGAGGGGTTTTGGTGAAGATTCGACTTGGTTTTGGCTGAATTTCAGATTGAAACTTGAAGAACAAGAAGAAGAAGAAGACAGCATGATATACATTATATTTACGAAATTGTGGTAAAATTGTATTTTGTTGTTTATATATTTTTCTTTTATTTATTTAACTATTGTATGGAAGTTGAACAACATTGTATTAAAATTGTATTTAAGTTGTATGATATTGTAGTTGTATATAACTGAGTAGAAATAATGTATGAAAATTGTAGATAAGTTGTATAATATATAATTAGTTATATGAAATTTGTTTTTACTATGTATAAATTAGATACAAAATATACAAAAGATATATTGTATAAAATTTGTATTTAATTTGTATGTTATTGTAGTTGTATTTAACTGGGTAGAAATAATGTATGAAAGTTGTAGATAATTTGTAGGTAAGTTGTATAATATATAATTAGTTGTATGAAATTTGTTTTTACTATGTAAAAATCAGATACAAAATATACAAAAGACATATTGTATAAAAATTGTATTCAAGTGGTATGATATTGTAGTTATATATAACTGGGTAGAAATTGAATCATTTACAATTAACTGTTCAAGAACTCTAGGGTGAATTCGTAGTGGAAGTTGCAGATCAGTTGAGATATGAAGGATTAGATTCTCTAAATCCCTAAATATAAGTTCAATCTGGAGATAAGATTTAACAAGGAAATTAGAAAACACCTAGCAAGAGACGATACATACGAGGGAACGGGACAATGAGTTTTTGTTTTAAGATGCAGTGATGTGTGAGAGTGGAGGTATAATCCACCAAAAAACGAAAGTTTTTGTCTTTGATGGATGAAAATTGGTTTATTTCCACTTTTCCCTCCTTGTTTACGGCTGGTAGTTTAACTAAGGAATTTTTAACAAGGAAATCAGAAAAGGGGAGAGTAGAGGGGATAAAGGAGAGAAAAAAGGAAAAGGGTGTAACTAAATTCCTTGATTCAAGGCACAAATAATGGATTGCAAACTTTTTAAGGTGGATTGTATATATTTTGTAACTAAAATGTGTTTAGGTTGGGTAAGTACCAAAATATGGACATTTTTCGTAATAAGGCTGCAAATAGTGTATAGGAATGAAAAATCCCTTTTATATATATATACAATCTCTATGTTTTTGTGGGTTATCTCACATTTTTCTTTTTAAATCCGTGTCATGACCCAATTCCCGAACCCGGTCGTGATGGCGCCTCTCGTGAACACAAGGCCAGCCAGACCAAAACGGAACACCTCTTTAAGCAGTTAATTATCATAAACAGTAATAAACATAATATAATATCCATAGATTGCGAAAATTTAATGATAACAACAGTGGAAACCATCCCGACACATCCCAAACAGGGGTGTCATAGGTCATGAGCAACTAAGAAATCCGGTTACAAGTCTACTAAACACTAAATCCGATACAATAGTTCTAAAAACATGAAAATGATAAGATAAAGGAGGCACGGGGCTGCGAACGCCAATAGCTACCTCGTAGTCTCCGAATCACTGCCTGAACTGAGAGAATCAACACTCAGGAGCGGACTCTACGATGCCTGAATCCGTGAGTAATAATTATAAATAATGGCTGAAAGTATGAAAACACGTAAAGGCACAAAGCAATTCCATATCAAGCAGTAAAATCACTTAAAGCAGTAAATTAGTGAAGAAATCAAATGATATTCCTTTTTAAAACATGTAAAACAGGTAAATAAAAAGTAGAAATATGCCCCTCGAGCACAGTATCAATCGCTCAAAACAGTATCAGCCCCTCGTGCTCACTCTCAGTACAGTATCAGCCCATCGGGCTCAGTATCAATCACTCAGAACAGTATCAGCCCCTCCGGCTCACTCTCAGATCATTATGGGTACCCGCGCTCACTGTGGGTGTCCAGACTCCGGAGGGGCCCCTTACGGCCCAAGCGCTATATCAAGCCACCTCGTGGCATCATCACTCGGCCTCACATCACTCGACACTCGGCCTCACATCACTCGAGCCACCTCGTGGCATATAAAGTATCTCAGGCCCTCGGCCTCATATCACTCAGCATATCCTCACATATGGCCATCAGCCTCACTCAGTCCAAAAAATCATCACAAGCCCCTTAGGTATTAGTAAATCAGTAGTTCTCAGCCCAAAACATAATGTAGATTTATCATATAAGTTTTCAAATCTGAGTAAAAGTGGTTGAGTTTGTAAAATAGTAGATATCAATAGGACTGAGTTCAAATAATAAGTCAAGTAGTGAGGAAACAGTGATAAAAATCCCCAAATGGTCCAAATAGTTGGCACGAAGCCCTCATGAGTCTAACCATACCAAAATTATGTAAATTATCTAATTCCGATATCATTTGGTCCTTCAAATCATCATTTTGCTTTTTTGAAAGGTTTTACAATTTTCTTCCCAATTTCCATCCCAAATCACGAAATAAATTATGAATTCAATGATAGATTCATGTATCTAGCCAAATCTGAGTTAAAATCACTTACCCCGATGAATTTCTTGAAAAACCTTCGAACAATCGCCAAAATCCGAGCTCTCTAGGTCAAAATATTAAATAAAACCCAAAACCTCATATTTATAGAGTAACCCTCAGATTTCAGCCTCCGTGGGCCGCACCACATCGACCGCGGTTCTCACAAGCTAGTGCGGTCCGCGCAAAAACAACCGCAGCCGCACAGGCCTTCCTCTGCAGTGACAGGCTTTAGTATTTTGGCCATAACCTTTTCTACAAATGTTGAAATTGCGATAACTTTACCTTTCTGGAAACTAAACACGAAGGGCTACGACTTTCATTTTTGAATCATCTCAAAATTCCATGTAGATCAAAAGATATGAGCTTCCGAAGTAGGACCAGCGAATCGTTCCCCACCGCGGCCGCACACCATTTTATGCGATCCGCATGACACCTACCGTGGCCGCACTTCTTTTTGTGCGGACCGTGCGGGTGGTTTTCGAGGCCTACAACCCTCCTCGACCTGCTACAGCTATGATTTTCGGCCTAAAACATCCCGGAACCTACCCGGGACCCCCGAAACTTCAAACGAATTGTACTAACACATCCCATGACATCGTTCAAACTTGTTCAACACTTCGGAATGCTTACAACAACATCAAATCACCATTTTAACATAGGATTTAAGCCTAAGAACTCCAAGAATTCTTAAATTATGTTTTCGCTCAAAAGGTCTATCAAATCTCGTCCGAATGACCTGAAATTTTGCACACACATCCCAAATGACACAACGAAGCTACTGAAACTCTCGGAATTCCATTCCGACCCTTATATCAAAATCTCGCCTATCAACTTGAAATTGCTAAAATATCAATTTCGCCAATTCAAGCCTAAATCTCCTCTACAACTCCAAAACCCATTCCGATCGCGCTCCTAAGTCACAAATCACCTAACGGAGCTAACCAAACCATAAAAATTCCAATACGAGATCAAATACACACAAGTCAAATCTTGGTCAAACCTTTCAAATTTTAAGCTTTCACTGAGACTGTTCTTCCAAATTAAATTCTGATTAACTTGAAACCCAATACCAACGATTTACATAAGTCATATTGCATCACACAGGGCAAGTCATGCCAGAGAATTAGCGAGCGAAATGCAAAAGCTCAAAACGACCTGTCGGGTTATTACATCCTCCCCCACTTAAACATACATTCGTCCTCGAACGTGCCCAGAGTTGTTCCAAAAGCAAACCAATTGTTGAATAACCTCACCATGCACATGCCCGGGGGTGATCCCACGTCACCCTTTCTCGCATAGATTTGATAACACAATATAACGGAAATTTCACAATCCATCCTAGTCCATGAGCCATGGAACCACATTTCCTCTTCTAAAATCATCGACACGATTAGAATTTCACATTTATACTGTGAATAAGTCCGAACAAGCTGTAACAAACCATATATGCTATCTCCGCTGCAATCACATAATAAACCACATAACTCAACACTTGTAGTGATAACTTCTAACCACAGCAACTGCACACAACATCCGCATATCGATAGAAAAACTTTTATCAACTAAAGTCTCATCCCAACACTTTCATATACTGCCAATGATCACTAAGACACGCGGTAAGCCATAGCCATTTCCCAGATCAACCATTCATAAAGCCACTTCTTCCTTGGCAAATACCACAACAAATTTCCGAACCAAAGCTCGATACTATCCTTCCAACATGCTGAAATCACATCCGTTCGTATTTATTAATGATCCCCAATGATCTACTCTAATCCAACACATTACTCTGGTGACATGACATATCCATACAGGCCTAAGCCACAACCTGCACAATACACGCATCAATACACAACAGTCCGAACATATTCAAATCATGAAAATGACTCAAATGAAAGAGCTATACCTCAAGCTCACCGGTACCACCACAACATAAGGCTAAGAACTCGTCTCACATCATAGGAACAGAACACACGAGTCTAACCCGCAAGGTCATACCTCCACATAACTTCGCTACGATGTATGATCCTATCTAATACTGCCCCACATGAACCACCTTAAGTCACTATGCTCGAAATCGACAACCACGCACAATTTGATATCTGGAACCAAAGCAATTCATCATACTCACGGTGAAGTAAATAACATATACCATGCAAACCCGAAAGGACATAACCAATACGCCATTCACCGAGCAACACCCAATTACTCTTCCCGCTCGACTTCCACTACGAGACCCCAATAGAACCGCACCATATGTACCTATAACCAACAAATCATAACATCTCGCAACACAGAAAGGTAACTCGTGGATCTTCCTAGATTACTAATAAGCTCAATAACAATCGAATCAACACACCCCTCAACAGTACAATTCAGAGCCAACCAAGCCGGCTCAAATTAAAACACACATCCACATTTGCCTGCCAACGAGCTCCTTATCACAAAAATTTTGGAGTTGCTCTTCAACTCCTTTAACTCTGCCGGTGCCATACGATATAGTGCCCGTCATCAAATCAATACCGAAATCAACAACCTTTCCCGACAACATGCCCGACCACAAGAAACATATCCGAAAGGTCCCTCACCACCGAAACTAAATCAATGGTAGGAGCCTCTACACTAACATCCGTCATGAAAGCCCAAATAAGAAAGCCAATCCTTCCCAGCCGTCCGATGGGCCTTCGAAATATAAAACCACTCCACTAGGGCATAATCCTACGGACCTCACCACTCAATCCATGGCATTTCCAGCATAGCCAACAACATCGCCTTATTGCAATAGTCCAGAATGACACAACACAGAGACAACTAGTCTGAACCCAATATCACATCCAAAATCTAACATACTAAGCAACAAAATATCCGCTCGGGTCTCCAAATCCCGATAGTCACTAAACAGTGCCGATACACACGACTCACAACCTCCACATAGCCTGAATATTAGAACTTCCCGTCTCCAACTCCATATGGCCCATGAATCCACATATCTGGTTCCAATTCCGCTATCTGAATGCATACCACACCTCAAATACCTAATCATTCCACGGGAGATAATCTAGAATTCCTCTTTGCCACCAAGCAAAGTCGAGTATTAGCAGTTGTTCTAACCAGAAAATGCCGCAATACTACCAAAGTATCACCAACTTAATCACATTGCCTTTCTGAAACATATGCCCTCGTCAAATCACCCCAAATTAGCAATACCATTTCCTTAATCATCCGAAGACCCTTTCTCTAATTATCTGAAGCTCGTTCCTCTAATTATCTGAAACTGCCCGTGGTACTTAAGAATTTTATGACTTTCTATTCAAAACTGAACCGCAACCTCACGCACGCAATTCTCAATCATTTACAACATACTGCATAACCCATACCATTCTAGGATAACCATGAGAACTTCATATCCCTTCCGAACTGCAAGCCACTATGCATTCCACTAGCCAAAAAATTTCCATTGATCCCATCTAGAAAAGAACCACTATACATCCCATGCTCCTCATGCCCATAGAAAATATACATCTCCAACCAAGGTAGAAACCATCAAGGACTCTCTGAGTTCCCCTTGCACAAACCAGACCTGCCAGGACTGAATCCTTCTAACTCGACCAAGCTACGCAAGCCATCAAAACCTAAGAGTAGTGCCGCAAAATACCTGTAGGAACTCATTACCCCGTACACACCCAAGGAACTAATCATATCCTTACCATACTGATCCAGCCTACTACCCAGCTATCCCATTTATCCGAGTTTCCTTTTGATTTACCTTCAACTTGATATCCCCTCTTGCTGTAGCACCACAATTCCTCAACCTAGTCTTACCATACGGGATCCAAGCATAAAGCCACATCGTCTGAGACCCATAAGCCACTGAATACTCTCTTATCTATTCCCAAAGGCACCACATTCAAAATACTTTACTCTGAGGAAACTTCTTGCAAATCTAAATCCGTTACCTTTACCTTCCTAATACTGATACATAGGATCCCATAATTGATATAGAAGTGACACAAGTCTTGGCACCCCTCTAATGCAAACCTCAGTTTCTAGCCCAATTATACACTTGAAAATCTCCAATTATTACCTGAAAGTCTTGAACCCATTAGAACCATTCCCGAGAGTCATGCACTCTATTCAAACTGCAATTAGTATGATCAAATGAACCAAACAACCCATGCCTCATTGGCACTCCGACACCGCAGAATGTAACCTCATCCCAATACAACCAAGCAACTTCCTGCTCTATGCACCGAGTATTCTCGCCAATAACAACTCAAGATATCACGTGATTCTCACAAACCTATGAAGCATAATATAATCTTCGTCAAAATTTTCCTTTACTCGAGCCATCCTCGGTATCAATTTCCGCAAGCCATAACTGGTTCACCAGCACGCCTCAAATTGGAACCAAAATAGCACCTAATCGTGCAATCGCCTAATCAACAGCAGGCTCCTCCACTTGGCTCGAAGCCATAGATCAGTACACACTCAATAACACATAACGATTATACTCTATTGATGCCATGATACCATAGTGAGATTAAACTTAAATCTTTTATAAGCTTGTGAAAACACAGATCATCTAGAATCTTAACTCCTTTGCGAACCTCGCATTCCACTCTCGCAATAGTTACACCCACTCTTTAAGTGACCCAATTTAAATTGAAACACATATCTTTCACTCGCAAATGAGATCTTCCAATAGACACATAAGGATCGTACAACCTCAGAACATTTCGCAGGAGACAACCCACCTGCTTTGCCTCTAACTAACATTTCTATATACCTTCCACCGTCATAAACTGTATGCAGTCACTTAGTTTTCCTGAGTCTGAACTCATACCGCAACATGAAATTTACTTCACTCACAACTGGGAAACATGAAAAGATCCTTCACATGCCCATAACTCGGGGCTATACCTCCAATAAAAATGTAATTCAAGCACCTAATAGTTCTTTTATCCTCTAGCAGACCTTCTCGTCGCTTCCAAATTATGTGGATACATCTCGCAGTACCAACATACTCATCACATAGTTATCTAGCCGTCACTTTCACTAGTAGGGACAATACCGAACATATACATTCAAAAATACTTGCTCACACAATTAGCACCTCGGTGCTCAAGCTATAAGCAAAGATCCGGCCTCAAGTCCTCCAGACTGGCCCAACATCAACTCACAGAGATCACATCTCGCCCCTCGATCGGGGAATCACAAGCCATCGATGCACATCTGATACTGAGCGCTCATGCGCGCATACGAACACGTGGAAGGAATTCAAGAGTTACTTTTCAAGTTGAATCAAGGACGCACGATTAGAATTCAAAAATGTGAAGTTTTCCTAAAGGTTCTACAGCCTCTCGAGGATAAATACAGATGTCTCCGTACCGATCCACAAGACTCTACTAACCTGCTCATGACTTGTGAGACCTATGTAACCTGGCTCTAATACCAAACTTGTCACGACCCAATTCCCGAACCCGGTCATGATGGCGCCTCTCGTGAAGACAAAGCCAGCCAGACCAAAACGGAACACCTCTTTAAGTAGTTAATTATCATAAACAGTAATAAACATAATATAATATCCATAGATTACAAATATTTAACGATAACAACAGTGGAAACCATCTCGATACATCCCAAAACGGGGTGTCACAAGTCATGAGCAACTAAGAAATCCGGTTACAAGTCTACTGAACACTAAATACAATACAATAGTTCTAAAAACATGAAAATGATAAGATAAAGGAGGCACAGGGCTGCGAACGCCAACAGCTACCTCGTAGTCTCTAAATCACTACCTGAACTGGGAAAATCAACACTCAGGAGCGAACTCTGCGATGCCTGAATCTGCACGCATCGTGCAGGGAGTAATGTGAGTACTCCGACTCAGTGAGTAATAATTATAAATAATGGCTGAAAGTATGAAAACATGTAAAGGCACAAAGAAATTCCATATCAAGCAGTAAAATCACTTAAAGTAGTAAATTAGTGAAGAAATCAAATGATATTCCTTTTTAAAACATGTAATTTAACAGGTAAATAAAAAGTAGAAATATGCCCCTCGAGCACAGTATCAATCGCTCAAAATAGTATCAGCCCCTTGAACTCACTCAAAGTACAGTATCAGCCCATCGGGCTAAGTATCAATCACTCAGAATAGTATCAGCCCCTCCGGCTCACTCTCAGATTATAATGGGTACCCGCGCTCACTGTGGGTGTCTAGACTCCGGAGGGGCCCCTTACGGCCCAAGCGCTATATCAAGCCACCTCTTGGCATCATCACTCGGCCTCACATCACTCAGCCCTCGGCCTCACATCACTCAAGCCACCTCGTGGCAAATAAAGTATCTCAGGCCCTCGGCCTCATATCACACAACATATCCTCACATATGGCCATCAACCTCACTCTGTCCAAAAAATCATCACAAGCCCCTTGGGCATTAGTAAAACAGTAGTTCTCAGCCCAAAACATGATGTAGAAATATCATATAAGTTTTCAAATCTGAGTAAAATTGGCTGAGTTTGTAAAACAGTAGATATCAATAGGACTGAGTTCAAATAATAAGTCAAGTAGTGAGGAAAAAGTGATAAAAACCCCCCGAAGGGTCCAAATAGTTTGCACGAAGCCCAGATATGGCAATCATCCCAAATCATGATGATAACAAATGAATTTCAGTCAAATACGCGGTAAAATCATCAATCGGGACGGACCAAGTCACAATCCCCAGTAGTAAAAGACCCCACGCTCATCACCTAGCGCGTATCTTGCCTCAATATAGCACTACGATGTGCAATCCGGGGTTTTCAAACCCACATGACATCATTTACAATCATTACTCACCTCGAACCGGCTAAATCTCTAGCTCGTGATGCCTTTTGCCCCTCAAATCAGCCTCCACGAGCGTCGAATCTATCCAAAATCAGAACGAATACATCACAAAATGCTAAGGAAACAAATCCCAAGTGAAAACAATCAACAAAGGGCACGATTCCCAAAATTACCAAAACGCGAGCCCCGGGCCCACATCTCGGAATCAAGTAAAATTTACATTTTCAGAATCCTCATACCCTCACTAGTCTAACCAACCAAAATTATCCAATTTCGATACCATTTGGTCCTTCAAATCATCATTTTACATTTTTGAAAGGTTTCATAATTTTCTTCCCAATTTCCATCCCAAATCACGAATTAAATAATGAATTCAGTGATAAATTCATTTATTCTAGCCAAATCTGAGTTAAAATCACTTACCCTGATGAATTTCTTGAAAAACCTTTGAAAAATCGCCAAAATCCGAGCTCTCTAGGTCAAAATATTAAATAAAACTCAAAACCTCATATTTATAGAGTAACCCTCAGATTTCAGCTTCCGTGGGCCGCACCAAATCGACCGCGGTTCGCACAAGCCAGTGAGGTCCGCGCAAAAACAACCGCAGCTGCACGAGCCTTCCTCTGCAGTGATAGGCTTTAGTATTTTGGCCATAACCTTTTTTACAAATGTCGAAATTGCAATAACTTTATTTTTCTGGAAGCTATACACGAAGGGCTATAACTTTCATTTTTGAATCATCTCAAAATTCCACGTAGATCAAAAGATATGAGCTTCCGAATTAGGACCAGCGAATCGTTCCCCACCGCGACCGCACACCATTTTGTGCGGTCCGCATGACACCTACCGCGACCGCACTTCTTTTTGTGCGGACCGCGCGGGTGGTTTCCGAGGCCTGCAACCCTCATCGACCTGCTACAACTATGATTTTCGGCCTAAAACTTCCCGGAACCTACCCGGGACCCCCGAAACTTCAAACTAATTGTACCAACACATCCCATGATATCGTTCAAACTTGTTCAACACTTCAGAATTCTTACAACAACATCAAATCACCATTTTAACATAGGATTCAAGCCTAAGAACTCCAAGAACTCTTAAATTATGCTTTCGCGCAAAAAGTCTGTCAAATCTCGTCCGAATGACCTGAAATTTTGCACACACATCCCAAATGACACAACGAAGCTACTGCAACTCTCGAAATTCCATTCCGACTCTTATATCAAAATCTCGCCTATCAATCCGAAATTGCCAAAATATCAATTTCGCCAATTCAAGCCTAAATCTCCTCTACAACTCCAAAACCCATTCCGATTGTGCTCGTAAGTCACAAATCACCTAACGGAGCTAACCAAACCATAAAAATTCTAATCCGAGATCAAATACACTCGAGTTAAATCTTGGTCAAACCTTTCAAATTTTAAGCTTTCACTGTGTTCTTCCAAATTAAATTCTGATTAACTTGAAACCCAATACCAACGATTCATATAAGTCATATTGCATCACACGGGGCAAGTCATGCCCGAGAACTAACGAGCGAAATGCAAAAGCTCATAACAACCGGTCGGGTCATTACAATCCGCTTGTAATATTAGTGATGCCCATAAAGTGCTTGATAATATCTCCACTAGGAAAAGCTTACATATTTTTTAATTTGCATTATTATCATTATTATTCTATTGGGTCTGTTTGAAACAGTGAAAATATTCCCATATTATCTTTATGTTTATAGGTAATGAAGAAAATATTTAATATTTCTTTATGTTATCTTTGTTCTATATTTTGATGAGTTTGTTAAAATTTAGTAGTTCATATGGATTAGTACTTTTGTGTGTTTGAATCAAGCTTTTGCGTTTGGAGTTTAAAGATCACGATTTTAGAATTTGGGTTCAACCATATCGTTTGTTGTTTGCGTGTTAGAGCTTATGATTGTTTACTGCCAAAGAGAATTTGCTATCTTTCTCTTTATACACAATATATATTTAACTGATATGTTCGCTGCATGAAGTGCAACACTTAATTGTCAGCAGCATAATTAGTAAATATATTATGTGTTATATATTATACTGAAGGATGTTTCATGTCATGGCCTACTACTCTTTCTGGTGGTGTTTACTCCTATTATTCTTGTTTGATCTATAGATGCATATTGCAAAACTAAAATCACTGTTCGTCAACTTAGATCTAAAAAGAAGAAAAATGCCAAACCTATTCTTTAATTGCAAGAAAAAGCCACATAGATGTCAATATTACATTTTCAAATGAGAAGTTGGTTAAAGAAACCAACAGATGGAATACTTAATTTTCACAACTTATAATGGAAGTTTTCCTGTAATAATTGGAATTTAATTGATCAATATGGATATCATAATATAATAGTAGCTTTCTCAGATTACTTATTGTAACGACCCGACCGGTCATTTTGAGCTTTTGCATTTCGCTCGCCAGTTCTCGGGCATGATTTGACCCGTGTGGTGTATTATGACTTATGTAAATCGTTGGTACAGTTTCAGGTTAATCAGAATGAATTTGGAAGAACAGTCTCAGTTGAAAGCTTAAAATTGAAAGGTTTGACCAAGATTTGACTTATTTGTATTTGATCTCGGATTGGAATTTTTATGGTTTCGTTAGCTCTGTTAGGTGATTTGGGACTTAGGAGCGTGATCAGAATGCATGTTGGAAGTCCTGGAAGGTTTAGGCTTGAATTGGCGAAATTGAGATTTTGGCATTTTTCGGTTGATACGTGAGATTTTGATATAGAGGTCGGAATGAAATCCCAAGAGTTGCAGTAGCTTCATTGTGTCATTTGAGATGTGTGTGCAAAATTTCAGGTCATTCGGACGAGATTTGATAGACCTTTTGATCGAAAGCATAATTTTAGAGTTCTTGGAGTTCTTAGGCTTGAATCCTATGTTAAATTAGTGATTTGATGTTGTTATGAGCGTTCCGAAGTTTTGAAAAAGTTTGAACGATGTCATGGGATGTGTTGGTACAATTGGTTTGAAGTTCCGGGAGTTCCGGGTAGGTTCCGGGATGTGTTAGGCCGAAAATCATAGTTGTAGCAGGTCCAGAAGGGTTGCAGGCCTCGAAACTCACCCGCGCGGTCCGCACAAAAAGAAGTGTGGCCACGGTATGTGATGTGCGGACCGCACAAAAAGAAGTGCGGCCACGGTAGGTGTTGTGCGGACCGCACAAAATGGTGTGCGGCCGCGGCGAAGAACAATCCACTGGTCCTATTTCGGAAGCTCATATCTTTTGATCTACAAGGAATTTTTAGACGATTCAAAAACAAAAGCTATAGCCCTTTGTGTCTAGTTTCCAAAAAGGTAAAGATATTGAAATTTGGACATCTGTAGAAAAAGTTGTGGCCAAAATACTAAATCCTATCACTGCAAAGGAAAGTTGTGCGGCCGCGGTCATTTTTGTGCGGACCGCACTGGTTTTGTGCGGCCCGCGGAGGTGGAAATCTGTGGGGTACTCTATAAATACAAGGTTTTGTGTTTTTGTTTTTTGATATTTTGACCTAGAGAGCTCGGAATTTTGCGATTTTTCAAAGGATTTTCAAGAAATTCATCGGGGTAAGTGATTCTACCTCATATTTGGCTAGAGTACATGAAACTATCATTTAATTCATCATTTAATTCGTGATTTGGGATGAAATTTGGGAAGAAAATTCTTAAATCTTTCAAAAATATAAAATGATGATTTGAAGGACCGAATGGTATCGGAATTGGATAATTTTCATATGGATAGACTCGTGAGAGTATAAGGATTCTAGTTTTGTGAATTTTGTCAAATTCCGAGATGTGGGCCGGGGGGTCGGGTTTGACCAATTTCTGGAAGTTTTTGGTAATTTGATTGTTTTCGCTTCGGCTTTTTTCCCTTAGCATATTGTGACGTATTCGTTCTGATTTTGGATAGATTCGACCCGCGTGGAGGCCAATTCGAGGGGCAAAGGCATCGTGAGCTAGAGAATTAGCCGGTTCGAGGTGAGTAATGGTTGTAAATGATGTCCTGAGGGTTTGAAACCCCGGATTGCACATCGTAGTGCTGTATTGAGGTGAGACACGCGCATAGGTGATGAGCATGGGGTTTTTTACTACTGTGGATTGTGACTTGGTCCGTCCCGATTGATGATTTTACCGTGTATTTGACTGAAACTTATTTGTTATGGTCATGATTTGGGGTGATTGCCATATTTGGGCTTCGTGCCAACTATTTGAACCCTCCGGGGATTTTTATCACTAATTCCTCACTGTTTGACTTATTACTTGAACTCAGTCCTTGTTGATATTTAATGTTTTACAAACTTAGCCACTTTTATTCGTATTTGAACTTAAATGATATTTCTAAATGATGTTTTTGGCTGAGAACTAGTGTTTTACTAATGTTTGCGGGGCTTGTGATGATTTTCGGACTGAGTGAGGCCGAGGGCCATATGTGAGGATATGTTGAGTGATATGAGGTCGAGGGCCTGAGATACTTTTTATTGCCACGAGATGGCTTGATATTGCGCTTGGGCCGTAAGGGGCCCCTCCGGAGTCTGCATCCCCACAGTGAGCGCGGGTACCCATTATGATTTGAGAGTGAGCCCTAGGGGCTGATATTGTACTGATTGTGAACCCGGGGGCTGATATTGTACCGAGAGTGAGCCCAAGGGGCTGATACTGTTCTGAGTGATTGTTGCTATGCCCGAGGGGCGGATTTCTACTTATTATTCACCTGGTAAATTACCTGTTTTACTTGGTTTAAAGGAACTTCATTTGATTTCTTCATGGATTTACTGCCTTAAGTGATTTTACTGCTTGATATAGAATTGTTTAGTGCCTTTACGTGTTTTCTTGCTTTCAACCATTATTTATGATTATTACTCACTAAGTCGGAGTACTCACATTACTCCTTGCACCGTGTGTGCAGATTCAAGCATCGTAGAGTCCACTCCTGAGTGTTGATCCTCCCAGTCCAGGCAGTGTTTTTGGAGACTACGAGGTAGTTGTTGGCATCCGCAGCCCCCGTGCCTCTCTTATCTTACTATTTTCATGATCTTGAACTTCTGTAACGGATTTCGTATCTAGTAGACTGTTATCCAGAACTATTAGTTGCTCATGACTTATGACACCCTAGTTTGGGCTGTGTCGGGATGGTTTCTACTATTATTATCATTAATTACGCAAATTATGGTTATTATATCATGTTTTAGAACTAGTTATGGTATTTAGCTGTTTAAAAGAAGTGGTCTATTTTGGTCTGGCTGGCCTTGTCTTCATGAGGGGCACCATCACGACTGGGTTTGGGGAATTTGGCCATGACAAGTTGGTATCAGAGCTAGGTTACATAGGTCTCACGAGTCATGAGCAGGTTTAGTAAAGTCTCGCAGATCGGTACAGAGACGTTTGTATTTATCCTCGAGAGGCTACAGAACCTTTAGGAAAACTTCACATTTTTGAATTTTAATCGTGCGTCCTTGATTCAACTTGAAATTAATTCTTGAATTCCTTCCATGCGTTCGTATGCACGCATGAGAGCTCAGTATCAGATGTGCCTCGATGGCTTGTGAATTCCTTGATCGAGGGGAGATATGTGATCTATGTGAGTTGAAATTGGGCAGTCTGGAGGACTTGAGACCAAATTATTGCCTATAACTTGAGCACCGAGGTGCTGATTGTGTGAGCAAGTATTTTTGAACGTATATGTTCGGTATTGTCCCTACTAGTGGAAATGACGGCTGGATAACTATGTGATGAGTATGTTGGTACTGCGAGATGTATCCACATGATTTGGAAGCGATGAGAAGGTCTGCTAAAGGATAGAAGAACTATTAGGTGCTTGAATTCCATCTTGATTCGAGGTATAGCCCCGAGTTATGGGCGTGTGAAGGATCTTTTCATGTTTCCCAGTTGTGAGTGAAGTAAATTTCATGATGCGGTATGAGTTCAAACTCTGGAAGACTAAGTGACTACGTACAGTTTATGATGGTGGAAGGTATACAGAAATGTTAGTTAGAGGCTAAGCAGGTGGGTTGTCTTTTGCGAAATGTTCTGAGGTTGTATGATCCTTATGTGTCTGTTAGAAGATCTTATTTGTGAGTGAAGGATATGTGTTGCACTTTAA
Source organism: Nicotiana sylvestris (assembly GCF_000393655.2). Lineage (NCBI taxonomy): Eukaryota > Viridiplantae > Streptophyta > Magnoliopsida > Solanales > Solanaceae > Nicotiana > Nicotiana sylvestris. Next base: position 123,333,131 of record NC_091059.1, on the reverse strand, counting down.
ATTGGGTCACTTAGAGAGTAGGTGTGACTGTTGCGAGAGTGGAATGCGAGATTTGCAGAAGAGTTAAAATTCTAGATGATTTGTGTTTTCACAGGCTTATAGAAGATTTGAGTTTAATCTCACTATGTTATCATGGCATCAATGGAGTATAATCGTTATGAGTTATTGAGTGTGTGCTAATCTATGGCTTCGAGCCAAGTGGGGGAGTCTGCTATTGATTAGACGGTTGCACGGTTAGGTGCTATATTGGTTCCAGTTTGAGGCGTGCCGGTGAATCAATTATGGCTTGCGGAAATTGAGACCAGGGATGGCTCGAGTAAAGGAAAATTTTGATGAAGATTATATTATGCTTCATATGTGTGTGAGAATCACGGGATATCTTGAGTTCTTATTGGCAAGAATGCTCGGTGCATAGAGCAGGAAGTTGCTTGGTTGTATTGGGATGAGGTTACATTCTACGGTGTCAGAGTTCCAATGAGGCACGAGTTGTTCGGTTCATTTGATCAGAATAATTGCAGTTTGAGTAGAGTGAATGACTCTCGAGAATGTTTCTAATGTGTTCAAGATTCTATTTGGTATTTTAAAGTTGTATATGTGGTTAGGAACTGAGTTTTCATTTGGAAGATGTCAAGACTTGTGGTACTTACTACATTAATTATGGGATTCTATATATCAATATTAGGAAGGTAATGGTTCCAGATTCACAAGAGATCCCTTCGAGGTAGGTATTTTGAACGTGGTGCTTTTGAAAACATTTAAGGGAGTACTCAGCGGCTTATGAGCCTTAGACAGTGTGGTTTCATGCTTGGGTCTCGTGTGGTGAGTCTGGGTTGAGGAATTGTGGCGTTGTAGCAAGAAGAAGTGTCAAGCTAATGGTAGATCAGAGGGAAACTCGAATATATGGGATAATGTGGTAGTAGGCCAGATCGGAATGGTAAGGATATGATTAGTTCCTTGGGTGTTTTCGAAGTAACGAGTCTCTGCAGGTGTTTCATGGCAATTCTTTTGGGTTTTACTGACATAAGTAGCTCGGTTGAGTTAGAAGGATTCAGTCCTGATAAGTTAGTGTCGTGCAAAAGGAATTCGGGGAGTTCTAGATGGTTTCCACCACAGTTAGAGAGGTATATTTTTCCTATTGGCATGGGGAGCATGGGATGTATAGTGGTTCTTTTCTAGATGGGATCAATGGAAAGTTCTTGACTAGTTGAGTATGTAGATGTTTGTGTCTCGGAAGGAAGATGAAGTTCTCATGTTATCCTAGGATAGTATGGTATATGTGGTATGTTGTAGAGGATTGAGATTTGCGTGTGTAAGGTTACAGTTCAGTTTTGGAACGAAAAGTCATAAAATTCTTAGGCAGCACGGGCAGTTTCAGATGATTAGGGGGATGATCTTCAGATGATTAAGGAAATGGCATTGCTAATTGGAGTGATTTGACGGGGTATATGTTTCAGGAAAGCAATGTGACTAAGTTGATGGTACTTCGGTAGTATTGTGGCACCTTTTTGATAGATTGATTGCGGGTATTCGAGTTTGCTTGGTGGCACCGAGGAATTTCAAAGTATCTCTCGTGGAATGATTGGATATTTCAGGTGTGGTATGCATTCAGACGACAAAATTGGGGTCAGGTGTATTGAGTCATTTGCCATATGGATTTGGAGGCAGGGAAATTCTCACATTTAGGCTATGTTGAAATTGTGAGCCGTGTGTATCGGCACTGTTTAGCGACTATCGGGGTTTGGAGAACCGAGCGGATCTTTCATTGCTGGATATGTTAGATTTTGGATGTGATATTGGGTTCAGACTGGTTGTCTCCATGTTGTGTCATTCTGGACTATTGCGCTAAGGTGGCGCTGGTGGCTATGCCGGGAATGCCACGGATTGAGTGGTGAGGTTCGACGGATTATGTCATAGTAGAGTGGTTTTATATTTCGAAGACCCAGCGGACGGCTCGGAAGGATTGTTTTTATTAGTTGGGTTTTCGTGATAGATGTTATTGTAGAGGCTTCTACCATTGATTTAGTTCTGGTGCTGAGGGACTTTTCGGATATGTTTCTTGTGGTCGGGCATGCCGTCGGGCAAGGTTGTTGATTTCGGCATTGATTTGATGCCGGACACTATATCGTATGGCACCGACAGAGTTAAAGGAGTTGAAGAGCAACTCCAAAATTTTTGTGATAAGGAGCTCGTTGGCAGGCAAATGTGGATGTGTGTTTTAATTTGAGCCGGCTTGGTTGGCTCTGAATTGTACTGTTGAGGGGTGTGTTGATTAGATTGTTATTGAGCTTATTAGTAATCTGGGGAGATCCATGAATTACCTTTCTGTGTTGCGAGATGTTATGATTTGTTTGTTATGGGAACATATGGTGCGGTTCTATTGGGGTTTCATGGTGGAAGTCGAGCGGGAAGACTGATTGGGTATTGCTCGGTGAATGGCATATCGGTTACGTCCTTTCGGGTTATTATTGTTGATACCCAATTTTTCCCTATGCATTTTTATGCTCAAATTACTTTCAAAATAGCATGTGTATGCATATATAAGCATTCCCAAGAGTTTTTTGGTATTTTTTCCTGATTTTTAAGGGTTTTTAAAATCAATTTATTGCCTATTTTAGCAGTGCAAAATCCAATAATTATTCCCAAAATTATCATCCTAGTGAATAATTTATTTCCATTCTCATATTTACGCCAAAATATAATTAAGATGATTTTTGCATATTCTTATAAAGTTATTTAGTATTTTTAAAACTAAATTGCATATAATTGCAATTATAGCCTATTTTAAGATTAATATCATTTCTATAATTGTAAAATTGGTTTCAATTTTTTTTAAATTATTATTTATGCATTATTATTTGGGTCAGTACTTTTAATTTGTTTTTAAAATCTTTTTTACTATTTTATGAAATAAAAAGGGACAAAACTAGCTATTTAAAAACTGACCTCATTTCGTTTCAATTGCAGCCCATTTTGTATTTCGATTACAGCCACATTAAACCCCCCCCCCCAATTGACCCAATTTGAATCCCAGCCGGGCCAGCCCAATTCCATACCCTTTGACACATTTAACTACCCGATCCAAGGCTCCTTTAATCCAGACCGTTAATCAATTTGATCAACGGTCACGACCTCTCCTTTCCATTTTTAATTCCCCAAACCTTACCCTAGTCCCCATTTCTGTTTATCCAGCTGCCTTTGAATGCTCTCCACCCTCAAACTCTCTCGAAGGTTCTTCGGAACCCTAGCCGTCTCCGGCCCCTTTTTCACCGTACTTTCACCGGAATCCATGGCTTCTCAGGCCATAGATGGTCTATACTCACTCCTCTCCACCATTAGACCTTGGTTGTTCGAAGTTGTGAGGCCTGACGTCGACGATTCCCTCTCCGATCTTCTCCGATCTTTGATTCCATGGTTTCTCCGACCATGCTCCGGCATATTCGAGACTCAGGAGCCCGGTTCTTGACCTTCCCGACTCAGGACCAGACCTGTCTCCAAGCCTTTCTCATTTCTAGGGTTTCTCTGAAACCCTAAGCCATTCGAGGTTATTTCACCATTATTTGTTTAGATCTGTACTATGTCTCTGCTTTTCTGGACATCTAGAGTGTTTTCCCTAAAAGTTTTTGTCAAAATCGTTTCTCTCCGATTTTTAGGGTTTCCGTAAGGATTTTTGAAAAAATCTTTCTGATTCTTTTCTTCTTTGCTTTATCTGTGTTTGTTTATACCTTGCTCATATGGTTTCTTTTATTTTATGCATATATTGTCTTTTACCTTCTTATTTTCTCCTGTTAATTTCTGCTATGTTTTCACTACTCTTCTGCTATATGTGCCTATCGTTAAAGTTATTTGATTTTTGACTCTGTTCATGTTCTTAAATGCTTCATCTGCTTGTGTTCAAGTTTGCACTGTGTCTTTCTTCTGAACTCGTTTATGTTCTGAGTTTCTCGAATATGTTTTTCATGATTTTTCTTCCTTTGTTGTTCAAGCATGCTATCATGTCTGTTTTGTTGAGACTCTAAAAAACAAATGGTTTGCTTTCCCACCTCCATGTCTGATTCAACATTTGAAACCCTAGGATTTGGGGTTTCCTTTTAACGATTTTGATTTTTGTGTTCGAGTCAAGGTTCCACAATGGGACCCTGGACTCTCAGACTCACTATGAGTCTGCAGGTTGAACCTGCATCTCCTTGCTTATGATTCTGAACTTCTCTTCGATTAAAATTCTCTTTTAAACAACCTGACAGTCTCTTTTTTGGCAATCCACTAGGCAAGTGCCTAGGGCTAGTTTTTTATTAATAATAGAAAAGAAAAATACATCAATTAGGAAAAGTACAAATAAAGGGGACAATAGCACCGGTATTGTTACCCATATAACACAAACCGGGCTAACCTTACTGTACTAATCCTATTGAGGCTTGTCAACCTCGCCTATTAACAAGAATGTAAAAAATATGAACTTGAAAGGACTAAATATTCTATGATCATCACAGAGTTTATAACATACTCTGTGATGATATTACAGATGAGGATACTAATAAAGTGGTAGAATAAAATGTAGTACCCATTTGATTGTTGTCCCTTTTTTTCAACCTTTTAAAATCTTCAATTTTTACTTTGTCGTTTTCATCTACCTTGTTCAAAAAGTATTCAAGAATCATCATCTATTTTTTGACCGGTTGGACCTCGCTGACGAAGTTGGGGAAGCCTGCTTTTGTTTGGCAGCTCTCATTGGAGGTCGCCTAACAATTCCTTCCTTGTCGGACCTTGTTGCAATTTTCATCCAGATAGCACCTGCTTTGCTTGTTCCAATGTGGTCCTCCACAGTGTTTGGTGGTGTATCTAGGTGGTGAATACATGTGCGACAAGGAGGCTTACTTGGAATGAAATCTGAAGCCTCCAACTTGTTCTTTAATTTTCCAGTCAAAGTATTCTCAAAATATAGTATTTGAAGTTCATCCTTGATAACTCTTTCCACACGATGGCTGGGAAATTGAAACCTTACTTTTAAGACCATTTTCCTGTTCCCTTTTCAAATTTGAGCATGTGATTGAATTTGACAAAGTGACCAAAGGTTGCTTGATCTGGTCCTCACCATCACGTAGAAGAGGCTTTTGTGTAACTACTTGTTGCCCAGTCCTATGATCTTTTTTATGCACCTCACCTACAGATTTTTCAACTAAATCAACTACTGCAGAATCTCGATCACCTACTGGTTTGGCATTAGTTGCTCGATCAGCAGTAGGTTTAGCAACCCCCGCAGCTACTCGATCACCAGCTCCCTTCAATGCAACAGTAGCCTTCGAAATTGTAACTTCAGCAGCTCCACGATCATCTTCAGCTTCAGTAGGTCTAGGAAAGTTTTGGCAGGTGGGAGGTGATTGATAGTGAGAGGGTTGAGTATTTTAGGTTTGGTAGACATGTGCGAGTTGGGAATATCTAGGTGAAGTAGGCTGATATGTGGGAGGTGGAGGTGATTGGTAAGTAGGTGGTGGGGTTTGGTAAGAGGGAGAGAGTGCTTGGTAATTTGGGATAGGTTGATATGTGAGTGGAGGTATTGGGTAGGTTTGGTATTCGATTGGGGATTCTGTTCTTTGTGCAACCATCATGGTGCTCACGTCCCTTTTCTTGGATGTGACACCAGACTGTAGAGCCTTGTTGGTGGCCTGCAAAGCTTCAAAGTTAGTGACCATACCACTTTTGATACCTTCCTCGATCCTTTCCCCTAGCTTGATGATGTCGGAAAATTTCTGGCTTTCAATCAGCATTAACCTTTCATAGTACTGTGGGTCTTGAGCTCGGACAAAAAACTTGTTCATTTGTTCTTCTTCTAAAGCCGGTCTGACCTTAGCAGCTTCTGATCTCCAATGAGTAGCATACTCGTGGAATGTCTCCGTGGGTTTCTTCTTTAAGTTCTGGATGTAGACCATATCTGGTGCATTTTCCACGTTGAATCTGAACATGTCCATGAAATCGGATGCCATACTTACCCAATTTGGCCACTTCTTAGGGTGTTGGTTGATGTACCAAGACAAACCATCTCCTTTCAGACTCCTAATGAAGAGTTTCATGCCTTTGCCAGGGGTTCTCCTTTGTCTTTTTCAGCGTTCTGACAGTCGGTGACTCTTTTCCTCACTTTCCCTTCCAACTCCAGCAGATTGTATTCTAGATATTCCAGCTTCTCACTAGCCCTGGTGACTCTTTCTTCCATTCGTTGATTTGGTTACTTGATGGGAGGTTCCTCCACCAGGTCAGCAAGAGTAAGGGTATGTTGATAATACCAAAGCCGGGAACTTTGTCATTCATTTCTGCAAAACAAAAGGGTGAGACCATACTTCAACAGACTCGGCTATTAAATATCAACAATTAGCATTAACAGCATTTAGTTCTCTAAATAAATGCACAGAATATGGTAATGTCCGTTTGGGTTCTCAGGAAATCAAGTGAACTTTGGACAAGGCTATCTTAAAGAGTCATTATGTGGACAACATAACTGACTCGGCTAGGTTTTGATAGTGATTTATGCATAATTGAACAGAGTAGGGTTTCTATTGGGTATTAGACTGGTATCCTTGAGCGGACAACTCAAGAGGGAAAGGCACGAAACCGTCGACTACATCGTTGATCAACCGGTTTTTACCGCAAATACACCTTTGCCAAATTTAGGGGGGGTAATGATGTCGGAAGGGCACAACCACTCATTATAAGCGTTGCTATGGTATTTTGTTTGGCACAAGTGGAACATGATGTTAAATATGCAGTTAGAAGTTGTCAAGTATTTGCACGTTCATAAAGTAATGATTACAATAATTGCTCATAATTACAACAATATTGAAGGAAAGCAGTAAAAGAAAGCATTAAAGAAAAGAAACAAGAAGCCAAGTCAGTTTCATAATAGAAGAGAAATAAAGACATTAAATAAAGGCAATAAAGATGCAGTAAAGTCACAAATAACATGAAATGGTAAAAGCCTAAAAGAAATATCCCCAGCAGAGTCGCCACGCTGTCGCGCCCCCTTTTTCTAAAAAAAGCGAAATCGGGCTTGTAACATTTGGGAGGACAACTCGTTCCCTTTTGCGAATTGGGTTTTGGAATTTGAAGAGTCGCCACCTAATGATTAAGTGCATTAGGACACCAAGAAGGTTTGAGTTTGAAGAACCAGAGTTTGGGTAAGGGCTAGAAATTATCTCGAGGGGAAGGTGTTAGGCACCCCTCAAGATTCACTAGTGTGTTTCCCGACCATGTTACAATTGTGACTTCACATAATCAAATAAGCAATTAAGGGCTCAAGTAATAAGGGGTTCACATACAATATTGCAAGTAAGTCGAAACTTGAGAAAGGGTAAAAAGGGGTAGGAAATTGAAGAAAGATTTAAACAATTCTACAAGGAATAGATGAATACAAATAAGAGTGAAGGGGGGGGGGGTCCTCGGTTTATGATTAATATGGACCACATCAATGCAATACCCGGTAATCACTCCTCAAAAGAGGGGCTACACGTGGTATTATCGCACCGGTCATCATATCCATGCTACCCTTCCCACCCCGTTAAGGTATTAAAGCGCAAAATGGTGTCGTTACTTATTGCATGCTATTATCCCTCCCGATCCTATCAGTACCGGAGGCATTTGAGACTACTAATCCTAAAGGGGAGGGAGTCGGGGCTTTTTCAGAGTTTCAAAAGGATAAAAATCTAGGCGACAAGCAAAAAAACCAAACAGCAGTTAAAGGGTGAACAAATAGCAATTAAGGCTCAAGTAGGACTCCTCATTCAAAGCAACAAGTTATTTAGCATGACTTACAAGTACTGGTTCAGTCTTTAATAAATTAAGGCGTAGGACAAGCTGATTTATCACATATTTTTCAGATGAGGAGTCCGAATTAGCCCTGTCTGGATGTAGTTATCAAAACTAATACAGTTGGTTAATTACCTAGTAATTTGCCAAAGTGAGACCTATAGGCATGATATTTAACAGTGTACACTGATTTTTACGAAAAGGATGCTGGTTTTATAAAGAAAAATCTACGGACTTATGACTGATTTTAGATTCGAAATGAAACTGATTCAACTGATTTGCTCCTATAGGCATGATCTCTAAGTGTCATTGGTTTAAAAAAGTTACATTAGTGCAAGAGTCCTATAAGCATGGTGTCTAGGATGCAATTGATTATTTTAACCTATAGACTGTTTGCCTAATGTGTATATGCAGAAGTGCAGAAGCCTATAGTCATGATTTCTATATGCAGAAGTACAAAATCTTATAGATTTTGAAATGAAATAATCTTATAGGAAGGATTTCTAAATGCATAATGAAACAATCTTATAGGCAGAAATTCTAAATGCAGATATATAAACAAAAATGTTGTGATTGCAAAAATAAGACCTAAAGAATGATATCTACCCCATATGCATAACATGAGAGACCCTCCCCCATTTTTTACTATACACCCCATAGTTATCACAAATTATTACCACTTGAGTGAATCTAGAAAAAGTAAATTACATCAGAAATTCCAACTACATCTGAATAGCCTAATTCAGACTCAAAGTCCAATAATATGAGATAAACCAACTTCCAGGATCAGATTCCCAAAGCCTTGCTCATATTTTGGGTGCGTCAAAGTTCCAAGGAGCTTTGTGAACTCCAGGCAGTGCTTACACCCAATTATATTACAGATGTATAGTGCAGTGAGGAATGGCCAGCCCTCACATGTCCAAGTTCAGAGGGAACTCCAGGTTCCCAAGGCAAGGCTCATAGGAGGGGGGCAGAACTTAGAGTCTAAGAGTAAGTGTAAGTGCAATAGAGGGGGAATTAGGGAGGAGCCATGACAAACTAGTGGTCATACCCAGCAATTGGGATGTTGGCACACCCCTGACCAGCCTGTCAGCTTAAATTGGGAGTTATGACCTTTTGAAGGTCAGGTTCAGACCTGGGCAGTAATTTAGATACTGCCAGGCCAAAACCATTAACTCAGATGCATAGAGGGGAATATAGGATATGGATTCATAATAGAAACAATATACAAGGAAAGAAACACACATCATTTAACTACTGAACATGAACAACAAAGTGGGAAAGAGTACTAAAACTATAAAATAAACACATAGGGGGTGATGTAAGAAATTAAATTAGACATACCAGCTTCAGGAAATACCGGTAAGTAAAACAGCAGTCTTGAAAAGCCAAATTACAAAGCAGTACAAAAGTCTCAGCAGAGAGTAGAAGGTATTGAAAAAGTATTGTGATTGAAAGTGTATGTGAGATAGTAAGGTTTTATCAAAGCTTAAATCTTAAAGCCCCTTTTTTTTCTAACGCAGAAGGGTCGAGCCCCTTTTATAGTGTAGCAAGTAAGCAAGAAAAAGTAAGGAAATATCATTCTGATCAGTCTCCCTTTAATCAAGGGATTCTGATCCCAAGCGGGTAAAGCAATTATGGAAAGGGATTTAAAAAAAATATTTTCCCAGTAATATAATAAAGGGTAAGTACATAGAAGCTATTTAAGGCAACAAGATAATAGTACATGGCTTGTAAAGAAAAAGGAAAGGGAATCAACCAGTAAAATTAAAACATCAGACTGTTACTCGAATGAATCCAGTCATGAAAAGGGGTAAAGAAAGGTTCAATTAGGGAAAACCAGTAACAATCAAGTGAACACAATTAAAGGAATCCGGAATCAATTAGTAGTTGGTAAAGTCTTTTTGAATGAAGAGTTCTCATATATATAAACACTCAAACATGTGAATCAAGAAGAGACTGCCAAGTTGTTTAAAAGAGAATTTTAATCGAAGAGAAGTTCAGAATCATAAGCAAGGAGATACAGGTTCAACTTGCAGACTCATAGTGAGTCTGAGAGTCCAGGGCCCCATTGTGGAACCCTGACTCGAACACAAAAATAAAAATCGTCAAAAGGAAACCCCAAATCTTAGGGTTTCAAATGTTGAATCAGACATGGAGGTGGGAGAGCAAACCATTTGTTTTTCAAAGTCTCAACAAAATAGACATGATAGCATGCTTGAACAACAAAGGAAGAAAAATCATGAAAAACATATTCGAGAAACTCAGAACATAAACGAGTTCAGAAGAAAGAGCCAGTGCAAACTTGAACACAAGCAGATCAAGCATGTAAGAACATGAACAGAGTCAAAATCAAATAACTTTAACGGTAGGCACATATAGCAGAAGAGTAGTAAAAACATAGCATAAATTAATAGGAGAAAAGAAGAAGGTAAAAGACAATATATGCATAAAATAAAAGAAATCATACGAGCAAGGTATAAACAAACACAAATAAAGCAAATAAGAAAAGAATCAGAAAGATTTTTTCAAAAATCCTTGCGGAAACCCTAAAAATCGGAGAGAAACGATTTCGACAAAAACTTTTGGGGAAAACACTCTAGATGTCAAGAAAAGTAGAGACATAGTACAGATCTAAATAAATAACGGTGAAAGAACCTCGAATGGCTTAGGTTTCAAAGAAATCCTAGAAATGAGAAAGGCTTGGAGACAAGTCTGGTCTTGAGTCGGGAAGGTCAAGAACCGGGCTCATGAGTCTCGAATGTGCCGGAGCATGGCCGGAGAAACCATGTAATCAAAGGTCGGAGAAATCGGAGAGGGAATCGACGAGGTCAGGCCTCACACAACCAAGGTCTAATGGTGGAGAGGAGTGAGTATAGACCATCCATGGCTTCTCAAGCCATGGATTCTGGTGAAAGTACGGTGAAAAAGGGGTCGGAGACGGCTAGGGTTCCGAAGAACCTTCAAGAGAGTTTGAGGGTGGAGAGCATTCAAAGGCGGCTGGCTAAACATAAATGGGGACTAGGGTAAGGTTTGGGGAATTAAAAATAGAAAAGGGAGATCGTGACCGTTGATCAGATTGATCAACGGTCTGGATTAAAGGAGCCTTGGTTCGAGTAGTTGAATGGGTCAAAGGGTATGAAATTGGACTGGCCTGGTTGGGATTCAAATTGGGTCAATTGGGGGGGTTAATGTGGCTATAATCGAAATACAAAATGGGTTGCAATTGAAATGAAATTAGGCCAGTTTTTAAATAGCCAGTTTTGTCCCTTTTTATTTCATAAAATAGTAAAAAAGATTTTAAAAATAAATTAAAAGTACTGACCCAACTAATAATGCATAAATATTAATTTACAAAAAATTGAAACCAATTTTACTATTATAGAAATGCTATTAATCTAAAATAGGCTATAATTGCAATTATATTCAATTTAGTTTTAAAAATACTAAATAAATTTATAAAAATATGCAAAAATCATCTTAATTATATTTTGGCATAAATATGAGAATGGAAATAAATTATTCATTAGGATGATAATTTTGGGAATAATTATTGGATTTTGCACTGCTAAAATAAGCAATAAATTGATTTTAAAAATCCTTAAAAATTAGGAAAAAAATACAAAAACTCTTAGGCATGCTTATATATGCATACACATGTTATTTTGAAAGTATTTTGAGCATAAAAATACATAGGGAAAAATTGGGTATCAACAACTTAAGGATTTTGAAATTATTTCACCGTGGGTATGATGATTTGCTTTGGTTCCAGACATCGAATTATGTGTGGTTGTGGATTCCGAGCATAGTGACTTAAGGTGTCTCATGTGGAGTAATGTTGGATAGGATCGCACATCGCAGCGAAGTTATGTGGAGGTATGACCTTGCGGGTTAGATTCGTGTGTTCTGTTCCTATGATGTGAGACAGGTTCTCAGCCTTGTGTTGTGGTGGTACTGGGGATCTTGAGGTACAACTCTTTCATTTGAGTCATTTTCATGATTTGAGTATGTTCGGACCGTTGCTTATTGGTATGCGTATTAGGCAAGTTGTGGCTTAGGCCTATATTGATGTGTCAAGTCACCAGAGTGGTGTGTTGGATTAGAGGAGATTGTTGGGATCATTAATGAATACGAACAAATTCGATTTCAACATGTTGGAAGGATAGTATCGAGCTTCGGTTCAGAAATTTGCTATGGTATTTGCCAAGGAAGAAGTGGCTTCATGAATGATTGATCTGGGAAATGGTTATGGCTTACCGTGTGTATTAGTGATCATTAGCAATATATGAAAGTGTTGGGATGAGACTTTAGTTGATAAGAGTTTTTCTATTGGTTTGCGGATGTTGTGTGCAGCTACTGTGATTCGAAGTTATCACTACAACTGTTGAGTGATGTGGTATAACATGTGATTGTACCGGAGAGAGCATATATGGGTGATTACAGCTTGTTCGGGCTTATTTGGGAGATAGATGTGAGATTCTGATCTTGTGAATGATTTCAGAAGAGGAAATGTGGTTCTATGGTTTAAGGACTAGGATGAATTGTGAAAATTCAGTTATATTTTGTTATCAAACCTATGTGAGATAGGGTGACGTGGGATCACCCCCGGGTATTTCATGGTAAGGTTATTCAGCGATTGGTTGGCTTTTAGAACAACTCTGGGCACGTTCGCGGACGAACGTATGTTTAAGTGGAGGAGGATGTAACGACCCGATCGGTCGTTTTGAGTTTTTGCATTTCGCTCGCCAGTTCTCGAGCATGATTTGCCTCGTGTGGTGTATTATGACTTATGTAAATCGTTGGTGTTGGGTTTCAGGTTAATCAGAATGAATTTGGAATAACAGTCTCAGTTGAAAGCTTAAAATTTGAAAGGTTTGACCAAGATTTGACTTGTTTGTATTTGATCTCGAATTGGAATTTTTATGGTGTTGTTAGCTCCGTTAGTTGATTTGGGACTTAGGAGCATGATCGGAATGCATGTTGAAAGTCCGTGGAAGGTTTAGGCTTGAATTGACGAAATTGAGATTTCGGCATTTTCCGGTTGATAGGTGAGATTTTGATATAGAGGTCGGAATGAAATCCCAAGAGTTGCAGTAGCTTCATTGTGTCATTTGGGATGTGTGTGCAAAATTTCAGGTCATTCGGACGAGATTTGATAGACCTTTTGATCGAAAGCATAATTTAAGAGTTCTTGGAGTTCTTAGGCTTGAATCCTATGTCAAAGTAGTGATTTGTTGTTGTTATGAGCATTCCGAAGTTTTGAACAAGTTTGAACGACATCATGAGATATGTTGGTACATTGGTTTGAAGTTCCGGGAAAGTTCCGGGATGTGTTAGGCCGAAAATCATAGCTGTAGCAGGTCCAGAAGGGTTGCAGGCCTCGAAACTCACCCGCGCGGTCCGCACAAAAAGAAGTGCGGCCGCAGTATGTGCTGTGCCGACCGCACAAAAAGAAGTGCGGCCGCGGTAGGTGCTATGCGGACCACACAAAATGGTGTGTGGCCGCGGTGAAGAACAATCCACTAGTCCTACTTCGGAAGCTCATATCTTTTGATCTACAAGGAATTTTGAGATGATTCAAAAACGAAAGTTGTAGCCTTCATGTCTAGTTTCCAGAAAGGTAAAGGTAAAGAAATTTGAGCATTTGTAGCAAAAGTTATGTCCAAAATACTAAAGCCTGTCACTGCAAAGGAAAGCTGTGCGGCCGCGGTCGTTTTTGCGCGGACCGCACTGGTTTTGTGCGGCCCGCGGAGGTGGAAATCTGTGGGGTACTCTATAAATACGAGGTTTTGTATTTTATTTGATATTTTGACCTAGAAAGCTCGGATTTTGGTGATTTTTCGAAGTTTTTTCATGAAATTCATTGAGGTAAGTGATTCTAACTCAGATTTGGCTAGAGTACATGAATCTATCATTGAATTCATCATTTAATTCGTGATTTGGGATGGAATTTGGGAAGAAAATTGTAAAATCTTTCAAAAATATAAAATGATGATTTGAAGGACCAAATGATATCAGAATTGGATAATTTTCGTATGGATAGACTCATGAGAGTATAAGGATTTTAGTTTTGTGAATTTTGTCAAATTCCGTGTGGGCCCAGGGGTCGGGTTTGACCAATTTCTGGAATATTGTGGTAATTCAATTGTTTTTGCTTGGGTTTGTTCCCTTAGCATATTGTCATGTATTCGTTCTAATTTTGGATAGATTCGACCAGCGTGAAGGCCAATTCGAGGGCAAAGGCGTCGCGAGCTAGAGAATTAGTTGGTTTGAGATGAGTAATGGTTGTAAATGATGTCCTGAGGGTTTGAAACCCCGGATTGCACATCGTAGTGCTGTATTGAGGTGAGACACGCGCATGGGTGATGAGCGTGGGGTCTTTTACTACTAGGGATTGTGACTTGGTCCGTCCCAATTGATGATTTTACCGCGTATTTGACTGAAACTTATTTGTTATCATCATGATTTGGGCTGATTGCCATATTTGGGCTTCGTGCCAACTATTTGAACCCTCTGGGGATTTTTTATCACTAATTCCTCACTATTTGACTTATTACTTGAACTCAGTCCTGTTGACATTTACTGTTTTACAAACTCAGCCACTTTTATTCGTATTTGAACTTAAATGATATTTTGGGCTGAGAACTACTGTTTTACTAATGTCCGCAGGGCTTGTGATGATTTTCGGACTGAGTGAGGCCGAGGGCCATATGTGAGGAGATGATGAGTGATATGAGGCCTAGGGCCTAAGATACTTTTTATTGCCGCGAGATGGCTTGATATTGCGCTTGGGCCATAAGGGGCCCCTCCGGAGTCTGCACCCCCACAGTGAGCGCAGTACCCATTATGATTTGAGAGTGAACCTAAGGGGCTGATATTGTACTGAGAGTGAGCCCGAGGGGCTGATACTGTACCGAGAGTGAGCCCGAGGGGCTGATACTGTTTTGAGTGATTGTTATTGTGCCCGAAGGGCGGATTTCTATTTGTTATTCACCTGCTAAATTACCTGTTTTACTTGGTTTAAAGGAACTTCATTTGATTTCTTCATGGATTTACTGCCTTAAGTGATTTTACTGCTTGATATAGAATTGCTTTGTGCCTTTACGCGTTTTTTTACTTTCAGCCATTATTTATGATTATTACTCACTAAGTCGAAGTACTCACATTACTCCCTGCACCGTGTGTGCAGATTCCGGCATCCGCTCTTGAGTGCTGATCCTCCCAGTCCAGGCAGTGTTTTCGGAGACTACGAGGTAGCTGTTGGTGTCCGCAGCCCCCGTGCCTCCCTTATCTTACTATTTTCATGTTCTTGAACTTCTATAACGGATTTCGTATCTAGTATACTGGTATCCAGAATTATTAGTTGCTCATGACTTGTGGCACCCCACTTTGGGCTGTATCGGGATGGTTTCTACTATTGTTATCGTTAATTCCGCAAATTATGTTTATTATATCACATTTTAGAACAACTTATGGTATTTAACTGTGTAAAAGAGGTGGTCTGTTTTGGTCTGACTGGCCTTGTCTTCACGAGAGGCGCCATCACGACCGGGTTTGGGAAATTGGGTCGTGACACTTATTGTTTTTCTATTCATGTAAAATGTTTGTAATATTGCGAAAGAATTTCTTTCTCAGATTATTTAAAGTTCAGCTTTATCTCTTAAAGGTCTATCGTCTTACTGCTTTGCTCCTGAAGCTGTATTCATCTTTATATCTTATGGTTTCGAATAAAATTTCACTAATTATATTATTCATATGCACCGGAACAATTTAATAGTGATCAAGGTGGAAAATATGATACACATGTAGTCTCTAAACGTTCAGATTTCATACTACTACTGATTGCTAAGCATACACTTTTTTCGGCAGAATTTTGTTCATATTGTGGATCTTGAAGACATGATCCCTGAAGGAAGGGATATTGTATCTTAAATACATAACTGGGGCTATCCAAAGAACTAATCCCTTTTCTTTCACCCAGCATAACAAGAGTATTATTTCTTGACTTAAGATGTGTATCGCAAAAATATTTAGTTCCTGATGTTATTCTCAACTTGAATAACATAATTAGTGAAACTTTTACTATATTATTCTTTTATTCTTTTTTTTTTTAGTTTTTGCCGAACTTTTGTTCCCATTTTAAGTTTTTTTCTTTTATATGGATTTAGTAAGATTGTTATTGTTCAAATGTCTCCAAACAGAATGAGAAACATATGTTTTGATCACGGGTTTTTTCTTGCATTTGCAGGTTGTAGCTAGGCACTATATGGCTGAGACTGCACTACCTTCTCTTAGATGTCAACTACTTGACATCTTTGACTAAGGTCTTAGAATTCTACTCATTCTGGGGGAAATTACTCAGTCAGCCCAAAGCAAGGTAGCAACATTCTAATTCTCCAAAATGATATTGTGATTTATCAACTATATTATTTTGTTTTGTTGTTAATGATATCACTGATGTTGAGTTTATGGATAATGAGTTTGATAATCTTGGATTCCATCTGATGCCACTTCTTATATGTATGTAACAAAAGCTCTGAATATGGACAGTTTGATAAGGCTAGCTTATTTGCCATGGGAATGTCCAGTTGAGCCCTTGTGCTGCTACCTTGAAATGTACAATAGTTAATTTTGTTTTCATATTTGGCCAAAACTTATAAGACAACTGAATCATGCTAAGAACATTTCACAAAATTTGATTGAAGCAGGGTTTGGTTTAAGGTACAAAAGCACATAAAAGAGAGATTGAGTTGTATTTCTATTTTGCCCTCATTAGAATGCATATTGGTGCTGAGAGAATACGCATACTATGGCCTTACTTAGATCTTGCAATTATTATCTCATATTATGTTCATTTTTGGGGTTGAATATTTACAAATTCCTCCTCCTGAAATGTGTCTAGTGTACAAAGGTATTGGAAGCCCTACGATTTTAGACATCGGGTAAGTAAATAATATCTGTATGTGATATAAACTAGATCGAAATTTCACTTTTTGGTTAAACAAATTGGTTCCGTTACCGGGAATCTGGTAATCTATTCTTTCTTAGCCTAAGCTTTTTTGTTGCATTAACTATGTCGAACACCAATGACAACACCCAAGGAAACCAAGGAAACCAACAACTCCAGAAGAATCCACAGGATGACCACATCCCAATCCCTTCTCCACAAAGCTCCCCTTGACGATCTCGAGAGGGAACTCCTGATGGATCTCATGCAAATGGAAATGCTCAATTTGAAAATGTTGAAGCTATTGATGAAGCTTCGCAAAAGTTAATCGCTCAACAAGTCAATAAAGATCTTGAGACTTTTGTTAATCAATTACCTGTCGCACCACCCACACCTACTCCAAATAACAACACTTTGGAGAACCCTCGTTCTGGGCTTGCTAATTCAGGAAGTGGTGGAAACCCTACTAAATAACGAGAAGGAGAACCAGGTAGCTTAGTTAATTCTTATTTACAAAATTTAATACTAACATTGCAGAAACAACTCAAGGAGCAAAGTGACCGCATAGAGCAAATTCCTGGGGTGCCGCCCGTAATTAAAGGGATAGATATGGATGAATATTCACAACAACCCTGGAAGCCAAGTGCTGCTCTTCTCCCAATTCCAAAGAAATTCAAAATGTCCAATATCTCAAAATACGATGGAACAACTGATCCACGAGACCACATGACTGCATTCACAATAGGCATAAAGGGAAACGACTTGACCAAACAGGAAATTGAATCAGTATCGGTCAAAATATTCAGTGAAACACCCACTAAGGGAGCATTAACATGGTATTCTCTTTTACCCGAAAATTCCATAAATTCTTTTGCTGAGCTTGCAGATTCTTTCATCAAATCACACTCGGGGGCTCAAAAACTCGAAAAAAGAATGGAAGATATTTTCAAAATCAAGCAAGGGGACTCAGAATTGCTTAGAGAGTTCGTGGACAGGTTCTAATGTGAAAGAATGACGTTACCGCTTGTACCTGACAATTGGGAAGTTATAGCCTTCACAAGTAATTTGAATGAAAAAAGCTCTAAAGCCATGACACGACTCAAGGAAAGCCTTCGTGAATTCCCAGCAACAACGTGGAATGACATTTATAACAGGTACAACACGAAGCTAAGGATAGAAGAGGATATTATCTCACAATCTCAAAAAGAAGAAAAGGTGAGTTTGAGACGGGCGGAAATCGAAACAAGGTTTGGTAAAAATAGGTACGAACCATAGATGGGTCTAGTAGGAAAACATTCACGGTCAAAACAGGACAATCCAAGGTATGATCATAGGTCGAGGAACAGAGAGTCGGGGTCGTCGTCAAGATTTGGGAAAGATCGAAATGAGCGAGAGTCACGGGATGATGTTAGAAACTTGAAAGCAAGGTTTGGCGGCTATAATATTAATGTAAGCACTTCCGAGCTCGTAGCTGTTTTAAGAAGCATGGCTGATAATATACGGTGGCCAAAATAAATGAGATCAAACCCAAACAGGCGCAACCCTGATTACTGGTGCGAATTTCACAATGATCACGGGCATAAAACGGCAGACTGTAGGTTGCTGCAAGGTGAAGTTGATCATCTATTAAAGCAAGGGTATCTCACTGAATTATTTAGTAAGAGAGGTAAGCAAGGATATATGAAGAATAGGCAGGAGCCCCAAAAACCACCTTCTCCCAAAAGGACTGTTAATGTGATAAGTGGAGGTGAAGATATTAATGGTGTGATGTACACAACAGCCAATAAAGTCTGCAAAGTCATAATTACCCACGGGAAGTGGGTGCGACATGTCTTAGAGGAAGAAAGCATTACGTTTGATGATGTAGACGCGGATAGCGTATTATCCCCACATAACGATGCACTGGTAATATCTTTACTTGTACATGATACTAATGTGAAACGAGTTTTGATTGATCCAGGAAGTTTTGTGAACATTATTTTGCTAAGAGTACTACGTGAGGTGCAAGCCAAAGATAAATTAATTCCAAAGGCACATACTCTGTCTGGATTTGACAATTCCAGTGTAGTGACGAAAGGGGAGGTAATACTTATAACATTGTAGTGGATTTGACATACTCTGTCTGCATTCGGTGTTGCATCAGGTAAGTTTTTAGGTTTTTTTGTTTCTAACCGTGGTATTGAAGTGAATCCCACATGGATTAAGGCCATTGAAGAAATTCCTGACATGCTTACAAGTAGAAAAGAAGTGCAAGTGTTGACAGAAAGAATTGTAGCCTTGGGGAGATTCATTTCTAAATCATCAGAAAAATGCTTTAAGTTCTTTTCATCTCTTAAAAAGCAAGATCAGTTCGAATGGACTGAGGAATGTCAGCAGGCACTTAAAAATTTGAAGGCATACCTGTCAAATCTGCCATTACTTGCAAAACCAAAGGCTGGGGAAAGATTGCTTATCTACCTTACTGTCTCAGAAGTAGCGGTAAGTGATGTTTTAGTCTGTGAAGACCAAGGTAAACAATCTATGATCTATTACGTCAGAAAATCTTTATTAGATACGGAGACATGGTATCCTCAGTTAGAAAATTTAGCACTTGTATTAATCATGGCATCTAGAAAATTAAGGCCTTATTTTCAGTGTCATCCTATCGCCGTAGTAACTGCTTATCCATTACGCAATATATTACAAAAGCATGAGTTGTCAGGTAGGTTAACCAAATGGGCTATAGAATTAAGTGAATATGACATCGCATACCAGCTTAGAACCACGATAAAATCTCAAGTGTTGGCAGATTTTGTGGCTGATTTTAGACAAGGAATGCAATTGGAAGCAAAAAAAGAATTGCAAGTGTTCAACGACACTAATCCGGGAATTTGGACCTTATTCGCTGATAGTTCCTCTAATATGAATGGTGCAGGCTTGGGAATTGTTTTGGTACTACCTACAGGTGAAACCATTCGACAAGCCATTAAATGTCATTCTATAACTAACAATGAGGCAGAGTATGAAGCTGTGATTGCAGGTTTAGAACTAGCAAGAGAACTCGGCATTAATCAGATTGTGATCAAAAGCGATTCACAGCTCATAGGTAATTAAATGCTAGGAACTTATACGGCTAGGGAAGCATGGATGTAGCAGTACTTAGAGAAGGTACGAGATCTGATCAGGCAATTCCAAACCTGGAAAGTTATGTAAATATCAAGAGATGAAAATGTCGAGGCGGACGCCCTAGCCAATCTCCCATCTGCAGCAGACGTGGCAAGCAATGAAAATGCTTCCGTAATTCATTTGTTTCATTCTGTGCTCGATCCAGACAAAAATGAGGTAAATTTTTATAACTTAACCTGGGATTGGAGGAACGAGATTGTTGCTTTTTTGCAGTTTTGAACCGTCCCTGACAACAAGAACAAAGCTCACGTGCTTCGGAAAAAGGCTGTTCGATATTATTTAAAGCAAGGCAATCTTTATCAAAAAATATTCGGTGGACCCTTAGCAAGGTGCCTCGGGCCTTCACAGACAGAATATGTAATGAGATAGATACACGAGGGTCATTGTGGAAATCACGCTGGAGGAAGATCACTGGTAAGAACCATGATTATGGCAGGTTATTACTGGCCTAAAATGGAAGAAGAAGCGGAAAATTTTGTAGCTAAATGTGATAAGTGCCAAAGATACGGTAATAACATGCATAGACCTGAGGAGTTGTTACATCCGGTCATTGCACTGTGGCCATTTATAAAATAGGGAATGGATATCGTGGGTCCAATACCACAAGTCAAAGGACAGGTAAAATTCTTGCTTGTACTTACTGACTATTTTACTAAATGGGTGGAAGCAGGAGCATTCAAACAGTTGCGAGAAAATGAAGTTAGATATTTCATTTGGCGAAATATCATATGTCGATTCGGTGTGCCAAAGGAAATCGTGTATGATAATGGCCCTCAATTTATAGGTGCACAAATTATAGAGTTTTTTCAAAGTTGGCAGATCAAAAGGATTACATCCAGACCTTATCAACCGATGGGTAATAGTCAAGTTGAGTCAACAAACAAAGTCATTATCAACAATTTAAAGAAGTATTTGGAGGAATCCAAAGGTAATTGGATAGAATTGTTACCTGGTGTTTTATGGGTATACCGCACAACAACAAAAACAAGTACAGGAGAAACACCATTTTCATTGGTTTATGGAGCTGAAGCTTTAATTCCAGTTGAGATAGGAGAGCCAAGCACAAGGTTTACACAAGCGTCAGAAGAGTCTAATGGCAAAGAAATGCGCATAAATTTTGATTTACTTGAAGGGAAAAAAGAAGATGTATTAATAAGAATGGCAACACAAAAGTAGGTCATAGAACGATACTACAATCGAAAAGCACGCCTAAGATTCTTCAAGATTGGGGACTTCGTGCTCAAAAAGGTTTTTCAATCTACGAAAGCAGTCAATGCGGGAAAATTGAGTCCAACTTGGGAAGGACCCTACAGGATTCATGGTATTTCAGGAAAAGGAGCATACGAGCTGGAAACGATAGATGGCAAGATACTACCTTCGCACTAGAATGTTGTTCATTTGAAGAGATACTATTTCTAAGGAATACCCACAGTCAGGTATCTATGTTTTAAAATTCTATTTTTGAATTGCTAAGGCAGATTCATAAGAAGCTTGAAGAGAGGCGTGTGAATTTTCTAAAGAACAAACCTTATCAGAAGATACCCGGAGGTCTTCCTGAGTTTGGGTCAAATTTTGCACAAGTTCACCAGCATATTCTTCCTTCTCGGCCAAGAGAGCTTTCAACTCTCTGATCTCTTCACTTGCCTTAGAAAGCTGCTCGAAAAAAGAGGTTTCAAGACGAGCCTTCTCCTTATCTACTTGACTTGAGGAAGCCTTTTCAACTGCCAATTTCAAAGTCAAGGCCTGCACATGTTGCTCCAAGGTACTCTTACTTTCTTCTAAGAATTCCACATCAATCTGAAGACTTTCATACTGTTCCTTCCAATTATACACCTCTAATTGATAATCACGCACTAACTGCTCTAAGAGAGTAACCCTTCTCATCATCACCGTGCCGATCAGGTTGGCCTAAACAAAAGAAGGGAAAGAGAAAGAAATGAGAATCCTGAAGATAGAAAAATGGCAAAGTAAAAGTTTGAAGAAAGGAATACCTTCAAAGAAACATGCACTATGTCATTCATCAAGGTCAAAGAACTATGGATGTCTAGCTTAGATCTCTCAATAGGACAATTAAAGGCTTTAACCACACGTCAGCTTGACCTGATTTCCTTAAAAGGTTACCCTCAGCGGGGACTTCAATAGTAACTTGCCACACAGCATCACTCGTACTTGAGGAACCAACCTCAGTACGATGAACGGGTGGAGGGGGAATTGTTGAAGAAGGAATAGTAGAAACAGTAAAAATAGCCTGGGGAGGAATGGAAACAGCCACGATCGTCAAGGAAGGAGTCACAGGAATGGAAGTAAAAAAAGAAGCCAGGGGTGCTTCATCAAAAATTGGACCTAAACTTTCACTACCAAACCCGTGGTTAAAAAACTACTCAACAGAATCATGAGCAGCAGCGGGAACATCATCAGGGATCACTGTCGGGGCTTCAGCAGACTTGGTAAGAGGAATAGAACGGCGGGGGGATGCTTCTACTTCATCATCGGAAATAATACATCTACGAGCCTGTGGTCTTGTTATCAAGGAACCCCCGTCTTCATCTTCTTTGGAGTGTGATGACCTAAAAGGTCATCACTTCTTGTTATAAAATGAAACTTCCGTGTTCTGAGGCCTTGAAAAGCTCATTTAGAGTCATCTCGATTTGCGTGCATAGTCCGGACGCGTAGCCGAAAAGCTTAAATATGATTTTTTTGAAAAATGATAAGTTTTGACTGTAAAATGAATAAATTTGACTTCGGTCAATATTTTGGGTACACGGACCCGGATTCGTGATTTGGCGGTCCTGGAGGGTCCGTAGGAAAAATATGGGACTTGGGCGTATGCCCAGAATCGAATTTCGAGGTCCCGATCCCAAGAAAATGAATTTTTAAAGGAAATTATTTTTGGAAAATTTTTAAGGAAATTTGAAATGATGTTTGATTAGAAAGATATGGTATCGGGCCCGTATTTTGGTTCCAGCGCCGATACATGTCTTATATACTGTTTAAGTCATTTCTATACAGTTTGGTCAAAAACGGACGCCGTTGACGTGATTCGGACCAAAATTGCTAAATTTGATACTTGATGAAGTTTGAGAAAAAGTTCTTGGTTTTGAGGTTTGATTCATTGTTATTGAGGTTATTTCGACGATTTGATCGAACGAATAAGTTTGTATGATTTTTTTAAGTTAGTACGTGTGTTTGGTTAGGAGCTTCGAGGGCTCGAGTGTGTTTCGGATGTGTTTCGGCATGTTTTGAACATAGGAAAAAGTTGCAGATTCATAGAAGTTGCAGGTCTCTAAAGCCAGGTCTCGCGGTCCGCAGTGGAAACTTCGCGGCCGCGGTGGGGACTCCGCGACCGCGGTGGGATTGGTGCGGTCCGCGGTGAGCAAGGCCAAGCCTACGCGGCTGCGCTCGATTTCTTCCGGTCCGCAGTAGAGGTCTGTGGCCGCAGTCCTTTTTATGCAGTCCACGGAGAGGGTCTGAGAGGAGTATATTTAAACGGACTTTTCAGTTATTTTTCACTTTTCAAAACCGTAAAAACATAAGAGGCGATTTTTCAAATAACTTTTCTTTTCCAAATCAATTGTAAGTCGTTTTTAACAAGTTTTCTTCAATCATTAACATCTTTTAACATGATTTCAATTTCAAACCAATTATTTTCATGGGAGAAATTGGGTGTTTTGGGTAGAACCTAGGTTTTCACAAAAATGGGGATTTGGACCTCGATTTGAGGTCCGATTTCAAAATAAATTACATATTTGAGCTCGTGGGAGAATGGGTAATCGGGTTTTGGTCCGAATTTTGGATTTGGACCAAGCGGGCCTGTGGTCAATTTTTAACTTTTTGGGGAAATCTTTATAAAACATATTTTCATGCATTATAATTGATTCATTTAGCAGTTATTGATATCGTTAAACAAATTGTGGCTGGATAAAAGCGAGTTGGTGGTGGAAACAAGAAGTAAAGCAGTAATTGAGGCTTGAATTGTGTTCATTGCATCGAGGTAAGTGTTTGGTCTAACATTAGCTTGAGGGATTAGGAGTTGTGTCCTATTTGCTATTTGCTTCTTGTCTAGTACAACATATAGGCATGGTGACGAGTATTTATACGTTGGTGTCAAAACATGATTGTGGGTCTTATATTGTGATTTTCATGATTTCATTGTATAATTCATGCCTTGGTGAAGATTTCTAATTGTTGTATAAATTTTGTGGAAAGAATTGTGACTTATGAACATTGAGGAATGTTGTCTCAGTTTGTATAGCGAAATTGTGAAAGTATAAGTGACAATTGAACTTTTAGAGCTTTGGCTCGAGTTGTGAAATAATTTGTGAAAGTATAAGTGATAATCGAACCTCTAGAGCATTGGCTCGAGTTGTGAAGTGGATTGTGAAGTAAAATTGAGAAAGAGAAGAGATCCTTATGTTGTCACCCTTGCCGAGCTATTATTGATTTATTTGATGTTCCCTTGTCGGGATTTAATTGTTTAATTGTTGTTCTCTTGCTGGGATTTAATTGTTTAATCGTTGTTCTCTTGTTGGGATTTAATTGGTGATTTGTTGTTCCCTTGCCGAGATTCTTATTGCAAAATTTCCTTTATTTCCTTACCCTATTGTTTGTGATTATTGTTTAGGTGAGGAAGAGAGTTAAAGCACGAAGGGTGATGTCGTGCATTGTTTGATATTGTGAGGAAAGAGTGTAAAGCATGAAGGGTGATGCCGTGCCGCACGATGTACCATTCCATGCTGATTTTATTGATTATATGGTGAGGAAAGAGAGTAAAAGCACGAAGGGTGATGTCGTGCATTTGTTGATTTCTTATTCTGTGTTGATATACAGGTTATGTTATTTCTTTCATTATTGCACAGGTTTATTTTGTAGTCTGGTCCTAGCCTCGTCACGACTTCGCCGAGGTTAGGCTAGACACTTACCAGCACATGGGGTCGGTTGTGCTGATACTACACTCTGCACTGTCTGCAGATCTAGGAGTAGCTTTCGGACAGTAGTTGGAGGGCTTCCTTCAGTCCACTCGGAGACCCAAGGTAGACCTGTAGGCATCCGCAGGCCCTGGCATCTCCCTCTATCTCTATTTCCTATTTCATTTCTTTTGTTCAGAAACAGTGTATTGTATTTTCTTCAGACCTTGTATGTAGTAACTCTTAGACAGTCTACACAGAGACACCAGGTTTTGGGGTATTTGAGGTTTTTATAAAAGTTGTAATAGATGTAGCCTTAAGATATATAATTGTTGACTTCCACTTATTTATTTAAAATTCCGTTTTTATCATATTATCGGCTTGTGTTTGTTAAAAGAAGCAAAAATGAAAGTGCAACAAGTAGTAATGTTTCTTATATTACTTGTCGTTATTTGATTTACTTTGAGGTTATAGATCCCCTTACCCTATTTGCCTTGGGATTGTTGTTTGGGCAAGGTCATTGCCTATGCTTCGAGGCAGTTAAAGATTCATGAGAAGAACTATCCGATTCATGACTTGGAGTTGGCATCTATTGTTCACGCATTGAAGATTTGGAGGCATTATCTATATGGTGTGGCATGTGAGGTGTTCACGGATCAAAAGAGTCTTCAGTATTTGTTCAAGAAAAAGGAGTTGAATTTGAGACAGAGAAGGTGGTTGGAGTTGTTGAAAGATTATGATATCACTATCTTGTATCATCCGGGAAAGGCCAATGTGGTGGCCGATGCGTTGAGTAGGAAGTCAGCCAGTATGGGTAGTCTTGCTTATATTCCGGTCGGTGAGAGATCGCTTGCTTTGGACGTGCGGGCTTTGGCCAATCAGTTTGTGAGGTTGGATATCTCTAAGCCTAGTCGTGTATTGGCCTGCACGGTCACTCGTTCTTCTTTATTGGAGCGTATCCGTGATCGGCTGTATGATGATCTCCATTTGTGTGTCCTTAGAGACACGGTGCAGCGCGGAGGTACCAAGCAGGTTACCTTAGATGATGATGGAGTTTTGAGGTTGCAGGGTCGAGTTTGTGTGCCTAATGTGGATGGGCTCTGAGAGTTGATTTTAGAGGAGGCCCATAGCTCCCGGTACTCTATTTATCCGGGTGCCGCGAAGATGTATCAGGATTTGCAGCAACATTATTTGTGGCGGAGAATGAAGAAGGATATCGTTGTATATGTAGATCGGTGTTTGAATTGTCAGCAGGTTAAGTACGAGCATCAGAGGCCTGGTGGTTTATTTCAGAGGATTAAACTTCCCGAGTGGAAGTGGGAGCGGGTCACTATGGATTTCATTGTTGGACTCCCACATACTCGAAGGAAGTTCGACACAGTATGGGTCATTGTTGATAGGCTGACCAAGTTAGCACATTTCATTCTTGTGGCAGTCTCCTATTCATCCTAAAGGTTAGCTGAGATCTATATCCGGGAGATTGTTCGTCTTCATGGTGTGCCT
Source organism: Nicotiana sylvestris (assembly GCF_000393655.2). NCBI lineage: Eukaryota > Viridiplantae > Streptophyta > Magnoliopsida > Solanales > Solanaceae > Nicotiana > Nicotiana sylvestris. The sequence continues at coordinate 123,306,821 of NC_091059.1, read as the reverse complement.
GTATCTATCATTTCGGACCGAGGTACGCAGTTTACCTCGCATTTTTGGAGAGCAATCCAGTGAGAGTTGGGCACCCAGGTTGAGTTGAGTACAATATTTCATCCTCAGACGGACGAGCAGTCTGAGCGGACTATTCAGATTTTGGAGGATATGCTCAGAGCTTGTGTCATTGACTTTGGAAGCTCGTGGGATTACTTTTTGCCTTTAGCAGAGTTTGCCTACAACAACAGTTACAAGTCGAGTATCCAAATGGCTACTTATGAGGCTTTATATGGTAGGCGGTGTCGATCTCCGGTTGGATGGGTTGAGCCGGGAGAGGCTCGACTGTTGGGTACGGATCTGGTTCAGGAGGCTTTGGACAAGGTCGGATTATTCAGGATAGGCTTCGTGCAGCTCAGTCCAGGCAACAGAGTTATGTAGACCGCAAGGTTCGAGATGTGGCTTTTATGGTAGGAGAGCGGGTATTGCTCCGAGTGTCGCCTATGAAGGGCATGATGAGATTTGGGAAGAAGGGCAAGCTTAGCCCTTGGTTCATTGGCCGGGATTTAATTGTTTAATCGTTGTTCTCTTGCCGGGATTTAATTGGTGATTTGTTGTTCCCTTACCGGGATTCTTATTGCAAAATTTCCTTTATTTCTTTACCCTATTGTTTGTGATTATTGTTTGGGCGAGGAAGAGAGTTAAAGCACAACGGGTGATGCTGTGTATTGTTTGTTATTGTGAGAAAAGAGTGTAAAGCACGAAGGGTGATGTCGTGCCGCACGATGTACCATTCCGTGCTGATTTTATTGATTATATGGTGAGGAAAGAGAGCAAAAGCACGAAGGGTGATGCCGTGCACATTTTTATTATATGATTGCTTTGGTGAGGACGAGAGTAAAAACACGAAGGGCGATGCCGTGCATTTGTTGATATCCGAGTTATGTTTTTTCTTTCATTACTTGTTGTTATTTGATTTACTTTGAGGCTATAGATCCCCTTACCCTATTTGCCTTGTGATTGTTGTTTTGGTGAGGAAGAGCGTAAAGCATGAAGGGTTATGCCATGTATTGTTTTGGCGAGAACGAGAGCGTAAAGCACGAAGGGTGATATCGTGTATTGTTTTGGTGAGAACGAGAGTAAAAGCACGAAGGGTGATGCCGTACAAATTGTTGATTTCTGCTTCCTTGTTGATACTCTAGTTATGTTGTTTCTTTCCTTACTTGATGCCTTTCTATTCGGAACTATTATCTCCCCCACAACATGTTTCCCCCTCCCACATTGACTGGTTAATTTGGTATTTCTTTTCGGCTGTATATATATATATATATATATGAAATGCACAAGTTTATTTGGTAGTCTGGTCCTAGCCTCGTCATGACATCCCCGATGTTAGGCTAGACATTTACTAGCACATGGGGTCGGTTGTGCTAATATTACACTCTGTACTGTGTGTAGATCCAGGAGCATCTTTTGGACAGTAGTTGGAGGGCTTCCTTCAGTCCACTCGGAGAACCAAGGTAGACCTGCAGGCGTCCATAGGCCCTGGCGTCTCCCTCTATCTCTATTTCCTGTTTCATTTCCTTTGTTCAGAAACAGTGTATTGTATTTTCTTCAGACCTTGTATGCAGTAACTCTTAGACAGTCTGTGACACAGTGACACCAGGTTTTGGGGTATTTGAGGTTTTTTTAAAAATTGTAATAGATGTAGCCTTAAGATATATAATTGTTGACTTCCGCTTGTTTATTTAAAATTCCACTTTTATCATATTATCGGTTTGTTTTTGTTAAAAGAAGCAAAAATGAAAGTGCAGCAAGTACTTAAGGTTTGGCTTGCCTAGCTCCCATTAGTAGGCGCCATCACGATTCCCGAGTGTGGGAAATCCGGGTCGTGACATAGAGTCATGGTCATCAACGGCTTTTCTTTCGATGAAGAGCCCAAAATTATTTCTTGGGCCCTTTCCAAAGAAACACGAGAAGTCGTGACCACCTCGGCACTAATCCCTCGAACTACAAATCATAATAGAAAAGAGGATTAAAATCAGTTCAGGAAAAAGACACTGAGGAGTTAAATAAAAACTCTTAGTAAAAGAATTTTTCATTACCATGAGTTTTTACTTTCCAACCAAAGCGGTGAGAGAGATTTTTCCAAGATCTACCCTTCACTGGAGCTACATTCAACAACTTTTAACAACAAACCTGGCATACAAGCCACGGTCTCTATCATCTTCAGGGCTAACCAGAACTCTTTTGCTCTTTGCTACTAGTGTAAAAACACTATTGCGAAAGAGTCTGGGGGAGTAAAGATGAATTAGATGGGCGAAACTAAAAGGCACACTGGCCATATTGCTCAAATGCCTCAAACAGGCAACAACCCTCCATACTATTGGGCCAATTTGACTTAAGCAAACATTGAAGAAACAACAAAACTCGAGAATAACAAGATCAATAGCAGGTTTGAATCCTAATGTGAAAGGGTACGTATAGACAAGGAAAATCCGATTAAGTAGGAGGTGATTCTTTGATTTGAATTTGGAATAATGATAGGAAAGTCATGACTCCAATGACAGTCATTACGAACTAGAGAAATTAGACCTTCTGTGATATGAGTTGGATAGATATCAGCACGATCTAAAGAGGACACTTGATTTCTCAAGGACTCCATATCATTATAGAAAGATAGTTCAGCAGGAACTATTTCATCCACTATGGGTTCACGAACAGGCTCGGAGGGTTCTTTTCCTTTAGAAGAAGATCTTTGAGAAAAAGAACCTCTAGTTCTAAAAGCAGGACTGGAACCATACGATGGAAGAGAAGAACCACGCAGAGATGAAGATCCTAAATTACGAAGCCTACCCCCTCTTCTACTCCTACTGGGGCATTAGGGAAGCTATCAACTATAGGGACCCTTTTAGGGTTAGGGTTTGATGAAGACATGATAGTACGAGGAAGAAGCAAACAAAGATTCGAGAATTGGATATTCAGAGAACTTTATGTGGTAAAGACAAAGAAGAAAACTATATTTATACTGAGAAGAAACTATCAAAGGAAAAGGTACAATGATGGAAAGGTCATAATGAGAACTGACACTTCGTGATTAGTGAAGCTGCGAAAAATCCCTAAAAAGCGTTGCAAATTTGCAGAACCAGTAAAAGGGTGCCACGTGTGAAGAGCATTAAATGAAAGTGACAATTTAAGCTTCGATTCTGTCATAGCATTAATGGTGAAAAAAATTTCCGCTTTAATGAATTCCACTTCCCAAGTATTCAATTGATGAATAAATGGCAAGTGGGGGACTATCTGTATTGGGAAAAATTGAGTTTACATATTGAAGTGATTGAAAAATGACGTGTCATAACATGGAGGTTGGTCAAAGGATGATGATTATCAAAGAGGCACGAGTTGCAACATATACGAGTAGAGGCACATAAAGAGGCACGAGCTGTTATTCAAAAGACTCAACGCTCGTGCCTATTTAATCCAAAAATCAAGGAGAATAAATCTGACAGCACAAGAGAGTACGGATACAGTATTTAATAAGCATTAAATATTAAAAATGTTAGGTAATCTTTATTAAATCTCAATGATTATGTAACGTAGCATTTAATGCCTTTAATTGTCTAGAATGACCTTATTATGACAAAGGCATAACGTATAACTTGGAGATAGCTATAAAAGGAAGAAAATGGATCATTTGTAAAGACACGAAATACTATCTGAATACATTGGTTTACTTTGTTTTCTTCTGATTATCTTATTGTTGGCAAAATCACTTTCCTTTATTCATTCTTTGATTATCAGTAACCCGAGTTCTTCTAAATTAAGGCTTTAAACGAAATTCTACTTTTTGGTTAAACATGATGTTCTAAAACATACTTATGTATCAGTCATGAATTTGGTACATTATTTACTTCTATTCGATATTAGCGGTTAACAATATTTATGGGGTTGGCTCAAGCATACTTTAATTGTTATGCATGTACTATGGAAAATTATTTCAAGGCCAGTCCGCTTTTTTTTTCTTTATTATCTTTGTTTAGTGCAATGAAATATGGTCATTGCCAATAGTTTATGTAACTTAGAATCTAAAAGTACAGTTGGCTTTATACTGATTGTGAAGAAACATATATCGAGTGTAGCTCCTTCTTCTTTTTCGAACTATAGAGGCCAAGTATGCATATACTACACTTTGTAAAAAGGTTGTCCTTTCTTGGATATCAATAAATATGCCAACTATGACGTCAAAATTCTCTATATAAGCTGGACAAAATTGTCATTTTTTGGATTATTAATGTAGGTAAATAAAGAGGAACGCGAAGGAGAAAGGATTTTCAGATTTGTATATCTGGAAAAGGTCTCTTTATTATATCCCTTATCAAGGTAAGACTCTAACATCCAGCAGAACTATCGCTAGCACTCCATGCCTAACAGTCATTGAAGCCTTATCACTACTAATTACCTTTTTTGAGATTAAGATAGACCAAGAGATTTTCATATAAAGTGGAAGAAGATTCATGCTTCAAATGTGTGCTTTTTCTTTGAAGAGTATAAGATATTCGTGAGGTTTAATCACACATAGATAGTGATTGTAATTTTTTTGAAAACTTCAGTTTCTATTAGTTTGTTGTAGCAGCTGTTGTTGATTTATAATGCTGCAATAAATAGAAGAAAATGTGACGACATATTATTTAACGTTTCTGCATATCCTTTAATCAGTCAGACATGCATATCTTAGGTACTTTTGAGGATTTATTTAATTTTGCGATATATATATATATATATATATATATATAAACATGTGACAACAATTGGATGGTTCAATATATCTGCACAGTAAGTTCTACTTCCATGAATTTTCAAAAAAGAACATAAGTCATTGCCCTGAGTTTTCTTGCTCTTCTTCACCTGACTTCTTCTACTCTTCAAAAGAATCATCCAGCAAAGCAAGATGAGTAACTACTTCCATAGTACTTTTTTCAGTAAGCGATGCTTGCACGATTGGCTTATTATTTCAGCTACTCTATGTTTCCTTTTTGGTCGTCCATCACATGTATAAGAGGGGCTCTTAAATCTAGTTGGGCATCTAATATCCCAGAAAACTTTAGTATCATGTATCTTCACCAAATAATTCAAACTTTTTTTAATATCATCCAAAGAATTTTTCAAATTATTTGAATGTATATTTAAATATTCCTCAATCATAACTAACCGCTCCTCAAAACTATCTTTAATCAGCTTTACTACGAGAATGAAATCCATGAAAACTTGAAGCCAACCTATTAAAACCAGAAGCAGCAATACCAGAAATACTAAAATCATTCAGACTATAGTCCATCGTAGGTGTCTAATGTGCACATGATACTTTTTCCAGTGGAGGACTTGCATGAAGATGAACATCTTCATTAATCACTTGCCTCTGCTCAACAACATCTTTATTAATCACATGTGTTTGTTCAACCTCATGTTGTTGGTCTTGCCATTATTGTTGTTGTTGATTCTCATCTATGCCATTAAGAGGACCTAAAATCTCTATTTTATACCAACTCTCTTACTAATTGATCAATAGTTTCATCTTCCTCAACCACCAATTCTTCAAAGCACTTTTATCTATTTACTTTTAGATTCTTTCTTAGATGGCTTCATTATTGGAATACAATGCACCAGTGATACTGTAACGATCCGATCGGTCGTTTCGAGCTCTAGCACTTTTTTGGCAGTTTGAGGCCTTGAGTAGTTTCACTTCATGTATTATGACTTGTACGTGTGGTCTGAATTGAATTTCGGAAAGTCGTTGTGGATTCGGATGGAAAATTCTCAATTCGGAAGCTTTAAGTTGGAAGAGTTGACTAAGATTTGACTTTTGAGTAAATGACCTAGGAATATGGATTTGAAGGTTCCAATAGGTTTGTACAATGATTTCGTACTTGGGCGTATGTTCAGGTTGAGTATCGGGTGGCCCGGGAGCATTTTGATGCTTATTTTGGAAAATTAACATTTTTAAAATTTTAGATATGAAGGGGACTTTGATTTTATCGATGTCTGTTTGGGATTCCGAGCCTTGAAATATGTTAGTATTGTGATTTATGACTTGCACGTAAAATTCGACGTCATTCCGAGTTTATTTGATAGGAATCGGACGCGTAGAACTGTTTCTAGAAAATCTTGAGTTTCATGATTGAATTCATGTGTTTTGGCATCCGATTCATAATTCAAGATGTTATTTCGGTGTTTTGATCAGGCGAGCTAGTTCATAAGAAGTTTTTAGATGTGTGTGGATGTTTGGTATGGAGCCCAGCTGGCTCGAGTGAGTTTTGATCATGTTCGGAGTGTTGGAGGAACTTTAGTTTTCTGGTTTCTCGTCTAGTGTTGTACGTCTCGCAAATGCGAGGTTTTGTTCGCATTTGTGAACCTCCCATTTGCAAGGAAGGATTCGCATTTGCGAGGTTGGGAAAACACAGAGGGGTTTGCATTTGCGAACATTTTGCCGCTTTTGCGAATCTGCCCATCATTGCATTTGCAATGTTTTTGGTCACAATTGCAACCTTGGAAGATGTGGCCAGTCTTCGCATTTGCGATGCTTTTGTTGTATTTGCGAATAAGATATCACTAATACGACATCAGTGACTGGTGCAAGGGCTTTTTATTGTGGGACTTAGCTTTATTTTCCTCATTTTTCACTTGGGCTTAGGCAATTTTGAGAACATTTTGTGGGGGAATTTCATCAACATCAAGAGGTAAGCAATATCTGACAATTCTTTAGCTAAACACACGAATTATAGATAGATTAAACATGAAAAAATTGTGAAATTAATAGGATTTTGTGAAGAAACTAGGGTTTAGGTAAAATCGGGATTTGATCATCGTTTTGGTGGTGGAAATTGGAATAAATTATATTTTGAGTTCATGGTATTATGAGTAAAGTTTATTTTCGAAAATTTTCGAAATCGGGGCACGTAGGCCCGATAGTTGACTTTGTTGACTTTTCGAGCGGAGTTGGAAATTTGTTGTAAATCGATTAGTTATGAGTGTTGGAGTATGTTTTTATTAGTTTTCCCATTATTTGACCAGTTTCGTGTCGATGGGCATCAGTTTGAGGTGTTAGAGAGGTGTTGGAGCCGGTTATGGAACTTCGGAACGAGGTAACTCTCTTGTCTAACCTTGTGAGGGGGAAATTACCCCGTAGGTATTACATTTATTATATGCTACATGTTGTGGGAGCTACACACGTATCAGGTGACGAGTGTCCGTGCATAGGCTAGAATTCCTGATTATGTCCGGGTAGACTAGGATTCACGCCATGCTTTAATTATACTATTTGAGTTATTCTTGTCTGATTAATTACTTTAATTCGCGCTATGACTTTAGACTAGACTCGCATAGAGTAATGGACTCGCTATTTTAGATATTTGACGTGCCACTTGATTAGCTGTAGAAATTGTACTTCTCTTATGGATTTCTCCCGCACTGTACGTATTCATTGGAAAGTTTCTCTTGAATTCCATATCTCACACGTATATTCGTGAGTGGGGTTAAGGACCCGTAAAATCTTCATACTCTAATAGGATTGTCACAACCCTAATCCCCAAACCCGGTCGTGATGGCGCCTCTCGTGAAGATAAGGCCAGCCAGTCCAACACAGTACACTTCTTTAAGCAGTTAATTACCATAAGATAGTTTAAAGCATTATTTAATAGCAATATTCGCGGAAATATAAATAACAACAGAAGAAACCATCCCGACACAGCCCAAACCGGGGTGTAACAAGTCATGAACAACTAATGATCCTGATACGAGTCTACCAGGTACGATGTCTGGTACAATAGTTTGAAAAATATAGAATTAATAAGATAAAGGGAGGCACGGGAGCTACGGATGCCAACAACTACCTCGTAGTCTCCGAAACACCGCCTTGACTGGGAGGATCAGCACTCAAGAGCGGGATCTGCTATGCCTGAATCTGCACACCGGGGTGCAGGGAGTAAAGTGAGTACTCCAACTCAGTGAGTAACAAATATAAATAATGGCTGAAAGCATGAAAACACGTAAAGGCACAAGGCAATTCTTATCAAAGTAGTAAAATCACTTAAAGTAGTAAATCCGTGAAGAAATCAAGTTAAATCCCTTTTTAAACAAGTAAAACAAGTAGTTTGGCAGGTAAATACCAAGTAGAAATCTGCCCCTCGGGCACAGTATCAACCACTCAGAACAGTATCAGCCCCTCGGGCTCACTCTCAGTACAATATCAGCCCCTCGGGCTCACTCTCAGATCATGATAGGTACCCGCGTTCACTGTGGGTGTGCAGACTCCGGAGGGGCCCCTTACAGCCCAAGTGCTATATCAAGCCACCTCGTGGCATCATCTCTCAGCACTCGGCCTTACATCACTCGGCACTCAGCCTCACATCACTCAAGCCACCTCATGGCATATAAAGTATCTTAGGCCCTCGCCCTCATATCACTCACTGTATCCTCACATCTGGCCCTCGGCCGCACTCAGTCAGAAAATCATCACAAGACCCTCGGGCATTTGTAAAATAGTAGTGCTCAGCCAAAACATCGTTTAGAAATATCATTTAAGTCTCAAAATTGATTAAAAGTGGTTGAGTTGTAAAACCGTGGAAAATAACAGGACTGAGTTCAGGTAATAAATCAATACAGTGAGGAAATAGTGATAAAAATCCCCGGAGGGTTCAAATAGTTGGCACGAAGCCCAAATATAGTAATCAACCCAAACCATGATGATAACAAACACGTTTCAGTAAAATATGCGGTAAAATCATCAATCGGGACGGACCAAGTCACAATCCTCAATAGTTAATGACCCCACACTCATCATCAAGCGTGTGTCTCACTTCAATATAATACTACGATGTGCAATCCGGGGTTTCAAACCCTCAGGCATTATTTACAATCATTACTCACCTCAAACCGGCTAATTCTCTAGCTCGTGACGCCTTTGCCCCTCGAATCGGCCTCCACGCGCGTCGAATCTACCCAAAATCCGAACAAATATGTCACAATATGCTAAGGGAACAAATCCCAAGCGAAAACAATCGAATTACCACAAAATTCCAGAATTTGGTCAAACCCGACCCCCGGGCCCACATCTCAGAATTTTACAAAATTCACAAAACTAGAATCCTTATACTCTCACGAGTCTAACCATACAAATATTATCCAATTCCGGTACCATTTGGTCCTTCAAATCATCATTTTATATTTTTGGAAGATTCCAAAAATTTTATTTCCAAATTCCATCCCAAATCACGAATTAAATGATGAATTCAATGATAGATTCATGTACTCTAGCCAAATCTGAGTTGGAATTACTTACCCCGATGAATTTCTTGAAAAACCTTCAAAAAATCGCCAAAATCCGAGCTCTGTAGGTCAAAATATCAAATAAAATCTAAAACCTCGTATTTATAGAGAACCCCACAGATCTCCACCTCCACGGACCGCACAAAATTGACCGCAGTCCGCACAAAAATGACCGCGGATGCACAGCTTTCCTCTGCAGTGACAGGCTTTAGTATTTTGGCCATACCTTTCACTACAGATGTTGAAATTGCAACATCTTTACTTTTCTGGAAACTAGACACGAAGGGCTACAAATTTTGTTTTTGAATCATCTCAAAATTCCTTGTTGATCAAAAGATACGAGCTTCCGAAGTAGGACCGGTGAAAAGTTCCCCACTGCGGCCGCACTGCATTTTCTGTAGTCCACACAACATCTACCGCGGTCACATTTCTTTTTGTGTGGTCCGCACAGCACATACCAAGGCCTGCAACCCTTCTGGACCTGCTACAGCTATGATTTTGGCCTAAAACATCCCGGAACCTACTCTGAACTCCCGGAACTTCAAACCAATTGTACCAACACATCCCATGACATCGTTCAAACTTGTTCAAAACTTCAGAACGCTCACAACAACATCAAATCACCAATTTAACATAGGATTCAAGCCTAAGATCTCTAAGAACTCTTAAATTATGCTTTCGATCAAAAAGTCTATCAAATCTCGTCCGAATGACCTGAAATTTTGCACACACATCCCAAATAATACAACAAAGCTACTGCAACTCTCGAAATTCCATTCCGACCTCTATATCAAAATCTCACCTATCAACCGGGAAAACACCGAAATCTCAATTTTGCCAATTCAAGCTTAAATCTTCTCTACAACTCCAAAACCCATAATGATCACGCTCCTAAGTCACAAATCACCTAACGGAGCTAGCCAAATCATAAAAATTTCGATCCGAGATCATATACAAATAAGTCAAATCTTGGTCAAACCTTTCAAATTTCAAGCTTCAACTGAGAACTGTTTTCTTCCAAATTCGTTCCGATTACTCTGAAAACCAAACCAACGATTTACATAAGTCATAACACATCACACGGGGCAAGTCATGCCCGAGAACTGGCGAGCAAAGTGCAAAAGATCAAAATGACCGGTCAGGTCGTTACATCCTCCCCCACTTAAACATACGTTCATCCTCGAACGTGCCCAGAGTTGTTCCAAAAGCCAACCAATTGCTGAATAACCTCACCATGCACATACCTGGGGGTGATCACACATCCCCGTATCTCACATAGGTTCGATAACACAATATAACTAAAATTTTATAATCCATCCTAGTTTATAAACCATAGAACCACATTTCCACTTCTAAAATCATCAACACGATCAGAATCTCACATTTATAACAAACCATATATGCTATCTCCGGTGCAATCACATGATATACCACATAACTCAACACTTGCAGTGATAACTTCTAACCACAACAATCGCACACAACATCCGCATACCGATAGAAAAACTCTTATCAACTAAAGTCTCATCCCAACACTTTCATATACTGCCAATGATCACTAAGACACGCGGTAAGCCATATCCATTTCCCAGATCAACCATTCATGAAGCCACTCCTTCCTTGGAAAATACCATAGCAAATTTCCGAACCGAAGCTCGTTACTATCCTTCCAACATGCTGAAATCGCATCCATTCGTATTTATTAATGATCCCCAATGATCTCCTCTAATCCAACACATTACTCTGGTGACATGACACATCCATACAGACCTAAGCCACAATGTACACATTACACGCATCAATACGCAACAGTCCGAACATACTCAAATCATTAAAATGATTCAAATGAAAGAGCTGAACCTCAAGTTCACTAGTACCACCACAACACAAGACTGAGAACCCGTATCACATCATAGGAACAGAACACATGAATCTAACCTGTAAGGTCATACCTCCACTTAACTTCGCTGCAATGTGCGATCCTATCCAATACTGTCCACATGAGCCACCTTAGTCACATTTCTCGAAATTGACAACCCCACACAATTCGATGTCTGGAACCAAAGAAAATTATCATACCCACTGTGAAGCAAATAACATACACCAGACTAACCCGAAAGGATATCACTGATATGCCATTCACCGAGCAACACCCAATCACTCTTCCTACTCGACTTCCACTACGAAAAACCAATAGAACCGCACCATATGTACCTATGACCAACAAATGATAACATCTCGCAACACAGAAAGGTAACTCATGGATCTCCCTAGATTAATAATAAGCTCAATAACAATCGAATCAACACACTCCTCAACAGTACAATTCGGAGTCAACCAAGACGGCTCAAATTAGAACACGCATCCACATTGGCCTGCCAACGAGCTCCTTATCACAAAAATCCTAGAGTTGCTCTTCAACTCCTTTAACTATGCAGGGGCCATACGATATAGTGCCTGACATCAAATCAATACCGAAATCAACAACCTTGCTCGGCGACATGCTTGGCCCCAAGAAACATATCCGAAATGTCTCTCACCACAGGAACTAAATCAATGGTAGGAGCCTCTACACTGACATCCATCACGAAAGCCCAAATAAGAAAGACAATCCTTCCCAGCTGTCCGTTGGGCCTTCCAAATATAAAACCACTCCACTAGGGCATAATCCTACGGAACTCGCCACTCAATCCGTGGCATTTCCGGCAAAGTCAACAACGTCCCTTTAGTGCAATAGTCCAAAATGACACAACATGGAGACAACCAGTCTGAACCTAATATCACATCCAAAATCTAACATACCAAGAAACAAAAGATCCGCTCGGGTCGCCAAATCCTGATAGTCACTAAACAGTGCCGATACACAGGACTCACAACCTCCACATAGCCTGAATATGAGAACTTCCCCTTCTCCAACTCCATATGGCCCATGAATCAACATATTTGGTTCCAATTTCGCTGTCTGAATGCATACCACACCTCAAATACCCAATCATTCCATGAGAGATAATCTAGAATTCCTCTGTGCCACCAAGAAAACTCGAGTATCAACAGTCGTTCTAACCAGAAAATGCTGCAATACTACCGAAGTATCATTAACTTAATCACATTGCCCTTTTTGAAACATATGCCCTCGTCAAATCACCCAAAATTAGCAATACCCTTTCCTTAATCATCCGAAGACCCTTTCTCTAATTATTTGAAACTCATTCCTCTAATTATCTGAAACTGCCCGCCGCTTAAGAGTTGTGACCTTCCTTTCAAAACCGAACTGCAACATTACACACGCGATTTTCAATCCTTCACAACATACCGCATAACCCGTACCATCCTAGGATAACCATGAGAACTTCACATCCCTTCTGAACCACAAGCAACTATGCATTCCACTAGCCAAGAACTCCCCATTGATCCCATCTAGAAGAGAACCACTATACATCCCATGCTCCTCACGCCAATAGGAAAAATATACCTCTCTAACTGTGATGGTAATCATCTAGAACTCCCCGAATTCCTTTTTCACAACACTAACTCATCAGGACTGAATCCTTTTAACTCAACCGAGCTACGCATGTCACTAAAACCCAAAAGAATTGCCACAAAACACCTGCAGAGACTCGTTACCTCAAAAACACCCAAGGAACTAATCATATCCTTACCACACTGATCTGGCCTACTACCATGCTATCTCATCTATTCGAGTTTCCCTCTGATCTACCGTTATATTGACACTTCTTCTTGCTACAATGCCACAATTCCTCAACCTAGACTCACCACGCGAGTCCCAAGTATGAAACCATACTGTCTAAGGCTTATAAGCCACTGAGTACTCTTTTAAATGTTTTCAAAAGCACAACGTTCAATATACCAACCCCGAAGGGACTTTCTACAAATCTAGAACCATTACCTTCCTAATACTGATATATAGAATCCCATAGTTAATGTTGAAAGTACCACAAGTCTTGACATCTTCCAAATGAAAACTCAGTTCCTAACCACATATACAACTTTAAAATACCCAATTGCTACATGTAGAATCTTGAACACATTAGAACCATTCTCGAAAGTCATTCACTCTATTCAAAATGCAATTAGTCTGATCAAATGAACCGAACAACCCATGCCTCATTGGCACTTCGACACCGCAGAATGTAACCTCATCCCAATACAACCAAGTAACTTTCTGCTCTATGCGCCAACCATTCTCGCCAATAACAATTCAAGACATCCCATGATTCTTACACACCTATGAAGCATAATATAATCTTCATCAAAATTTTCCTTTACTCGAGCCATCCTCGGTCTCAATTTACACAAGCCATAATTGATTCACCAGCACGCCTCAAACTTGAACCAACATAGCACTTAACCGTGCAATCGCCTAATCAATAGTAGGCTCCCCCACTTGCTTGAAGCCATAGATCAGCACACACTCAATAACTCATAACGATTATACTTTATTGATGCCATGATACCATAGTGAGATTAAACTCAAATCTTTTATAAGCCTGTGAAAACACAGATCATCTAGAATTTTAACTCTTCTGCAAATCTCGCATTCCACTGTCCAACAGTTACACCCACTCTCTAAGCGACCCAATTTAAATTGCAACACATATCCTTCACTCGCAAATGAGATCTCGTAACAGACACATAAGGATCGTACAACCTCAAAACATTTCACAGGAGACAACCCACCTACTTTGCCTCTAACTAATATTTTTGTATACCTTCCACTGTCATAAACTGTACGCAGTCACTTAGTCTTCCTGAGTCTAAACTCATACCGCAACTTGAAATTTACTTTACTCACAACCGGAAAGCATGAAAAGATCCTTCACACGCCTATAACTCGGGGCTATACCTCGAATCAAGATGGAATTCAAGCACCTAATAGTTCTTCTATCCTCTAGCAGACCTTCTCGTCACTTCCAAATCTTGTGGATACACCTCGTAGTACCAACATACTTATCACAAAGTTATCAAGCCGTCACTTCCACTAGTAGGGATAATACCGAACATATACGTTCAAAAATACTTGCTCACACAATCAACACCTCGGTGCTCAAGCTATAGGCAAAGATCCGGCCTCAAGTCCTCCAAACTGGCCCAACATCAACTCACAGAGATCACATCTCGCCCCTCGATCAGGGAATCACAAGCCATCGACGCACATTTCATACTGAGCGCTCATGCGCGCATACGAACACGTGGAAGGAAATCAAGAGTTACTTTTCAAGATGAATCAAGGGCATGATTAGAATTCAAAAATGTGAAGTTTTCCTAAAGGTTCTGTAACCTCTCGAGGATAAATATAGATGTCTTCGTACCGATCTGCGAGACTTTACTAAACCTGCTCATGACTCGCGAGACCTATATAACCTAGGCTCTGATACCAATTTGTCACGACCCTAATCCCCGAACCCAGTCGTGATAGCACCTCTCCTGAAGATAAGGCCAGCCAGTCCAATACAATACACTTCTTTAAGCAGTTAATTACCATAAAATAGTTTAAAGCATGATTTAATAGCAATAATTCGTAGAAATATAGATAACAATAGAAGAAATCATCCCGACACAGCCCAAACCGAGGTGTCACAAGTCATGAGCAACTAATGATCCTGATACGAGTCTACTAGGTACGATGTCTGGTACAATAGTTTGAAAAACATAGAATTAATAAGATAAAAGGCACGGGGGCTGCAGACGCCAACAACTACCTCATAGTCTCCGAAACACCGCCTGGACTGGGAGGATCAACACTCAGGAGCGGGATCTGCTATGCCTGAATCTGCACATAGGGGTGCAGGGAGTAAAGTGAGTACTCCAACTCAGTGAGTAACAAATATAAATAATGGCTGAAAGCATGAAAACACGTAAAGGCACAAGGTAATTCTATATCAAAGCAGTAAAATCACTTAAAGCAGTAAATTCGTGAAGAAATCAAGTTAAATCCCTTTTTAAACAAGTAAAACAGGTAGTTTGGTAGGTAAATAACAAGTAGAAATCCGCCCCTCTGGCACAGTATCAATTACTCAGAACAGTATCAGCCCCTCGGGCTCACTCCCAGTACAATATCAGCCCCTCGGACTCACTCTCAGATCATGATGGGTACCCGCGCTCACTGTGGGTAAGCAGACTCCGGAGGGGCCCCTTACGGCCCAAGCGCTATATCAAGCCTCTTCGTGGCATCATATCTCGGCACTCGGCTTCACATCACTCAAGCCACCTCGTGGCATATAAAGTATCTCAGGCCCTCGGCCTCGTATCACTTAGTGTATCCTCACATCTGGCCCTCGGCCGCACTTAGTTAGAAAATCATCACAAGCCCCTCGGCCATTTGTAAAACAATAGTGCTCACCCAAAACATCATTTAGAACAGGACTGAGTTCATGTAATAAATCAATACAGTGAGGAAATAGTGATAAAAATTCCTGGAGGGTTTAAATAGTTAGCACGAAGCCCAAATATGGCAATAAGCCCAAACCATGATGATAACAAACAAGTTTCAATCAAATACGCGGTAAAATCATCAATCGGGACGGACCAAGTCACAATCCCCAATAGTAAACGACCCCACGCTCAACATCAAGCGTGTGTCTCACCTCAATAGGGCACTACGATGTGCAATCCGGGGTTTCAAACCCTCAGGGCATCATTTACAATCATTACTCACCTCGAACTAGCTAATTCTCTGGCTCGCGATGCCTTTTCCCCTCGAATCGGCCTCCACACGCGTTGAATCTATCCAAAATCAGAACGAATACATCACAATATTCTAAGGAAACAAAGCCCAAGCGAAAACAATTGAATTACCACAAAATTCCAGAATTTGGTCAAACCCGACCCCCGGGCCCATATCTCGGAATTTAACAAAATTTACAAAACTAGAATCCTTATACTCTGACGAGTCTAACCATATGAAAATTATTCAATTCCGGTACCATTTGGTCCTTCAAATCATCGTTTTATATTTTTAGAAGATTCCACAAATTTTCTTCCCAAATTCCATCCCATATCACGAATTAAATAATGAATTCAATGATAGATTCATGTACTCTAGCCAAACGTGCGTTAGAATCACTTACCCCGATGAATTTCTTGAAAAATCTTCGAAAAATTGCCAAAATCCGAGCTCTGTAGGTCAAAATATCAAATAAAACCCAAAACCTCATATTTATAGAGTACCCCACAGATCTCCACCTGCGTGGACCGCACAAAATCGACTGCGGTCCGCACAAAACCAGTGTTGTCTGCACAAAAATGACCGCGGCCGCACAACTTTCCTCTACAGTGACAGGCTTTAGTATTTTGGCCATAACTTTCACTATAGATGTCTAAATTGCGATATCCTTACCTTTCTGGAAACTAGACACGAAGGGCTACAACTTTTGTGAATCATCTCAAAATTCCTTGTAGATCAAAACTTTATTTTGCAATTGAGCTGACGCTACAATAGTGCTTTATATTCTTTTAGAAACTTGTACGTAATTAAATTTATAGATGTGTATAATCATTTTAGTGACATCAATAATTAGTATA
This sequence comes from Nicotiana sylvestris, assembly GCF_000393655.2. Classification (NCBI taxonomy): domain Eukaryota; kingdom Viridiplantae; phylum Streptophyta; class Magnoliopsida; order Solanales; family Solanaceae; genus Nicotiana; species Nicotiana sylvestris. The sequence continues at coordinate 123,289,979 of NC_091059.1, read as the reverse complement.
CCAATATAAACAAAATTTCTTGGATATATACTCATATTTAATTAGTACTTATATATTCGCAATTATTAGTATAATTGAGGTGTATTTATTCATACCACAGCCAGGAATCTTATTACATCCAGAAATATAGAAAAAGGACTGCTAAAATGTGAAAGAAACTTCTGACTGCAAACCGTAGTTGACATCAAATTATTTATCTCCAAAATTATTTCCAAAAGCACCAAAAAAAAACATAACCCTAGTTGACATCAAATTAGATATCTTTATGGCTGAATGTTGTGGCATGGTGATAAAAGTTTTGTTACCCTTAATTAGAGGTAACAATCGATGAGAATGGAGCCGTCTTTGATAATGGTGCTAAATTTAAACCTCCCGCAACTGACGTTTTACGGAAGAAATCAAGATTAGTCGAGCCAGTAAATTTAAGATATCGAAAGCTTGAAGGAAAAAATATGCTATCTTTGATCTTTTTTGCAGGCTAGAGATCTAGTTGCCGAATCTATTATTGCCCATTACTTGTAAATAATGCTAATTATAAATAAATAAATAAATAAATAACATCAAACCTGACGAACGGTTTAATACGTTAGAAGTAAACTCGTAGACATTCAATTTGGTAGGTAGAACACCCCATGATTCCAAGTATATACTGAGCAAATTTATGAATGTAACTTGTGATGACCTTTGCCAACTCTTGTTCCACAACTTTCTTGCCTTCAAAATGTAGAAAATGAATATCATACGACTAAAATAACTCATAGAATAACCTCCTTATCATGTTAAGAACCCTAGTCTCACCCCAAAGTACATGTTATAACATTCCAAACTTGTCGACTTTTGACGAAACTTATTTTCTTCAATTGGTTTAGCTTCTAAGATTTCCAACCCTCTTGGTACTCGTTATTCATGATCTTAAATATTTGTAACCTCCAAGGTAACATGATTAACTTACTTTATTTTCTTCCAAATATAATCTCATTTCCGAGCTTACATCAATGACTTACGACGTACTCTCACGTATGAAAACTTGGGGTGTAACATCATTCCCCCCTTTGGAACATTCGTCCTCGAATGTTGACTGATGCACGTGATTTTTGCCCAATATGAGAATTACTCCCAAAAAATTCAAAAATAAAATGATTTTTCTTTGGTGTGCAATTTTGTGATATTTTGAATAATTATTTGTATTTGTCTGTGCATGTTTATTTGCTAAATTAATAAAAAATACAAAAATATGTCGCATTTTGCATGTAGGATTTAATTCTACAATTGTTAGTAATTAAATTTGTTTTACAAAAATTAAAAATTACAAAAATAGGCATCGTTTGCATTTTTAGCATTTAATGTCCAAATATACAATTTTATGCTTAATTATTACTTAATTGTGCGTTAATTGTTATTGGGAGTTAATTTGCGCTTTTATAACTTAATTTAATTCTTAATAATAGTTTAAGTATTTTTATAATTTAGTTTTAGAGAAATAAAAGAAGAAAAGAGAGCGAAAATATAAAGAAAGTCGGAATTGGGCCTCTTCTTCGATTTCAAGCCACAGGCCCAAAAAATGGCCCAATCTTCCCTACGACCCAGTCCATTTCGAACTGGGTCGACCCAGTCCATAACCCAAAAGACCCAACACCCTTCTTCATTTTTCAAAACACAAAACAAAAACAAAACAAAAAAGAAAAGAAGAAGAAGAAAACCCTAAGAAATCCATCCGCCCCCTCCTATCTTCTTCTTCTTCCTCAAGCTTCCCCAAGCTCCTCCCATGGAAGACCTTCCCCCCTCACACCCCTGCCCCACTCACGTCAACGCACACACAACACAACCACTCTCACCCCCACGACATTCCCTCGCTGCCATGGCTACGTTTTTCAAGTTCGTCGAGCAACTTCTACGCCACCATTGTTGCCCGTAGTTGCTTCTCCTCCTGCTGTTGCGTTTTCTTCTTCTCCAACTATGCTGCTGCTGCGTTTTTCATCCTTCATGTTGCTGCTGTGTCGTCCAAACAAACCACCACAACTGCTGCCCCCCGCGTCCAGCCATGGACGAGCTTCATCGAGCATGAACTCGAGCTCCCATGGCTGCCGTTGCATCTTCTCCAACACTGTTGTTGCTACTGTTCCGTGTTGCTGCTCCAGCAGTGTTGCTGCTGCTGCCTTCTGCTTGTGGCGGGCTGCCATTGTTCGTTTTTAAACGATGCCAAACGACCACCTTATTTGGTCGTCCGTTCGTAGTCGTCTTCGACGTCAAGTTATCTTAGTGCGAGATTCGTTCTCGGACAGATTTGTTTACAATCAAAGTTCGTCGTTGATTCATCTCCGGTTAGTTGTTTTTGAGTTTTATTTTTGTCCATATTTTTGTTTGATATTTTCCGGATCCAAAATCGTTAAAGAATTCAATTCTTGTTTTGTTCGTTGTTCATTCGTTGAAATCATTTTTCTAGTTTGTTCATGTTCATGTGCTTTGTTAAAATTAATTTTCAGATTTCAAAATAGAAGTTTAATTAGTTGTTTTCATATTCATTTCATGTTTGTATTATTGTTTAAGTGAATATTTGTTAGTTTGATGTTTGTTAGATTCAAATTGAAATTTAATTAACTATTTCTTCAATTTGTTTCATGTGTTTATGTATTGTTAGAAATTGTTAATATTGTTAAGTTCAAGCTTAAGTTCATAATTGTTTATTCGTCGATCTTGTTATTTGTCTAAAAAGAATTTAGTTGTGTTAAAGGAAATATATTGATTTAATCGTTTTAATCCGTCATGTTTGTTGTTTAATATAGATTTCATTCATGTTCATACTTTGTTTGGATGATCTTGAATCCGAATTTTGTATAGTTTGATTTCTTGTTTATCATTTATGATTATTTCTTGAATTGGTCTCATAATCTTGTTTAAAGTTTAATATAAGAATTGTTTGTTGTAATGTTGTTAGAATAGTTGATTTTAAGTTCAATATTATTGAATTTAGAAATCTAAATATACTTGTTTGTTGTTGTTGTTGAATCCGAAAATAGGATTGTTTGTTGCTAAAATATTGTTCAATCAAATTTTAGTTGTTCTTTGTTGTTCAATTCATGTTCATGTGCTTTGTTGTTGAAATGTTGAAGAAATCATGTTCATGAAATTTGTTGTTTGAACATTGTTAGAAATTAATCATATTGTCTATATTTTGGTTAAGTTTGATTAAATGATGTGTTATAGCTGATGGGTAGTTTGGTAATTTATAGTACTTTCGGGGGTAAAATAGTAATTTGCAATAGGGTCGGAGGGGTAGTTTAGGAATTGTACATTTTGTAATTGTTTATTTGAAGCATGGGGGACAAAATGAAATGGGGTGGGTTGTGATATGGTTATTTAATATAAAGGGGGGACAAGACAAAATTAAGTGGGGGAATCTTGCATTATTTTATGTTAGGCATGGGGGACAAAATATAATGGGGTGGTGTGATATGTTTATTTAATGTAATGGGGATGAGTGGGAAGATAATGGGTTTGGTAGAGAAAAAGTATTGGTTTTAATTAATTGAAAGATTTATGGGATGGGTTATATATATGAAGTCTTGAAATCATATTTAAAAAGACAGACAGAAGAGAAAAACACACACAGATAGAGAGAAAAAACGGACAGAGAATAGAAGAGAGAAAAAAAGGGCTGAACATTTAAGAGAAAGAAAAATTCCGAAAAATATTTAAGCTTTCAAAATAAAAATAAAAACTAAAAAATCTTCTGCTTTCTTTCTTTGTTTGAAATTAGTATTAATGGTTGTTGTTTCATTTAAAGCTTAAAGCTTTTGTTTTTGGGATTACTACTCCACCAGTCTGTTATTGGGTTGTTACTGTTGCTGGGCAGTTGTTGCTGTTGTACTGTTATTACTGCTGCTGATTCTCATCTTCATTTTCTTTTACTTCCAATATCAGGTATATATTTTAGACTCATGTTGTGGAAAGCTTCAACATTGCCAAATAAATGAAGTTCGGAATTATAATTATGTCTTTTACTCGTTTAAATCTATTAGTTTAAATTTCAGTTTTGTTTCAGCTGGTTAATATAGTAGCTTACATTTGATGTGAGAACTGTTAGTTAATCATCCTTTGAAATTCGCATAAGCTTTGTAATAATGTTATTTATTTCAGAATTTCATTAAGTATAGCTATATTCAAATTATAAGATAGGGAACATGGCAGAAAGCTAGCCATTAATTAAATCTTATGATATTGTTGGCTAAATATGGAATAGTATGGAAGTATCAAGAAACTACATTACTAGCATATTTTGTCACAAAAGTCCGATTTTATTTAAAGCTAGATTGATGAAATTTGTATGTTGTTCGTACATGGCGTGATAACAGTTACATGTATAACCATAAGTGAAAGGTGAGTTGATATAATTCGTTACGAGTTTAGAATATTAGGAATGGTTCAAACGTACAACTATATTGCATGTGATGCAATTTTATTGAATCAATTTGTATAATAGTTCTCTTTCTTATCAACTTGATTCTTATCTACCATTGTAAACAAATTAACCAAACAATTATAACTTTGGACTAAAAACAAGTATATGAGAAGGATATGGGATTTATAAGCACAAATTGCAACATTTTATGTCAAGGATATGTAGAAATAGAGTTCGCATTAAATATAACAATAAAAATTCTTCAGAAACTATTAATTTGTTTATCAAATTAATTCTTTTTCCAGTTTTAAATGCGATTCGATTTTTTGGATATATTAATGTTGTATCCACGATAAAAATGGTAGTATTTTTAGTTACATGTTGTTTGTTTCTTTTTCATATCATTAATTCTTTAAAATTTGAATAGTTTTGAGGTATATAATTCATACGCGTAAAATAAGACTTGTAGCAACGCCTAATAAATTTTGAATTCTTTGTCAAGAAATTTGGTGGCATCCCAATCGGTGATTCTCCATGACTCTTACATTTAAAAATAGATGGATGCAATAAACATTTGTAGAGAATTTATATTACTGTCAAGAATATTTGCATAATTAAGGATGCGTTCGCGTGACTTGATTATACTTCTAAAGGCAATTCGGATTATGCGTTCGCGCAACTTCGAGCAAATTTTTATTAAAAAGAGATTCGTCGGAGGATCTTAAATTAATTTCATAAAACCCGAGATGTGCGGTTCACTACTTAATCATACAAAAAGTGCGAATGTTCTTGATTTTATTTAAAAATACAATTTCAAAAAAATAATTATTTTATAATAAATATATTATCAATATCATTGTGTACACGTACGCGTGACACGATTTCTCACGTTAAAAAATATATAATATATAAAACTAATACACGTATGCGTGATTCGATTCGAAGAAGGGTCTTTAATTATAAACAATCTAAACAGAAGCGGTAACAAAATCATGCAATAAAAATGTAAAATCGAGATAATTAAGCCAAGAATAAAAACAATTAAGCGACCGTGCTAGAACCACAGAATTCGGAAATGCCTAACACCTTCTTCCGGATTAACAGAATTCCTTACTCAGGATTTCTGGTTCGCAGAATAATAAACAGAGTCATATTCTCCTCGATTCAGGGATTAAAATTAGTGACTTGGGACGCCTTAAAATTCCCAAGTGGCGACTCTGAAACAAATAAACAAAACCTGTTTCGACTGTCCTTTAATTGGAGAAAACTCCCTTGTACCCTCGCGGGGGCGGAAAAAGGAGGTGCGACATTGACTGATGCGCTTATCAGTTTCATAAACTATGGCTCTTACGAATACTTTAATGCTCATCTTTCCATCTAAGCAACTGTTTTGTGAATAAATCCCAATGCTTGGGCATTCCCCCTTTTTAGGCCTCTTTGTTACACCATGACATGTGGTTGGAATTCTTCCAACATCGTAACATTTGATACCTTATGTCATGCAGTATGTACGATTGTGTCCTTATATGAGTGCCTAGCGACTCGTCTTCTCTTTTTCCTCCATCTTTTAGCCAATCTCTAAGCCTCACTTTATGAACATATACAGAATTATGACAAGCTGTCCCTCTAGGCATCTATAGGTGTACTGATGTCTTTCGCTTGGTACTTTATCGAACTTAAGACTATTTCTATCTCTTGTTTCATAGCCTTGTATATCTATCCTTATGGATTTACTACATCTAGGTAGGTTATACTATACCATAAAACTTACTTCGGTTTATTATTACCAAGGTTTGCTACCCAACTCCAGGTTACTCTCTCACTGCTTATCCTATATGTATAAATCTAAGTCCTTTAGTGCTTCCTCATTATTATTCATCTTAAGAATAACAAACAAATCTCATCTCGTACTTTGGAACTTGTACCCATCTATTGTTTATTCACCTTAATGTTGATCTATAATCTATCATTGATAACTTGCAACATCTTACATAATACACTGTCACTAGGGCTCACATCTTATCAGGGAACATATGAAGTGATTTTCCTGATCCACCTAGGGATAATACTATACTTCAATAATCGTATTTCATTGCATCCCAACGTGATTCATCTTATGGGGGTATTCTAATCCCGTGCAATTAATGAAATCCCTTTCTCGTTAAATCGTTACTCAATCAAAGGCCTAAGCATCATCCTCTTATCACAATTACACCCGTATTCTACTGGTAGGGCAACATTCCATCTCTTCTAAATGCACCTAGTCTCAGACTCCTCTATGTTCATTCAGGTTGTACCGAGCTTTTTATTACATATGGAAATCATCAGCTCCCTTGTTTTGATGGGTTTAATCCCGAGGACATACATATTCTCGTCACCTTCTCACTCACCTTTTCATATCCTTACTCCTATCTACCTAAAACCTTGTTGCTCTACAATACTTTACCTTAGGACCTACACCGATCTATTTATACTACTCCCAACCTTCCTTTAACTTGCTAGCACCATAAATTTCCTTTCGTGCCTTCTCAGTTGTCCTTAAATGTAAGCAATTACTTTTGTTGGTCGTTCTATCACTTGTTGCATGAATACTTGGCTTGTCTTTTTGCCCACGAATACTATAATTTCTTGTACCTCATATGATCTCAAACATCACCTTTGATAGTTTTTTTTACCATTCATTAGCCATGATAGGTGCCACTTTCTTATGGAGTGTATACAATATTGTAGTGAGACTGTTGTTACAGGATCATTTACTCTTTAACTCACTATGCTTAGGTGGAAACTTTCTTCTTTATTTCCTCAGCTAGTCTTTTATTGTAGTACTTAGGGAGACCTTCTGGCTCTTGTAAAGTTGCGAGCTTGATATATCGTACACCCGAAGGTAATTTTTGTTATTCTTAGTCGCCTATAATAATCCTTAGTTACATAAATTTATGCCTTTGTGCTTGCAGGTTACTTCTAAGCTCAATTTTTAATTGTCTCCTTAGTGGCACTCTCTCTTATTTTCATAAACCTTAAAAATGGTACCTTTAACTGCCTCAACTCCTATCTGCAATTTTTTTCAAATGTTTGTGATCTCGTATTTGCGAGACTAAATTCACTATGTTGCGGTTCACTATATTTATCTTGCATGATCTATTGATTTATCTCTGACCTCTTGTCTAGCCATAACTGGGCTCTTCCTGCATCAACTACTAATTACTCGTTGGTCCATTCTCATATATATATATATATATATATATATATTCTGCATAATCCCTCTTGGGATATATCCTTTGTCTTAACTTATCTCTCGCCACTAGCTCCTGATGTATCAAGTGTCCATTCACACTTATTTATCAATAACATCCTGGCCGGAAACTTTTACTGCCTCTCCCCGGTGTCGTGCTTGTATAATGTTCTAGAGTCGCAACATAACTGCAGGAACTGAATAAATGCAACATCATCCCTTTATCCTTTTTACCACATTCTTCCTTTACCATTTCATAGTTAACTAAACCGCTTAACTCTGACTTAATACCATATCACAACATATTCCCCCCTTTAGGGGAGTACTAAGATTTAGTACTACGACGATCTACCTATAGTTGTTTTACCTCTTCATCTTTGGCGTCTTTTCACATTATCAATAAACCTTAATCACCTTATGGTAACCTTCTGTACCAGGGATAACTAAATTTCTTACGCACGAAGGTGACACCTACTATAACTGGAACACTTAGTCCCTTAAGATTAACTCTGCTCAGAGTGCTTGCTTTAGGTAAGCGACTTCCTAAATGGCCTTTAAAGGTTATTCATCTGTTGTCTATTCTAATATTGTTGGAGCACGATCTTTGAAATTCTCACGATGTCGACCATTATCAAATCCTCCGATTCCTAATTCATGTTCGGTTTTATCTTGTTCACCAGCCCATACTGATTTTTATTACTCTGGGGTCTAACTTTTCCTCCTGGTAATCACGTTGAAGTCACCAACTCATTTCTCGAAATAAGGATATGACTTTATGGCTTATACTCTTTTATTGCCTTAAGGCTTGTCACCTCTTGTATTTTCCTTCACTTGACTATAGACTCTATCATCGTGTCATATTTTGATTTACTGTTATCACCCATATATCACATCTTACTCATGATGCTTCATTTATTTTCTTCTTATTCTCCGGATAATATTTCTTTTGTCTATCACTTTATTCTGAAAACTTCAACAAAAAGTTCTTTCCCTTTAAGCTTTCCTAGCTTCATCTCACTGGCTCTTTGTAATGCCTAACATTCTTTTTTTTTACTCGGGGCTAGAGTCATACTAAGGTAAATATTTGTCCCTTCAAGGATCCCACTGCCTATCTTCTGAAATTTCTGAATATTCCAGTATTCGTATCTGATTGTACTACTCTAGAGTTCACCATCTGGGTGTCTTAGAAGGAGATCTATTACCACATTTGCACCATCTTTCGGAAACGTTAGTTAATGATAACAACCTATCCACAATTTTTGGGTTACTCTAACTCCAACTGGATCCTGATATCCCATCTTTCTCTTAAATAATATCTGTTAGCTCCCATAGAACATAACTGAGATGGGTGTGGCCAATTGTACTTACCTCTGTCATTGATGAAGGTACCAAAATGCTTATATTTCTCTGCCTGATTTGAAAATATTGATAATCTTCATTATCTGGGTGCCTCGTACCCCTCTTCACCTTACTTCTTTTACTTGTTGAAACTTGTATCTAGCTTCTGAATCCCTCATAGATTTTCACCATATTTGTGAATAGATATCCTTTCCTTAAGGCTCCTTATTAAGAAGCATACACATCTTAGTACACACATGATATGTTGAAAACCACACATTTACTCATCATAAGCATGATGTGAAATCGAGTTCCTCTGTCTCAACTCTTCCACATCCACATGCAATCTCTTACCAACTGTCTTTGTGGATGTAGGTATCATTGTATTACGACTAAAGTCGAATTTAGGAGTTTGAATTCTTACAACTGAGCTCTACTACACGATCTAGAGTAAGAAGAAAGAGTGACAGCCCTAAATGCCCTGTTGCCTCCTGCTTATAAGTGTGGTGCATAACACACCCATAAACAAGACTCTACTAGACACGGCTTGTAGACTCCCTAGGACAGAACTGCTTTGATACCATTTCTATCACGACCCAAACCGAAGGGCCACGACTGGCATCCGGTGCCTTACTCAACCGAGTACCAACATAACATATCTTTCTTATCATATTATCATGAGTAAATGAGCCAGAAAACCCGTCATGAGATAACAAGAATAAAATATAAGGGAATACTCAACATATGAAGACCCAACATGATATACAAACTTATAGATGTGACATACGGGCCTATAACGCCGACATGACCATTTGTAAACTCAAAACATTGGCCGACAAGGCCATACAAGTATCCATACACCTGACATCTGTCTACAAGCCTTTAAGAGTACATAAAATCATAAAGGTCGGGACAGGGCCCCACCATACCAATCAATACATATCCAACGCATACTGACCAAATAGGCAACTCTGGAGCAAGTGGAGTGCACCAACACCTTTGCTGAGCTGATAGCCTACTAGGAGGACTGTCAACCTATCAATCGGGACATACGGGCATGAAATGTAGCGTCCCTAGGCAAAAGGGACGTCGGTACGAATAAAGTATCGAGTATGTAAGGCAGGAAAGCATAAACAAGAACAGCAATGTAAAGAGAGAGATAGAGGAGATACAACCTGTAACATCTGAGTGCCTCTGGGGGCTACTAATATGAAATACATAATACATATATATACATAAATATTTTAAAACATTCACCTCTGTGGGCATCATCATCATCATATCGTACCCGACCTCAAAGAAGACTGGGTAAAAGCGTACCTGACCATCATAAGGTTCGGTAGAATCGTACCCGGCCATGTGGAGCTCGGTAAACCAACTGATCAGTGGTTGCACAATAGGTGACGTACCCGGCCGACTATAGCGCGGCTCGGTAGAGTAAAATAGATACATATATATAATGCATGCTCAACTCATGGAATCACATTCTAAACCTTTTAGAGTGACTTAAGAACATTATGGACATCCCTACCATCAATATGAACCTTAGTAGGATTTAAGGATCATACACACTTGTTTAGAATAATTTTATAAGGAAATAACAACATGGACAACATTAGTTGCTAGGAGTAGAGTCATTATGAAATAGCGTATCGTTTATGTTCATTTCATTTTAGATCATGACAAAAGAAAGAAGAAAGTGCCTTAACATAACTTAAACCCGTTGAGTCTTAATCCCTTCCAAGCAACTCTTCAAACAAGTCAACTCAATCTATCATAGTATAAGGAGATTCAAAATCAGTGTTGAGCAAAGGCTAAGTCTATAACTTAAGCTAGTAGCTCGTTTACGTAAATTTGGCCAGCATCTCCCTTGTAACAAGGGCCTCCTCCAATACCATATACCAACAACAATGACCATAGCAATCCATAAATACATAATTATTAATATCAAGACACCATATAACAATAACAAGTCACAACTACATTACGACGAGCGGCAAGCTCCGATTGGAATCCGTATACCCCTTATCAATCCTTATAGACTTCTTACTTCAACATAAAAGTATCATTAACATGATAATGAAGTCATTAATCAATGATTCCAGCCTTATACCATATATTTATAACAACGAAAATAATCCACAACTTCAACTATCCTCAATTAGCAACTTTATTCACTAGTTCATGTCTAGCCCATCCATTTAACTTAATCAACATCAAGATAACCTTAGGCACAAGCAAGATCACAATATACATACCTTATACAGTAACTTCAAGTCAAAATCCAAGTTATATTCAGTTTACAACAACCCTTAATAGCAATACAACACCATAGAAGTGACTTAAGCTAATCCAAGTATTATCTTGTAGTTTATCATCCTAACAACTTAACCAACATACAAGAAAGCTTAAGCACAATTAGTAGGCTGTTATAATCACCTAATACAGTAGTAACAACTTGGAATTTCATCCAAATACAGCCCACAACAATCCTCAATGACAACACAACCTCAAAGAGGTGTTGTTCTTTACTAGAACTAAGTTTTGATGTTGAAATATGGTGTAATCACTTTGGAATCACTTCAAACGCTTGTGGTATATGTTTAGGAGGGTTAAGAGAAGTTTCGAGATGAATTTTAGTTGAAAAATGAGCAAAAATAGGCGTCCAACTCGTTTATATATTGAAGTAGGTCAACCACCGCCTAAGTGGGTCCCATTGGGAGCTGCTTGCGCGGTCTCGCAAAAATACAAATATCTCTATACTCCGATGTCGTATTAATGAACGGTTTAATGTGTTAGAAATTAGACTCGTAGACCTTCAATTTTGTAGGTAGAACACCCCATGATTCCAAGTATAATTGGAGAAATTCTCAGATACATTTGACCTAAATTTCAGCAAATTTATGAATATAACTTGTGATGACCTTTGCCAACTCTTGTTCCACAACTTTCTTGCCTTCAAAATGTAGAAAATGAATATCATACGACTAAAATAACTCATATAATATCCTCTTTATCATGTTAAGAACCATAGTCTCACCCCAAAGTATATGTTATAACATTCCAAACTTGTCGACTTTTGACGAAACTTATTTTCTTCAATTGGTTTAGCTTCTAAGATTTCCAACCCTCTTGGTACTCGTTATTCATGATCTTAAATATTTGTAACCTCCAAGGTAACATGATTAACTTACTTTATTTTCTTCTAAATATAATCTCATTTCCGAGCTTATATCAATGACTTACGACGTACTCTCACGTATGAAAACTTGGGGTGTAACACATCCAATGTCCCTAAGACAGCTTTCCGCACTTGGTACGGGCATTATAAGTTATTGTTCATGTTATTCGGGCTGACAAATGCCCCCGCAGCTTTTATGGATATGATGAACGGAGTGTTCAGGATTTGGATTTGTTCGTGATAGTCTTTATTGATGATATTTTGGTATATTCCCGCAGCCGGGAGGAGCACGAGCAGCATCTTAGAGTGGTTCTTCAGACCTTGAGGGATAGTCAATTATATGCAAAATTCTCGAAGTGTGAGTTGTCGTTGAGTTCAATTGCATTCCTGGGTCATGTTGTGTCCTCAGAGGGTATTCAGGTTGATCCAAATAAAATTGAGGCAGTCAAGAACTGGCCTAGACCAGCGTCAGCTACAGAGATTCGGAGTTTCTTGGGATTGGCAGGCTACTATTATCTGTTCATGGAGGGGTTTTCATCTATCGCAGCCCCGATGACTAGGTTGACCCAGAAGGGTGCCCAGTTCAGATGGATGGACGAGTATGAGGCGAGCTTTCAGAAGCTCAAGATAGCTCTGACTACGACACCGGTGTTGGTATTCCCCACAGGATCAGGGCCTTATACAGTTTATTGTGATGCTTCCCGTATTGGGCTTGGTGCAGTATTGATGCAGGATGGCAAGGTCATTGCCTATGCTTCGCGGCAGTTGAAGATTCATGAGAAGAACTATCCAGTTTATGACTTAGAGTTGGCAGCCATAGTTCACGCATTGAAGATTTGGAGGCATTATCTGTATGGCGTGGCAAGTGAGGTGTTCACGGATCACAAGAGTCTTCAGTATTTGTTCAAGCAAAAGGAGTTGAATTTGAGGCAGATGAGGTGGTTGGAGTTATTGAAGGATTATGATATCACTATCTTATATCACCCGGGAAAGGCCAATGTGGTGGCCGATGCCTTGAGTAAGAAGTCAGCCAATATGGACAGTCTTGCTTATATTCCGGTCAGTGAGAGGCCGCTTGCTTTGGATGTTCAGGCCTTGGCCAATTGGTTCGTGAGGTTAGATATTTCTGAGCCTAGTCGGGTATTAGCTTGCACAGTTGCTTGTTCTTCTTTATTGGAGCGTATCCGTGATCAACAGTATGATGATCCACATTTGTGTGTCCTTAGAGACACAGTGCAGTGCGGAGGTGCCAAGAAGGTTACCCTAGATGATCATGGAGTTTTGAGATTGCAGGGTCGAGTGTGTGTGCCAAATGTGGATGGGCTTCGGGAGTTGATTTTAGAGGAGGCCCATAGCTTCCGGTACTCTATTCATCCGGGCACTGCAAAGACGTATCAGGATTTGCGGCAGCATTATTGGTGGCAGAGAATGAAGAAGGATATTGTAGCATATGTGGCTTGTTGTTTGAATTGTCAGCTAGTCAAGTACGAGCATCAGAGGCCTTATGGGTTATTTCAGATGATTGAGCTTCCCGAGTGGAAGTCGGAGCAGATCACTATGGACTTCGTTACTGGACTCTCGCAGACTTGGAAGAAGTTCGACGCAGTATGGGTCATTGTTGATAGGCAGACCAAGTCATTGCATTTTATTCCTGTGGCAGTCTCCTATTCATCCGAGAGATTAGCTGAGATCTATATCCGGGAGATTGTTCGTCTTCATGATGTGCCTGTATCTATCATTTCGGACAGAGGTACGTAGTTTACATTGCATTTCTGGAGAGCAGTTCAGCGAGAGTTGGGCACCCAGGTTGAGTTAAGTACAGCATTTCATCCTCAGACGGACGGGCAGTCCGAGCGGACTATTTAAATTTTGGAGGATATGCTCCGAGCTTGTGCCATTGACTTTGGAGGCTCGTGGGATTAGTTTTTGCCTTTAGTAGAGTTTGCCTACAACAATAGTTACCAGTCGAGTATCTAGATGGCTCCTTATGAGGCTTTATATGGTAGGCGGCGTCGATCTCCGATTGGATGGTTTGAGGCAGGAGAGGCTCGATTGTTGGGTGAGGATCTAGTTCAGGAGGCTTTGGACAAGGTCAGGATTATTCAGGATAGGCTTTGTACAGCTCAGTCCAGGCAAAAGAGTTATGCAGACCACAAGGTTCGATATGTGGCTTTTATGGTTGGAGAGCAGGTATTGTTCCGAGTGTCGCCTATGAAGGGCGTGATGAGATTTAGGAAGAAGGGCAAGCTTAGCCCTAGGTTCATCGGTCCGTTTGAGATTCTTGATCGAGTGGGAGAGGTGGCTTATAGACTTGCACTACCACCGAGCTTATCAGTCGTGCATCCAGTGTTTCATGTGTCCATGTTTCGAAAATACCACGACGATCCATCCCACGTGTTAGATTTTAGCACTATCCAGTTGGACAAGGACTTGTCTTATGAGAAGGAGCCGGTAGCTATTCTAGATCGGCAGGTTCGTTAGTTGATGTCGAAAAGTTTTCCTTTTGTTCGTGTTCAGTGGAGAGGTCAGCCTCCTGAGGCATCGACCTGGGAGTCTGAGTCCGATATGCGGAGCCGTTATCCCCATCTTTTCCCCGACTCAGGTACTTCCTTCTTCTGTCCGTTCGAGGACGAACGGTTGTTTTAGAGGTTGAGAATGTGATAACCCAAAAGGTCCTCACTTGTTTTAAAATGAAACTCCGTGTTCTTAGGCCTTGAAAACCTCATTTAGAATCACCTCGATTTGTGTGTGCAGTCTGGGTGCATAGCCGAAAAACTTAAATATGATAATCGGTAAAAAAAATGATAAAGTTTTGATTATAGAATGAGCTAATTTGACTCCGATCAACGTTTTGGGTAAACGGATCCGGATTCGTGATTTGACGGCCCCGGAGGGTCCGTAGTAAAATATGGGACTTGGGCGTATGACCGAAATCGAATTTCGAGGTCCCAAGCCCGAGAAATGAATTTTTAAAGGAAACTATTTTCTGGAATTGTTTAAAGAAATTTGAAATTGAATTTGATTAGAACATGATGGTATCGGGCCCATATTTTGGTTCCAGTGCCTGGTACATGTCTTATATATGATTTAAGACATTTCTGTAGAATTTGGTGAAAAACAGATGTCATGTGACGTGATTCGGACCTAAATTGCAAAGTTTATGTTTAAAGAAGTTTTGAGAAAATTTCATTGATCTCGAGATTTAATTTGATGTTCATGAGGTTATTTTGATGATTTGATTACACGAGTAAGTCCATATGATGTTTTTGAGTTAGTATGACATTTGGTTTGGAGCCCCGAGGGCTCGGGTGAGTTTCGGGTAAGTTCCGGGATGCCTTAGGTCTAAAAACACAATTGTCGTAGGTTCAGAGAAATTTGCAGGTCTCTGAACCTGCTAGTGCGGTCCGCGAGAAATTGTGTGCGACTGTAGAAGGGCCAGTGCGGTCCGCGTGAGGTTCGTGTGGTGCGCGGTGCAGACTGTATGGTCGCAGTCAGTTTTGTGCGGTCCGCACAGCTTTTCAATAGGTTGTGCAGCCGCGGTCGGTTTTGTGCGGTCCGCACAGGGCTCTGGACGGCAGTACCCTCAGGAAGGACTGTGCGGCCACGGTCCATTTTGTGCGGCCCACACAGGGCACCTGAGAATAGTATAAATAGACGGGTTTTTCAGTCATTTTTCATTTTTCAAAACCCCAAAAACATAAGAGGCGATTTTTCAAACAACATTTCTTCTCCAAATCAATTGTAAGTCATTTTTAGCTAGATTTCTTCAATCACTAACATCTTTTAACATGATTTCAACTTTAAATCAATGATTTTATGGGGGAATTGGTTTGGGTAGAACCTAGGTTTTTCAAAAATTGGGGATTTGGACCTCGATTTGAGGTCCGATTTCAAAACAAATTACATATTTGAGCTCGTGGGGGAATGGGTAATCAGGTTTTGATTCGAACCTCGAGTTTTGACCACATGGGCCCGGGGGCAATTTTGACTTTTTGGGTAAAACTTTGGAAAACTCATTTTCATTCATTCAAATTGATTCATTTAACGTTTATTGATGTAATTAAGTAACTTGTGGCTAGATACTAGTGAATTGGCAGAGGAATCAAGGGGTAAAGCTATAATTGAAACCTGAGTTGTGTTCGAGGCATCGAGATAAGTGTTTGGTCTAACCTTAGCTTGAGGGATTAGGAGTTGTGTCCTACTTGATATTTGTTTCTTGTCAAGTACGACATATAGGAATGGTGATGAGTATCTATACGTTGGTGTCAAGCATGACCGTGAGTCTTATCTTGTGATTTTCATGATCTCGTTGTATTATTCATGCCTTGGTGAAGATTTCTATTTGTTGTATAAAGTGGTGAAAAGAATTGTGACCTATGAACATTGAGGAGCGTTGGCTCCAGTTGTATAACGAATTGTGAAAGTATAAGTGATAATCGAAACTCTAGAGCATTGGCTCGAGTTGTGAAGTGAATTGTGAAGTAAACGTGAGAAAGAGAAGAGATCATTATGTTTCCCCCTTGCCGGGCTATTGTTGAGTTGAGGTTCCCTTGCATTGTGTTCTTAACTGATATTACGGACGCTTAGGTTGATGATTCTTCGTGTTAGGTGTTGTAACAAGTTTAGCTATAGCTGAGGTAGTTAGATGTTGAAGCTAGTTGAGATATAGTTGAGATAGTTAGATGCTGGAACAAGTTTGGTTATAGTTGTTTCTCCCTTGCCGAGACGTATATACTTGTACTGTTGAGTTCACTTGCCGGGGTAGTGTAGTCTATTGTTGTTCCCTTTTTGGGACGGTTAATTATGATTACTGTTGACTGTGTATTTGGAACGGGTTGCACGCCGCAACAGATATATATATGTGGATCGGGTTGCACACCGCAACAGATATTATATTGGATCGGGTTGCACGCCGCAACAGATATTATATTGGATCGGGTTGCATGCCGCAACAGTTATATATGTGGATCGGGTTGCACGCCGCAACAGATATTATATTGGATCGGGTTGCACGCCGCAACAGTTATATATATGTGGATCGGGTTGCACGCCACAACAATGTTAAATGATAAGGGATCGGGTTGCGCATCGCAACAGTATTGTTATTGTATTGATTGTAGACTTCAAGTGTCCTTTCATACCACAACTCAAATCATTCCCCGATTCTCATACGCCCATAAAGCATAACATAGCCTTTATTGAAATTTCCTTTACTCGAGCCATAATTGATTCACAAATACTCCTCGAGCTGGAACCATTAGAGCACATAATCGTGCAATCAACTATTCAATAGCGGATTCCCCCACTTGGCTCGAAGCCATAGATCAAAAATGCACCATAACTCTTAACGCATACACTTTATTGCTACCATAACACCATAGTGAGATTAACTCAATCCTTCATAAGCACGTGGAACACAGACCATCTAGGACTTCATATCTTCTACAAATCTCGCATTTACTCTCGTAACAATTAAACCCACACTCTTAAGCGACCCAAATTAAATTCACACATATATTTCACTCGTAAATGGGATCTTCTAACAGACAACATAAAGATCACACAACTCCAGAACACTTCGCGGGAGATAACCCACCTGCTTCGCCTTAAACTAACATTTATGTATACCTTCCACCGTCATAACTATTACGCAGTCACTTAGTCTTCCTGAGTCTGAACTCATACTGCAACATGAAATCTACTCCACCCCCAACTAGAAGACATGAAAAGATTCTTCACACACCCATAACTCGGGCTATAACTCGAATCAAGATGGAAATCAAGCACCTAATAGTTCTTCTATCCTCCAGCATACCTTTCTCGTCACTTCCAAACCATACGAATACATCTCGCAGCACTAACATTCTCATTACATAGCCATCCAACCGTCACTTCCACTAATAGGGAAAAATACCGAACATATAAATTCAAAAGAACTTGCTCACACAATCAGCACCTCGGTGCTCAAGCTATAGGCAAAAATCCGGCCTCAAGTCCTCCAGACTGGCCCAACATCAACACACAGAGATCATATCTCGCCCTTCGATCAAGGAATCACAAGCCATCGAGGCACATCTGATACCGAGTTCTTATGCACGCATACGAACGTGTGGAAGGAATTCAAAGAGTTACATTTCAAGCTGAATCAAGGACACACGATAAGAATTCAAGAATGTGAAGTTTTTCTAAAGGTTCTGCAGTCTCTTGAGGATAAATACAGACATCTCCGTACCTATCTGCGAGACTCTACTAAACCTGCTCATCACTCGTGAGACCTATGTAACCTAGGCTCTGATACCAACTTATCACGACCCTAACCCCAAACTCGGTCGTGATGGTGCCTCTCGTGAAGACAACGCCAGGCAGTTGAAGCCAACTCAACTTTTAAAGTAGTTAGTCATCATAAAAATAGTCTAAACATGATTTAAACAATTCTAAATAGCGGAAATATCGATAACAATGCGGAAAGTCCATCCCGACACAGCCCTAACCGGGGTGTCACAAGTCACAAGTATCTACTAGGGTATAAATACAACTGAAAGTCTGAAGTGTACAAATACAGACTTATGAAATGAAGAAAGAGAGAGAAAAGCAGTGTTGCGAACACCAACAGCTGCCTTGCTAAACTCCGATAACTCTACCTCAGATCAACCAAAACCCGCTAGCGGGTGTATAAATACCTGAATCTGCACACAAATTGCAGAGAGTAAAGTAAGTACTCCAACTCAGTGAGTAACAAATGTAAATAAAAACTGAAGGCAAGAAATCACGTAAAGCATATCAAGATGCTGTATAGAAGCAGTTCAAAAACCAGTAAGAAAGCAGTGAAGCTGTAAAATCTCTTTAAACATCTTAGCTCAGTTTAAACTTCTTGAAAATGGCTTTTCAACAGTACGCAAATGAATGCAAAATAGTTAGTGTAGATAAGCACAGGAATCCGCCCATTGGGCACAAATAACATAGTTTAACGGGTAAATGACAGGTAAATTGAAAGATAAACACATAAAGGTTTGCCCCTCGGGCTCAATGTCAACAACTCTGCCCCTCGAGCAATATCTCAGAACAATACCAGCGCCTCGGGCAATCACATAGAATGGTACCAGCCCCTCGGGCAATCACATAGAACAATACCAGCCCCTCAGGCTATCACATAGAATAATATCAGCCCCTCGGGCTATATCTCACATCACAATAGGTACCCGCGCTCATTGGGGGTGTACAGACTCTGGGAGGGGCCCCTTACGGCCCAAGCGCAATATCAAGCCATCTCGTGGCATCGAATCTAGGACCTCGGCCTCATATCAATCAAGCCACCTTGTGGCGTATATATGTATCTCAGGCCCTCGGCCTCATATCAGTACCAGTGTATCCTCACAACTAGGCCCTCGGCCTTTAATCAGTCCAAAATCATCACAAGCCCCTCGGGATAGTAAAACAGTATTTCTTAGTCCAAAACATCATTTAAAATATTATTTAAGTCTCAAAACTGAGTAAAAATGGTTGGGTAGTAAAGTAGAGGAAAATAACGGGACTGAGTTCAAATAATAATTCAAAACAGTGAGGAAATAGTAGTAAAAATCCCCGAAGGGTCCAAATAGGTTGGCACGAAGCCCAAATATTGCGTTCAGCCCAAATAATGATGATAGCAAATAAGTTTCAGTCAAATACGCGGTAAAATCATCAACCGGGATTGACCAAGTCACAATCCCCAATAGTATATGACCACACTCTCGTCATCAAACGTGTGTCTCACATCAATATAGCACTACGATATGCAATCCGTGGATTCAAACCCTCAGAGCATCATTTACAATCATTACTCACCTCGAACCGGCTA
The DNA here is from genome assembly GCF_000393655.2 of Nicotiana sylvestris. NCBI lineage: Eukaryota > Viridiplantae > Streptophyta > Magnoliopsida > Solanales > Solanaceae > Nicotiana > Nicotiana sylvestris. The sequence continues at coordinate 123,269,992 of NC_091059.1, read as the reverse complement.
ATTCTCTAGCTCGCGACGCCTTTGCCCCTCGAATTCTCCACGCGCGTCGAATCTATCCAAAATGAGAACGAATATGTCACAATATGCTAAGGGAACAAAGCCCAAGCTAAAACAAAATAATTACCACAAATTTCCAGAAATTGGTCAAACCCGACCCCAGGGCCCACATCTCGGAATTTGACAAAATTTACAAAACTAGAATCCTTATACTCTTACGAGTCTAACCATACGAAAATTATCCAATTCCGATACCATTTAGTCCTTCAAATCATCATTTTACATTTTTGAAATATTTTACAATTTTCTTCCCAAATTCCGTCCCAAATCACGAATTAAATGATGAATTCAATGATAGATTCATGTAGTCTAGCCAAATCTGAGTTAGAATCACTTACTCCGATGAATTTCTTGAAAAACCTTCGAAAAATCACCAAAATCCGAGCAATCTAGGTCAAAATATCAAATACAACCCAAAACCTCATATTTATAGAGTACCCCACAGATTTCCACCTCCGCGGACCGCACAAAATCGACCGCGGTCCGCACAAAAACAACCGCGGCCGCACAAGCTTTCCTCTGCAGTGACAGGCTTTAGTATTTTGGCCATAAAATTCGCTACATATATCCAAATTGTGATATCTTTATCTCTATGTAAAATACAACGAAGGGCTACAACTTTTATTTTTGAATCATCTCAAAATTCCTTGTAGATCAAAATATATGAGCTTCCGAAGTAAGACCAGTGAAATGTTCCCCACCGCGGCCGCACAACATTTTGTACGGTTCGCACAGCACCTACCGCGGCCGCACTTCATTTTGTGTAGTCCGCACAGCACATACCGCGGCCGCACTTCTTTTGTGCGGACCGTGCGGGTGGGTTCCAAGGCTTGCAACCCTTCTGGACCTGCTACAACTATGATTTTCGGCCTAAAACATCCCGAAACATACCCGGAACTCCCGGAACTTCAAACCAATTGTACCAACACATCCCATGACATCCTTCAAACTTGTTCAAAACTTCGGAATGCTCACAACAACATCAATCACCAATTCAACATAGGATTCAATCCTAAGAACTCTTAAATTATGCTTTCAATCAAAAAGTCTATCAAATCTCGTCCGAATGACCTGAAATTTTGCACACACATCCCGAATGACACAACGAAGCTACTGCAACTCTCGGAATTCCATTCCGACCCGTATATAAAAATCTCACCTATCCACCGGAAAGCGCCGAAATTTCAATTTCGCCAATCCAAGCCTAAACCTTCCACGGACTTTCAAAATGCATTCCGATCACGCTCCTATGTCCCAAATCACCTAACGGAGCTAACTAAATCATAAAATTCCAATCCGAGATCATATACAAATAAGTCAAATATTGGTCAAACCTTTCAAGTTTCAAGCTTTAAACTAGAAACTGTTCTTCCAAGTTTATTCCGATTACCCTGAAAACCAAAACCAATGATTTACATAAGTCATATTACAGCACACAGGGCAAGTCGTACCTGAGAACTGGCGAGCGAAATGTAAAAGCTCAAAACGATCGGTCAGGTCGTTACAACAGGGGGCTCGAGTGAGTTTTGAGCGTGTTTGGAGTGTTGGAGGAACTTTAGTTTTCTGGTTTCTGGTCTAGTGTTGTAGGTCTCGCAAATGCGAGGTTTTGTGAACCTCGCATTTGCAAGGAAGGATTCGTATTTGCGAGGTTGGGAAAATACTGAAGGGTTTGCATTTGCGAACATTTTGCCGCTTTTGCGATTCTGCCCATCTTTGTATTTCCGATATTTTGTCACAATTGCAACCTTGGCAGAGGTGTCCAGTCATCGCATTTGCGATGTTTTTGTCGCATTTGTGAATAAGATATCGCAAATGCGACATCTGTAACTGGTGCAAGGGTTTTTTTATGGGACTTAGCTTCATTTCCCTCATTTTTCACTTGGGCTTAGGCAATTTTGAGAGCATTTTGTGGGGGAACATCATCAACATCAAGAGGTAAGCAATATTTGTCAATTCTTTAGCTAAACACACGAATTATAGGTAGATTAAACATGAAAAAATTGTGAAATTAATAGGATTTTGTGAAGCAACTAGGGTTTAGGTAAAATCGGGATTTGATCATCGTTTTGGTGGTGGAAATTGGAATAAATTATATATTTGAGTTCGTGGTATTATGGGTAAAGTTTATTTTCGAAAATTTTCAGAATCGGGGCACGTAGGCCCGATGGTTGACTTTTTTGACTTTTCGAGCGGAGTTGGAAATTTGTTATAAATTGATTAGTTATGAGTGTTGGAGTATGTTTTTATTAGTTTTCCCGTTGTTTGACTAGTTTCGGGTCGATGGGCATCAGTTTGAGGTGTTAAAGAGGTGTTGGAGCCGATTATGGAACTTCGGAGCGAGGTAACTCTCTTGTCTAACCTTGTGAGGGGGAAATTACCCCATTGGTGTTACATTTATTACATGCTACATGTCGTGGGAGCTATGCACGTACCAAGTGACGAGCGTCTGTGCGTAGGCTAGAATTCCTGATTATGTCCGGGCAGACTAGGATTCACGCCATGCTTTAATTATACTATTTGAGTTATTCTTGTCTGTTTAATTACTTCAATTCGCACTATGACTTGAGACTAGACTCGCGTAGAGTAATGGACTCGCTATTTTAGATATTTGATGTGCTACTTGATTAGCCGTAGAAATTGTACTTCTCTTACGGATTTCTCCCGCGCTGTGCGTATTCATCGGAAAGTTTCTCTTGAATTCCATATCTCACGCGTATATTCGTGAGTGGGGTTAAGGACCCATAAAATCTTCATACTCTAATAGGATCGGGCTGAATGCCTCAGCAACACTCTTATGGTATCGGGTCGTTCGCCTCGGCAGTATCATGTAACACACTCTTATGGAATCGGGTCATTCTCCTCAGCAGTATCATATAACACACTCTTATGGGATCGAACCATTCGCCTCGACAGTATTATGTAACACACCTTTATGGAATCGGTCCATTCGCCTCGGGAGTATCATGTATCGCACTCCTATGGAATTGGGCCATTCGCCTCGGCAACTTCATGAAATACTCTTATGGGATCGACTTGTTCGGCTCGGCAGAATCGTGTGTAATATTTGACAAGAAGCTACTGTCTCCGTGGGTTTTTCTTATTTGAGTTGTGACGACCTATCTAGTAGGGGCCATTTTATATATACTCCGATTGAGGAGGTAACCGATATTTGAGAACTTTTGTTTACTATTCAGAGGAGGATTGTACCACGTACCTATATTTGTTTACACTATTTATTTACCATTCTTCATACTTATTTACTTTCTACTGTACTTGATTTATTGGACCACTAGTAAGTCTCGATGTCGACCCCTCGTCACTACTTCTCCAGGGTTAGGCTAGATACTTACTGGATACGCGTTGATTTACGTACTCATGCTACACTTCTGCACTTATTGTGCATGTATATTTATTCTGGTGGCCTTTTAGGCACAAGGGTGCAGCTACTGCAGGGACTTTATAGTGAGTTGCATCCCAATATTTACGATCCGCAATATATGGAGTCTCCATCATAATTATTTACATTATCATGCCTATCTTGTATTCCGGACAGATGTTGTATTGTTATTGTACTTCCTAGTAGATGCTCATTCATTTGTAACACCGAAATTTGGAGTATTCTAGTACTTGTTTATGATTTTTCTTACCGTTAAGACACCTTTACTTTGTATTTTACTTAAATCATATGAATCTATGATTTTTAGATGCATCGATATCTCTATCTAATAAGATTCATGATTTCAAAAAATTAATAAAATACACAATTAAGTTGGTAGTTCACCGGCAACGTTGGGTGTCATCACGACCTATAGTGGATTTTGGGTCGTGACAGATACATCACCACAAATTAATATTAGTAATAATTTATCTATTTGCTAACTTATTTAATATTAGTAATATTTTATCAGTAACAAAACCATAGTTCATTTCACTTATCAACTTATCGTACCAATCACAACTCAAGTGCTCTAGATTTTTTTTCAATGCCGTCGAACGATTCGGGGTATTGCATTATCCAAAGCCAAAGACTTCTTTCCAAGTTTAAATCTAAACACATCTATCCTTTCATAAGCCCATACCTATCAAGGGAAACATATATATATATATATATATATATATATATATATATATTAAATTATAAGATGTTATAAGAAAATAATAATGATTAATTAACAATGAAACTTACAAGAAAAGCAATAGTGCAACCTCCAATAGTGTATTCTTATTTTTTGAAATACTTGTTTCTACCTTTTTCTTTCACTCATTTGCCTTTTGATGAAGATCCTTCCGTAAACTTTGAAGTGTGAACTTAAAGCACACTCGATCCAAGGATATGATACAAAGAATGTCGGATTGGCCACCCATGCAAGGTAGTCCTCTGACACTTGCTTAACATTGTCTGCAACTAATAAGACTTAGTGGATAATGTATAAGGCAGCAACACCTTGTTTCTCTGCTGCAGTGAATATCTTTGCTCTAGATCTCATAACCTGTAAAAGATCTTCACCAACCAAACTATCCTTCTCATTTTTCCCCTCTAACCCCTCTAATGAATAATAATATTGATGATGTCCATTTCATTGAATAAGTATTAGGCATATGCCTAATAAAAGTTTCTTTGGTTTGGTAGCTAACCTTGTTGACTTGGTTTGGTTAGGTAGCCAACCTTGTTGAATTTGTTTGGTTTGATAGCCAACCTTGTTGAATTTCTTTGGTTTGGTAGCCAACTTTGTTGAATTGTGAAAACTGTGTAAATTGTCAAATATTGTAGACTTTAGAGAGTGAAGATTTGGCTATAAAAGGAGAGTTTCAACACTCATTTCTTCACACCAACAAAGAGAGAAAGAAAGAGTGAGGTTTCACAGACATGGTATAAGAAAATAGTCTGTGAGAAAAATAGAGAGTGAGCGATATTGTAGTGAGGTGGGAATATCAAAAGAGGGTTATTTCTTTTGAGTGTTGTAGTGGTCTTTGGAGTATTTTACTCGGACCTACAAAGTGTAAAATTCCTTACTATAGTGATATCAGTTGCTCCTCTCGGGGCCGTGATTTTTTCCCTTATTAAAAGGGTTTTCCACGTAAAAATCTTGGTGTCGTTGTTACTCTTTTATTCTTGTTAATTACCGTATCTCGGTGCTATATTATTATTCCACTTTTATTACCGTGAATATTATTTCTGTGGGGATTTATTCCCAATAATTGGTATCAGAGCACAGGTTATGCTCGTTCACTGAAATACTATTCACTATTGGTAGTACTATACTTGGTGAAAAAAAAAATGTCCGGAGTAAAGTACGAGGTAGCAAAATTCAACGGAGATAACGGTTTCTCAACATGGCAAAGAAGGATGAGGGATCTGCTCATCCAACAAGGATTACACATGGTACTAGATGCTGATGTCAAAATGCCCGATGCCATGAAAGCTGAGGATTAGGCTGACTTGGATGAAAGAGCTGCTAGTGCAATCAGGTTGTACTTATCAGATGATGTGGTAAATAACATCATTGATAAATACACTGCATGTGGAATTTGGACAAGGTTGGAAAGCCTATACATGTCCAAAACGCTAACAAATAAATTGTACTTGAAGAAGCAGTATACGCCCTATACATGGGTGAAGGTATGAATTTTTTGTCACATTTAAATGTGTTTAATGGACTAATCACACAGCTTGCCAACCTCGAAGTGAAAATCGAGGAAGAAGATAAAGCCATCTTGCTATTGAACTCGTTGCCATCTTCGTACGATAATTTGGCAACAACCATCCTATACGGTAAGACTACTATTGAGTTGAAAGATGTCACATCGGCTCTTTTACTCAATGAGAAGATGAGAAAGAAGCCTGAAAATCAAGGACATGCTCTCATCACAGAAGGTAGAAGCAGGAGTTATCAAAGGAGTTCGAACAACTATGGTAGATCCGGAGCTCGTGGGAAGTCAAAGAACCGATCCAAATCAAGAGCCAGAAATTGCTACAACTGTGATCAACCAGGTCACTTCAAAAGAGATTGCCCAAATCCAAGGAAGGGCAAAGGTGAAACCAGTGGCCAGAAGAATAACGACAACACAACCGCCATGGTGCAAAACAATGATAATGTTGTCCTCTTTATAAATGAGGAAGAGGAATGCATGCACCTGTCAGGTGCAGAGTCGGAATGGGTGGTTGACACAGCGGCATCTTACCATGCCATACTGGTAAGAGATCTTTTTTGCAGATATGTAGCAAGTGATTTCGGCACAGTGAGAATGGGTAATACAAGTTACTCAAAGATTGCGGGGATTGGTGACATTTGTATCAAGACAAATGTCGGATGCACATTGGTTCTAAAGGATGTGCGGCATGTACCTGATTTGCGGATGAACTTGATCTCAGGAATTGCTTTAGACCGAGATGGATACGAGAGCTATTTTGCAAATCAAAAGTGGAAACTCACTAAGGGATCATTGGTGATTGCAAAGGGAGTTGCTCGTGGCACGTTATACAGGACAAATGCAGCAATATGCCAAGGTAAATTGAACGCGGCACAAGATGAGATTTGTGGCACAAAAGAATGGGTCATATGAGCGAGAAGGGATTGCAGATTCTTGCCAAGAAATCACTCATTTCTTATGCCAAAGGTACAACGGTAAAACCTTGTGACTACTGTTTATTTGGTAAGCAGCATAGAGTCTCATTTCAGACATCGTCTGAAAGAAAATTGAATATACTTGATTTAGTATATTCTGATGTTTGCGGCCCAATGGAAATTGAATCAATGGGCGGTAACAAATATTTTGTTACTTTTATTGATGATGCTTCACGAAAATTATGGGTTTATATTTTGAAAACCAAAGATCAGGTGTTTCAAGTTTTCCAGAAGTTTCATGCTCTAGTAGAAAGGGAGACGGGTCGAAAGCTAAAGCGTCTCCGAAGTGACAATGGAGGTGAGTACACTTCAAGGGAATTTGAAGAGTATTGTTCAAGTCATGGGATCAGACATGAAAAGACAGTTCCTGGAACCCCACAGCACAATGGCGTAGCCGAGAGGATGAACCGCACCATTGTGGAGAAGGTGAGAAGCATGCTCAGAATGGCTAAACTGCCTAAGTCATTCTGGGGTGAAGCAGTTCAGACAGCCTGTTACCTGATCAATAGGAGTCCATCAGTTCCGTTGGCGTTTGAAATCCCAGAGAGAGTTTGGACCAACAAGGAGGTGTCCTACTCGCATCTGAAGGTGTTCGGTTGCAGAGCTTTTGCACATGTACCAAAAGAGCAGAGAACAAAGCTGGATGATAAATCTGTTCCCTGCATATTTATCGGATATGGAGATGAAGAGTTCGGGTACAGACTGTGGGATCCTGTAAAGAAGAAGGTCATCAGAAGCAGAGATGTAGTCTTCCGAGAAAGTGAAGTTGGAACTGCTGCTGATATGTCAGAAAAGGCGAAGAATGGTATAATTCCTAACTTTGTTACTATTCCTTCTACTTCTAACAATCCCACAAGTGCAGAAAGTACGACCGACGAGGTTGCCGAGCAGGGGGAGCAACCTGGTGAGGTTATTGAGCAGGGGGAGCAACTTGATGAAGGTGTCGAGGAAGTGGAGCACCCCACTCAGGGAGAAGAACAACCTCAACCTCTGAGGAGATCAGAGAGGCCAAGGGTAGAGTCATGCAGGTACCCTTCCACAGAGTATGTCCTCATCAGTGATGAGGGGGAGCCAGAAAGTCTTAAGGAGGTGTTGTCCCATCCAGAAAAGAACCAGTGGATGAAAGCTATGCAAGAAGAGATGGAATCTCTACAGAAAAATGGCACATACAAGCTGGTTGAACTTCCAAAGGGTAAAAGACCACTCAAATGCAAATGGGTCTTTAAACTCAAGAAAGATGGAAATGGCAAGCTGGTCAGATACAAAGCTCGATTGGTGGTTAAAGGCTTCGAACAAAAGAAAGGTATTGATTTTGACGAAATTTTCTCACCTGTTGTCAAAATGACTTCTATTCGAACAATTTTGAGCTTAGCAGCTAGCCTAGATCTTGAAGTGGAGCAGTTGGATGTGAAAACTGCATTTCTTCATGGAGATTTGGAAGAGGAGATTTATATGGAGCAGCCAGAAGGATTTGAAGTAGCTGGAAAGAAACACATGGTGTGCAAATTGAATAAGAGTCTTTATGGATTGAAGCAGGCACCAAGGCAGTGGTACATGAAGTTTGACTCATTCATGAAAAGTCAAACATACCTAAAGACCTATTCTGATCCATGTGTATACTTCAAAAGATTTTCTGAGAATAACTTTATTATATTGTTGTTGTATGTGGATGACATGTTAATTGTAGGAAAAGACAAGGGGTTGATAGCAAAGTTGAAAGGAGATCTGTCCAAGTCATTTGATATGAAGGACTTGGGCCCAGCACAACAAATTCTAGGGATGAAGATAGTTCGAGAGAGAACAAGTAGAAAGTTGTGGCTATCTCAGGAGAAGTACATTGAACGTGTACTAGAACGCTTCAACATGAAAAATGCTAAGCCAGCCAGCACACCTCTTGCTAGTCATCTAACGTTGAGCAAAAAGATGTGTCATACAACAGTGGAAGAGAAAGGGAACATGGCTAGACTTCCTTATTCTTCAGCAGTCGGAAGCTTGATGTATGCAATGGTATGTACTAGACCTGATATTGCTCATGCAGTTGGTATTGTCAGCAGGTTTCTTGAAAATCCTGGAAAGGAACATTGGGAAGCAGTCAAGTGGATACTCAAGTACCTGAGAGGCACCACGGGAGATTGTTTGTGCTTTGGAGGATCTGATCCAATCTTGAAGGACTATACAGATGCTGATATGGTAGGTGACATTGACAACAGACAATCTACTACTGGATATTTGTTTACATTTTCAGGGGGAGCTATACCATGGCAGTCTAAGTTGCAGAAGTGTGTTGCACTTTCAACAACTGAAGTAAAGTACATTGCCGCTACAGAAACTGACAAGGAGATGGTATGGCTCAAACGATTCCTTCAAGAGCTTGGATTGCATCAGAAGGAGTAGGTCGTCTATTGTGACAGTCAAAGTGCAATAGACCTTAGAAAGAACTCTATGTACCATGCAAGGACCAAACACATTGATGTGAGATATCATTGGATTCGAGAAATGGTAGATGATGAATCTCTAAAAGTCTTGAAGATTTCTACTAGTGAGAATCCCGCTGATATGCTAACCAAGGTGGTACCAAGGAACAAGTTCGAGCTATGCAAAGAACTTGTCGGCATGCACTCAAACTAGAAGACAGTGCTACCTCCTCTAGATGAATGAGACTGAAGGGGGAGATTGATGATGTTCATCTCATTGAAGAAGTATTAGGCATGTGCCTAATAAAAGTTTTTTTGGTTTGGTAGCCAACCTTGTTGACTTGGTTTGGTTAGGTAGTCAACCTTGTTGAATTAGTTTGGTTTGATAGTCAACCTTGTTGAATTTCTTTGGTTTGGTAGCCAACTTTGTTGAATTGTGAAAAGTGTGTGTAAATTGTCAAATATTGTAGGCTTTAGAGAGTGAAGCTTTGGCTATAAAGGAGAGCTTCAACTCTCATTTCTTCACACCAACAAAGAGAGAAAGAAAGAGTGAGGTTTCACAGACAGGATATAAGAAAATAGTTTGTAAGGAAAATAGAGAGTGAGCGATATTATATTAATGTGGGAATATAAAAAGAGGGTTATTTCTTTTGAGTGTTATAGTGGTCTTTGGAGTATTTTACTCGGACCTACAAAGTATAAAATTCCTTACTATAGTGATATCAGTTGCTCCTCTCGAGGCCGTGGTTTTTTCCCTTATTAAAAGGGTTTTCCATGTAAGAATCTTGGTGTCGTTGTTACTCTTTTATTCTTGTTAATTACCATATCTCAGTGCTACATTATTATTCCGTTTTTATTACCGTAAATATTATTTTTGTGGGAGTTTATTCCCAACAAATATCTCTTCACCTTTTTTACAAAATCCAAACCATCATGGTATACTTGCATTGACTGGATCTTGGAAAAGGGCCACAATTTAATTAAGTAACAAGGCAAAATTTCTTCATCCCAAAGCGGATAGATTTGTTGCGAATCAAAAACCACATTTTTGGATAGTTTTGTTGCGAATCAAAAAACACACTTTTCTTCTTCTTTGTCTTAATTTTCCTTAGCAACAAATAATGGCACAAGAGGTCGTGAAAGCAATTCTTCCAGAAATCAATATTTATGTCAAAAAATTGTTCTAGACAAGCTTTACGTATAAAAGGACGTAAAACACTAGGCTCTGGCCAAATAATAGAATTTTTCAAACTCTCAATAGCAAAACCCATCTTACACCTAATTGTCACTTACTCGAAAAATAACCAGTTTCGACTTGAACTATTTTAATATTGTATCTCAACTTCGCAGGTGCAGGTGGATCATCATGCAACTTTTCCTACATATTCAATTGCATATTAAAAAAAACTTTAAACTAGTTATATAAGAGATCTTACGACAAAACATAAGAGTTCACTAACTTTAAACACAAGAAATATTAGAATATAACATAAGAGATCGTGTATATATATACGATCTCTTATGTTAATATTGTACTATTTTAATATTGTATCTCAACTTCACAGGTGCAGGTGGATCATCATGCAACTTTTCATACATATTCAATTGCATATTAACAAAAACTTTAAACTAGTTATATAAGAGATCTTACGACAAAACATAAGAGTTCACTAACTTTAAACACAAGAAATATTAGAATATAACATAAGAGATCGTGTATATATATACGATCTCTTATGTTAATATTGTACTATTTTAATATTGTATCTCAACTTCACATATATATATATATATATATATATATATATATATATACATCAAGAATTAATTTTTTTTTAATTATAAGCGACCAATTTTAGTCGCTATATTTCCAGAAATTATTATTTTTTAAATGGAATAGCGACCAAAGTTGGTCGCTTTTGAGAAATCTGGGTTAAATAGCGACCAACCTTGGTCGCTATTGCCCAGAATTTTTTTTTTTAAGGGAAAAGCGACCAACTAGCGACCAAAGTTGGTCGCTTTTCTTGGTGTATTTTTGGCAGAAACTGCCTGTTTTGGCAGCTACACAACCTGCCAGCTTACCAGAATTCCTAAATAGGCATTTTATACCAACAACAACAACAATAAAAAAAAAGCAACAACAACAATAAACAACAACAACAGCAACAACATTAAAACTAACAAACTATAAAGTTCAATATAACTAACACATTAAGCTAACCAAAATAAGTTAACTTTTATTACAAGCCCATTCGAAAACCGATTGTATTTGTCTAGTTGAAAGTGTATAAAAGTCAAGGATTGTTTTGTACATCACTGTCATCACCGTCTGATGAACTTTTATCACCAAGACGGTATCCAGAAGGGTGTACTTGTCTAGGACGGGAAGAACGATCACGAGGAGGACAGGAGGAACGAGCACGAGGAAGGCGAGCCTCTGGCGATGACTCACGAGACCGGGGAATCGGAAAACTGCCAAAAGCTAGGAGAGATTTGATCTGCTCTTGCATGCCAATGTACTGAGCATCTCTAAGCTTTTCTCTTTCCTTGGCGGCTTCTAGCTCGGATGTGAGCTTTGTCACAGTCTCCCACATAGAGGAGAGGATTTCCCCATCAAGTTGATCAGCTTGCGAGGAAGTCCCTATTCCTTGCATTCCACATTTATAGCGATGAAATTTCTTAGTAGGAAGCCTGTATACCTTCCCCCATTTTGGACCGCCAGCAGCCTGCGTCCACATTCTTTCAGCATCCTCGTCCGAAGGTTAGATTGAGTCGCCTAACTCATTCTTTCCAATATGAGTCTCCTTGAATAGCTCATCTTGGTTCATTGGATGCCCCAACTTATTTTCCTGAAAACTCATAAATTTTAGTTAATATACAAAATAGATATACTTTGAAAATTAAAATACATTAAGCAATTACGTACCATTCTTCTCTTTATTGTCCCTAAGATGATCGCACCTTCAGTGTGCAAAGATCCTCCCTTCTCAGATGCACGAGCTCTCTTTCCTTTTTCGCTCTTCTCTAAGAACTCTAGGCAAGCCATTGCCTTTGCAAATCCTCCTATAAATTCTGAAGCAACCAGCCAGGCTTCTGGTTCAACTTTCTAGCTTTGGAGAAACAGTGCGACAACCGCTTGCGAGCTTTGAGATGAAAATTTGCAGCCACATCCGCGCTATAGCGGTGTTCCCATACACACTTGCTCTGTATTTCAAAAGTTAAGTATTATATGGAAATATCATATTTAGATGGAAATATCATAAAAGCTATATTTGGTATATTATACTTAACTTTTATTAGCTAATAATTATTCAAAAGTTAAGTTCATTAACTGCTTATAATATGGTATACAGTATATTAGTGCATTAGCTAATATATATATATAGTATGCACTAAGTATTAGTGCATTAGCTAATATTATATCGAATATAATATTAGCTAATAAAAGCTAAGTATTAATGCACTTAACCTTTGAATAATTATGTATTAATGCACTAAGCTTTTATCGAATATATATAAAAGCTATATTCGATATAATATTAGCTAATGCACTAATACTTAGTGCATAGTATAGTGTAAGTATATATATATATATATAAGCTATATTCTATAATATATATTTAGATAGAAATATCATAAATATAAATAATTGTACTGCTTAAAAGAACATTTATACCTTAAATTGATTGAAAATTTGCTCCTCCGGCGAGAATGGGAAATCACTCCAAGTCGCATAAGGGCCATTATAAAGCTTTCTGGTGGCTTTGGTGATTATCCTTGTAGTAATATTAGTAGGGATGAACCTGCAATTTAAAAAAAATACATTAATATCTTAGTAAAACTGTACAAAACAATAAACGTAAAAATAACAAATAACTCTTACCCATCACCCTCAGGGACTATGATGATCCTGCCATATTGATCATAATGCACCTCTTCGTCATCATCAGCATCACCGTCTGAAGCATGTATATCAGAGGCATGTGTGGAAGGTGTATGGGGGTCAGAGCTAGTATCTCGCAGGCGAAGTTCTGAAATAGATGGTGTCCCAGATGAAGATTGCTGCGAGCCCTATGATTGTGAGCCATGTGACTGCGACATAGCTGTATGGGCCGCAAGTGGACGTGACACTGATAACTGTGACCCAAGTGGCTGTGACCCGAGTGGCTGTGACCCGAGTGGTTGTGACAGTGATGGCTGTGATCCATGTGGATGTGACATGGATCGATGCGATCCATGCGATGCAGATGACTGCGATCCACGTGGTCGTGCGGCAGCTAGACTGTATGTCGGACGTATAGTCCTATGGCCCTGCGACGAAAGACCTGGTATCTGCACGAAGGTGTAGGGCTGGTGATGCTGTGGCAGCTCAGAATAGCCCTGGGGTGGAGGCAAAGACATAGGCATAGGCATAGGCATCTCTGGAGGCAAAGATTGAGTATTATCTTCTACCATCCTCTTTGGTTTCCTAGCCTTTTCTCGACCCTGAGAATTAGTAGGATCATTGTTACCTCGACCTTTGCATGTCATCTACATAATATAATATATATTTAGATTGAAACATATAAAGAAACTAGCTATAAATAAGAGTTATTAAAGAAACCAACTTTTTAAAGCTCATCGACGTATAGTTCCTCGTCCGAGAATTCTTCTTCTTCACTGGTTTGAGCTTCATCAGTTGATTCTTCTTCCTCGTTTTCTATAATTCTTACTTCATTTATATCAACTTCTTCCAATATGTGTTCAGGATGTTCCAAAACTTTTTCTAAAACTTCGTCCACTATTTGGTGAACACTGGAGATATCGTTTTGATATGCAACATCTAACACATTCTCGACTTCCACCCTACCCACAGGTTTAGTTTTTATTACAACCCACCAATCAGACTTATTCCGCCGCAATGGATAAGGAGCATAACACACTTGCCTAACATTATGTGCAATTATGAAAGGATCATAGCGATCATACTCACTCGTATGATTAACCTCAATTATGTTGTATTGATTGTGTACTCTTGTACCTCTTGTTGGATGTGGGTCAAACCACTTGCATCTAAAGAGTATCAATTTCTTATAACAATTAGGTGTAAGATGGGTTAATATATATATATATATATATAATAAATAATCATTAGAAATTTAAAATATTTAAACATTTGAGAAATATTATTAACTTCAAACGTAAAATACAAAAGGAGAAGAAAAACAACAATACAATCTATACAGAGTCCTCGAGCTATAAATTAGTGACTAATTCATTAAGTACAAGTACAAAAAAATAATGCGAGAGTAGAACAAAAAAGTAGAATTACCTTATTTTCCCAGATTCGACATTCTTTGTGTTTCGAGCAGCAAATTCTTGCTTATCCGTCACTTCCACCTCCTCTGCACCATCCTCCTCTGACTCGTCCCTATCGTCATCTTCTTTTGTTTGTTCCTCGTCAATTTTCTCCTCTGCACTATCTTTCTCTGATTCATCATTATCGTCATTTTCCATTGCTTGTTCATCATCAGTCTCCTCCTCCAATTTTTCCTCGTCACCTTCCTGTGACTCAACCTCATCTCTATTGGACACCGACCTAGAAGCAATATCATCCGAAATAGCTTCCATCGTCATATCTTGTGATTCGATTGACACATAAAATGGGGTTTTAAAAAGCAATAGAATAACAAGAAATAATTACTACTAGAAATCCGGGAAAAAAACGACAACGAAAAGCGACCAAAATTGGTCGCTTATTGACCAAAAAGCGACCAAAAGGCAACCAAACAGGCCTGGTCGATATTAAGCTGGTCCCTTTACCTTATGGACCAAAATTGGTCGCCAATTAGCGACCAACTTTGGTCTCTAAGGTAAAAGGACCAAATATTCCGTGTAAAGAAAATAGCGACCAACTTTGGTCGCTATAATATTTTAATAATATAATTTTGGCGACCAAAGTTGGTCTCCACATGTAAATTACGTTTTTTTTATTTATTATTAATCATAAAAAAACAACCAACTTTGGTCTGTAAAGAAAATATTATATTTTAAAATCTGGAAAATAGCGACCAAAGTTGGTCGCTTTATTATTAATTTTTTTATTTTTTTTTAAATAAGAGACCAAAGTTGGTCACTAACATCAAGAATTAATTTTTTTTTAATTATAAGCGACCAACTTTGGTCGCTATATTTTCAGAAATTATTTTTTTTAAATGGAATAGCGACCAAAGTTGGTCGCTTTTGAGATATCTAGGTTAAATAGCGACCGACCTTGGTCGCTATTGCCCAGAAAATTATTATTTTTTAAGGGAAAAGCGACCAATTAGCGACCAAAGTTGGTCGCTTTTCTTGGTATATTTTTGGCAGAAACTACCTGTTTTGGTAGCTACACCACCTGTCAGCTTACCAAAATTCCTAAACAGGCATTTTATGCCAACAACAACAACAACAATAAACAACAACAACAACAATAAAAAGCAACAACAACAATAAACAACAACAATAGCAACAACATTAAAACTAACAAACTATAAAGTTTAATAGAATTAACACATTAAGCTAACCAAACTAAGTTAACTGTTATTACAAGCCCATTCAAAAACCGATTGTATTTGTCTAGTTGAAAGTGTATAAAAGTCAAGGATTATTTTGTACATCATTATCATCACCGTCTGATGAACTTTCATCACCAAGAGGGTATCCAGAAGGGTGTACTTGTCTAGGACGGGAAGAACGATCACGGGGAGGACGGGAGGAACGAGCACGGGGAAGGCGAGCCTCTGGCAATGACTCACCAGACCGGGGAATCGGAAAACTGCCAGAAGCTAGGAGAGATTTGATCTGCTCTTGCATGTCAATGTATTGAGCATCTCTAAGCTTTTCTGTTTCCTTGGTGGCTTCTAGCTCAGATGTGAGCTTTGTCACAGTCTCCCGCATAAAGGAGAGGCTCTCCCCATTAAGTTGCTCGGCTTGCGAGGAAGTCCCTATTCCTTGCATTCCACACTTGTAGCGATGAAATTTCTTAGTAGGAAGCCCGTATACCTTCCCCCATTTTGGACCGCCAGCAACCTGCGTCCACATTCTTCCAGTATCCTCGTCCGAAGGTTAGATTGGGTCGCCTGACTCATTAGGTGGCTGACTACGTATGAATTCCTCCACTTCAGCTGTGAAGTGACCCTATAAGAAAAATTACATTGAATTAGTATTTCAAAATCTATATAAAAGTAAATCAAAATACTTAATGAAAAGTGAAAACTTACATGTACAGTCGAGGCTCGGCCCTCGACCCACCTTTCTTGATCTGTCTCTTTCTTCTTCTTTACAATTTGAGTCTCCTTGAATAGCTCATCTTGGTTCATCGGATGCCCCAACTTCTTTTCCCGAAAACTCATAAATTTTAGTTAATATACAAAATAGATATACTTTGAAAATTAAAATACATTAAGCAATTACGTACTATTCTTCTCTTTATTGTCCCTAAGCTGATCGCACCTCCAGTGTGTAAGGATCCTCCCTTCTCAGATGCACGAGCTCTCTTTCCATTTTCGCTCTTCACTAAGAACTCTGCGGTAAGCCATTGCCTTTGCAAATCCTCCCATAAATTCTGAAGCAATCAGCCAGGCTTCTGGTTCAATTTTCTAGCTTTGGAGAAACAATGCAACAACCGCTTGCGAGCTTTGAGATGAAAATTTGCAGCCACATCCGCGCTATAGCGGTGTTCCCATACACACTTGCTCTGTATTTCAAAAGTTAAGTATTATATGGAAATATCATAAAAGCTATATTTGATATTGTGACGACCCAAGGGGTCATCACCGTAATTCTTCCTTGTTCCGTGCTCCCGAGGCCTTGAAAACCTCGCTTTTAGTTGCTACGATTTGCATACGCAGTTCGGGCGCGTAGCCGGGAAGTTTTTATGTTAGAATATGTGGATTTTGTGAAAAATTTGACGAATTTTGGTATTAAAATGCATATTGTTGACTTCGGTCAACATTTTGGGTAAACAGACCCGGACCTGTGATTCGACGGTCCCAGAGGGTCCGTAGGAAAATATGGGACTTGGGCGTGTGCCCGGAATCAAATTCCGAGGTCCCAAGCCCGAGAAATGAATTTTTAAAAGAAATTATTTTCTGAAATTTGATATGAAAATTTGAAATGAAAAGGAGTTAGAAAATATAGGTATCGGGCTCGTATTTTAGTTCCGACGCTCAGTACAAGTCTTAAATATGTGTTAAGCACTATCTATAAAGTTTGGCTAAAAATGGACGTCATATGTCGTGTTTCGGACTAAAAATGGAGAATTTGAGTTATGAAAGTTGAAGAAAGAAAATCATGTGTTTGAGGCTTGATCCTATGTATATGATGTTATTTTGGCGATTTGATCGCACGAGGAAGTCCGTAAGATGTTTTTAAGGTTGTGTGCATGTTTGGTTTGGAGCCCCGAGGGATCGGGTGAGTTTTGAATGGGGCCCGGGAGGTCTTGGACTTAAGAAAATGCAGGTTCAGGTGTTGCAGACACCAGCACGGCCGCGGTCATTTCCGCGCGGTCCGCACTGGAGCCGTGCGGCCGCGATGCATTTTTGTGCAGTCCGCGTGGCTGAGTCTGAGGGCTAGGGTTTCAGGTTAACCAGCGTGGCCGCGCACCAAAACAGTGCGGTGCGCGCTGGAAGGGTTCAGAGAAGCCCCAATTTTTCTCCCACTCGGCGCGGCTGCAACACATTTTTGTGCGGTCCGCGCCAGGTCCTCAGAAAGGTATTCAAGTTCGGAAAATCTCAGTCATTTTTCACTTTTCAAAAACCCAAAACCTAAGAGGCGATTTTCCAAACAACTTTTTTCTCCAAAACGATTGGTAAGTGATTTCTAACTTAATTTCTTTATTCCTTAACATCTTTTAACATAATTTCAACTTCAAATCAAAGATTTTCGTGGGGAAAATTGGGTGTTTTGGGTAGAACCTAGGTTTTCTACAAATTGAGAAGTTGGACCTCAATTTGGGGTCCGATTTAAAAACAAATCATATATTTTGATTCATGGGGAATAAGTAACCGGGTTTTGGTCTGAACCTCGAGTTTCGACCACGTGGGTCCAGGGGTATTTTTGACCTTTTTGGGAAAAACCTTGAAATATCTATTTTCATGCATTGGGGATGATTCATTTAGTAATTAATAATGTGATTAAGTAACTTATGACTAGATTCGAGCGGATTGGTGGTGGAATCAAGAGGTAAAGCTATACTAGAAGCGTGAGTTGAGTTTGGGGCATTCGAGGTAAGTGTTTGTTCTAACTTTGGCTTGAGGGAATAGGATTAGGATGATATTTACTACTTGCTAATGTGGAGTACAGTGTATAGGCATGGTGACGGTTATCTATGCACCGGAGTCTAGCATGACCGTGAGTCTTGATTGCTTTTAATTCGAATAATGTGACACAAGCTCCTTGTTTATTTGATAAGTTTCATATAATGTGAACGGTTGAGGAAGAATGATTTAAAAGGAGAATGTGTTGTGAATACTCCCTTGCCGGGATGTGTAGACTGATATATATATTCTCCCTTGTCGGGATATTTTGGGCTGTTAGCTGTACCCTTGCCGGGTTAAAGGTATTGAGTTGTTATTCTCCCCTGAAGGGGTCTACTATATGAAGTCAGATATTATGAACTATATTATGGGATCGTGTGGCACGCCGTCCACTTATATATGATATTATGGGATCGTGTGGCACGCCATCCACTTATATATGATATTATGGGATCGTGTGGCACGCCGTCCACTTATATATGATATTATGGGATCGTGTGGCACGCCGTCCACTTATATACTATACTATGGGATCGTGTGGCACGCCGTCCACTTATATATGATATTATGGGATCGTGTGGCACGCCGTCCACTTATATACTATACTATGGGATCGTGTGGCACGCCGTCCACTTATATATGATATTATAGGATCGTGTGGCACGCCGTCCACTTATATATGATATTATGGGATCGTGTGGCACGTCGTCCACTTATATATGATATTATGGGATCGTGTGGCATGCCGTCCACTTATATATAATATTATGGGATTGTGTGGCACGCCGTCGACTTATATATGATATGAATTGGGATCGTGTGGCACGCTGTCCACTTATATACTATACTATGGAATCGTGTGGCACGCCGTCCACTTATATATGATATTATGGGATCGTGTGGCACGCCATCCACTTATATATGTTATGAATTGGGATCGTGTGGCACGCCGTCCACTTATATACTATACTATGGGATCGTGTGTCATGTCGTCCACTTATATATGATATTATGGGATCGTGTGGCACGCCGTCCACTATGTATATATATATCATGGAAACTGGAGTTTCTTCTGTTTATTTCCGATATTTCATTTTTATCTGTTACTCCCCGATAGCATGTCCCCTCCCAGTTTTACTTTGTATTATCTTGTTATTGTTTTCTTGCACTTGTTGTATATATATCTGTACAGGTTAATTGTGGTAGGTACTGTCTAGCCTCGTCACTACTTCGCCGGGGTTAGGCCAGGCACTTACCAGCACATGGGGTCGGTTGTGCTGATGCTACACTCTGTGCATTTTTGTGCACAGATCAGGGAGCAGCTTACGGACCGCAGCAGTAGGACTTCTGGGAGCTATCTTCAGTCCAGGGACTCTCGAGGTAACCTAGCTGGCGTTCGCAAGCCGAAGTCCCTTTTCCATGTTTTTCGTTTGTTTATCTTGTATCAGACAAACATGATGTATTTTCCTTTCAGACATTGATTGTAGTATTCTGTAGTAGTCCGTGAGCTAGTGACACCAGACTCTGGGTAGCATTTTGGTTCAAACTTCTGCACTTTTGGTTCTCAGTTGCTTTAGATTTAAAGTCTTTCACTTAAATTTTGTCTCGTTTATTATATTGTTTGGAAGAAAGCAGGAAAAATGTTTTATATATTTGGCTTGCTTAGCTCCGATAGTAGGCGCCATCACGACACCCGATGGTGGGAAATCCGGGTCGTGACAAGTTGGTATCAGAGCACTAGGTTACTTAGGTCTCACAACTCACGGACAAGCTCAGTAGAGTCTGAGGGATCGGTACGGAGACGTCTGTATTTATCCCGCAGAGGCTACTGAGTTAGGAAAACTTCACCTTGTTCATTCTTGTCGTGCGATTCTGTTTCTCAAGTACTGATTGTCTTTCCACTCTGTTCTTTTGCAAATGGTGAGGACACGTGCTTCCTCTTCTACCGCGTAACAACCTGAGCCCCCAGCAGCAGCCCTATTAGGGGCAGAGGGCGAGGGCGAGGCCGTGCAAGAGGGCGAGGCCTGGGCAGAGCTCAGCCCCGAGCAGAATTTCCAACGACGGAGCCTCAGGTCGATTTTGAGGAGGATGTTCGGGCCCCAGCTGTTCTAGTGGGCCCTGATCAGGTCCCAGAGGGTTTTATAGACACTACAGTGCTTCAGGACGCTTTGGTCCAACTGGTAGGCTTTATGGAGGACATTTCTAGAGCGGGTTTGCTTCCCGTAGCTCCAGCCACATCTCAGGCTGGGGGAGGAATTCAGACTCCCGATACTCGTACTCCAGAGCCGGTAGCTCCTCAGGCTCAGGTTCCAGCAGTTCAGCCAGCTGTGGTAGCCCAGCCAGGTATTGCGGCTCAGTCCAGCGATGGTGCGGCTATGTCCACGGACGCTTTGTGGAGGCTTGATCGTTTCACCAAGATCTTCACAACCACATATTGTGGCACCCCCTCAGAAGATGCTCAGGATTTCATATTCAGCTGTTATGAAATTCTACGGACTATGGGCATTATAGAGACCAATGGGGTCGACTTCGCCACTTTTCTCCTGGCAGGATCCGCCAAGACTTGGTGGAGGGATTTCTGTTTAGCCAGGCCAGCAGGGTCGCCACCATTGACCTGTGATCAGTTTTCAGAGTTATTTCTGGGGAAGTTTCTTCCAGTTACTCAGCGAGATGCTCTTCACAGGCAGTTTGAGCGTCTCTAGCAGGGTCCTACAACGGTCACCCAGTATGAGACCCGGTTCATTGATCTTTCTCGTCATGCCATTGTGATACTCCCCACCGATAGAGAGAGGGTGAGGAGGTTTATTGATGGGTTGACCTAGCCGATCCATGTTCAGATGGCCATGAGTGTCGGTAGTGAGATTTCATTTCAGGAGGCGGCAGATGGTGCCCGCCGGATAGAGATGGCACTTGCTCAAGGAGGTGGTCATGGGTCTGATAAGAGGCCCCGTCATTCGGGTAGATTCAGTGGTACCTCGTCTGGAGGTAGGGATTCTTATGGTAGAGGCCATCCTTCGAGGCCCTTTCAGTCAGCTCTCCAGGCTTCTCATGGTACACCAGGTGGTCGTGGTTCTCAGCCGCAGTATTCTGACCAGCAGCTCTTCAGTTCACCATCAACACCTATCAGTGCACCACCACTTCGTTATTCTCAGCAGCCGAGGGCTTGTTATACTTGTGGCGATGTGAGTCACATTTCCAGATATTGCCCTCGAGCTTCCAGCAGCTCGCAACAGCAGGGTCCTCGCCCGATGATCCAGGCACCAGTTGCCCCACAGCCTGCCCAGCCAACTAGAGGCGGGGGTAGAGGACATAGAGGTGGAGGTAGAGGTCTTAGAGGTGGAGCTCAGACCGCTAGAGGTAGGGGTCAGCCAGCAGCAGATCGTCCCAGGGATATGATTCAAGGAGGTGAGGCCCAACCCCGTTGTTATGCCTTGATAGCCAGGCCAGAGGCTGAGTCATCAGATGCTATGATTACAGGTACTATTCTGGTCTGTGATAGGGATGCTTCTGTGCTATCTGATCCCGGATCTACGTATTCATATGTGTCGTCCTATTTTGCACCCTATTTGGTTATGCCTAGTGAGGCCTTGAGTTTATGCCTAGTGAGGTCTTGAGTATTCCTGTATATGCGTCTACGCCAGTGGGGAATTCTATAGTGGTGGACCGGGTTCATCATTCATGTGTTGTGGTACTCAGGGGTCTTGAGACCCGTGTTGACTTGTTGCTCTTGGATATGGTGGATTTCGACGTCATATTAGGGATGGATTGGTTGTCCCCGTATCATGAGATCTTGGATTGTCATGCCAAGACCGTGACCTTAGCCTTACCGGGTTTACCCCGCTTAGAGTGGAGAGGGACTTCTGGTCATTGTACCCGTAGTGTTATCTCCTATGTGAAAGCTCGGCGTATGGTCGAGAAGGGATGTTTGGCCTACTTGGCGTATGTTCGCGATTCTAACGCGGAGGCCCCTTCTATTGATTCTGTGCCTGTTGTTCGGGAGTTTCCTGAGGTTTTCCCTTCATACCTACCGGGTATGCCGCCCGACAGGGATATCAACTTTTGTATTGATTTGGCTCCGGGCACTCAACCCATTTCTATCCCGCCATATCGTATGGCCCCGCCGGAGTTGAAAGAGTTAAAGGAACAGCTGCAGGATTTGCTTGAGAAAGGTTTCATTAGACCCAGTGTTTTGCCTTGGGGTGCGTTGGTGTTGTTTGTTAAGAAAAAGGATGGTTCGATGAGAATGTGCATTGATTACCGGCAATTGAACAAGGTTACAATTAAGAATAAGTACCCACTGCCGATGATCGACGATTTATTCGACCAGTTTCGGGGTGCGAGGGTGTTTTCAAAGATAGATTTGAGATCTGGCTACCACCAGCTGAGGATTAGGGCGTCTGATGTCCCTAAGACAGCATTTCGCACTCGGTATGGGCACTATGAGTTTTTGGTCATGTCATTCGGATTGACTAATGCCCCAGCAGCGTTCATGGAGTTGATGAACCGAGTGTTCAGACCTTATTTGGACTTGTTCGTGATAGTCTTCATTGACGATATTCTTATATACTCCCGCAGTCAGGAGGAGCATGAGCAGCACCTCAGAGTGGTCCTTCAGACCCTAAAGGATAGTCAGTTGTATGCTAAGTTCTCAAAGTGCGAGTTTTGGTTGAGTTCGGTCGCATTCCTGGGTCATGTCGTATCAGCAGCAGGTATTCAGGTAGACCCGAAGAAGATAGAGGCAGTCAATAACTGGCCTCGACCAACTTCAACTACGGATATTCGGAGTTTCCTGGGGTTAGCAGGTTACTACCGTCGGTTCGTGGAGGGGTTTTCATCCATTGCAGCCCCTATGACCAGATTGACCCAGAAGGGTGCCCAGTTCAGGTGGTCATATGAGTGTGAGGCGAGCTTTCAGAGGCTCAAGGAAGCTCTGACCACGGCACCGGTGTTGGTTTTGCCCACAGGTTCAGGGCCCTATACAGTCTATTGTGATGCATCTCGCATTGGACTTGGTGTAGTGTTGATGCAGGATGGCAAGGTCATTGCCTATGCTTCTAGGCAGTTGATGGTTCATGAGAAGAACTATCCAGTGCATGATTTGGAGTTGGCAGCCATTGTTCACGCATTGAAGATTTGGAGGCACTATCTGTATGGTGTGGTGTGTAAGGTGTTCACGGATCATAAGAGTCTTAAGTATCTGTTCAAGCAGAAAGAGTTGAATTTGAGGCAGAGGAGGTGGTTAGAGTTGCTAAAAGATTATGACATCACTATCTTATATCACCCGGGAAAGGCCAACGTGGTGGTCGATGCCTTGAGTAGGAAGTCAGCCAGTATGGGCAGTCTTGCTTATATTCCGGTCGGTGAGAGACTGCTTGCTTTGGACGTTTAGGCTTTGGCCAATCAGTTTGTGAGGTTGGACATTTCTAAGCCTAGTCGAGTATTAGCTTGCACGGTCGCTCGTTCTTCGTTATTGGAGCGTATCCGTGATCGGCAATTCAATGATCCCCATTTGTGTGTCTTGAGAGACACGGTGGAGCATGGAGGTGCCAAGAAAGTAACCTTAGATGATGATGGCGTATTGAGATTGCAGGGGCGAGTTTGTGTGCCCAATGTTGATGGGATTCGAGAGTTGATCTTAGCGGAGGCCCACAGCTCTTGGTATTCCATTCACCCAGGTGCCGCGAAGATGTATCAGATCTGGTTCAGGAGGCCTTGGACAAGGTCAGGATTATTCAGGATAGACTTCATACAGCTCAGTCCAAACGGAAGAGTTATGCAGACCGCAAGGTCAGAGATGTTGCTTTCATGGTTGGTGAGCGGGTGTTGCTCTGTGTATCGCCTATGAAGGGCGTGATGAGATTTGGGATGAAGGGCAAGCTCAGCCCTAGGTTCATCGGTCCATTTGAGATTCTTGATTGTGTGGGAGAGGTGGCTTATAGACTTGCCTTGCCACCTAGATTGTCAGTTGTGCATCCCGTGTTTCATGTATCTATGCTCCGGAAATATCGCGGAGATCCATCGCACGTGTTAGATTTCAGCACTGTCCAATTAGACAAGGATCTGTCATATGAGGAGGAGCCGGTGGCTATTCTAGACCGACAGGTTCGACAGTTGAGGTCGAAAAGTTTTCCTTCGGCGCGTGTTCAGTGGAGAGGTCAGCCTCCTGAGGCATCGACCTGGGAGTCCGAGTCTGATATGCGGAGCTGTTATCCTCATTAATTTCCCGACTCAGGTACTTCTTTCTTTTGTCCGTTCGAGGACGAACGGTTGTTTTAGAGGTGGAGAATGTGACGACCCAAGGGGTCATCACCGTAATTCTTCCTTGTTCCATGCTCCTGAGGCCTTGAAAACCCCATTTTTAGTCGCCTCGATTTGCATGCGCAGTTTGGGCGCGTAGCCGAAAAGTTTTTATGTTAGAATATGTGGATTTTGTGAAATATTTGATGAATTTTGGTATTAATATGCATAATGTTGACTTCGGTCAACATTTTGGGTAAACGGACCCGGACCTGTGATTCGACCGTCCCGGAGGGTCCGTAGGAAAATATGGGACTTGGGCGTGTGCCCGGAATCAAATTCCAAGGTCCCAAGCCCGAGAAATGAATTTTTGAAAGAAATTATTTTCTAAAATTTGATATGAAAATTTGAAATGAAAAGGAGTTAGAAAATATAAGTATCGGGCTCGTATTTTGGTTCCGACGCCCGGTACAAGTCTTAAATATGTGTTAAGCACTATCTGTAAAGTTTGGCTAAAAACGGACATCATATGACGTGTTTCGGACTTAAAATGGAGAATTTGAGTTATGAAAGTTGAAGAAAGAAAATCATGTGTTTGAGGCTTGATCCTATGTATATGATGTTATTTTTGCGATTTGATCGCACGAGGAAGTCCGTAAGATGTTTTTAAGGTTGTGTGCATGTTTGGTTTGGAGCCCCGAGGGATCGGGTGAGTTTTGAATGGGGTCCGGGAGGTCTTGGACTTAAGAAAATGCAGGTTCAGGTGTTGCAGACACCAGTGCGGCCGCGGTCATTTCTGCGCGGTCCGTGCTGGAGCCGCGCGGCCGCGATGCATTTTTGTGCGGTCCGCGTGGCTGAGTCTGAGGGCTAGGGTTTCAGGTTAACCAGCGCGGCCGCACACCAAAATAGTGCTGTCCGCGCTGGAAGGGTTCAGAGAAGCCCCAATTTTTCTCCCACTCGGCGCGGCCGCAACACATTTTTGTGTGGTCCGCGCCAGGTCCTCAGAAAGGTATTCAAGTTCGGAAAATCTCAGTCATTTTTCACTTTTCAAAAAACCAAAACCTAATAGGCGATTTTCCAAACAATGTTTTTTCTCCAAAACGATTGGTAAGTGATTTCTAACTTAATTTCTTTATTCCTTAACATCTTTTAACATAATTTCAACTTCAAATCAAAGATTTTCATGGGGAAAATTGGGTGTTTTGGGTAGAACCTAGGTTTTCTACAAATTGAGAAGTTGGACCTCAATTTGGGGTCCGATTTAAAAACAAATCATATATTTGGATTCATGAGGGAATGAGTAACCGGGTTTTGGTCCGAACCTCGAGTTTCGACCACGTGGGTCCGGGGGTATTTTTGACCTTTTTGGGAAAAACCTTGAAAAATCTATTTTCATGCATTGGGGATGATTCATTTAGTAATTATTAATGTGATTAAGTAACTTATGACTAGATTCGAGCGGATTGGTGGTGGAATCAAGAGGTAAAGCTATACTAGAAGCGTGAGTTGAGTTTGGGGCATTCGAGGTAAGTGTTTGTTCAAACTTTGGCTTGAGGGAATAGGATTAGGATGATATTTTCTACTTGCTAATGTGGAGTACGGTGTATAGGCATGGTGACGGTTATCTATGCACCGGAGTCTAGCATGACCGTGAGTCTTGATTGCTTTTAATTCGAATAATGTGACACAAGCTCCTTGTTTATTTGAAAGTTTCATATAATGTGAATAGTTGAGGAAGAATGATTTAAAAGTAGAATGTGTTGTGAATACTCCCTTGCCGGGATGTGTAGACTGATATATATATTCTCCCTTGTCGGGATATTTTGGGTTGATAGCTGTACCCTTGCCGGGTTGAAGGTATTGAGTTGTTATTCTCCCCTGAAGGGGTCTACTATATGAAGTCAGATATTATATACTATACTATGGGATCGTTTGGCACGCCGTCCACTTATATATGATATGAATTGGGATCGTGTGGCATACCGTCCACTTATATACTATACTATGGGATCGTGTGGCACGCCGTCCACTTATATATGATATTATGGGATCGTGTGGCACGCCGTCCACTTATATATGATATTATGGGATAGTGTGGCACGTCGTCCACTTATATATGATATTATGGGATCGTGTGGCACGCCGTCCACTTATATATGATATTATGGGATCGTGTGGCACGTCGTCCACTTATATATAATATTATGGGATCGTGTGGCACGCTTTCCACTTATATACTATACTATGGGATCGTGTGGCACGTCGTCCACTTATATATGATATGAATTGGGATCGTGTGGCACGTCGTCCACTCATTTACTATACTATGGGATCGTGTGGCACGCCGTCCACTTTTATATGATATTATAGGATCGTGTGGCACGCCGTCCACTATGTGTATATATATATATATATATCATGGAAACCGGAGTTTCTTCTGTTTATTTCCGATATTTCATTTTTATTTGTTACTCCCTGATAGCATGTCCCCTCCCAGTTTTACTTTGTATTATCTTGTTATTGTTTTCTTGCACTTGTTGTATATATATCTGTACAGGTTAATTGTGGTAGGTACTGTCTAGCCTCGTCACTACTTCGTCGGGGTTAGGCCAGGCACTTACCAGCACATGGGGTCAGTTGTGCTGATGCTACACTCTGTGCATTTTTGTGCACAGATCAGGGAGTAGCTTATGGACCGCAGCAGTAGGACTTCTGGGAGCTATCTTCAGTCCAGGGACTCTCCAGGTAGACTAGCTGGCGTTCGCAGGCCGAAGTCCCTTTTCCATATTTTTCGTTTGTTTATCTTGTATCAGACAAACATGATGTATTTTCCTTTCAGACATTGATTGTAGTATTCTATAGTAGTCCGTGAGCTAGTGACACCAGACTCTGGGTAGCATTTTGGTTCAAACTTCTGCACTTTTGGTTCTCAGTTGCTTTAGATTTAAAGTCTTCCGCTTAAATATTGTCCCGTTTATTATATTGTTTGGAAGAAAGCAGGAAAAATGTTTTATATATTTGGCTTGCTTAGCTCCGATAGTAGGTGCCATCACGACACCCGATGGTGGGAAATCCGGGTCGTGACAGATATATTATACTTAACTTTTATTAGCTAATAATTATTCAAAAGTTAAGTGCATTAACTGCTTATAATATAGTATATAGTATATTAGTGCATTAGCTAATATATATAGTATGCACTAAGTATTAGTGCATTAGCTAATATTATATCGAATATAATATTAGCTAATAAAAGTTAAGTATTAATGCACTTAACTTTTGAATAATTATGTATTAATGCACTAAGCTTTTATCGAATATATATAAAAGCTATATTCGATACAATATTAGCTAATGCACTAATACTTAGTGCATAGTATAGTGTAAGTATATATATATATAAGCTATATTCTATAATACATATTTAGATGGAAATATCATAAATATAAATAATTGTACTGCTTAAAAGAACATTTATACCTTAAATTGATTGAAAATTTGCTCCTCCAGTGAGAATGGGAAATCACTCCAAGTCGCATAAGGGCCATTATTAAGCTTTCTGGTGGCTTTGGTGATTATCCTTGTAGTAATATTACTAGGGATGAACCTTCAATTTAATAAAACACATTAATATCTTAGTAAAACTGTACAAAACAATAAATGTAAAAATAACAAATAACTCTTACTTATCACCCTCAGGGACTATGATGATCCTGCCATATTGATCATAATGCACCTCTTCGTCATCATCAGCATCACCGTCCGAAGCATGTATATCAGAGGCATGTGTGGAAGGTGTATGGGGGTCAGAGCTAGTATCTCGCAGGCGAAGGCCTGAAATAGATGGAGTCACAGATGAAGATTGTTGTGAGCCCTATGACTGCAAGCCATGTGACTGCGACATAGCTGTATGGGCCGCAAGTGGACGTGACACTGATAACTGTGACCCAAGTGGCTGTGACCCGAGTGGCTGTGACCCGAGTGGTTGTGACAGTCATGGCTGTGATCCATGTGGATGTGACATGGATCGATGCGATCCATGCGATGCAGATGGTTGCGATCCACGTGGTCGTGCGGCAGCTGGACTGTATGTCGGATGTATAGTCCTATGGCCCTGTGATGAAAGACCTGGTGTCTGCATGAAGGTGTAGGGATGGTGATGCTGTGGCAGCTCAGAATAGCCCTGGGGTGGAGGAAAAGACATAGGCATCTCTGGAGGCAAAGATTAAGTATTATCTTCTACCCTCCTCTTTGGTTTCCTAGCCTTTTCTCGATCCCGAGAATTAGTAGGATCATTGTTACCTCGACCCTTGCATATCATCTACATAATATAATACATATTTAGATTGAAACATATAAAGAAACTAGCTATAAATGAGAGTTATTAAAGAAACCAACTTTTTAAAGCTCATCGACGTATAGTTCCTCGTCCGAGAATTCTTCTTCCTCACTAGTTTGAGCTTCATAAGTTGATTCTTCTTCCTCGTTTTCTATAATTCTTACTTCATTTATATCAACTTCTTCCAATATGTGTTCAGGATGTTCCAAATCATTTTCTAAAACTTCGTCCACTATTTGGTGAACACTGGAGATATCGTTTTGATATGCAACATCTAACACATTCTCGACTTCCACCCTACCCACAGGCTTAGTTTTTATTACAACCCACTAATCGGACTTATTCCGCCGCAATGGATAAGGAGCATAATACACTTGCCTAACATTATGTGCAATTATGAAAGGATCATAGCGATCATACTCCCTCGTATGATTAACCTGAATTATGTTGTATTAATTGTGTACTCGTGTACCTCTTGTTGGATGTGGGTTAAACCACTTGCATCTAAAGAGTATCAATTTCTTAAATGGCCAACCTGTATATTCTAGTTCTATTATTTCTTTGAGCACACCATAATAATCAATATCTCCATCTTGGTTGCCATCACCACCTTGAACCCACACCCCACTATTATTGCTATTTTTATTTTTAGATCAATCCTCTGTATGAAACTTAAAACCATTCACAACGTACTTAGACATTGTTGTGACCTCAAGCCCAGGTCCCCAAGATATATCTTTCAAAAATTGATTTACACCATTATTTGGATCATTTACCTACATATTGTTAAAAAAATTCATAAGTTAGCATAACTTCCAAACATTGTTTACCTACATAGTGTTAGAATATTTTAAGGAGAAACTTACAAATTGTTTGAACCACGTATCAAATCTCGTATATACATCATCATGGCTAAATTGACCCACGAAGTGACTGTGACACATCAAATATTTTTAGTAGTTGTATTGAGATGTAATCACAGTAATTTTTATAGTTTGATAACTACTAAATCAATACTTACTTGAGAAATGGTACAACTTCGGGACAATTTAGCAACACGTGAAGTGCAGCTGACTTGAACTCCATATCACTCAAACTTCTCTTTCTAACATCCTTAGAACATCGGCTTGGTTGATTGAATATGGACATAGGCGGATATAATGGATCATTCCTAAGGTCGACCGTGTGCCTGTTGGGCCTATTCCTAGCACATGCCACATTACTCTCAAAATAATAAGAACAAAAATGAGCAGTTTCCTTTGCAAGATAAGCTTCGCATATAGATCCTTCAATCCTATTCCTCTGCTTAACAAATTATTTGCATTTGCCAATTGTCCTACATAATTTCAGGTTAGCCAAGAACATTCAAATAAAACAAAAAATTACATCAATAATATTACCTCTCAAAGGGATACATCCATCTGCATTGAATAGGCCCTCCAAGTCGTGCCTCGTGTACAAGGTGGATTGGAAGGTTTTCCATTACATCAAAAAAACCACATGGAAATATCTTTTCCATCTTAGTAGAAGTTACACGAATGTTCTGATCCATCCGGAGTAGGTTTTCTTCCCTTAATGTGGAAGAACACAAGTCTTTGAAAAACAAACTAATCTCTGTGATGGGTTTCCAGATTTTTTCAGGCAAACCACAAAATGCAATAGGCACTAAGGTCTCCATGAAAACATGACAGTCATGAATTTTCAAATGGCTCAACTTCCCTACCTCCATATCAACTTTTTTCCTAAAATTCGATGCATAACCCTCAGGCATCTTCAATTTCGTTACCCAATCACAAATTTGCCGTCTTTCCTCCAAAGTGAATGTGTAACTTGCTTTGGGTTTGAATACCTTACCGTTGTTTGTTGTTTTCAAGTATAATTCAGGCCACCTGCAATATATTCTTGTAAGTCCATTCTAGCCTTCGGGTTATCTTTTATCTTACCTTTAACATCCATCACTGTTATATTCTTGTAGAATCTTAGCATTCTGTTATCTTACCTTTAACAAATATATTCTTGTAAGGCTACCTCAGTGTCTCTGGACTGAAGTCAGCTCCCGATCAAATTCTACTGCTGAGGTCTAAAAGCTGCTCCTGGATCTGTGCAAAAAATGCACAGAGTGTAGCATCAGCACAACTGGCCCCATGTGCTGGTAAGTGTCTGGCCTAAACCCGACGAAGTAGTGACGAGGCTAGACAGGACCTACCAAAAACAACATGTGCATATATATGCAATAAAAGGGAATATACAGAATCTAAACAGCTAAGAGGGGGGAGCATGCTATGGGGAGCTAACAGTTTCAAATAGAAATCCTCAATAATAGAAAGAAGTAACAAAGCCAAAATGTCAACAAGAATCAAAAGTCAACAATTTGCACAGCATCACCCTTCGTGCTTTTACTCTCGTCCTCACCAAAACAATACACGGCATCACCCTTCGTGCTTTACGCTCTTCCTCACCCAAACAACAATCACAAGGCAAATAGGGTAAGAAAATCTATAACCTCGAAGTAAATCAAATAAACAAGTAATGAAAGAAACAACATAACTCGGATATCAACAAAGAATCAGAAAGCAACAAATACACGGCATCACCCTTCGTGCTTTACTCTCCCGTCCTCACCAAAGAAATCATATAAATGAAATATTCACGGCATCCCCCTTCGTGCGTTTACTCTCTTTCCTCACCATACAATCAATAAAATCGGCACGGAATGGTACATCGTGCGGCACTCCATCACCCTTCGTGCTTTACACTCTTTCCACACAATAGCAAATAATGCACGGCATAACCCTTCGTGCTTTATCACTCTTCCTCACCCAAGAAACAATCACAAACAAAGGGCAAGGGAGTAGACAAATAATGATAGAAATCCCGGCAAGGGAATACAAATAAACAACTAACTCCCGGCAAGGGAGCACAATTAAGCAGTTAAAACCCGGCAAGGGAACAATATCAATAATCTCAGCATCCCGGCAAGGGAGATAGTCAACAAAGCGACAAGCATCCCGGCAAGGGAGCAATTCAATAATTCTTTCTCTTTCTTTCATTTTTTACCTCTTATCTTACTTTACCACCTGAGCCAATGCTCCAAAGGGGTTCAATCATTTCATATACTTTCACGCTTCACGATATACTCGAGCCAATGCTCCAAGAATGTATAAATCATAATTCTTCCTCAAACTCTTCACATTATATGAAATTTATCAATTTAACAAGGAAGAGGTATCACAAAATCCGAATAAACACAAATAAGACTCACGGTCATGCTAGACTCCGGTGTATAGATACTCGTCACCATGCCTATACACCGTACTCAACAATTAGCAAATAGCAACCAACACTCTAATCCTATTCCCTCAAGCCAAAGTTAGAACCAACACTTACCTCGGTCCAAAGAATAGCGATCAACCCTCAAATACCGCCTTTCCTTTATAATCCGACTCAAAAACAACGATATCTAGGCATAATTAATTCAATAATATCAATAAAGACTCGATAACAAAATCACATAGCTTAGATATGAAGTTCCTAGCATTCTTCCAAAAAAAATACCAAAATTCGACCCGGGGCCCATATGGTCCAAACACGAGGCTCGGACCAAAACCCGATTACCCATAACCCCACGAGTTCAAATATATAATTTATTTTAAGATCCGACCCCAAATTGAGGTTGAATCACTCAAAATTCCCAAAAACCTAACTCTACCCAAAACCCCTAATTTCTACTCTAAATTACATGATTTAAGCTTAGGAACTCAATAGTTAATGATGGAAAATGAAGAAAATAAGTGGGAATTTACTAACCTAAGAAGTATTGGTGAAAGAGAGCTTCAATAGACGCCTAAGGACCTTGGATAAGAAAGAGCTCGTGTGTTTTTATGAAAATCCCGAAGCTACTGTTTCTGAAGTTTTAAAAATTTAACTGGGCGGAAATGGTCTATGCGATCGCGAAGAAATCAATGCGATCGCATAGAGGAAGGGGAAAATGGTCATTGCGATCGCGAAGGAAGCACCGCGATCGCATAGAAGAAGCAAGCTGGGCATTGCGATCGCGAACAGGACTCTGCGATCGCATAGAGGAAAATATAGGGCTTCTCAGGCTAACACTATGCGATAGCGGGAGGATCTATGCGATCGTATTGAACAAACTGGACCCCCCTGAGAATTTACACTATGCGATCGCGGACATAGCTATGCGATCGCATAGCACAAAGGACTGGACAACAGCAGATAGCAGTTCTGCAATTTTCCTAAGGCTAAAACAACCCCGGAAGACATCCGAATTACACCCGAGCCCTCGGGGCTCCTAACCAAACACATGCACTAACTCAACAACATCCTACAAACTTAACCATGCGATTAAATTGCCAAAATAACATCATAAACGAGGAATCAAACCTCAAAATCATCACTTTTTCATCAAACTTTCAAACTTAGAGTTTTAGGTCCGAAACACGTCAAATGACGTCCGATTTCAACCAAATTTCACAGGAAGCGCTTAAACCACATATGAGACCTATACCAGGCGCCGGAACCAAAAAACGGGCCCGATACCAACGCTTTCTAATCCATTTTCATTTCAAATTTCCAAATAAAATTCAGAAAAACAATTTCTTTTATAAATTCATTTCTCGGGCTCGAGACCTTGGATTTCTATTTGGGGCATACGCCCGAGTCCCATATTTTTCTACGGACCCTCCGGGACCGTCAAATCACGGGTCCGGGTCCGTTTACCCAAAATGTTGACCATTGTCAACTTTACTCATTTTAATACCAAATTTTAGCATTTTTCGCAGAATTTCACATATAAGCTTTCCGGCTACGTGCCCGGACTGCGCACGCAAATCAAGGCAACTAAAAATGAGGTTTTCAAGGCCTCGGAAGCATGGAAAAAAAAGGGGAAAAATAGGTGATGACCCTTTGGATCGTCACATTCTCCACCTCTAAAACAACTGTTCGTCCTCGAACGGATATAAGAAGGAAGTACCTGAGTCGGGGAAAAGGTGAGGATAACGGTCCCGCATATGGGACTCGGACTCCCAAGTCGATGCCTCAGGAGACTGACCTCTCCACTGAACACGAACCGAAGGACAACTCTTCGACCTCAACTGGCGAACCTGCCGGTCTAGAATAGCTACCGGCTCCTCCTCATAAGATAAGTCCTTGTCCAAGTGGACAGTGCTGAAATATAACACGTGGGATGGATCGCCGTGATATTTCCGAAGCATGGACACATGAAACACTGGATGTACGGCTGATAAGCTCGGTGGCAATGCACGTCTATAAGCCACCTCTCCCACTCGATCAAGAATCTCAAATGGACCAATGAACCTAGGGCTAAGCTTGCCCCTCTTCCCAAATCTCATCACGCCCTTCATAGGCGACACTCGGAGCAATACCCGCTCACCAACCATGAAAGCCACATATCGAACCTTTCGATCTGCATAGCTCTTTTGCCTGGACTGAGCTGTACGAAGCCTACCCTGAATGATCCTGACCTTGTCCAAAGCCTCCTGAACCAAATTTGTACCCAACAACCGAGCCTCTCCCGGCTCAAACCATCTAACCGGAGATCGACATCGCCTACCATACAAAGCCTCATAAGGAGCCATCTGGATACTCGACTGGTAGTTGTTGTTGTAGGCAAACTCTGCTAAAGGCAAGAACTGATCCCACGAACCTCCAAAGTCAATGACACAAGCTCGGAGAATATCCTCCAATATCTGAATAGTCTGCTCGGACTGCCCGTCCATCTGTGGATGAAATGTTGTACTCAACTCAACCTGGGTGCCTAACTCTCGCTGGACTGCTTTCTAGAAACGCGAGGTAAACTACGTGCCTCGATCTGAGATGATAGATACCGGCACACCATGAAGGCGAACAATCTCCCGGATATAGATCTCAGCTAACCTCTCGGATGAATAGGAGACTGCCACAGGAATGAAATGCGCTGACTTGGTCAGCCTATCAACAATGACCCAAACTGCGTCGAACTTCCTCCGAGTATGCGGAAGCCCAACAACGAAGTCCATAGTGATCCACTCCCACTTCAACTCGGGAAGATCAATCCTCTGAAATAATCCACCAGGCCTCTAATGTTCATACTTAACCTGCTGACAATTTAAACATCGAGCCACATAGGCAACGATATCTTTCTTCATTCTACGCCACCAATAATGATGTCGCAAGTCCTGATACATCTTCGCGGCGCCCGGATGAATAGAGTACCGGGAGATATGGGCCTCCTCTAAAATCAACTCTCGATGCCTATCCACATTAGGCACACAAACTCGACCCTGCAATCTCAAAACTCCATCAGCATCTAAGGTAACCTACTTGGCACCTCCGCGTTGTACCGTGTCCCTAAGGACACACAAATGGGGATCATCAAACTGCCGATCACGAATACGCTCTAATAATAAAGAACAAGCGACCGTGCAAGCTAATACTCTACTAGGCTCAGAAATATCCAACCTCACTAACTGATTGGCCAAGGCCTGAACGTCCAAAGCAAGCGGTCTCTCGCCGACCGGAATATAAGCAAGACTGCCCATACTGGCTGACTTCCTACTCAAGGCATCGGCCACCACATTGGCCTTTCCCGGGTGATATAGGATAGTGATGTCATAATCTTTTAACAACTCCAACCACCTTCTCTGCCTCAAATTCAACTCTTTTTGCTTGAACAAATACTGAAGACTCTTATGATCCGTGAACACCTCACACGCCACGCCATACAGATAGTGCCTCCAAATAAAGGCGTGAACAATGGTTGCCAACTCCAAATCTTGCACTAGATAGTTCTTCTCATGAACCTTCAACTGCCTCGAAGCATAGGCAATGACCTTGCCATCCTACATCAACACTGCACCAAATCCAATACGAGATGCATCACAATAGACTGTATAAGGCCCTGTACCTGTGGGCAAAACCAATACCGGTGTCGTAGTCATAGCTGTCTTGAGCTTCTGAAAGCTCGTCTTACACTCGTCCGACCATCTGAACTAGGCTCCCTTCTGGGTCAACTTGGTCATCGGGGCTGCAATAGATGAGAACCCCTCCACAAACCGACGATAGTAACCTGCTAACCCCAAGAAACTCCGAATCTTTGTGGCTGATGCTTGTCTAGGCCAGTTCTTGACTGCCTCAATCTTCTTTGGATCAACCTGAATACCCTCTGCTGATACAACATAACCCAGAAATGCAACTGAGCTCAACCAGAACTCGCACTTCGAGAACTTAGCATATAATTGACTATCCCTCAAGGTCTAAAGAACCACTCTAAGATGCTGCTCGTGCTCCTCCCGGCTGCGAGAATATATCAAAATATCATCAATGAAGACTATCATGAATGAGTCCAAATAAGTCCTGAACACTCGGTTCATCAAATCCATAAAGGCTTCTGGGGCATTGGTCAACCCAAATGACATAACCAAGAACTCATAATGCCCGTACCGAGTGCGGAATGTTGTCTTAGGGACATCGGATGCCCTAATCCTCAACTGATGGTAGCCAGATCTCAAGTCAATCTTTGAAAATACCTTGGCACCCTGAAGCTGATCGAACAAATCATCAATCCTCGGTAGTGGATACTTATTCTTAATTGTAACCTTGTTCAATTTCCGGTAATCAATGCACATTCTCATCGAGCCATCCTTTTTCTTTATAAACAGAACCGGCGCACCCCAAGGAGATATGATGGGTCTAATGAAACCCTTCTCAAGCAAGTCTTGCAACTCCTCTTTCAACTCTTTCAACTCTGGCGGAGCCATGCGATATGGCGGAATAGAAATGGGCTGAGTGCCCGGAGCCAAATCGATGCAAAAATCAATATCCCTATCGGGTGGCATCCCAGGCAAGTCTGATGGGAAAACCTCAGGAAACTCACGAACCACGGGAACAGAATCAATAGAGGGAATCTCAGCACTGGAATCACAAACATAAGCCAAGTAGGCCAAACACCCTTCTCGACCATACACCGAGCCTTCACATACGAAATAACATTGCGGGTAGAATGACCAAGAGTCCCTATCCACTTGAAACGGGGCAAATTCGGTAAGGCTAAAGTCACAGTCTTGGCATGACAATCCAAGATTGCATGATACGGGGACAACCAATCCATCCCTAATATAACGTCGAAATCCACCATATCTAAGAGCAACAAATCAACACGGGTCTCAAGTCCCCTAAACACCACAACATAAGAACGATGAACCCGATCAACCACTATAGAATTACTCTCTGGTGTAGATACATATATAGGAATACTCAAGGCATCACTAGGCATAACCAGGTAGGGTGCAAAATAGGACGACACATATGAATACGTAGATCCAGGGTCAAATAGCACTGAAGCATCTCTATCACAGACCAAAATAGTACCTATAATAACAGCATCGGATGACTCAGCCTCTGGCCTGGCTGGCAAAGCATAACATCGGGGCTGGGCCCCACCTCCCTGAATCACATCCCTGGGACGATCGGTTGCTGGCTGACCCCTACCTCTGGCGGTCTGAGCTCCACCTCTATGTCCTCTACCCCCGCCTCTAGCTGGCTAGGCAGGCTGTAGAGCAACTGGTGCCTAAATCATAGGACGAGGACCCTGCTGCTGAGAACTACCCAAAGCTCGAGGGCAAACCTGGCAATGTGACCCATATCACCACAAGTGTACAAGCCCTCGATTGCTGAGACTACTGACCCTGTCGCCCTGAATGACCACCTCGGAAACTCTGAAGCGGCAGTGCACTGATGGGAGCTGGTGGTGCACTGAAGGACTGCTGATCCAAATAATGTGTCTAAGAACCACGACCACCTGATATACCATGTGATACCTGGAGAGCTGACTGAAAGGGCCTAGGAGGATGGCCTCTACCATACGAATCTCTACCTCCAGACGGGGTACCACTGAATTTTCCTGAATGACGGGGCCTTTTATCCGACCCATGACCACCTCCCTGTGACAGAACCATCTCAACTCTACGGGCCACATTGGCCGCCTCCTGAAATGTGATCTCGCTCCCGGCCTCCTTGGCCAGTTGAAGACGAATCGGCAGAATAAGACCATCAATAAACCTTTTCACCCTCTCTCTCTTTCTCGGTGGGAAGTATGATGGGAGCATGGCGAGATAAATGGATGAACTTGGTCTCATACTGGGTAACAGTCATGGAACCCTGCTGGAGGCGCTCAAACTGCCTGTGAAGAGCCTCCCTCTGAGTGACTGGGAGAAACTTCTCCAAAAACAACTCTGCAAACTGGTCCCAAGTCAAAAACGGCGACCCTGCTGGTTTGGCTAAGCAATAGTCCCTCCACCAAGTCTTGGCGGATCCAGATAGACGAAAGGTGGCAAAATCAACTCCATTGGTGTCAACAATACCCATGTTCTGAAGAACCTCGTGGCAGCTATATAAGAAATCCTGGGATCCTCTGAAGAAGCATCGCTGAATGTGGTAGTGAATAGCTTGGTGAATCGATCCAATCTCCAGAGAGCATCGGCGGACATAGCGACACC
This sequence comes from Nicotiana sylvestris, assembly GCF_000393655.2. Taxonomy (NCBI): domain Eukaryota; kingdom Viridiplantae; phylum Streptophyta; class Magnoliopsida; order Solanales; family Solanaceae; genus Nicotiana; species Nicotiana sylvestris. The sequence goes on along the minus strand of NC_091059.1, from coordinate 123,231,529 downwards.
ATCGCCGGTCTGAGCCGCTGTAGGTTGAACTGCCACTATTGGCTGAACCATCGGAACCTAAACCTGGGGAGCTACCTGCTCCGGAGTACGTGTAGCGGGAGTCTGAACCCCTCATCCGGCCTGAGAAGTGGCTGGTGCTACTGGAAGAAAACCCGCTCATGAGATGCTCTCTATGAAGCCTACCAATCGGACCAAAGCGTCCTGAAGCACTAGAGTGGCTATGAAACCCTCTAGGACCTGAGCTGGGCCCACTGGAGCTGCTGGAGCTAGAACCTCATCATCATAGTCAACATGAGGCTCCACCTCTGGGACTGCTGCTCGGGGCTGAGCTCTGCCCCTGCCTCGGCCTCTGGCACGGCCTCGACCTCGCCCTCTGCCCCTAATAGGAGCTGCTGTTGGGAGCTCGGGATGCTACGCGGTCGATGAAGAAGCATGTGTCCTTGCCATCTGCGAAAGAACGGAGTAGAAATTCAATCAGTATTGGGGAAACAGAACCGCACGACAAGAAAGAACAGAAGCGAAGTTTTCCTAACTCAGTAGCCTCTGCGGGATAAATACAGACGTCTCCGTACCGATCCCTCAGACTCTACCGAGCTCGTCCCTGATTTGTGAGACCTAAGTAACCTAGTGCTCTGATACCAACTTGTCACGACCCGGATCTCCCACCATCAGGAGTCGTGATGGCGCCTACTATTGGAGCTAGGCCAGCCAAGTATTAAAACATTTCTGATAACATTTGCAACAATATAAAAAAATGAGACAACTAAATAAAAGCGAAAGTCTTAACTTATATAGAAATTGAATAGAAATGCGGAAAGTTTAACATAATCCTCTACCCAAGATTGGTGTCACAATGCTCACGAACTTCTAAGATTTACTAAATAATATCGCCTGAAAGAAAATTTTAAACTGTTTGTTTCGGTACAAAAGATAACAAACTGAATAAGGAGAGAGAGACTCCGGGCCTGCGGACGTCAGCAAGGCTACCTCGGTGTCTCTGGATTGAAGTCAACTCCCGATCAAATCCTACTACTGAGGTCCAAAAGCTGCTCCTGGATCTGTTCAAAAATATACACAGAGTGTAGCATCAGCACAACCGGCCCCATGTGCTGGTAAGTGTCTGGCCTAACCCCGGCGAATCAGTGACGAGGCTAGACAGGACCTACCAAAAACAACCTGTGCAGATATATGCAATAAAAGGGAATATACATAATCTAAACCGTTAAGAGGGGGGAGCATGCTATGGGAAGCTAACAGTTTCAAATAGAAATCCTCAATAACAGAAAGAAGTAACAAAGCCAGAATGTCAACAAGAATCAAAAGTCAACAATTTGCACGGGATCACCCTTCGTGCTTTTAATCTCGTCCTCGCCAAAACAATACACGGGATCACCCTTCGTGCTTTACGCTCTTCCTCACCCAAACAACAATCACAAGGCAAATAGGGTAAGGAAATCTATAACCTCGAAGTAAATCAAATAAACAAGTAATGAAAGAAACAACATAACTCGGATATCAACAAAGAATCAGAAAGCAACAAATACACGACATCACCCTTCGTGCTTTACGCTCTCGTCCTCACCAAAGCAATCATATAAATGAAATATGCACGACATCACCCTTCGTGCTTTTACTCTCTTTCCTCACCATACAATCAATAAAATCGGCATGGAATGGTACATCGTGCGGCATGGTATCACCCTTCGTGCTTTACACTCTTTCCTCACAATAGCAAACAATGCATGGCATCACCCTTCGTGCTTTATCACTCTTTCTCACCCAAGCAACAATCACAAACAAGGGGCAAGGGAGTAGACAAATAATGATAGAAATCCCGGCAAGGGAATACAAATAAACAGCTAACTCCCGGCAAGGGAGCACAATTAAGCAGTTAAAACCCGGCAAGGGAACAATATCAATAATCTCGGCATCCCGGCAAGGGAGATAGTCAACAAAGCAACAAGCATCCCGGCAAGGGAGCAATTCAATAATTCTTTCTCTTTCTTTCATTTTTTACCTCTTATCTCACTTTACCACCTGAGCCAACGCTCCAAAGGGGTTCAATCATTTCATATACTTTCACGCTTCACAATATACTCGAGCCAATGCTCCAAGAATGTACAAATCAAAATTCTTCCTCAAACTCTTCACATTATATGAAATTTATCAATTTAACAAGGAAGAGGTATCATAAAATCCGAATAAACACAAATAAGACTCACGGACTCCGGTGTATAGATACTCGTCACCATGCCTATACACTGTACTCAACAATTAGCAAATAGCAACCAACACTCTAATCCTATTCCCTCAAGCCAAAGTTAGAACAAACACTTACCTCGGTCCAAAGAATAGATACTGCCTTTCCTTTATAATCCGACTTAGAAACAACGATATCTAGGCATAATTAATTCAATAATATCAATAAAGACTCGATAACAAAATCACATAGCTTAGATATGAAGTTCCTAGCATTCTTCCAAAAAAAACCAAAATTTGACCCCGGGACCACATGGTCCAAACACGAGGCTCGGACCAAAACCCGATTACTCATAACCCCACGAGTTCAAATATATAATTTATTTTAAGATCCGACCCCAAATTGAGGTTGAATCACTCAAAATTCCCAAAAACCTAACTCTACCCAAAACCCCTAATTTCTACTCTAAATTACATGATTTAAGCTTAGGAACTCAATAGTTAATGATGGAAATGAAGAAAATAAGTGGAAATTTACTAACCCAAGAAGTATTGGTGAAAGAGAGCTTCAATAGATGCCTAAGGACCTTGGAGAAGAAAGAGCTCGTGTGTTTTTATGAAAATCCCGTATCTACTGTTTTTGAAGTTTTAAAAATTTAACTAGGCGGAAATGGTCTATACGATCGCGAAGATAGGGGAAAATGGTCAGTGCGATCGCGAAGGAAGCACTACGATCGCATAGAAGAAGCGGGCTGGCATTGCGATCGCGAACAGGACTCTGCGATCGCATAGAGGAAAATATAGGGCTTCTCAGGCTAACACTATCCGATCGCGGGAGGATCTATGCGATCGCATTGAACAAACTGGACCCCCCTGAGAATTTACACTATGCGATCGCGGACATAGCTATGCGATCGCATAGCACAAAGGACTGGACAACAGCAGACAGCAGTTCTGCAATTTTCCTAAGGCTAAAACAACCCCGGACACATCCGAATCACACCCGAGCCCTCGGGGCTCCTAACCAAACACATGCACTAACTCAACAACATCCTACAAACTTAACCATGCAATTAAATTGCCAAAATAACATCATAAACGAGGAATCAAACCTCAAAATCATCACCTTTTCATCAAACTTCGTAAACTTTCAAACTTAGAGTTTTAGGTCCGAAACACATCAAATGACGTCCGATTTCAACCAAATTTCACAGGAAGTGCTTAAACCACATATGCGATCTGTACCGGGCGCTGGAACCAAAATACGGGCCCGATACCAACTCTTTCTAATCCATTTTCATTTCAAATTTCCAATTAAATTTCAGAAAAATGATTTCTTTTAAAAATTCATTTCTCGGGCTTGGGACCTCGGATTTCGATATCGGGCATACGCCCGAGTCCCATATTTTTCTACGGACCCTCCGGGATCGTCAAATCACGGGTCCGGGTCTGTTTACCCAAAATGTCGACCAAAGTCAACTTTACTCATTTTAATACAAAATTTTAGCATTTTTCACATAATTTCACATATAAGCTTTTCGGTTACGCGCCCGGACTGCGCACGCAAATCGAGGCAACTAAAAATGAGGTTTTCAAGGCCTCGGAAGCACGGAAAAAAAAAGGGGAAAACAGGTGATGACCCTTTGGGTCGTCACATAAACTATGATCAGGAGGCAAGAATTGACGATGATAATCAAACCATGATTGCTTTCGGCCATATTTCAAAGTGAACGCTTTACTATTTTCCATGCATTAATGACAAGCTAGCTTCCCAGCAGTCATCCATCTAGACAACATTCCATACGTAAGGAAATCGTTAATTGTCCACATTAAATTAGCATGCAAATTGAAATTCTGCTTGGTTGATATGTCATATGTTTCAACACCATCGTACTATAATTGTTTTAGCTCATCAATCAAAGGTTGCAAATATACATCAATCAAAATTTTCGGATTACGTGAACCAGGGATAATACAATTTAAGAATATATATGGACTAGTCATGCACAACTCAGGTGGTAGATTATAAGGTGTAAGAAAGACAGGCCAACATGAATATGGTGTCACAGATACAAAAAAAGGCGTGAAGCCATCCGCACACAGACCTAATCGAATGTTCCTTGGTTCACTAGCAAAATCTGGATATGTTCTATCAAAGTACTTCCAAGCTTCTCCATATGAAGGATGACACATAACACCAGGTGGTTTTCTATTTTCAAAGTGCCATCTCATATGAGGAGCAAAACTCATCGACGCATATAACCTCTTTAACCTAGGTATAAGAGGTAAATAATGCATCGACTTGATAGCGACCATATTCCCTCTAGAAAGCCTCTTGAAACGAGGCTTTTCGCAAAATTTACAACTGTCCAAAGTTGCATCATCTTTATAATATAACATACAACCATCTTCACAACAATCAATTCTCATTGATGAAAGTCCTAACTTAGAAACTAATCTCTTTGCCTTATAGAAATCAATAGGTAATTCGATATCAAGGTCAACTAGTTCAAGCATAAGGTCAATGAAAGAGTCCATGGCTCCTTGAGAAATATTTCAATCAGATTTCATACTTAGTAATCTAATTGCAACAGATAACTCAGAGTGCGGACTTCCATTACGTAGTGGATGACTAGCTTCCTCTAATTGTTCATAAAAACGTTTTGCGTCATCATTAGGAGTTTGTTCAACATTTTCATTGGGCTCACCCCCTAAGTGCATCCCAAAAGCATCCGCAACCATATCATGAATTCTAGAATCACGATTTGTATTCTCCACTGACCTACTACTTTCACCCACAACCATGTTATGAAATATCCTATGGCTACCATCGATCTCTCCATGATTAGTCCACACAAAGTAATTTTCTATAAACCCCTTTCTATAAAGATGATGCTTAACTTCTACCGGTTTTCCAAACTTCATACAGTCGCACCTAACACAAGGGCACCTAATTACTCCTTCAGTTAGGTATGGTGGAAGTGACATTGCATGTATAATAAAGTCATCCACCCCTACTACAAAATCCTCCCTCAATCCCTGTCGATTAGGATAATTCCTATTGTACATCCAAGTACGATGTTCCATCTATACAAATAAAACAAGAGGAAATTAATTTAGTTAATTCATATCCTAATCCTTTTTTAGTTAACTAAAAGTCGAATTCATATCCTAAAAGTCTTTAATATAACCTTTTATTTCTATTTGTATAACATTTCGCTAAAGGCATTCATGCTTTTAATATAAATATGTTAATATAAAATAGTAAGCAGTTCTCAATGAATAAGATTCAACAAAGAACATAATAAATTACAAAACGTTTTCTCAATGAATACCAAAAGAGTTCGTAAAAGTGAACTTATGAATAAACTACCTAAGATTTTAACACAAGAGCTTAATAATTTTAAATGTTTCATGTCCTTTGAAGGCATAAATTTAGTATTTTTAATATTCTTTCTCCATGCTTCTAGTTGTTGCTTCATAAATTGAAATTTAACCCCATATATAAATTAGTCTACCTAAATAGTTAATTTATTTTTTCTAAACTTATAGAATTACAAGAAAATGAGCTAGCAATTCAAATTTATTCGAGAGAGAGACCATTTTTAGGAATTAGTAGGGTTTAGGGTTTCTTCTCTTCAAACAATTTCTTTCCCAGATTAGTAGGTAAAACTAAATATTTTGGACTAAATGTATTAATAAGAACCCTAAAAATTACAAAAAATATATAACTTTGAACCCTAACATGGTTGAGCTAACTTTGAACCCTAACATGGAGAAATTAAACCCTAACATGGAGAAGTTAACTTTGAACCCTAACATGGTTGAACAAATAATATATAACTTTGAAACCTAACATGGAGAAATTAAACTAAATCAGTGTATTTCAAAAAAAACAAAGAAAGGAGAGAGAAACGTACCTTGGGAATGGAGGTCGCCGACGGTGGAGCTACTGCCGTCGGTGGTCGTCGGTGGCGTGGGTGGCGCCGCTGCTGCTGGGAGTCGGAGGGGGGGTTGAGTGTGAGAGAGAAAAGAGAGATTTTGGGGAAATTTTTTGAAATAATGGGAGGGGAAACCCGGTTTTGACACTGGAATTAAAAATAACGACCAACTTTGGTCGCTATTTCTAAAAAAAAAATTTACTTTTAATTCAATTTAAAATTATGTACATATGTAGTATAAATTTAGGATTTTAATTCAATTTAATATATATATATATATGTATAAAATATTTTAAAATTTTTTTTTATATATATATACACATATATATAAATATATATACATATATAATACTATTATATATACTAAGTGTATTATATATACTAATTAAGTGTATAGTATAGTCTATTATATATACTAAGTGTGTCACGACCCCAATCCCCGATCGTGATGGTACCCAACACGATGCTAGGCAAGCCCAACCAATTCGTCACTCACAATTCCTTAAGTAGAATTCATTACCAATTAATAGGATTAAATGCCAAATTAACATGATTATAACTCTGTAGCAATAGATAAACAGTACGGAAAACTCCACAAAATATCACTATAAATCCCACTGATCTGGTGTCACGAGCCGAGAGCCAATATTACTAGTCTGTGTAGCAACCTATACATAGAGTGGTCCAGAATGCGGAAAATAAAGAGGATAAGGGGAGAAATCGGGTCCTGCAGACGCCATGCAGCCACCTCTATGACTCCGGAATAAGCTGTACAGCAGCAGAAAGCCTGAACTATGCCTCCGAGATACCTGTATCTGTACACATGGTGCAGGGAGTAAAGTGAGTACTCCAACTCAGTAAGTAATAGCAATAAATAATGACTGACGGGAAGAAAAGTCGTAAAAACACTACGCAGTTCTATATTTAAACGGTGAGAATATCAAAAATAGCAACTGAATGAAGAAGTCAGTTAAAAGTCCTTTTAACCAGTATTCATTTCATTTACTCCTCACGATAACCGAATTCCTACTTATACTGCTGCGGCGTGCAGCCCGATCCACATAGTATACTGCTGCGGCGCGCAGCCCGATCCATATATATATATATATATATATATATATATATATATATATATATATATATATATACTTCTGCGGCGTGCAGCCCGATCCGCATAAATATATATACTGATGCGGCGTGCAGCCCGATCCATATATATATACTACTACGGCGTGCAGTCCGATCCATATAATATACTACTTTGGCGTGCAGTCCGATCCATATAATATACTACTGCGGCGTGCAGTCCGATCCATATAATCAAATACCCTCACAATGGGGTTCTCGACCCCTCTCAGTCAATATAGACTTGGCCTCTCGGGCACACTAATATAGGACGGGGTTCTCAACCCACACGTTACTCTCATTAGGATTTAACAATTTCTAAGTTGGTTCATATTATGTTTATCAGTTAAGAACAAGATTGAGGGTATGATTTCGACAAGAAAAGTGAGGTTAACCAATACAAATGGCCCCTAAGGTTTCTACAGATCGGCACAAGGCCCCAAACATGGCAACTAGCCCATAATATAATGATATTAATCAAGTCTCAGTCAAAAGTACAGTAGAGTCATCAAACGGGACGGACCGAGTCCAAACCCCCAGTAGTAACAGACCCCACGCTCATTATACAGCGTGTGTCTCATCTCAACATAGCTCCACATTGTGCAAATCCGGGGTTTCAAACCCTCAGAAGATCATTTATAACCATTACTCACCTCAAGCAGGCCGAAATCCTAACTCGCTACTCCCTTGCCTCACAAATCAACCTCCTCGAGCGTCGAATCTGGTCAAAACAACAAGTAATACATTACAATAGGCTAAGGGAATACAACCCAATCGAAAAGACTCGAAAAATATCGAAAATCACGAATTTGGCAAAACCCGAGCCCCGGGCCCACTTCTCAAAAAATCAGAAAATTCACATCACCGGATTCCTTTTCTCGTCACGAGTCTATACATATCAAATTTACCAAAATCCGAGATCAAATGCTCCCTCAAACCCCAAATTTACATTCAAAAAGTCAAGCCCTAATTCTTCTCTTTTTAATCAAATTTCCATGAATTTAGATGTTGAATCTACAATTAAATGATGTTTTTAGGTCATAAGACTCACCTCCAATCAATCCCAGTCGAAACCCTCTTTAATCCTCGTCCAAAAGCTCTCAAGGATGTTCAAAAATGGAGGAAATAAACTTAGGCTCGCGGATAAAATGCTATAAAAAACCTTTCTGTCCAACCCAGATTTCTCCTATGCGATTGCATCCAGACCTCTGCGATCGCATAGACCAAAAATTCCATGGTCTCAAATTACCCTATGCAATCGGAACAGGCCCTATACGATCGCATTGCCATACCAGACAACACTGTGCGATCGCAACCCCTTCATGCGATCGCATTGAACAACCAAACAGCCCCTAAAAATCCATCTATGCGATCGCAGCCCTTGCTATGCGATCGCATAGAGCAAAATTGCTCTGCACTGACTGATGCATTTCTGCAGCATTTTCCAACTTCAAAAATTCCCGTTAGCCATCTGAAATCACCCAGAGGCCCCCGGGACCTCAACCAAAAGTTCCAACCCATCCTAAAACATCATTCAAACTTGTTCCAATCACCAAAACACCACAAACAACACCAAAACCATCAAATTACATCGGATTCAAGCCTAAATTTCTTAAAAACTTCCGAAATACGCATTTGATCAAAATCCTGACCAAAACACTTCCGAATGATCTGAATGTTTGCACACACATCCAAAATCATCTAGCGAAGCTACTGCAACTCTCGGAATTCCATTCCGACCCCCGTATCAAAATTTCACCTACCAACCGGAATTCGCCAAAATACTAACTTCGCCAAATCAAGCCTAATTCCACTCCGGACCTCCAAAATCAATTCCGATCACACTCCTAAGACACATGTCAACCCCCAAAGCTAACCAAATCAACGGAAATCACATCCGAGCCCTCTAACTTAATAGTCAACATCCGGTTGACTTTTCCAAAACAAGCCTCCCTTAAAGAGACTAAGTGTCTCATTTCCTATCAAAACCAATCCGATTTAAATTCATAACACACCGAATACCGATAACGAAACATTAAAAAGCATAAAATGGGGGAAACGGGGCAGTAACTCACGTGACGATGGGCCGGGTCGTCACATCCTCCCCAACTAAAACAAACGTTCATCCTCGAGCGGGTCAAGAAACATACCTGGAGCCTCAAACATGTGAGGATATCTGCTCCGCATCTCCCGCTCGGTCTCCCAAGTAGCCTCCTCCACGGGCCGACCTCTCCACTGCACCTTCACCGAAGCGATATCCTTTGATCTCAATATCCGAACCTGACGACCCAAAATAGCCACTAGCTCCACATCGTAGGTCAAATCATTATCCAACTGGACCATGCTGAAGTCTAAAACATGAGACGGGTCCCCAACATACTTCCGGAGCATAGAAACATGGAATACCGGATGCACACTCGACAGGTTGGGTGGCAAAGCAAGCTCATAAGACACATCCCAAATCCTCTAAAGCACCTCAAAAGGCCCAATGTACCGAGGACTCAACTTGCCTTTCTTCCCAAACCTCATAACACCCTTCATGGGCAAAACCTTCAGCAAGACCTTCTTACCAATCATGTAGGATACATCTCGAACCTTCCGGTCCGCATAACTCTTCTGACGTGACTGAGCCGTACGAAGTCTTTCCTGAATTACCTTCACTTTCTCTAAGGCATCCTGAACCAAGTCTGTTCCCAACATCCTAGCCTCGCCAGGCTCGAACCAACCAACCAGAGATCTACACCGTCTCCTATACAAGGCCTCATATGGTGCCATCTGAATGCTGGACTGATAGCTATTGTTGTAGGCAAACTCTGCAAGCGGCAGAAACTCATCCCAAGAACCTTCGAAATCAATAACACAGGCGCGCAACATGTCCTCCAGTATTTGAATAGTGCGCTCAGATTGTTCGTCCGTCTGAGGATGAAATGTTGTGCTCAACTCTACCTGAGTACCCAACCCTCTCTGCACGGTTCTCCAAAACTGCGAAGTAAACTGAGTTCCTCTATCTGAGATGATGGAAACCGAAACACCGTGCAACCAAACAATCTCCCGGATATAAATCCCTGCCAACCACTCTGAAGAATAGGTAGTACACATAGGAATGAAGTGCGCGTACTTGGTCAGCCGATCCACAATCACCCAAATAGCATCAAACTTCTTCAAAGTCAGAGGAAGTCTGACCACAAAGTACATAGTAACTCTCTCCCACTTCCACTCCGGAATAATCATCCGCTGAAGTACGCCACCCAGTCTCTGATGCTCGTACTTTACCTGCTGACAGTTGAGACACCGAGCCACATACCCTACTATATCCTTTTTCATCCTTCTCCACCAGCAGTGATGCCTCAAATCCTGATACATCTTCGCGGCACCTGGATGGATGGAATACCGCGAGCTTTGGGCCTCCTCCAATATCAACTCCCGAAGCCCATCCACATTAGGCACGCAAATCCGGCCCTGCATCCTCAACACACCATCACCATCAATGGTCACATCCCTGGAATCATCATGTTGAATCCTGTCCTTAAGGATAAGCAAATGTAGATCATCATACTAGCGCTCTCTGATGCGGTCATACAAGGAAGACCGAGAAACCACACAAGCCAACACCCGACTAGGCTCTGAAATGTCTAATCTCACCATCCGATTGGCCAAAGCCTGAACATCAACTGTAAAGGGCCTCTCCCTAACTGGAATGTACGCCAAACTCCCCATGCTAACCGCCTTCCGGCTCAACGCATCGGCCACCACATTGGTCTTCCCGGGGTGATACAAAATGGTAATATCATAATCCTTGAGCAACTTAAGCCACCTCCACTGCCTCAAATTAAGATCCTTTTGCTTGAAAAAATGTTGAAGACTGCGATGATCAGTGAATACCTCACAAGATACGCCATATAAATAGTGCCTCCAAATCTTCAAAGCATGAAGTATGGCAGCCAACTCTAAGTCATGAACAGGGTAGTTCTTCTCCTGGGGCTTCAACTGACGAGAAGCATATGCAATCACTCTATCCTCCTACATCAACACACAGCCAATCCCAACTCTCGAAGCGTCATAATAGATGGTATAAGAACCTGAAGCTGATGGTAACACCAATACCGAAGTTGTGGTCAAAGCTGTCTTGAGCTTCTGAAAGCTCTTCTCGCACTCGTTCGAACATACAAATGGAGCACCCTTCTGCGTCAACTTGGTCAAGGGCGATGCAATGGATGAAAATCCCTGAACAAACCGCCGATAATAGCCTGCTAACCCAAGAAAGCTACGAATCTCTATGGCTGAGGACGGTCTAGGCCAACTCTGAACCGCATCTATATTCTTTGGATCAACCTGAATACCCTCGCTGGACACCACGTGGCCCAAGAAAGCCACTGACCCAAGCCAAAACTCACACTTGGATAACTTTGCATAAAGCTTCTCCTCCCTCAATCTATGTAATACCACTCGCAAATGTTGTGCGTGCTCCTCCTGGCTACGCGAGTACACCAATATATCATCAATAAAAATGATCACGAACGAATCCATATATGGACGAAATACATTGTTCATCAAATGCATGAATGCAGTTGGGGCATTAGTCAGCCCAAAGGACATAACAAGAAACTCATAGTGCCCATATCTAGTCCTGGAAGTAGTCTTCATAATATCTAAATCCCTGATCTTCAACTGGTGATAGCCTGAACGAAGATCGATCTTGGAGAATACCCTTGCACCCTGAAGCTGGTCAAATAAATCATCGATACGAGGCAGGGGATACTTGTTCTTCACTGTTACTTTGTTCAATTGCCTGTAGTCAATGCACATTCTCATTGTGCCATCCTTCTTTTTCACAAATAGAACCGGTGCACCCCACGGTGACACACTAGGCCGAATGAACCCCTTATCCAGGAGTTCCTGAAGCTGATCCTTTAGTTCTTTCAACTCTGTCGGTGGCATACGATATGGAGGAATGGAAATGGGCTGAGTTCTCGGCACCAGGTCAATACCAAAATCAATGTCCCTGTCCGGTGGCATGCCCGGCAGGTCTGCAGGAAACACATCGGAGACAATGCTAGGAGTCTCAGCTCCAACATCCCTCAAAAGAGCCAAATATGAGAGACAACCTTTCCCAACCATACGCTGGGCCTTTAGAAAAGAAATCACCCTGCTAGGCACATAGTCAGTCACGCCACGCCACTCAATCCTCGGAACACCCGGTATAGCCAAAGTGACTGTCTTAGCATGACAGTCTAGAATAGCACGGCATGGAGATAGCCAATCCATGCCCAAAATGACATCAAAATCCACCATGCTCAATAGCAATAGATCCACTCGGGTCTCTAGACCCCCAATAGTCACCATACATGACCGGTACACACGGTCTAAAATAAAAGTATCGCCCACTGGGGTAGATACATGAACAGGTAAAGCAAGAAACTCATGGGGCGTACCCAAATAACGAGCAAAGTATGATAACGCATAAGAAAAGGTGGAACGGGGATCAAATAATACAGAGGCATCTCTGTGGCCGGCTGAAACAATACCTGTAATGACAGTATCTAAAGCAATAGCATCTGGCCTGCCAGGAAGTGCATAGAAATGGGCTTGATCACCCCCTGATCGACCTCCCCCTCTAGGGCGACCCCTAGTTGCCTGACCTCCACCCTTAGCTAGCTGGGCAAGTGGTGAAGTAACTGGAGCAGAAGTTGAGGGCTGACCCCTCTGCTGAGATGATCTAGCAGCACGGAGAGGACACTCCCTCCGCATATGCCCGAACTCTCCACACTTATAGCAACTCCCGGGTGCTGGGAACTGGGACTGAAGGGAACCCCTCATGCCAGAGTGGCTAGCTGATGCACTCGACCTGGAAGAACCCTGAGCAGATGGAGCACGAGATGAACTCTGTGCTGGAAGAGTGCTGAGAGATGGCTGACTCTGCTGAGAACTCTGATAACCATGACTAGAAGATCCACCTCGGTACTCAGGTCAAGCAGACTGAGCGGGACTGAAAGAACGATCCCGACCCTGCTGGAACTGGCCCCTCGAAGGAGCTCCACTTAAACTGCCAGAACCTTGAGGCCTCTTGGCCTCCCTCTCCTCTCTCTCCTAACGGCAAGCCGTCTCAATATCATGAGCAATATCAACTTTATCCTCCAAGGAAATACCTAAAACTCTCTCTCGAGTCATCAGGATACGAAGGTGATAATTAAGACCATCCACGAACCTCTTAATCCTCTCCCGATCAGTCGGAACTATCCATGAGGCATAATGAGCCAACTCAGAGAATCTCGCCTCATACTAAGACACAGTCATATCTCTCTGGCGAAGCCACTCAAACAGTCTACGCAACTACTCCCTCTGAGACTGCGGAATCCACTTCTCCAAGAAGAGAGTGGAGAACTCCTGCCAAGTCAAAGGTGCTGCACCTGCCGGCCTACGCGGGTCATACGCCTCTCACCTAGTGAAGGCTGCTCCAGTAAACTGAAATGTAGTAAAAGCCACACCGTTGGGCCCAAGAATCCCTGTTGTCTGAAGCATACGCTGACACTTGTCGAGGAAACCCTGGGCATCCTCGCCCTGAGCACCACTGAAAGAAGGAGGATGAAGTCTACTGAACCTCTCGAGACGACGCTACTCATCATCCGGCATAGCTGGTGCTGCGAACTCCTGAACTAGCACCACTAGTTGAGCTGGAGGTGCCTCTGGAGTCTGTAATCCCTGCACTACCTGCTCAGGTGTGCGAGCAGCGGGGGTCTGATTGCCTCCCCCAGCCTGCAAAGTAGTTGCTGCTGCGGTGGCTAAAACTGCTTGAGCCAGGCCTGTGCAAACTGATAAGATCTGTTCCAAGGCCTCCTGAAGACCTGGAACCACGATAGGCACAGCTAGTGCCTGAACTGGTGCTACTGGAGAATCCATAGCTGGAGCCTGATCCGGAGCTGGTGTAGCTGGTGGGTCAACAGGTGTTGCCCTCGCTGATCTGCCTCTGCCACGTCCATGGCCTCTGGTGGCCTTAGTGGGTGGCACTGGTGGTCGTCCACCTCGTCCGGTAGCACGAGTCCTTGCCATCTGCGAGAGAATCGAATAACAATAGTTAAGCATTCGGATCAACAAGTTCGCACGATAGGAGTTTCAAGAATGTGGAATTTTACTAACAGGTTCTGCAACCTCCCGAGGATAAGTACAGACGTTTCCGTACCGATCCGCGAGACTCTACTAAACCGGCTCAAGACTCACGAGACCTAGTAACCTAGGCTCTGATACCAACTTGTCATGACCCCAATCCCCGGTCGTGATGGCGCCCAACACGATGCTAGGCAAGCCCAACCAATTCGTCACTCACAATTCCTTAAGTAGAATTCATTATCAATTAATAGGATTAAATGTCAAATTAACATGATTATAACTCTGTAGCAATAGATAAACAGTACGGAAAACTCCACAAAATATTACTATAAATCCCACCGATCTGGTGTCACGAGCCGAGAGCCTCTATTACTAGTCTGTGTAGCAACCTATACATAGAGTGGTCCAGAATGCGGAAAATAAAGAGGATAAGGGGAGAAATCGGGTCCTGCGGACGCCACGCAGCTACCTCGATGACTCCGGAATAAGCTGAACAGCAGCAGAAAGCCCGAACTATGCCTCCGGGATACCTGTATCTACACACATGGTGCAGGGAGTAAAGTAAGTACTCCAACCCAGTAAGTAATAGCAATAAATAATGACTGACGGAAAGAAAAGTCGTAAAAACACTACGCAGTTCTATATTTAAACGGTGAGAATATCAAAAACAGAAACTGAATGAAGAAGTCAGTTAAAAGTCCTTTAAACCAGTATTCATTTCATTTACTCCTCACGATAATCGAATTCCTACTTGTACTGCTGCGGCGTGCAGCCCGATCCACATAGTATACTACTGCGGCACACAGCCCGATCCATATATATATATATATATATATACTGCTGTGGCGTGCAGCCCGATCCACATAAATATATATACTGCTACGGCGTGCAGCCCGATCCATATATATATATATATATATATATATATATATATATATATATATATATATATATACTATTGCGGCGTGCAGTCCGATCCATATAATATACTACTGCGGCGTGCAGTCCAATCCATATAATATACTACTGCGGCGTGCAGTCCGATCCATACAATCAAATACCCTCACAATGGGGTTCTCGACCCCTCTCAGTCAATATAGTGTGACGACCCAAAGGGTCATCACCGTAGTTCTTCCTTGTTCCGCGCTTACAAGGCCTTGAAAACCTCGCTTTTAGTTGCCTCGATTTGCATGCGCAGTTCGAGCGCGTAGCCGGAAAGTTTTTATGTTAGAATATGTGAATCATGTGAAACATTTGATGGATTTTGATATTAACATGCATAATATTGACTTCGGTCAACATTTTGGGTAAACGTACCCGGACCTGTGATTCGACGGTCCTGGAGGGTCCGTAGAAAAATATGGGACTTGGGCGTGTTCCCGGAATTAAATTCCGAGGTCCCAAGCCCGAGAAATGAAATTTTGTGTGACATTGTTTTCTGAAATTAATTAAGGAAAATGAAGAAGGAAATTGATCAGAAAACTGTGGTATCGGGCTCGTATTTTGGTTCCGACGCCCGGTACAAGTCTTAAATATGTTTTAAGCACTATCTGAAAAGTTTGGCTAAAAACGGACGTCATATGACGTATTTCGGACTTAAAATGGGGAATTGGAGTTTTATGAAAGTTGAAAGAAAATCATGTATTTTGAGGCTTGATTCTATGTATATGATGTTATTTTGGCGATTTGATCGCACAAATGAGACCGTAAGATGTTTTTAATATCATATGTATGTTTGGTTTGGAGCCCCGAGGGCTCGGGTGAGTTTTGAGTGGGGCCCGGAAGGTCTTAGACTTAAAAAAAATGCAGGTTCAGGTGTTGCAGGCCCAACGCGGCCGCGGCCATTTCCGCGTGGTCTGCGCTGGCAGCCACGCGGCCGCAGTGCTTTTCTGTGCGGTCCGTGTGGTGGGGGTTCAGAGGGTCGGTAGCCAGGTCGACTAGCGCGGCCGCGCACCAAATCAGTGCGGTCCGCGCTGGGTGGGTTCAGAGAGTCCACTTCTTCCCTCCCTCGGCGCGGCCGCGGTGCATTTCCGCGCGGTCTGCGCTGGCAGCCACGCGGCCACGGTGCATTTTTGCGCGGTCCGCGCCAGCCCCCAGCATATATATAAATTTGGGATTTTCAGTCATTTTACCCACTTTTCAAAACCCAAAACTTAAGAGGCGATTTTCCAAACAACTTTTATTCTCCAAAACGAATGGTAAGTGATTTCTAACTTAATTTCTTTATTCCTTGACATCTTTTAACATGATTTCAAATTCAAATCAAAGATTTTCATGGGGGAAATTGGGTGTTTTGGGTAGAACCTAGGTTTTCTACAAATTGAGAAGTTGGACCTCAATTTGAGGTCCGATTTCAAAACAAATCATATATTTGGATTCGGGGGAGAATGGGTAACCGGGTTTTGGTCCGAACCTCGAGTTTCGACCACGTGGGTCCGGGGGTGTTTTTGACCATTTTGGGAAAAACCTTGTAAAATTTATTTTTCATGCATGGGGAGTGATTCATTTAGTAATTATTAATGTGATTAAGTAACTTATGACTAGATTCGAGCGGATTGGTGGTGGAATCAAGAGGTAAAGCTATACTAGAAGCGTGAGTTGAGTTTGGAGCATTCGAGGTAAGTGTTTGTTCTAACTTTGGCTTGAGGGAATAGGATTAGGATGTTATTTGCTACTTGCTAATGTGGAGTACGGTGTATAGGCATGGTGACGGTTATCTATGCACCGGAGTCTAGCATGACCGTGAGTCTTAATTGCTTTTAATTCGAATAACGTGACACAATCTCCTTGTTTATTTGATGAGTTTCATATAATGTGAACGGTTGGGGTAAAATTGTGATTGGTGTACTTTTGGAGCGTTAGCTCAAACATAAATGTGTTAGTTGAGGAAGAAGGGATTTAAAAAGAGAATGTGTTGTGATTACTCCCTTGTTGGGATGTGTAGACCGATATATATAGCTGTACCCTTGCCGGGTTAAAGGTATTGAGTTGTTATTCTCCCCTGAAGGGGTCTACTATATGAAGTCAGATATTATGAACTATATTATGGGATCGTGTGGCACGCCGTCCACTTATATATGATATTATGGGATCGTGTGGCACGCCATCCACTTATATATGATATTATGGGATCGTGTGGCACGCCGTCCACTTATATATGATATTATGGGATCGTGTGGCACGCCGTCCACTTATATATGATATTATGGGATCGTGTGGCACGCCGTCCACTATATATATACATATATATATATATCATGGGAACCGGAGTTTCTTCTGTTTATTTCTGATATTTCATTTTTATCTGTTACTCCCCGATAGCATGTCCCCTCCTAGCTTTACTTTGTATTATCTTGTTATTGTTTTCTTGCACATGTATATATACCTGTACAGGTTAATTGTGGTAGGTCATGTTTAGCCTCGTCACTACTTCGTCGGGGTTAGGCCAGGCACTTACCAGCACATGGGGTCGGTTGTGCTGATGCTACACTCTGTGCATTTTTGTGCACAGATCAGGGAGCAGCTTACGGACCACAGCAGTAGGACTTCTGGGAGCTATTTTCAGTCCAGGGACTCTCGAGGTAGCCTAGCTGGCGTTCACAGGCCGAAGCCCATTTCCATGTTTTTCGTTTGTTCATCTTGTATCCGACAAACATGATGTATTTCCTTTCAGACATTGTTTGTAGTATTCTGTAGTAGTCCGTGGGCTAGTGACACCAGACCTTTGGTAGTGATGTGTATTAAACTTCCGCACTTTTGATTCTCAATTGCTTTAGATTTAAAGTCTTCCGCTTAAATTTTGTCTCGTTTATTGTATTGTATGAAAGAAAGCAGGAAAGGTGTTTTAAATATTTGGCTTGCCTAGCTCCGATAGTAGGCGCCATCACGACTCCCGATGGTGGGAAATCCGGGTCGTGACAAGTTGGTATCAGAGCCTTGGGTTACTTAGGTCTCATAACTCACGGACAGCTCGGTAGAGTCTGAGGGATCGATACGGAGACGTCTGTATTTATCCCGCAGAGGCTACTGAGTTAGGAAAACTTCACCTTGTTCATTCTTGTCGTGCGATTTTGTTTCTCAAGTACTGATTGTCTTTCCACTCCGTTCTTTCGTAGATGGCGAGGACACGTGCTTCCTCTTCTACTGCGCAGCAGCCCGAGCCCCCAGCAGCAGCTCCTATCAGGGGCAGGGGGCGAAGCCGAGGCCGGGGCAGAGCTCAGCCCCGAGCGGCAGTCCCAGAGGTGGAGCCTCATGTTGACTACGACGAAGGGGTCCCAGCTCCAGCAGCTCCGGTGGGCCCAGCTCAGGTCTCAGAGGGTTTCATAGCCACTTTAGTGCTTCAGGATGCTTTGGTCCGACTGGTAGGCTTTATGGAGGGCATTTCTAGAGCGGGTTTGCTTCCCATAGCTCCAGCCACATCTCAGGCTGGGGGAGGAGTTCAGACTCCCTATACTTGTACTCCAGAGCCGGTAGCTCCTCAGGCTCAGGTTCCAGCAATTCAGCCAGCTGTGGTAGCTCAGCCAGGTATTGCGGCTCAGTCCAGCGATGGTGCGGCTATGTTCGCATATGCTTTGTGGAGGCTTGATCGTTTCACCAAGCTCTTAACAACCACATATAGTGGCACCCCCTCAGAGGATGCTCAGGATTTCATATTCAGCTGTCATGAGGTTCTACGGACTATGGGCATTGTAGAGACCAATGGGGTCGACTTCGCCACTTTTCGCCTGGCAGGATCCGCCAACACTTGGTGGAGGGATTTCTGTTTAGCCAGGCCAGTAGGGTCGCCATCATTGACCTGGGATCAGTTTTCAGAGTTATTTCTGGGGAAGTTTCTTCCAGTTACTCAGCGAGATGCTCTTCACAGGCAGTTTGAGCATCTCTAGCAAGGTCCTATGATGGTCACCCAGTATGAGACCCGGTTCATTTATCTTGCTCGTCATGCCATTGTTGATACTCCCCCACCGATAGAGAGAGGGTGCGGAGGTTTATTGATGGATTGTCCCAGCCAATCCGTGTTCAGATGGCCATGAGTGTCGGTAGTGAGATTTTATTTCAGGAGGCGGCAGATGGTGCCCGCCGGATAGAGATGGCACTTGCTCAGGGAGGTGGTCATGGGTCTGATAAGAGGCCTCGTCATTCTAGTAGATTCAGTGGTACCTCGTCTGGAGGTAGGGATTCTTATGGTAGAGGTCATCCTTCGAGGCCCTTTCAGTCAGCTCTCTAGGCTTCTCATGGTACACCAGGTGGTCGTGGTTCTCAGCTGCAGTATTCTGACCAGCAGCTCTTCAAATCACCGTCAGCACCTATCACTGCACCACCACTTCATTATTCTCAGCAGCCGAGGGCTTGTTATACTTGCGGAGATGTGAGTTACATTGCCAGATATTGCCCTCGAGCTTCCAGCAGCTCATAGCAGCAGGGTCCTCGCCCGATGATCCAGGCACCAGTTTCCCCACAGCCTGCCCAGCCAGCTAGAGGCGGGGGTAGAGGACATAGAGGTAGAGGTAGAGGTCTTAGAGGTGGAGCTTAGACCACTAGAGGTAGGGGTCAGCCAGCAGCAGATTGTCCCAGGGATATGATTCAGGGAGGTGGGGCCCAGCCCCATTGTTATGCCTTGCCAGCCAGGCCAGAGGCTGAGTCATCAGATACTATGATTACAGGTACTATTCTGGTATGTGATAGGGATGCTTCTGTGCTATTTGATCCCGGATCTACGTATTCAAATGTGTCATCCTATTTTGCACCCTATTTGGTTATGCCTAGTGAGGCCTTGAGTATTCCTGTATATGTGTCTACGCCAGTAGGGAATTCTATAGTGGTGGACCGGATTCATCGTTCATGTGTTGTGGTATTCAGGGGTCTTGAGACCCGTGTTGACTTATTGCTCTAGGATATGGTGGATTTCGACGTCATATTAGGGATGGATTGGTTGTCCCCGTATCATGCGATCTTGGATTGTCATGCCAAGACCTTGACCTTAGCCTTACCGGATTTGCCCCGTTTAGAATGGAGAGGGACTCCTGGTCATTCTTCTCGTAGCGTTATTTCTTATGTGAAGGCTCGACGCATGGTCGAGAAGGGGTGTCTAGCTTATCTGGCTTATGTTCGCGACTCCAGTGCTAAGGTCCCGTCTATTGATTCTGTTCCTATTGTTCGGGAGTTTCCCGAGGTTTTCCTTCAGACCTGTCGGGCATGCCGCCCGACAGGGATATTGACTTTTATATTGATCTGGCTCCGGGCACTCAACCCATTTCCATTCCGCCGTATCGTATGGCACCGCCAGAATTGAAAGAGTTAAAGGGTCAGCTTCAGGATTTGCTTGAGAAGGGTTTCATTAGACCCAGTGTTTCGCCTTGGGGCACACCGGTGCTATTTGTGAAGAAAAAGGATGGTTCGATGAGGATGTGCATTGATTACCGGCAATTGAACAAGGTGACGATTAAGAACAAGTACCCACTTCCGAGGATCGATGATTTATTCGACCAGCTTCAGGGTGCATGGGTGTTTTCAAAGATATATTTGAGATCTGGCTACCACCAGCTGAGGATTAGGGCGTCTGATGTCCCTAAGACAGCATTTCGCACTCGGTATGGGCACTATGAGTTTTTGGTCATGTCATTTGGATTGACTAATGCCCCAGCAGCGTTCATGGAGTTGATGAACCGAGTGTTCAGACCTTATTTGGACTTGTTCGTGATAGTCTTCATTGACGATATTCTTATATACTCCCGCAGCCAGGAGGAGCATGAGCAGCACCTCAGAGCGGTTCTTCAGACCCTGAAGGGTAGTCAGTTGTATGCTAAGTTCTCGAAGTGCGAGTTTTGGCTGAGTTCGGTCGCATTCCTGGGTCATGTCGTATCAGTAGTAGGTATTCAGGTAGACCCGAAGAAGATAGAGGCAGTCAAGAACTGGCCTCGACCAGCTTCAGCTACGGAGATTCGGAGTTTCCTGGGGTTAGCAGGTTACTACCGTCGGTTAGTGGAGGGGTTTTCATCCATTGCAACCCATATAACCAGATTGACCCAGAAAGGTGCCCAGTTCAGATGGTCAGACGAGTGTGAGGCGAGCTTTCAGAGGCTCAAGGCAGCTCTGACCAAGGCACGGGTGTTGGTTTTTCCCACAGGTTCAGGGACCTATACAGTCTATTGTGATGCATCTCGGATTGGACTTGGTGCAGTGTTGATGCAGGATGGCAAGGTCATTGCCTATGCTTCGAGGCAGTTGAAGGTTCATGAGAAGAACTATCCATGCATGATTTGGAGTTGGCAGCCATTGTTCACGCATTGAAGATTTGGAGGCACTATCTGTATGGTGTGGCGTGTGAGGTGTTTACGGATCATAAGAGTCTTCAGTATTTGTTCAAGCAAAAGGAGTTGAATTTGAGGCAGAGGAGGTGGTTGGAATTGTTGAAAGATTATGACATCACTATCTTATATCACTCGGGAAAGGCCAATGTGGTGGCCGATGCCTTGAGTAGGAAGTCAGCCAGTATGGGCAGTCTTGCTTATATTCCGGTCGGTGAGAGACCGCGTGCTTTGGACGTTCAGGCTTTGGCTTATCAGTTTGTGAGGTTGGACATTTCAGAGCCTAGTCGAGTATTAGCTTGCACGGTCGCTCGTTCTTCGTTATTGGAGCGTATCCGTGATCGGCAATTCGATGATCCCCATTTCTGTGTCTTGAGATACACGGTGCAGCGTGGAGGTGCCAAGAAAATAACCTTAGATGATGATGGCGTATTGAGATTGCAGGGGCAAGTTTGTATGCCCAATGTTGATGGGATTCGAGAGTTGATCTTAGCGGAGGCCCATAGTTCTCGGTATTCTATTCACCCCGATGCCACGAAGATGTATCAGGATCTGAGGCAGCACTATTAGTGGCGCAAGATGAAGAAAGACATCATTGCGTACGTGGCTCGGTGTTTTAATTGTCAGCAGGTTAAGTACGAGCATCAAAGACCTGGTGGTCTATTTCAGAGGATTGCACTTCCCGAGTGGAAGTGGGAGAGGATTACGATGGATTTCGTTACTGGGCTTCCGATGACTAGGAAGAAGTTTGATGTAGTTTGGGTCATTGTTGATAGGCTAACCAAGTCAGCGCATTTTGTTCCTGTTGCAACCACCTATTCGTCTGAAAGGTTAGCCTAGATTTATATCAGGGAGATTGTTCGCCTTCATGGGGTGCTGCTATCTATTATTTCAGATCGGGGTACGCAGTTTACCTCACATTTCTAGAGAGCGGTTCAGCGAGAGTTGGGCACCCAGGTTGAGTTGAGTACAGCATTTCATCCCTAGACGGACGGTCAGTCCGAGAGGACTATTCAGATTCTTGAGGACGTGCTCCAAGCCTGTGTCATTGATTTTGGAGGCTCGTGGGACCAGTTTTTGCCTTTAGCAGAGTTCGCCTACAACAACAGCTACCAGTCCAACATTTAGATGGCTCCGTATGAGGCATTGTATGGTAGGCGATGTCGGTCTCTGGTTGGATGGTTTGAGCCGGGAGAGGCTCGATTATTGGGTACAAATCTGGTTCAGGAGGCCTTGGACAAGGTCAGGATTATTCAGGATAGACTTCGTACAGTTCAGTCCAGACAAAAGAGTTATGCAGACCGCAAGGTCAGAGATGTTGCTTTCATGGTTGGGGAGCAGGTATTGCTCCGTGTATCGCCTATGAAGGGCGTGATGAGATTTGGGAAGAAGGGCAAGCTCAGCCCTAGGTTCATCGGTCCATTTGAGATTCTTTATCGTGTGGGAGAGGTGGCTTATAGACTTGCCTTGCCACTTGGCTTGTCAGCTGTGCATCCCGTGTTTCATGTATCTATGCTCCGAAATTATCGCGGAGATCCATCGCACGTGTTAGATTTCAGCACTGTCCAATTGGACAAAGATCTGTCATATGAGGAGGAGCCAGTGGCTATTCTAGACCGGCAGGTTCGACAGTTGAGGTCGAAGAGTTTTCCTTCGGTGCGTGTTTAGTGGAGAGGTCAGCCTCCTGAGGCATCGACCTAGGCGTCCAAGTCCGATATGTGGGGCCGTTATCCTCATCTATTTCCCGACTCAGGTACTTCTTTCTTTTGTCCATTCGAGGACGAACGGTTGTTTTAGAGGTGGAGAATTTGACGACCCAAAGGGTCATCACCGTAGTTCTTCCTTGATCCGCGCTTCCGAGACCTTGAAAACCTTGCTTTTAGTTGCCTTGATTTGCGTGCACAGTTCGGGCGCGTAGACAGAAAGTTAGAATATGTGAATCATGTGAAAAATTTGATGGATTTTGATATTAACATGCATAATATTGACTTCGGTCAACATTTTGGGTAAACGGACCCGGAACTGTGATTCGACAGTCCCGGAGGGTCCGTAGAAAAATATGAGACTTGGGCATGTGCCCGGAATTAAATTCCGAGGTCCCAAGCCCGAGAAATGAAATTTTGTGTGAAATTGTTTTCTGAAATTAATTAAGGAAAATGAAGAAGGAAATTGATCAGAAATCTGTGGTATCGGGCTCGTATTTTGGTTCTGACGCCCGGTACGAGTCTTAAATATATTTTAAGCACTATCTATAAAGTTTGGCTAAAAATGGACGTCATAGGACATGTTTCGGACTTAAAATGGGGAATTGGAGTTTTATGAAAGTTGAAAGAAAATCATGTGTTTTGAGGCTTGATTCTATGTATATGATGTTATTTTGGCGATTTGATCGCACAAATGAGACCGTAAGATGTTTTTAATATCATATGTATGTTTGGTTTGGAGCCCCGAGGGCTCGGGTGAGTTTTGAGTGGAGACCGGGAGGTCTTAGACTTAAAAAAAATGCAGGTTCAGGTGTTGCAGGCCCAGCGCGGCCGCGACCGTTTTCGCGCTGGCAGCCACGCGGCCGCAGTGCTTTTTTGTGCGGTCCACATGGTGGGGGTTCAGAGGGTCGGTAGCCAGGTCGACCAGCACGGCCGCGCACGAAATCAGTGCGGTCCGCGCTGGGTGGGTTCAGAGAGCCCACTTCATCCCTCCCTCGGCGCAGCCGCGGTGCATTTCCGCACGGTCTGCGCTGGCAGCCACGCGGCCGCGGTGCATTTCTGCGCGGTCCGCACCAGCCCCCAGCATATATATATATTCGGGATTTTCAGTCATTTTACCCACTTTTCAAAACCCAAAACTTTTCTTCTCCAAAACGATTGGTAAGTGATTTCTAACTTAATTTCTTTATTCCTTGACATCTTTTAACATGATTTCAAATTCAAATCAAAGATTTTCATGGGGGAAATTGGGTGTTTTGGGTAGAACCTAGGTTTTCTACAAATTGAGAAGTTGGACCTCAATTTGAGGTCCGATTTCAAAACAAATCATATATTTGGATTCGTGGGAGAATGGGTAATCGGGTTTTGGTCCGAACCTCGAGTTTCGACCACGTGGGTCCGGGGGTGTTTTTGACCATTTTGGGAAAAACCTTGTAAAATTTATTTTTCATGCATGGGGAGTGATTCATTTAGTAATTATTAATGTGATTAAGTAACTTATGACTAGATTCGAGCGGATTGGTGGTGGAATCAAGAGGTAAAGCTATACTAGAAGCGTGAGTTGAGTTTGGAGCATTCGAGGTAAGTGTTTGTTCTAACTTTGGCTTGAGGGAATAGGATTAGGATGTTATCTGCTACTTGCTAATGTGGAGTACGGTGTATAGGCATGGTGACGGTTATCTATGCACCGGAGTCTAGCATGACCGTGAGTCTTAATTGCTTTTAATTCGAATAACGTGACACAATCTCCTTGTTTATTTGATGAGTTTCATATAATGTGAACGGTTGGGGTAAAATTGTGATTGGTGTACTTTTGGAGCGTTAGCTCGAACATGAATGTGTTAGTTGAGGAAGAAGGGATTTAAAAAGAGAATGTGTTGTGATTACTCCCTTGTCGGGATGTGTAGACCGATATATATACTCTCCCTTGTCGGGATATGTTGGGCTGTAGTTGTACCCTTGCCGGGTTAGAGTGATATGTTGTTAATTTCCCCTAATGGGACTCTCCTTACAAAATCAGATGTTTTGAATTATATTATGGGATCGTGTGGCACGCCGTCCACTTATATATGATATTATGGGATCGTGTGGCACGCCGTCCACTTATATATGATATTATGGGATCGTGTGGCACGCCGTCCACTTATATATGATATTATGGGATCGTGTGGCACGCCGTCCACTATATATATATATATATATATCATGGGAACCGGAGTTTCTTCTGTTTATTTCAGATATTTCATTTTTATCTGTTACTCCCCGATAGTTTGTCCCCTCCTAGCTTTACTTTGTATTATCTTGTTATTGTTTTCTTGCACTTGTATATATACCTGTACAGGTTAATTGTGGTAGGTCCTATTTAGCCTCGTCACTACTTCGCCGGGGTTAGGCCAGGCACTTACCAGCACATGGGTCAGTTGTGTTGATGCTACACTATGTGCATTTTTGTGCACAGATCAGGGAGCAGCTTACGGACCATAGCAGTAGGACTTCTGGGAGCTATTTTCGGTCCAGGGACTCTCGAGGTAGCCTAGCTGGCATTCACAGGCCGAAGCCCATTTCCATGTTTTTCGTTTTTTCATCTTGTATCCGACAAACATGATGTATTTCCTTTCAGACATTGTTTGTAGTATCCTGTAGTAGTCTGTGGGCTTGTGACACCAAACCTTGGGTAGTGATGTGTATTAAACTTCCGCACTTTTGGTTCTCAGTTGCTTTAGATTTAAAGTCTTCCGCTTAAATTTTGTCTCGTTTATTATATTATATGAAAGAAAGCAGGAAAGGTGTTTTAAATATTTGGCTTGCCTAGCTCCGATAGTAGGCGCCATCACGACACCCGATGGTGGGAAATCTGGGTCGTGACAAGTTGGTATCAGAGTCCTGGGTTACTTAGGTCTCACAACTCACGGACAGCTCGGTAGAGTCTGAGGGATCGGTACGGAGACGTTTGTATTTATCCCGCAGAGGCTACTGAGTTAGGAAAACTTCACCTTGTTCATTCTTGTCGTGCGATTTTGTTTCTCAAGTACTGATTGTCTTTCCACTCTGTTCTTTCGCAGATGGCGAGGACACGTGCTTCCTCTTCTAAAGAGTTGCAGCCCGAGCCCCCAGCAGCAACTCCTATCAGGGGCAGAGGGCGAGGCCGAGGCCGGGGTAGAGCTCAGCCCCTAGTGGCAGTCCTAGAGGTGGAGCCTCATGTTGACTACGATGAAGGGGTCCCATCTCCAGCAGCTCCGGTGGGCCCAGCTCAGGTCCTAGAGGGTTTCATAGCCACTCCAGTGCTTCAGGACGCTTTGGTCCGACTGGTAGGCTTTATGGAGGGCATTTCTAGAGCGGGTTTGCTTCCTGTAGCTCCAGCCATATCTCAGGATGGGGGAGGAGTTCAGACTCCCGATACTTGTACTCCAGAGCCGGTAGCTCCTCAGGCTCAGGTTCCAGCAATTCAGCCAGTTGTGGCAGCCCAGCCAGGTATTGCGGCTCAGTCCAGCGATGGTGCGGCTATGTCTGCAGATGCTTTGTGGAGTCTTGATCGTTTCACCAAGATCTTCACAACCACATATAGTGGCACCCCCTCAGAGGATGCTCAAGATTTCATATTCACCTGTCATGAGGTTCTACGGACTATGGGCATTGTAGAGACCAATGGGGTCGACTTTGCCACTTTTCGCCTGGCAGGATCCGGCAAGACTTGGTGGAGGGATTTTTGTTTAGCCAGGCCAGTAGGGTCGCCATCATTGACCTGGGATCAGTTTTCAGAGTTATTTCTGGGGAAGTTTCTTTCAGTTACTCAGCGAGATGCTCTTCACAGGCAGTTTGAGCATCTCTAGCAGGGTCCTATGACGGTCACCCAGTAGGAGACCCGGTTCATTGATCTTGCTCTTCATTCCATTGTGGATACTCCCTACCGATAGAGAGAGGGTGCGGAGGTTTATTGATGGATTGGCCCAGCCGATCCGTGTTTAGATGGCCATGAGTGCCGGTAGTGAGATTTCATTTTAGGAGGCGGTAGATGGTGCCCACCGGGTAGAGATGGCACTTGCTCAGGGAGGTGGTCATGGGTCTGATAAGAGGCCCCGTCATTCTGGTAGATTCAGTGGTACCTCGTCTGGAGGTAGGCATTCTTATGGTAGAGGCCATCCTTCGAGGCCCTTTCAATCAGCTCTTCAGGCTTCTCATGGTACACCAGGTGGTCGTGGTTCTCAGCCGCAGTATTCTGACCAGCAGCTCTTCAGTTCACCATCAGCACCTATCACTGCACCACCACTTCATTATTCTCAGCAGCTGAGGGCTTGTTATACTTGCGGCGATGTGAGTCACATTGCTAGATATTGCCCTCGAGCTTCCAGCAGCTCGCAGCAGCAAGGTCCTCACCAATGATCCAGGCACCAGTTGCCCACAGCCTGCCCAGCCAGCTAGAGGCGGGGGTAGAGGACATAGAGGTGGAGGTAGAGGTCTTAGAGGTGGAGCTCAGACCGCTAGAGGTAGGGGTCAGCCAACAGCAGATTGTCCCAGGGATATGATTCAGGGAGGTGGGGCCCAGCCCCGTTGTTATGCCTTGCCAGCCAGGCCAGAGGCTGAGTCATCAAATGCTGTGATTACAGGTACTATTCTGGTCTGTGATAGGGATGATTCTGTGCTATTTGATCCCGGATCTACGTATTCATATGTGTCGTCCTATTTTGTATCCTATTTGGTTATGCCTAGTGAGGCCTTGAGTATTCCTGTATATGTGTCTACGCCAGTGGGGAATTCTATAGTGGTGGACCGGGTTCATCATTCATGTGTTGTGGTATTCAGGGGTCTTGAGACCCGTGTTGACTTATTGCTCTTGGATATGGTGGATTTCGACGTCATATTAGGGATGGATTGTTTGTCCCCGTATCATGCGATATTGGATTGTCATGCCAAGACCGTGACCTTAGCCTTACCGGATTTGCCCCGTTTAGAATGGAGAGGGACTCCTGGTCATTCTTCTCGCAGCGTTATTTCTTATGTGAAGGCTCGACGCATGGTTGAGAAGGGGTGTCTAGCTTATCTGGCTTATATTCGCGACTCCAGCGCTGAGGTCCCGTCTATTGATTCTGTTCCTATTGTTCGGGAGTTTCCCGAGGTCTTCCCTTCAGACCTGTCGGGCATGCTGCCCGACAGGGATATTGATTTTTGTATTGATCTGGCTCCGAGCACTCAACCCATTTCCATTCTGCCGTATCGTATGGCGCCGCCAAAATTGAAAGAGTTAAAAGGTCAGCTTCAGGATTTGCTTGAGAAGGGTTTCATTAGACCCAGTGTTTTGCCTTGGGGAGCACCGGTGCTATTTGTGAAGAAAAAGGATGGTTCGATGAGGATGTGCATTGATTACCGGCAATTGAACAAGGTGACGATTAAGAACAAGTACCCACTGCCGAGGATCGATGATTTATTCGACCAGCTTCAGGGTGCGAGGGTGTTTTCAAAGATAGATTTGAGATCTGGCTACCACCAGCTGAGGATTAGGGCGTCTGATGTCCCTAAGACAGCATTTCGCACTCGGTATGGGCACTATGAGTTTTTGGTCATGTCATTTGGATTGACTAGTGCCCCAGCAGCGTTCATGGAGTTGATGAACCGAGTGTTCAGACCTTATTTGGACTTGTTCGTGATAGTCTTCATTGACGATATTCTTATATACTCCCGCATCCAGGAGGAGTATGAGCAGCACCTCGGAGGGGTTCTTCAGACCCTGAAGGGTAGTCAGTTGTATGCTAAGTTCTCTAAGTGCAAGTTTTGGCTGAGTTCGGTCGCATTCCTGGGTCATGTCGTATCAGCAGCAGGTATTCAGGTACACCCGAAGAAGATAGAGGCAGTCAAGAACTGGCCTCGACCAGCTTCAGCTACGGAGATTCGGAGTTTCCTGGGGTTAGCAGGTTACTACTGTCGGTTCGTGGAGGGGTTTTCATCCATTGCAGCCCCTATGACCAAATTGACCCAGAAAGGTGCCTAGTTCAGATGGTCAGACGAGTGTGAGGCGAGCTTTCAGAGGCTCAAAGCAGCTCTGACCACGGCACGGGTGTTGGTTTTTCCCACAGGTTCAAGGCCCTATAAAGTCTATTGTGATGCATCTCGTATTGGACTTGGTGCAGTGTTGATGCAGGATGGCAAGGTCATTGCCTATGCTTTGAGGCAGTTGAAGGTTCATGAGAAGAACTATCCATGCATGATTTGGAGTTGGCAGCCATTGTTCACGCATTGAAGATTTGGAGGCACTATCTGTATGGTGTGGCATGTGAGGTGTTTACGGATCATAAGAGTCTTCAGTATTTGTTCAAGCAAAAGGAGTTGAATTTGAGGCAGAGGAGGTGGTTGGAATTGTTGAAAGATTATGACATCACTATCTTATATCACCCGGGAAAGGCCAATGTGGTGGCCGATGCCTTGAGTAGGAAGTCAGCCAGTATGGGCAGTCTTGCTTATATTCCGGTCGGTGAGAGACTGCTTGCTTTGGGCGTTCAGGCTTTGGCCAATCAGTTTGTGAGGTTGGACATTTCTGAGCCTAGTCGAGTATTAGCATGCACGGTCGCTTGTTCTTCGTTATTGGAGCGTATCCGTGATCGGCAATTCGATGATCCCCATTTCTGTGTCTTGAGAGACACGGTGCAGCGTGGAGGTGCCAAGAAAGTAACCTTAGATGATGATGGCGTATTGAGATTGCAGGGGTGAGTTTGTATGCCCAATGTTGATGGGATTCGAGAGTTGATCTTAGCGGAGGCCCATAGTTCTCGGTATTCTATTCACCCGGGCGCCACGAAGTTGTATCAGGATCTGAGGCAGCACTATTGGTGGCGCAAGATGAAGAAAGACATCATTGCGTATGTGGCTCGGTGTTTGAATTGTCAGCAGGTTAAGTACGAGCATCAAAGACCTGATGGTCTATTTCAGAGGATTGCACTTTTCGAGTGGAAGTGGGAGAGGATTACAATGGATTTCGTTACTGGGCTTTCGATAACTCGGAAGAAGTTTGATGCAGTTTGGGTCATTGTTGATAGCCTAACCAAGTGAGTGCATTTTGTTCCTGTTGCAGCCACCTATTCGTCTGAAAGGTTAGCCTAGATTTATATCAGGGAGATTGTTCGCCTTCATGGGGTGCTGCTATCTATTATTTCAGATCGGGGTACGCAGTTTACCTCGCATTTCTGGAGAGCGGTTCAGCGAGAGTTGGGCACCCAGGTTGAGTTGAGTCCAGCATTTCATCCCCAGACGGACGGTCAGTCCGAGAGGACTATTCAGATTCTTGAGGACATGCTCTGAGCCTATGTCATTGATTTTGGAGGCTCGTGGGACCAGTGTTTGCCTTTAGCAGAGTTCGCCTACAACAACAGCTACCAGTCCAGCTTTCAGATGGCTCCGTATGAGGCATTGTATGGTAGGCGATGTCGGTCTCTAGTTGGATGGTTTGAGCCGGGAGAGGCTCAATTATTGGGTACGGATTTGGTTCAGGAGGCCTTGGACAAGGTCAGGATTATTCAGGATAGACTTCGTACAATTCAGTCCAGACAAAAGAGTTATGCAGACCGCAAGGTCAGAGATGTTGCTTTCATGGTTGGGGAGCGGGTATTGCTCCGTGTATCGCCTATGAAGGGCGTGATGAGATTTGGGAAGAAGGGCAAGCTCAGCCCTAGGTTCATCGGTCCATTTGAGATTCTTGATCGTGTGGGAGAGGTGGCTTATATACTTGCCTTGCCACCTAGCTTGTCAGTTGTGCATCCCGTGTTTCATGTATCTATGCTCCGAAAGTATCGCAGAGATCCATCGCACGTGTTAGATTTCAGCACTATCCAATTGGACAAAGATCTGTCATATGAGGAGGAGCCGGTGGCTATTCTAGACCGGCAGGTTTGACAGTTGAGGTCAAAGAGTTTTCCTTCGGTGCGTGTTCAGTGGAGAGGTCAGCCTCCTGAGGCATCGACCTGGGAGTCCGAGTCCGATATGCGGGGCCGTTATCCTCATCTATTTCCCGACTCAGGTACTTCTTTCTTTTGTCCGTTCGAGGACGAACGGTTGTTTTAGAGGTGGAGAATGTGACGACCCAAAGGGTCATCACCGTAGTTCTTCCTTGTTCCGCACTTCCGAGGCGTTGAAAACCTCGCTTTTAGTTCCCTTGATTTGCGTGCGCAGTTCGGGCGCGTAGCCAGAAAATTTTTATGTTAGAATATGTGAATCATGTGAAAAATTTGATGGATTTTGATATTAACATGCATAATATTGACTTCGGTCAACATTTTGGGTAAACGGACCCGGACCTGTGATTCGACGGTCCCGGAGGGTCCGTAGAAAAATATGGGACTTGGGCGTGTGCCCGGAATTAAATTCCGAGGTCCCAAACCCGAGAAATGAAATTTTGTGTGAAATTGTTTTCTGAAATTAATTAAGGAAAATAAAGAAGGAAATTGATCAGAAATCTGTGGTATCGGGCTCGTATTTTGGTTCCGACGCCCGGTACGAGTCTTAAATATATTTTAAGCACTATTAGTAAAGTTTGGCTAAAAACGGACGTCATATGACGTGTTTCGGACTTAAAATGGGGAATTGGAGTTTTATGAAAGTTGAAAGGAAATCATGTGTTTTGAGGCTTGATTCTATGTATATGATGTTATTTTGGCGATTTGATCGCACAAATGAGACCGTAAGATGTTTTTAAGATCATATGTATGTTTGGTTTGGAGCCCCTAGGGCTCGGGTGAGTTTTGAGTGGAGCCCGGGAGGTCTTAGACTTAAAAAAATGCAGGTTCAGGTGTTGCAGGCCTAGCGCGGCCGCGGCCGTTTTCGCGCGGTCCGCGCTGGCAGCCACGCGGCCGCACTGCTTTTCTGTGAGGTCCGCACTGTGGGAGTTTAGAGGGTCGGTAGCCAGGTCGACCAGCGCGGCCGCGCACCAAATCAGTGTGGTCCGCGCTGGGTGGGTTCAGAGAGCCCACTTCTTCCCTCCCTCTGCGGCCGCAGTGCATTTCCGTGTTGTCCGCGCTGGCAGCCACGCAGCCGCGGTGCATTTTTGCGCGGTCCGCGCCAGCCCCCATCATATATATAAATTCGGGATTTTCAGTCGTTTTACCCACTTTTCAAAACCCAAAACCTAAGAGGCGATTTTCCAAACAACTTTTCTTCTCCAAAATGATTGGTAAGTGATTTCTAACTTAATTTCTTTATTCCTTGACATCTTTTAACATGATTTCAAATTCAAATCAAAGATTTTCATGGGGGAAATTGGGTGTTTTGGGTAGAACCTAGGTTTTCTACAAATTGAGAAGTTGGACCTCAATTTGAGGTCCGATTTCAAAACAAATCATATATTTGGATTCGGGGGAGAATGGGTAACCGGGTTTTGGTCCGAACCTCGAGTTTCGACCACGTGGGTCCGGGGGGGTGTTTTTGACCATTTTGGGAAAAACCTTGTAAAAAAAAATTTTTCATGCATGGGGAGTGATTCATTTCGTAATTATTAATGTGATTAAGTAACTTATGACTAGATTCGAGCGGATTGGTGGTGGAATCAAGAGGTAAAGCTATACTAGAAGCGTGAGTTGAGTTTAGAGCATTCGAGGTAAGTGTTTGTTCTAACTTTGGCTTGAGGGAATACGGTGTATAGGCATGGTGACGGTTATCTATGCACCGGAGTCTAGCATGACCGTGAGTCTTAATTGCTTTTAATTCGAATAACGTGACACAATCTCCTTGTTTGTTTGATGAGTTTTATATAATGTGAACGGTTGGGATAAAATTGTGATTGGTGTACTTTTGGAGCGTTAGCTCGAACATGAATGTGTTAGTTGAGGAAGAAGGGATTTAAAAAGAGAATGTGTTGTGATTACTCCCTTGTCGGGATGTGTAGACCGATATATATACTCTCCCTTGTCGGGATATGTTGGGCTGTAGTTGTACCCTTGCTGGGTTAGAGTGATATGTTGTTAGTTTCCCCTAATGGGACTCTCCTTACAAAATCAGATGTTTCGAATTATATTATGGGATCGTGTGGCACGCCGTCCACTTATATATGATATTATGGGACCGTGTAGCACGCCGTCCACTTATATATGATATTATGGAATCGTGTGGCACGTCGTCCTCTAATATATGATATTATGGGATCGTGTGGCACGCCGCCGACTTATATATGATATTATGGGACCGTGTGGCACGCCGTCCACTTATATATGATATTATGGGATCGTGTGGCACGCCGTCCACTATATATATATATATATATATATATCATGGGAACCGGAGCTTCTTCTGTTTATTTCCAATATTTTATTTTTATCTATTACTCCCCGATAGCATGTCCCCTTGTAGCTTTACTTTGTATTATCTTGTTATTGTTTTCTTGCACTTGTATATATATCTGTATAGGTTAATTGTGGTAGGTCCTGTTTAGCCTCGTGACTACTTCGCCGGGGTTAGGCCATGCACTTACCAGCACATGGGGTCGGTTGTGCTGATGCTACACTCTGTGCATTTTTGTGCACAGATCAGGGAGCAGCTTACGAACCACAGCAGTAGGACTTCTGGGAGCTATTTTCAGTCCAGGGACTCTCGAGGTAGCCTAGCTGGCGTTCGCAGGCCGAAGCCCCTTTCCATGTTTTTCGTTTGTTCATCTTGTATCCGACAAACATGATGTATTTCCTTTCAGACATTGTTTGTAGTATTCTGTAGTAGTCCGTAGGCTAGTGACACCAGACCTTGGGTAGTGATGTGTATTAAACTTCCGCACTTTTGGTTTTCAGTTGCTTTAGATTTAAAGTCTTTCGCTTAAATTTTGTCTCGTTTATTATATTGTATGAAATAAAGCAGGAAAGGTGTTTTAAATATTTGGCTTGCCTAGCTCCGATAGTAGGCACCATCACGACACCCGATGGTGGGAAATTTGGGTCGTGACATATAGACTTGGCCTCTCAGGCACACCAAGATAGGACGGGGTTCTCAACCCACACGTTACTCTCATTAGGATTTAACAATTTCTAAACTGGTTCATATTATGTTTATCAGTTAAGAACATGACTGAGGGTATGATTTTGACAAGAAAAGTGAGGTCAACCAATACAAATGCCCCCTAAGGGTTCTACATATCGGTACAAGGCCCCAAACATGGC